>NW_027646341.1:0-600000 GCF_951394435.1 Stenella coeruleoalba | reverse complement strand
TATGATCAACCATGTGATCGGGAGACGTGTTCAAATATGTCCCAGTTTTCGTACCCTGGTACTCGGGTGCAACATTCCAGACGCTTTACTAACACTCTCCCGACTTGGAGAGTCAGCGCCTTTAACCTCCTGTTTGGCCCAGTTTGCAATCTCTGCGGAAGATGAACAGGAATAGCGAGAACCAATGAGAGGCTAGCTGGAGGTGTCTGGACGGGCAAATTTAACTCTCATTTCCCACCAGGAAGAGGAATTAACCAAAGGCTCAGCGTGCCGTGCCGGAAACAGATTAGGGCCTGAAGCCATCCTGCGGTGTTGCGGCCAGCTGAAAAGAAAGCGAGTTGAAGAAAGGAGCTCAGGGGCACTGTAATTCACAAACCTGCAGAGTTACAAATGACAGCTATCGTCCAAAAATAGACTGAAGTAAGGCTGCCAAGAGGACTTGAAAGCGGGGCAGAATTGCAGGAAACCGATTTCAGGAGGTAGACTGGAATTGCATTGAAAGCATAGGAAAAGAGGCAGAACGTCCACAATGATGCACTTGGCCAAAAAGGGTGTATGCGTTTTTTCCTGAATATATTCAGGAAAAAATGCATACGTCCTTTTTGGCCAACCAAGCAAACTTGCAAAGGAAATCTGCACTACAATGAAGTCTCACTTCCCCCCAGTGAAAAGGGCCATCTGAAAAAAGTGTAAAATCCAGAAAGGCAGGACAGGCCATGGAGAACTGGGAGCCTTGTTATGCTGATGGGCGGGATGTAAATTGCCAACAACCACTCGGGAGAAGTGTATGGTGTTTCCTGAAACATCTAAAAAAACAAAGCAACAGAGCCTAGGGCACTTCCACTTATGGTCCTATAGCTTAGGGAAATTAAAATGAAAAAGACACAGCCACCCCAAAGTTTGGGACGCCTCTGTTTACAAGAACCTCGTTTACCGTACAAGTTCAATATCACAGAAAGTGAAAAATGGATAAAGAACTTTTGGTACTTACGTACAATGCAGTATCACTCAGCAATGAAATCTATGTCATCAGGCCCGTAGCAGGATAATGAGTGGATTCAGGTACGATGATTCTAACTGAAATAAGTCACACAGAAAAAGAAACATCATAAGATATCACTAATACACGGATTGTAAACTTGGCTACACAGGAACTGAATTACAGAACAGAACAGGGTCTCAAATTTAGAAAACCAACTTATGCTTGCTTAAGGGTAAAGGTGAGTTGGGGTGCTGCATAAAACCAGAGATTGAAATGAGCACAGATAAAGTTCCTTAAGCCAAATATGGAATAGACAAGAGCTACTCCTTGCTCAACGAAATGGACTCAACACCGCATATTAAACGCCTAAGAATGTACCTGACTAGTAAGTATCTTAAAACCTATGGATTGCTATGTCTCCGAAAGAGAATCAAGCATGTGTACAGGGGCATAAACGCAGCAGTGATAGGATTGGAGAGGTTCGGTGAGCAAATGAAGACCCTTTGAAGTCATATTGCATGGTACCCATTCCACGGGTTTCAACTACCCAGGTTTAAGGTATTCTTCCTTCAGCTAAAACATGCATGTGGAACCTAGAGTATGATCAACCATGTGATCGGGAGACGTGTTCAAATATGTCCCAGTTTTCGTACCCTGGTACTCGGGTGCAACATTCCACATGCTTTACTAACACTCTCCCGACTTGGAGAGTCAGTCCCTTTAACCTCCTGTTTGGCCCAGTTTGCAATTTCTGCGGAAGATGAACAGGAATAGCGAGAACCAATGAGAGACTACCTGGAGGTTTCTGAACGGGCAAATTTAACTCTCATTTCCCACCAGGAAGAGGAAATAACCAAAGGCTCAGCGTGCCGTGCCGGAACCAGATTAGGGCCTGAAGCCATCCTGCGGTGTTGCGGCCGGGTCACAAGAAAGCGAGTTGAAGAAAGGAGCTCAGGGGCACTGTAATTCACAAACCTGCAGAGTTATAAATGAGAGCTATCGTCCAAAAATAGACTGAAGTAAGGCTGCCAAGAGGACTTGAAAGCGGGGCAGAATTGCAGGAAACCGATTTCAGGAGGTAGACTGGAATTGCATTGAAAGCATAGGAAAAGAGGCAGAACGTCCACAATGATGCACTTGGCCAAAAAGGGCGTATGCGTTTTTTCCTGAATATATTCAGGAAAAAACGCATACGCCCTTTTTGGCCAACCAAGCAAGCTTGCAAAGGAAATCTGCACTACAATGAAGTCTCACTTCCCCCCGGTCAAAAGGGCCATCTGAAAAAAGTGTAAAATCCAGAAAGGCAGGACAGGCCATGGAGAACTGGGAGCCTTGTTATGCTGAAGGGCGGGATGTAAATTGCCAACAAACACTCGGGAGAAGTGTATGGTGTTTCCTGAAACATCTAAAAAACAAAGCAACAGAGCCTAGGGCAATTCCACTTATGGTCCTATAGCTTAGGGAATTTAAAATCAAAAAGACACAGCCACCCCAAAGTTTGGAACGGCTCTGTTTACAAGAACCTCGTTTACAGTACAAGTTCAACATCGAAGAAAGTGAAAAATGGATAAAAAAGTTGTGGTATTTACTTACAAAGCAATATCACTCAGCAATGAAATCTGTGTCATCAGGCCCTTAGCAGCACAATGAGTGGATTCAGGTATGATGATTCTAATTGAAATAAGTGACACAGAAAAAGAAACATCATAAGATATCAGTAATACACGGAATGTAAACTTGGCTACACAGGAACTGAATTACAGAACAGAACAGGGTCTCAAATTTAGAAAATCAACTTATGCTTGCTTAAGGGTAAAGGTGAGTTGGGGTGCTGCATAAAACCAGAGATTGAAATGAGCACAGATAAAGTTCCTTAAGCCAAATATGGAATAGACAAGAGCTACTCCTTGCTGAACGAAATGGACTCAACACCGCATATTAAACGCCTAAGAATGTACCTGACTAGTAAGTATCTTAAAACCTAGGGATTGCTATGTCTCCGAAAGAGAATCAAGCATGTGTACAGGGGCATAAACGCAGCAGTGATAGGATTGGAGAGGTTCGGTGAGCAAATGAATACCCTTTGAAGTCATATTGCATGGTACCCATTCCACGGTTTTCAACTACCCAGGTTTAAGGTATTCTTCCTTCAGCTAAAACATGCATGTGGAACCTAGAGTATGATCAACCATGTGATCGGGAGACGTGTTCAAATATGTCCCAGTTTTCGTACCCTGGTACTCGGGTGCAACACTCCAGACGCTTTACTAACACTCTCCCGACTTGGAGAGTCAGCGCCTTTAACCTCCTGTTTGGCCCAGTTTGCAATTTCTGCGGAAGATGAACAGGAATAGCGAGAACCAATGAGAGGCTAGCTGGAGGTGTCTGGACGGGCAAATTTAACTCTCATTTCCCACCAGGAAGAGGAATTAACCAAAGGCTCAGCGTGCCGTGCCGGAAACAGATTAGGGCCTGAAGCCATCCTGCGGTGTTGCGGCCAGCTCAAAAGAAAGCGAGTTGAAGAAAGGAGCTCAGGGGCACTGTAATTCACAAACCTGCAGAGTTACAAATGACAGCAATCCTCCAAAAATACACTGAAGTAAGGCTGCCAAGAGGACTTGAAAGCGGGGCAGAATTGCAGGAAACCGATTTCAGGAGGTAGACTGGAATTGCATTGAAAGCATAGGAAAAGAGGCAGAACGTCCACAATGATGCACTTGGCCAAAAAGGGCGTATGCGTTTTTTCCTGAATATATTCAGGAAAAAACGCATACGCCCTTTTTGGCCAACCAAGCAAGCTTGCAAAGGAAATCTGCACTACAATGAAGTCTCACTTCCCCCCGGTCAAAAGGGCCATCTGAAAAAAGTGTAAAATCCAGAAAGGCAGGACAGGCCATGGAGAACTGGGAGCCTTGTTATGCTGATGGGCGGGATGTAAATTGCCAACAACCACTCAGGAGAAGTGTATGGTGTTTCCTGAAACATCTAAAAAACAAAGCAACAGAGCCTAGGGCACTTCCACTTATGGTCCTATAGCTTAGGGAAATTAAAATCAAAAAGACACAGCCACCCCAAAGTTTGGGACGCCTCTGTTTACAAGAACCTCGTTTACTGTACAAGTTCAATATCACAGAAAGTGAAAAATGGATAAAGAACTTTTGGTACTTACGTACAATGCAGTATCACTCAGCAATGAAATCTATGTCATCAGGCCCGTAGCAGCATAATGAGTGGATTCAGGTACGATGATTCTAACTGAAATAAGTCACACAGAAAAAGAAACATCATAAGATATCACTAATACACGGATTGTAAACTTGGCTACACAGGAACTGAATTACAGAACAGAACAGGGTCTCAAATTTAGAAAACCAACTTATGCTTGCTTAAGGGTAAAGGTGAGTTGGGGTGCTGCATAAAACCAGAGATTGAAATGAGCACAGATAAAGTTCCTTAAGCCAAATATGGAATAGACAAGAGCTACTCCTTGCTCAACGAAATGGACTCAACACCGCATATTAAACGCCTAAGAATGTACCTGACTAGTAAGTATCTTAAAACCTATGGATTGCTATGTCTCCGAAAGAGAATCAAGCATGTGTACAGGGGCATAAACGCAGCAGTGATAGGATTGGAGAGGTTCGGTGAGCAAATGAAGACCCTTTGAAGTCATATTGCATGGTACCCATTCCACGGGTTTCAACTACCCAGGTTTAAGGTATTCTTCCTTCAGCTAAAACATGCATGTGGAACCTAGAGTATGATCAACCATGTGATCGGGAGACGTGTTCAAATATGTCCCAGTTTTCGTACCCTGGTACTCGGGTGCAACATTCCACATGCTTTACTAACACTCTCCCGACTTGGAGAGTCAGTCCCTTTAACCTCCTGTTTGGCCCAGTTTGCAATTTCTGCGGAAGATGAACAGGAATAGCGAGAACCAATGAGAGACTAGCTGGAGGTGTCTGGATGGGCAAATTTAACTCTCATTTCCCACCAGGAAGAGGAATTAACCAAAGGCTCAGCATGCCGGGCCGGAACCAGATTAGGGCCTGAAGCCATCCTGCGGTGTTGCGGCCAGGTCACAAGAAAGCGAGTTGAAGAAAGGAGCTCAGGGGCACTGTAATTCACAAACCTGCAGAGTTATAAATGACAGCTATCGTCCAAAAATAGACTGAAGTAAGGCTGCCAAGAGGACTTGAAAGCGGGGCAGAATTGCAGGAAACCGATTTCAGGAGGTAGACTGGAATTGCATTGAAAGCATAGGAAAAGAGGCAGAACGTCCACAATGATGCACTTGGCCAAAAAGGGCGTATGCGTTTTTTCCTGAATATATTCAGGAAAAAATGCATACGCCCTTTTTGGCCAACCAAGCAAGCTTGCAAAGGAAATCTGCACTACAATGAAGTCTCACTTCCCCCAGTCAAAAGGGCCATCTGAAAAAAGTGTAAAATCCAGAAAGGCAGGACAGGCCATGGAGAACTGGGAGCCTTGTTATGCTGAAGGGCGGGATGTAAATTGCCAACAAACACTCGGGAGAAGTGTATGGTGTTTCCTGAAACATCTAAAAAACAAAGCAACAGAGCCTAGGGCACTTCCACTTATGGTCCTATAGCTTAGGGAAATTAAAATCAAAAAGACACAGCCACCCCAAAGTTTCGAACGGCTCTGTTTACAAGAACCTCGTTTACAGTACAAGTTCAACATCGAAGAAAGTGAAAAATGGATAAACAGTTGTGGTATTTTCTTACAAAGCAATATCACTCAGCAATTAAATCTGTGTCATCAGGCCCTTAGCAGCACAATGAGTGGATTCAGGTATGATGATTCTAACTGAAATAAGTGACACAGAAAAAGAAACATCATAAGATATCAGTAATACACGGAATGTAAACTTGACTACACAGGAACTGAATTACAGAACAGAACAGGGTCTCAAATTTAGAAAACCAACTTATGCTTGCTTAAGGGTAAAGGTGAGTTGGGGTGCTGCATAAAACCAGAGATTGAAATGAGCACAGATAAAGTTCCTTAAGCCAAATATGGAATAGACAAGAGCTACTCCTTGCTCAACGAAATGGACTCAACACCGCATATTAAACACCTAAGAATGTACCTGACTTGTAAGTATCTTAAAACCTAGGGATTGCTATGTCTCCAAAAGAGAATCAAGCATGTGTACAGGGGCATAAACGCAGCAGTGATAGGATTGGAGAGGTTCGGTGAGCAAATGAAGACCCTTTGAAGTCATATTGCATGGTACCCATTCCACGGGTTTCAACTACCCAGGTTTAAGGTATTCTTCCTTCAGCTAAAACATGCATGTGGAACCTAGAGTATGATCAACCATGTGATCGGGAGACGTGTTCAAATATGTCTCAGTTTTCGTACCCTGGTACTCGGGTGCAACATTCCAGACGCTTTACTAACACTCTCCCGACTTGGAGAGTCAGTCCCTTTAACCTCCTGTTTGGCCCAGTTTGCAATTTCTGCGGAAGATGAACAGGAATAGCGACAACCAATGAGAGGCTAGCTGGAGGTGTCTGGACGGGCAAATTTAACTCTCATTTCCCACCAGGAAGAGGAATTAACCAAAGGCTCAGCGTGCCGTGCTGGAAACAGATTAGAGCCTGAAGCCATCCTGCGGTGTTGCGGCCAGCTCAAAAGAAAGCGAGTTGAAGAAAGGAGCTCAGGGGCACTGTAATTCACAAACCTGCAGAGTTATAAATGACAGCTATCCTCCAAAAATACACTGAAGTAAGGCTGCCAAGAGGACTTGAAAGCGGGGCAGAATTGCAGGAAACCGATTTCAGGAGGTAGACTGGAATTGCATTGAAAGCATAGGAAAAGAGGCAGAACGTCCACAATGATGCACTTGGCCAAAAAGGGCGTATGAGTTTTTTCATGAATATATTCAGGAAAAAACGCATACGCCCTTTTTGGCCAACCAAGCAAACTTGCAAAGGAAATCTGCACTACAATGAAGTCTCACTTCCCCCCAGTCAAAAGGGCCATCTGAAAAAAGTGGAAAATCCAGAAAGGCAGGACAGGCCATGGAGAACTGGGAGCCTTGTTATGCTGATGGGCGGGATGTAAATTGCCAACAACCACTTGGGAGAAGTGTATGATGTTTCCTGAAACATCTAAAAAACAAAGCAACAGAGCCTAGGGCACTTCCACTTATGGTCCTATAGCTTAGGGAAATTAAAATCAAAAAGAAACAGCCACCCCAAAGTTTGGGACGCCTCTGTTTACAAGAACCTCGTTTACCGTACAGGTTCAATATCACAGAAAGTGAAAAATGGATAAAGAACTTGTGGTACTTACGTACAATGCAGTATCACTCAGCAATGAAATCTGTGTCATCAGGCCCGTAGCAGCATCATGAGTGGATTCAGGTATGATGATTCTAACTGAAATAAGTCACACAGAAAAAGAAACATCATAAGATATCAGTAATACAAGGAATGTAAACTTGGCTACACAGGAACTGAATTACAGAACAGAACAGGGTCTCAAATTTAGAAAACCAACTTATGCTTGCTTAAGGGTAAAGGTGAGTTGGGGTGCTGCATAAAACCAGAGATTGAAATGAGCACAGATAAAGTTCCTTAAGTCAAATATGGAATAGACAAGAGCTACTCCTTGCTCAACGAAATGGACTCAACACCGCATATTAAACGCCTAAGAATGTACCTGACTAGTAATTATCTTAAAACCTATGGATTGCTATGTCTCCGAAAGAGAATCAAGCATGTGTACAGGGGCATAAACGCAGCAGTGATAGGATTGGAGAGGTTCGGTGAGCAAATGAAGACCCTTTGAAGTCATATTGCATGGTACCCATTCCACGGGTTTCAACTACCCAGGTTTAAGGTATTCTTCCTTCAGCTAAAATATGCATGTGGAACCCAAGTATGATCAACCATGTGAAAGGGAGACGTGTTCAAATATGTCTCAGTTTTCCTCCCATGGTACTCGGGTGCAACATTCCAGACGCTTTACTAACACTCTCCCCACTTGGAGAGTCAGTCCCTTTAACTTCTTGTTTGGCCCAGTTTGCAATTTCTGTGGAAGATGAACAGGAATAGCGAGAACCAATGAGAGACTAGCTGGAGGTGTCTGGACGGGCAAATTTAACTCTCATTTCCCACCAGGAAGAGGAATTAACCAAAGGCTCAGCGTGCCGTACCGGAACCAGATTAGGGCCTGAAGCCATCCTGCGGTGTTGCGGCCAGCTCAAAAGAAAGCGAGTTGAAGAAAGGAGCTCAGGGGCACTGTAATTCACAAACCTGCAGAGTTATAAATGATAGCTATCGTCCAAAAATAGACTGAAGTAAGGCTGCCAAGAGGACTTGAAAGCGGGGCAGAATTGCAGGAAACCGATTTCAGGAGGTAGACTGGAATTGCATTGAAAGCATAGGAAAAGAGGCAGAACGTCCACAATGATGCACTTGGCCAAAAAGGGCGTATGCGTTTTTTCCTGAATATATTCAGGAAAAAACGCATACGCCCTTTTTGGCCAACCAAGCAAGCTTGCAAAGGAAATCTGCACTACAATGAAGTCTCACTTCCCCCCGGTCAAAAGGGCCATCTGAAAAAAGTGTAAAATCCAGAAAGGCAGGACAGGCCATGGAGAACTGGGAGCCTTGTTATGCTGATGGGCGGGATGTAAATTGCCAACAGACACTCGGGAGAAGTGTATGGTGTTTCCTTAAACATCTAAAAAACAAAGCAACAGAGCCTAGGGCACTGCCACTTATGGTCCTATAGCTTAGGGAAATTAAAATCAAAAAGACACAGCCACCCCAAAATTTGGAACGGCTCTGTTTACAGGAACCTCGTTTACAGTACAAGTTCAACATCGCAGAAAGTGAAAAATGGATAAAGAAGTTGTGGTATTTACTTACAAAGCAATATCACTCAGCAATGAAATCTGTGTCATCAGGCCCTTAGCAGCACAATGAGTGGATTCAGGTATGATGATTCTAACTGAAATAAGTCACACAGAAAAAGAAACATCATAAGATATCAGTAATACACGGACTGTAAACTTGGCTACACAGAAACTGAATGACAGAACAGAACAGGTTCTCAAATTTAGAAAACCAACTTATGCTTGCTTAAGGGTAAAGGTGAGTTGGGGTGCTGCATAAAACCAGAGATTGAAATGAGCACAGATAAAGTTCCTTAAGCCAAATATGGAATAGACAAGAGCTACTCCTTGCTCAACGAAATGGACTCAACACCGCATATTAAACGCCTAAGAATGTACCTGACTAGTAAGTATCTTAAAACCTATGGATTGCTATGTCTCCGAAAGAGAATCAAGCATGTGTACAGGGGCATAAACGCAGCAGTGATAGGATTGGAGAGGTTCGGTGAGCAAATGAAGACCCTTTGAAGTCATATTGCATGGTACCCATTCCACGGGTTTCAACTACCCAGGTTTAAGGTATTCTTCCTTCAGCTAAAACATGCATGTGGAACCTAGAGTATGATCAACCATGTGATCGGGAGACGTGTTCAAATATGTCCCAGTTTTCGTACCCTGGTACTCGGGTGCAACATTCCAGACGCTTTACTAACACTCTCCCGACTTGGAGAGTCAGTCCCTTTAACCTCCTGTTTGGCCCAGTTTGCAATTTCTGCGGAAGATGAACAGGAATAGCGAGAATCAATGAGAGGCTAGCTGAAGGTGTCTGGACGGGCAAATTTAACTCTCATTTCCCACCAGGAAGAGGAATTAACCAAAGGCTCAGCATGCCGTGCCGGAACCAGATTAGGGCCTGAAGCCATCCTGCGGTGTTGCGGCCAGGTCACAAGAAAGCGAGTTGAAGAAAGGAGCTCAGGGGCACTGTAATTCACAAACCTGCAGAGTTATAAATGACAGCTATCGTCCAAAAATAGACTGAAGTAAGGCTGCCAAGAGGACTTGAAAGCGGGGCAGAATTGCAGGAAACCGATTTCAGGAGGTAGACTGGAATTGCATTGAAAGCATAGGAAAAGAGGCAGAACGTCCACAATGATGCACTTGGCCAAAAAGGGCGTATGCGTTTTTTCCTGAATATATTCAGGAAAAAACGCATACGCCCTTTTTGGCCAACCAAGCAAGCTTGCAAAGGAAATCTGCACTACAATGAAGTCTCACTTCCCCCCGGTCAAAAGGGCCATCTGAAAAAAGTGTAAAATCCAGAAAGGCAGGACAGGCCATGGAGAACTGGGAGCCTTGTTATGCTGATGGGCGGGATGTAAATTGCCAACAGACACTGGGGAGAAGTGTATGGTGTTTCCTGAAACATCTAAAAAACAAAGCAACAGAGCCTAGGGCACTTCCACTTATGGTCCTATAGCTTAGGGAAATTAAAATCAAAAAGACACAGCCACCCCAAAGTTTGGGACGCCTCTGTTTACAAGAACCTCGTTTACAGTACAAGCTCAACATCGCAGAAAGTGAAAAATGGATAAAGAAGTTGTGGTATTTACTTATAAAGCAATATCACTCAGCAATGAAATCTATGTCATCAGGCCCTTAGCAGCACAATGAGTGGATTCAGGTATGATGATTCTAACTGAAATAAGTCACACAGAAAAAGAAACATCATAAGATATCAGTAATACACGGAATGTAAACTTGGCTACACAGGAACTGAATTACAGAACAGAACAGGGTCTCAAATTTAGAAAACCAACTTATGCTTGCTTAAGGGTAAAGGTGAGTTGGGGTGCTGCATAAAACCAGAGATTGAAATGAGCACAGATAAAGTTCCTTAAGCCAAATATGGAATAGACAAGAGCTACTCCTTGCTCAACGAAATGGACTCAACACCCCATATTAAACGCCTAAGAATGTACCTGACTAGTAAGTATCTTAAAACCTATGGATTGCTATGTCTCCGAAAGAGAATCAAGCATGTGTACAGGGGCATAAACGCAGCAGTGATAGGATTGGAGAGGTTCGGTGAGCAAATGAAGACCCTTTGAAGTCATATTGCATGGTACCCATTCCACGGGTTTCAAATACACAGGTTTAAGGTATTCTTCCTTCAGCTAAAACATGCATGTGGAACCCAAGTATGATCAACCATGTGAACGGGAGACGTGTTCAAATATGTCTCAGTTTTCCTCCCCTGGTACTCGGGTGCAACATTCCAGACGCTTTACTAACACTCTCCCCACTTGGAGAGTCAGTCCCTTTAACTTCCTGTTTGGCCCAGTTTGCAATTTCTGTGGAAGATGAACAGGAATAGCGAGAACCAATGAGAGACTAGCTGGAGGTGTCTGGACGGGCAAATTTAACTCTCATTTCACACCAGGAAGAGGAATTAACCAAAGGCTCAGCGTGCCGTACTGGAAACAGATTAGGGCCTGAAGCCATCCTGCGGTGTTGCGGCCAGCTCAAAAGAAAGCGAGTTGAAGAAAGGAGCTCAGGGGCACTGTAATTCACAAACCTGCAGAGTTATAAATGACAGCTATCCTCCAAAAATACACTGAAGTAAGGCTGCCAAGAGGACTTGAAAGCGGGGCAGAATTGCAGGAAACCGATTTCAGGAGGTAGACTGGAATTGCATTGAAAGCATAGGAAAAGAGGCAGAACGTCCACAATGATGCACTTGGCCAAAAAGGGCGTATGCGTTTTTTCCTGAATATATTCAGGAAAAAACGCATACGCCCTTTTTGGCCAACCAAGCAAGCTTGCAAAGGAAATCTGCACTACAGTGAAGTCTCACTTCCCCCCGGTCAAAAGGGCCATCTGAAAAAAGTGTAAAATCCAGAAAGGCAGGACAGGCCATGGAGAACTGGGAGCCTTGTTATGCTGATGGGCGGGATGTAAATTGCCAACAGACACTCGGGAGAAGTGTATGGTGTTCCCTGAAACATCTAAAAAACAAAGCAACAGAACCTAGGGCACTTCCACTTATGGTCCTATAGCTTAGGGAAATTAAAATCAAAAAGACACAGCCACCCCAAAGTTTGGAACGGCTCTGTTTACAAGAAACTCGTTTACAGTACAAGTTCAACATCGCAGAAAGTGAAAAATGGATAAAGAAGTTGTGGTATTTACTTACAAAGCAATATCACTCAGCAATGAAATCTGTGTCATCAGGCCCTTAGCATCACAATGAGTGGATTCAGGTATGATGATTCTAACTGAAATAAGTCACACAGAAAAAGAAACATCATAAGATATCAGTAATACATGGAATGTAAACTTGGCTACACAGGAACTGAATTACAGAACAGAACAGGGTCTCAAATTTAGAAAACCAACTTATGCTTGCTTAAGGGGAAAGGTGAGTTGGGGTGCTGCATAAAACCAGAGATTGAAATGAGCACAGATAAAGTTCCTTAAGCCAAATATGGAATAGACAAGAGCTACTCCTTGCTGAACGAAATGGACTCAACACCGCATATTAAACGCCTAAGAATGTACCTGACTAGTAAGTATCTTAAAACCTATGGATTGCTATGTCTCCGAAACAGAATCAAGCATGTGTACAGGGGCATAAATGCAGCAGTGATAGGATTGCAGAGTTTCGTGAGCAAATGAAGACCCTTTGAAGTCATATTGCATGGTACCCATTCCACGGGTTTCAACTACCCAGGTGTAAGGTATTGTTCCTTCAGCTAAAACATGCATGTGGAACCTAGAGTATGATCAACCATGTGATAGGGAGACGTGTTCAAATATGTCTCAGTTTTCGTACCCTGGTACTCGGGTGCAACATTCCAGACGCTTTACTAACACTCTCCCCACTTGGAGAGTCAGCGTCTTTAACCTCCTGTTTGGCACAGTTTGCAATTTCTGCGGAAGATGAACAGGAATAGCGAGAACCAATGAGAGGCTAGCTGGAGGTGTCTGGACGGGCAAATTTAACTCTCATTTCCCACCAGGAAGAGGAAATAACCAAAGGCTCAGCGTGCCGTACCGGAACCAGCTTAGGGCCTGAAGCCATCGTGCGGTGTTGCGGCCAGCTCAAAAGAAAGCGAGTTGAAGAAAGGAGCTCAGGGGCACTGTAATTCACAAACCTGCAGATTTATAAATGACAGCTATCGTCCAAAAATAGACTGAAGTAAGGCTGCCAAGAGGACTTGAAAGCGGGGCAGAATTGCAGGAAACCGATTTCAGGAGGTAGACTGGAATTGCATTGAAAGCACAGGAAAAGAGGCAGAACGTCCACAATGATGCACTTGGCCAAAAAGGGCGTATGGGTTTTTTCCTGAATATATTCAGGAAAAAACGCATACGCCCTTTTTGGCCAACCAAGCAAGCTTGCAAAGGAAATCTGCACTACAATGAAGTCTCACTTCCCCCCGGTCAAAAGGGCTATCTGAAAAAAGTGTAAAATCCAGAAAGGCAGGACAGGCCATGGAGAACTGGGAGCCTTGTTATGCTGATGGGCGGGATGTAAATTACCAACAGACACTAAGGAGAAGTGTATGGTGTTTCCTGAAACATCTAAAAAACAAAGCAACAGAACCTAGGGCACTTCCACTTATGGTCCTATAGCTTACGGAAATTAAAATCAAAAAGACACAGCCACCCCAAAGTTTGGAACGGCTCTGTTTACAAGAAACTCGTTTACAGTACAAGTTCAACATCACAGAAAGTGAAAAATGGATAAAGAACTTGTGGTACTTACGTACAATGCAGTATCACTCAGCAATGAAATCTATGTCATCAGGCCCGTAGCAGCATAATGAGTGGATTCAGGTACGATGATTCTAACTGAAATAAGTCACACAGAAAAAGAAACATCATAAGATATCACTAATACATGGAATGTAAACTTGGCTACACAGGAACTGAATTACAGAACAGAACAGGGTCTCAAATTTAGAAAACCAACTTATGCTTGCTTAAGGGGAAAGGTGAGTTGGGGTGCTGCATAAAACCAGAGATTGAAATGAGCACAGATAAAGTTCCTTAAGCCAAATATGGAATAGACAAGAGCTACTCCTTGCTCAACGAAATGGACACAACACCGCATATTAAACGCCTAAGAATGTACCTGACTAGTAAGTATCTTAAAACCTATGGATTGCTATGTCTCTGAAAGAAAATCAAGCATGTGTACAGGGGCATAAACGCAGCAGTGATAGGATTGGAGACGTTCGGTGAGCAAATGAAGACCCTTTGAAGTCATATTGCATGGTACCCATTCCACGGGTTTCAAATACCCAGGTTTTAGGTATTCTTCCTTCAGCTAAAACATGCATGTGGAACCCAAGTATGATCAACCATGTGAACGGGAGACGTGTTCAAATATGTCTCAGTTTTCCTCCCCTGGTACTCGGGTGCAACATTCCAGACGCTTTACTAACACTCTCCCCACTTGGAGAGTCAGTCCCTTTAACCTCCTGTTTGGCCCAGTTTGCAATTTCTGCGGAAGATGAACAGGAATAGCGAGAACCAATGAGAGACTAGCTGGAGGTGTCTGGACGGGCAAAATTAACTCTCATTTCCCACCAGGAAGAGGAATTAACCAAAGGCTCAGCGTGCCGTGCCGGAACCAGATTAGGGCCTGAAGCCATCCTGCGGTGTTGCGGCCAGGTCACAAGAAAGCGAGTTGAAGAAAGGAGCTCAGGGGCACTGTAATTCACAAACCTGCAGAGTTATAAATGACAGCTATCGTCCAAAAATAGACTGAAGTAAGGCTGCCAAGAGGACTTGAAAGCGGGGCAGAATTGCAGGAAACCGATTTCAGGAGGTAGACTGGAATTGCATTGAAAGCATAGGAAAAGAGGCAGAACGTCCACAATGATGCACTTGGCCAAAAAGGGCGTATGCGTTTTTTCCTGAATATATTCAGGAAAAAACGCATACGCCCTTTTTGGCCAACCAAGCAAGCTTGCAAAGGAAATCTGCACTACAATGAAGTCTCACTTCCCCCCGGTCAAAAGGGCCATCTGAAAAAAGTGTAAAATCCAGAAAGGCAGGACAGGCCATGGAGAACTGGGAGCCTTGTTATGCTGATGGGCGGGATGTAAATTACCAACAGACACTCAGGAGAAGTGTATGGTGTTTCCTGAAACATCTAAAAAACAAAGCAACAGAGCCTAGGGCACTGCCACTTATGGTCCTATAGCTTAGGGAAATTAAAATCAAAAAGACACAGCCATCCCAAAGTTTGGGACGCCTCTGTTTACAAGAACTTCGTTTACAGTACAAGTTCAACATCGCAGAAAGTGAAAAATGGATAAACAAGTTGTGGTATTTACTTACAAAGCAATATCACTCAGCAATGAAATCTATGTCATCAGGCCCTTAGCAGCACAATGAGTGGATTCAGGTATGATGATTCTAACTGAAATAAGTCACACAGAAAAAGAAACATCATAAGATATCAGTAATACACGGAATGTAAACTTGGCTACACAGGAACTGAATTACAGAACAGAACAGGGTCTCAAATTTAGAAAACCAACTTATGCTTGCTTAAGGGTAAAGGTGAGTTGGGGTGCTGCATAAAACCAGAGATTGAAATGAGCACAGATAAAGTTCCTTAAGCCAAATATGGAATAGACAAGAGCTACTCCTTGCTCAACGAAATGGACTCAACACCGCATATTAAACGCCTAAGAATGTACCTGACTAGTAAGTATCTTAAAACCTATGGATTGCTATGTCTCTGAAAGAGAATCAAGCATGTGTACAGGGGCATAAACGCAGCAGTGATAGGATTGGAGAGGTTCGGTGAGCAAATGAAGACCCTTTGAAGTCATATTGCATGGTACCCATTCCACGGGTTTCAACTACCCAGGTTTAAGGTATTCTTCCTTCAGCTAAAACATGCATGTGGAACCTAGAGTATGATCAACCATGTGATCGGGAGACGTGTTCAAATATGTCTCAGTTTTCGTACCCTGGTACTTGGGTGCAACATTCCAGACGCTTTACTAACACTCTCCCGACTTGGAGAGTCAGTCCCTTTGACCTCCTGTTTGGCCCAGTTTGCAATTTCTGCGGAAGATGATCAGGAATAGTGAGAACCAATGAGAGACTAGCTGGAGGTGTCTGGACGGGCAAATTTAACTCTCATTTCCCACCAGGAAGAGGAAATAACCAAAGGCTCAGCGTGCCATGCCGGAACCAGATTAGGGCCTGAAGCCATCCTGCGGTGTTGCGGCCAGCTCAAAAGAAAGCGAGTTGAAGAAAGGAGCTCAGGGGCACTGTAATTCACAAACCTGCAGAGTTATAAATGACAGCTATCGTCCAAAAATAGACTGAAGTAAGGCTGCCAAGAGGACTTGAAAGCGGGTCAGAATTGCAGGAAACCGATTTCAGAAGGTAGACAGGAACTGCATTGAAAGCATAGGAAAAGAGGCAGAACGTCCACAATGATGCACTTGGCCAAAAAGGGCGTATGCGTTTTTTCCTGAATATATTCAGGAAAAAACGCATACGCCCTTTTTGGCCAACCAAGCAAGCTTGCAAAGGAAATCTGCACTACAATGAAGTCTCAATTCCCCCCGGTCAAAAGGGCCATCTGAAAAAAGTGTAAAATCCAGAAAGGCAGGACAGGCCATGGAGAACTGGGAGCCTTGTTATGCTGATGGGTGGGATGTAAATTACCAACAGACACTCAGGAGAAGTGTATGGTGTTTCCTGAAACATCTAAAAAACAAAGCAACAGAGCCTAGGGCACTGCCACTTATGGTCCTATAGCTTATGGAAATTAAAATCAAAAAGACACAGCCACCCCAAAGTTTGGGACGCCTCTGTTTACAAGAACCTCGTTTACAGTACAAGTTCAACATCGCAGAAAGTGAAAAATGGATAAAGAAGTTGTGGTATTTACTTACAAAGCAATATCACTCAGCAATGAAATCTATGTCATCAGGCCCTTAGGAGCACAATGAGTGGATTCAGGTATGATGATTCTAACTGAAATAAGTCACACAGAAAAAGAAACATCATAAGATATCAGTAATACACGGAATGTAATGTTGGATACACAGGAACTGAATTCCAAAACAGAACAGTGTCTCAAATTTAAAAAACCAACTTATGCTTGCTTAAGGGGAAAGGTGAGTTGGGGTGCTGCATAAAACCAGAGATTGAAATGAGCACAGATAAAGTTCCTTAAGCCAAATATGGAATACACAAGAGCTACTCCTTGCTCAATGAAATGGACTCAACACCGCATATTAAACGCCTAAGAATGTACCTGACTAGTAAGTATCTTAAAACCTATGGATTGCTATGTCTCCGAAAGAGAATCAAGCATGTGTACAGGGGCATAAATGCAGCAGTGATAGGATTGGAGAGGTTCGGTGAGCAAATGAAGACCCTTTGAAGTCATATTGCATGGTACCCATTCCACGGGTTTCAACTACCCAGGTTTAAGGTATTCTTCCTTCAGCTAAAACATGCATGTGGAACCTAGAGTATGATCAACCATGTGATCGGGAGACGTGTTCAAATATGTCCCAGTTTTCGTACCCTGGTACTCGGGTGCAACATTCCAGACGCTTTACTAACACTCTCCCGACTTGGAGAGTCAGTCCCTTTAACCTCCTGTTTGGCCCAGTTTGCAATTTCTGCGGAAGATGAACAGGAATAGCGAGAATCAATGAGAGGCTAGCTGAAGGTGTCTGGACGGGCAAATTTAACTCTCATTTCCCACCAGGAAGAGGAATTAACCAAAGGCTCAGCATGCCGTGCCGGAACCAGATTAGGGCCTGAAGCCATCCTGCGGTGTTGCGGCCAGGTCACAAGAAAGCGAGTTGAAGAAAGGAGCTCAGGGGCACTGTAATTCACAAACCTGCAGAGTTATAAATGACAGCTATCGTCCAAAAATAGTCTGAAGTAAGGCTGCCAAGAGGACTTGAAAACGGGGCAGAATTGCAGGAAACCGATTTCAGGAGGTAGACTGGAATTGCATTGAAAGCATAGGAAAAGAGGCAGAACGTCCACAATGATGCACTTGGCCAAAAAGGGCGTATGCGTTTTTTCCTGAATATATTCAGGAAAAAACGCATACGCCCTTTTTGGCCAACCAAGCAAGCTTGCAAAGGAAATCTGCACTACAATGAAGTCTCACTTCCCCCCGGTCAAAAGGGCCATCTGAAAAAAGTGTAAAATCCAGAAAGGCAGGACAGGCCATGGAGAACTGGGAGCCTTGTTATGCTGATGGGCGGGATGTAAATTGCCAACAGACACTCGGGAGAAGTGTATGGTGTTTCCTGAAACATCTAAAAAACAAAGCAACAGAGCCTAGGGCACTTCCACTTATGGTCCTATAGCTTAGGGAAATTAAAATCAAAAAGACACAGCCACCCCAAAGTTTGGGACGCCTCTGTTTACAAGAACCTCGTTTACAGTACAAGCTCAACATCGCAGAAAGTGAAAAATGGATAAAGAAGTTGTGGTATTTACTTATAAAGCAATATCACTCAGCAATGAAATCTATGTCATCAGGACCTTAGCAGCACAATGAGTGGATTCAGGTATGATGATTCTAACTGAAATAAGTCACACAGAAAAAGAAACATCATAAGATATCAGTAATACACGGAATGTAAACTTGGCTACACAGGAACTGAATTACAGAACAGAACAGGGTCTCAAATTTAGAAAACCAACTTATGCTTGCTTAAGGGTAAAGGTGAGTTGGGGTGCTGCATAAACCCAGAGATTGAAATGAGCACAGATAAAGTTCCTTAAGCCAAATATGGAATAGACAAGAGCTACTCCTTGCTCAACGAAATGGACTCAACACCCCATATTAAACGCCTAAGAATGTACCTGACTAGTAAGTATCTTAAAACCTATGGATTGCTATGTCTCCGAAAGAGAATCAAGCATGTGTACAGGGGCATAAACGCAGCAGTGATAGGATTGGAGAGGTTCGGTGAGCAAATGAAGACCCTTTGAAGTCATATTGCATGGTACCCATTCCACGGGTTTCAACTACCCAGGTTTAAGGTATTCTTCCTTCAGCTAAAACATGCATGTGGAACCTAGAGTATGATCAACCATGTGATCGGGAGACGTGTTCAAATATGTCCCAGTTTTCGTACCCTGGTACTCGGGTGCAACATTCCAGACGCTTTACTAACACTCTCCCCACTTGGAGAGTCAGTCCCTTTAACCTCCTGTTTGGCCCAGTTTGCAATTTCTGCGGAAGATGAACAGGAATAGCGAGAACCAATGAGAGACTAGCTGGAGGTGTCTGGACGGGCAAAATTAACTCTCATTTCCCACCAGGAAGAGGAATTAACCAAAGGCTCAGCGTGCCGTGCCGGAACCAGATTAGGGCCTGAAGCCATCCTGCGGTGTTGCGGCCAGGTCACAAGAAAGCGAGTTGAAGAAAGGAGCTCAGGGGCACTGTAATTCACAAACCTGCAGAGTTATAAATGACAGCTATCGTCCAAAAATAGACTGAAGTAAGGCTGCCAAGAGGACTTGAAAGCGGGGCAGAATTGCAGGAAACCGATTTCAGGAGGTAGACTGGAATTGCATTGAAAGCATAGGAAAAGAGGCAGAACGTCCACAATGATGCACTTGGCCAAAAAGGGCGTATGCGTTTTTTCCTGAATATATTCAGGAAAAAACGCATACGCCCTTTTTGGCCAACCAAGCAAGCTTGCAAAGGAAATCTGCACTACAATGAAGTCTCACTTCCCCCCGGTCAAAAGGGCCATCTGAAAAAAGTGTAAAATCCAGAAAGGCAGGACAGGCCATGGAGAACTGGGAGCCTTGTTATGCTGATGGGCGGGATGTAAATTACCAACAGACACTCAGGAGAAGTGTATGGTGTTTCCTGAAACATCTAAAAAACAAAGCAACAGAGCCTACGGCACTGCCACTTATGGTCCTATAGCTTAGGGAAATTAAAATCAAAAAGACACAGCCACCCCAAAGTTTGGGACGCCTCTGTTTACAAGAACTTCGTTTACAGTACAAGTTCAACATCGCAGAAAGTGAAAAATGGATAAAGAAGTTGTGGTATTTACTTACAAAGCAATATCACTCAGCAATGAAATCTATGTCATCAGGCCCTTAGCAGCACAATGAGTGGATTCAGGTATGATGATTCTAACTGAAATAAGTCACACAGAAAAAGAAACATCATAAGATATCAGTAATACACGGAATGTAAACTTGGCTACACAGGAACTGAATTACAGAACAGAACAGGGTCTCAAATTTAGAAAACCAACTTATGCTTGCTTAAGGGGAAAGGTGAGTTGGGGTGCTGCATAAAACCAGAGATTGAAATGAGCACAGATAAAGTTCCTTAAGCCAAATATGGAATAGACAAGAGCTACTCCTTGCTCAACGAAATGGACTCAACACCGCATATTAAACGCCTAAGAATGTACCTGACTAGTAAGTATCTTAAAACCTATGGATTGCTATGTCTCTGAAAGAGAATCAAGCATGTGTACAGGGGCATAAACGCAGCAGTGATAGGATTGGAGAGGTTCAGTGAGCAAATGAAGACCCTTTGAAGTCATATTGCATGGTACCCATTCCACGGGTTTCAACTACCCAGGTTTAAGGTATTCTTCCTTCAGCTAAAACATGCATGTGGAACCTAGAGTATGATCAACCATGTGATCGGGAGACGTGTTCAAATATGTCTCAGTTTTCGTACCCTGGTACTTGGGTGCAACATTCCAGACGCTTTACTAACACTCTCCCGACTTGGAGAGTCAGTCCCTTTGACCTCCTGTTTGGCCCAGTTTGCAATTTCTGCGGAAGATGATCAGGAATAGTGAGAACCAATGAGAGACTAGCTGGAGGTGTCTGGACGGGCAAATTTAACTCTCATTTCCCACCAGGAAGAGGAAATAACCAAAGGCTCAGCGTGCCATGCCGGAACCAGATTAGGGCCTGAAGCCATCCTGCGGTGTTGCGGCCAGCTCAAAAGAAAGCGAGTTGAAGAAAGGAGCTCAGGGGCACTGTAATTCACAAACCTGCAGAGTTATAAATGACAGCTATCGTCCAAAAATAGACTGAAGTAAGGCTGCCAAGAGGACTTGAAAGCGGGTCAGAATTGCAGGAAACCGATTTCAGAAGGTAGACAGGAACTGCATTGAAAGCATAGGAAAAGAGGCAGAACGTCCACAATGATGCACTTGGCCAAAAAGGGCGTATGCGTTTTTTCCTGAATATATTCAGGAAAAAACGCATACGCCCTTTTTGGCCAACCAAGCAAGCTTGCAAAGGAAATCTGCACTACAATGAAGTCTCAATTCCCCCCGGTCAAAAGGGCCATCTGAAAAAAGTGTAAAATCCAGAAAGGCAGGACAGGCCATGGAGAACTGGGAGCCTTGTTATGCTGATGGGCGGGATGTAAATTACCAACAGACACTCAGGAGAAGTGTATGGTGTTTCCTGAAACATCTAAAAAACAAAGCAACAGAGCCTAGGGCACTGCCACTTATGGTCCTATAGCTTAGGGAAATTAAAATCAAAAAGACACAGCCACCCCAAAGTTTGGGACGCCTCTGTTTACAAGAACCTCGTTTACAGTACAAGTTCAACATCACAGAAAGTGAAAAATGGATAAAGAAGTTGTGGTATTTACTTACAAAGCAATATCACTCAGCAATGAAATCTATGTCATCAGGCCCTTAGGAGCACAATGAGTGGATTCAGGTATGATGATTCTAACTGAAATAAGTCACACAGAAAAAGAAACATCATAAGATATCAGTAATACACGGAATGTAAAGTTGGCTACACAGGAACTGAATTCCAAAACAGAACAGTGTCTCAAATTTAAAAAACCAACTTATGCTTGCTTAAGGGGAAAGGTGAGTTGGGGTGCTGCATAAAACCAGAGATTGAAATGAGCACAGATAAAGTTCCTTAAGCCAAATATGGAATACACAAGAGCTACTCCTTGCTCAATGAAATGGACTCAACACCGCATATTAAACGCCTAAGAATGTACCTGACTAGTAAGTATCTTAAAACCTATGGATTGCTATGTCTCCGAAAGAGAATCAAGCATGTGTACAGGGGCATAAATGCAGCAGTGATAGGATTGGAGAGGTTCGGTGAGCAAATGAAGACCCTTTGAAGTCATATTGCATGGTACCCATTCCACGGGTTTCAACTACCCAGGTTTAAGGTATTCTTCCTTCAGCTAAAACATGCATGTGGAACCTAGAGTATGATCAACCATGTGATCGGGAGACGTGTTCAAATATGTCCCAGTTTTCGTACCCTGGTACTCGGGTGCAACATTCCAGACGCTTTACTAACACTCTCCCGACTTGGAGAGTCAGTCCCTTTAACCTCCTGTTTGGCCCAGTTTGCAATTTCTGCGGAAGATGAACAGGAATAGCGAGAATCAATGAGAGGCTAGCTGAAGGTGTCTGGACGGGCAAATTTAACTCTCATTTCCCACCAGGAAGAGGAATTAACCAAAGGCTCAGCATGCCGTGCCGGAACCAGATTAGGGCCTGAAGCCATCCTGCGGTGTTGCGGCCAGGTCACAAGAAAGCGAGTTGAAGAAAGGAGCTCAGGGGCACTGTAATTCACAAACCTGCAGAGTTATAAATGACAGCTATCGTCCAAAAATAGACTGAAGTAAGGCTGCCAAGAGGACTTGAAAGCGGGGCAGAATTGCAGGAAACCGATTTCAGGAGGTAGACTGGAATTGCATTGAAAGCATAGGAAAAGAGGCAGAACGTCCACAATGATGCACTTGGCCAAAAAGGGCGTATGCGTTTTTTCCTGAATATATTCAGGAAAAAACGCATACGCCCTTTTTGGCCAACCAAGCAAGCTTGCAAAGGAAATCTGCACTACAATGAAGTCTCACTTCCCCCCGGTCAAAAGGGCTATCTGAAAAAAGTGTAAAATCCAGAAAGGCAGGACAGGCCATGGAGAACTGGGAGCCTTGTTATGCTGATGGGCGGGATGTAAATTACCAACAGACACTAAGGAGAAGTGTATGGTGTTTCCTGAAACATCTAAAAAACAAAGCAACAGAACCTAGGGCACTTCCACTTATGGTCCTATAGCTTACGGAAATTAAAATCAAAAAGACACAGCCACCCCAAAGTTTGGAACGGCTCTGTTTACAAGAAACTCGTTTACAGTACAAGTTCAACATCACAGAAAGTGAAAAATGGATAAAGAACTTGTGGTACTTACGTACAATGCAGTATCACTCAGCAATGAAATCTATGTCATCAGGCCCGTAGCAGCATAATGAGTGGATTCAGGTACGATGATTCTAACTGAAATAAGTCACACAGAAAAAGAAACATCATAAGATATCACTAATACATGGAATGTAAACTTGGCTACACAGGAACTGAATTACAGAACAGAACAGGGTCTCAAATTTAGAAAACCAACTTATGCTTGCTTAAGGGGAAAGGTGAGTTGGGGTGCTGCATAAAACCAGAGATTGAAATGAGCACAGATAAAGTTCCTTAAGCCAAATATGGAATAGACAAGAGCTACTCCTTGCTCAACGAAATGGACTCAACACCGCATATTAAACGCCTAAGAATGTACCTGACTAGTAAGTATCTTAAAACCTATGGATTGCTATGTCTCCGAAAGAAAATCAAGCATGTGTACAGGGGCATAAACGCAGCAGTGATAGGATTGGAGACGTTCGGTGATCAAATGAAGACCCTTTGAAGTCATATTGCATGGTACCCATTCCACGGGTTTCAAATACCCAGGTTTAAGGTATTCTTCCTTCAGCTAAAACATGCATGTGGAACCCAAGTATGATCAACCATGTGAACGGGAGACGTGTTCAAATATGTCTCAGTTTTCCTCCCCTGGTACTCGGGTGCAACATTCCAGACGCTTTACTAACACTCTCCCCACTTGGAGAGTCAGTCCCTTTAACCTCCTGTTTGGCCCAGTTTGCAATTTCTGCGGAAGATGAACAGGAATAGCGAGAACCAATGAGAGACTAGCTGGAGGTGTCTGGACGGGCAAAATTAACTCTCATTTCCCACCAGGAAGAGGAATTAACCAAAGGCTCAGCGTGCCGTGCCGGAACCAGATTAGGGCCTGAAGCCATCCTGCGGTGTTGCGGCCAGGTCACAAGAAAGCGAGTTGAAGAAAGGAGCTCAGGGGCACTGTAATTCACAAACCTGCAGAGTTATAAATGACAGCTATCGTCCTAAAATAGACTGAAGTAAGGCTGCCAAGAGGACTTGAAAGCGGGGCAGAATTGCAGGAAACCGATTTCAGGAGGTAGACTGGAATTGCATTGAAAGCATAGGAAAAGAGGCAGAACGTCCACAATGATGCACTTGGCCAAAAAGGGCGTATGCGTTTTTTCCTGAATATATTCAGGAAAAAACGCATACGCCCTTTTTGGCCAACCAAGCAAGCTTGCAAAGGAAATCTGCACTACAATGAAGTCTCACTTCCCCCCGGTCAAAAGGGCTATCTGAAAAAAGTGTAAAATCCAGAAAGGCAGGACAGGCCATGGAGAACTGGGAGCCTTGTTATGCTGATGGGCGGGATGTAAATTACCAACAGACACTAAGGAGAAGTGTATGGTGTTTCCTGAAACATCTAAAAAACAAAGCAACTGAACCTAGGGCACTTCCACTTATGGTCCTATAGCTTACGGAAATTAAAATCAAAAAGACACAGCCACCCCAAAGTTTGGAACGGCTCTGTTTACAAGAAACTCGTTTACAGTACAAGTTCAACATCACAGAAAGTGAAAAATGGATAAAGAACTTGTGGTACTTACGTACAATGCAGTATCACTCAGCAATGAAATCTATGTCATCAGGCCCGTAGCAGCATAATGAGTGGATTCAGGTACGATGATTCTAACTGAAATAAGTCACACAGAAAAAGAAACATCATAAGATATCACTAATACATGGAATGTAAACTTGGCTACACAGGAACTGAATTACAGAACAGAACAGGGTCTCAAATTTAGAAAACCAACTTATGCTTGCTTAAGGGGAAAGGTGAGTTGGGGTGCTGCATAAAACCAGAGATTGAAATGAGCACAGATAAAGTTCCTTAAGCCAAATATGGAATAGACAAGAGCTACTCCTTGCTCAACGAAATGGACTCAACACCGCATATTAAACGCCTAAGAATGTACCTGACTAGTAAGTATCTTAAAACCTATGGATTGCTATGTCTCCGAAAGAAAATCAAGCATGTGTACAGGGGCATAAACGCAGCAGTGATAGGATTGGAGACGTTCGGTGAGCAAATGAAGACCCTTTGAAGTCATATTGCATGGTACCCATTCCACGGGTTTCAAATACCCAGGTTTTAGGTATTCTTCCTTCAGCTAAAACATGCATGTGGAACCCAAGTATGATCAACCATGTGAACGGGAGACGTGTTCAAATATGTCTCAGTTTTCCTCCCCTGGTACTCGGGTGCAACATTCCAGACGCTTTACTAACACTCTCCCCACTTGGAGAGTCAGTCCCTTTAACCTCCTGTTTGGCCCAGTTTGCAATTTCTGCGGAAGATGAACAGGAATAGCGAGAACCAATGAGAGACTAGCTGGAGGTGTCTGGACGGGCAAAATTAACTCTCATTTCCCACCAGGAAGAGGAATTAACCAAAGGCTCAGCGTGCCGTGCCGGAACCAGATTAGGGCCTGAAGCCATCCTGCGGTGTTGCGGCCAGGTCACAAGAAAGCGAGTTGAAGAAAGGAGCTCAGGGGCACTGTAATTCACAAACCTGCAGAGTTATAAATGACAGCTATCGTCCAAAAATAGACTGAAGTAAGGCTGCCAAGAGGACTTGAAAGCGGGGCAGAATTGCAGGAAACCGATTTCAGGAGGTAGACTGGAATTGCATTGAAAGCATAGGAAAAGAGGCAGAACGTCCACAATGATGCACTTGGCCAAAAAGGGCGTATGCGTTTTTTCCTGAATATATTCAGGAAAAAACGCATACGCCCTTTTTGGCCAACCAAGCAAGCTTGCAAAGGAAATCTGCACTACAATGAAGTCTCACTTCCCCCCGGTCAAAAGGGCCATCTGAAAAAAGTGTAAAATCCAGAAAGGCAGGACAGGCCATGGAGAACTGGGAGCCTTGTTATGCTGATGGGCGGGATGTAAATTGCCAACAACCACTCGGGAGAAGTGTATGGTGTTTCCTGAAACATCTAAAAAACAAAGCAACAGAACCTAGGGCACTTCCACTTATGGTCCTATAGCTTAGGGAAATTAAAATCTAAAAGACACAGCCACCCCAAAGTTTGGAACGGCTCTGTTTACAAGAACCTCGTTTACAGTACAAGTTCAACATCGCAAAGAGTGAAAAATGGATAAAGAAGTTGTGGTATTTACTTACAAAGCAATATCACTCAGCAATGAAATCTGTGTCATCAGGCCCTTAGCAGCACAATGAGTGGATTCAGGTATGATGATTCTAACTGAAGTAAGTCACACAGAAAAAGAAACATCATAAGATATCAGTAATACACGGAATGTAAACTTGGCTACACAGGAACTGAATTACAGAACACAACAGGGTCTCAAATTTAGAAAACCAACTTATGATTGCTTAAGGGTAAAGGTGAGTTGGGGTGCTGCATAAAACCAGAGATTGAAATGAGCACAGATAAAGTTCCTTAAGCCAAATATGGAATAGACAAGAGCTACTCCTTGCTCAACGAAATGGACTCAACACCGCATATTAAACGCCTAAGAATGTACCTGACTTGTAAGTATCTTAAAACCTATGGATTGCTATGTCTCCGAAAGAGAATCAAGCATGTGTACAGGGACATAAACGCAGCAGTGATAGGATTGGAGAGGTTCGGTGAGCAAATGAAGACCCTTTGAAGTCATATTGCATGGTACCCATTCCACGGGTTTCAACTACCCAGGTTTAAGGTATTCTTCCTTCAGCTAAAACATGCACGTGGAACCTAGAGTATGATCAACCATGTGATCGGGAGATGTGTTCAAATATGTCTCAGTTTTCCTCCCCTGATACTCGGGTGCAACATTCCAGACGCTTTACTAACACTCTCCCCACTTGGAGAGTCAGCGCCTTTAACCTCCTGTTTGGCCCAGTTTGCAATTTCTGCGGAAGATGAACAGGAATAGCGAGAACCAATGAGAGACTAGCTGGAGGTGTCTGGACGGGCAAATTTAACTCTCATTTCTCACCAGGAAGAGGAAATAACCAAAGGCTCAGCGTGCCGTACCGGAACCAGATTAGGGCCTGAAGCCATCCTGCGGTGTTGCGGCCAGCTCAAAAGAAAGCGAGTTGAAGAAAGGAGCTCAGGGGCACTGTAATTCACAAACCTGCAGAGTTATAAATGACAGCTATCGTCCAAAAATAGACTGAAGTAAGGCTGCCAAGAGGACTTGAAAGCGGGGCAGAATTGCAGGAAACCGATTTCAGGAGGTAGACTGGAATTGCATTGAAAGCATAGGAAAAGAGGCAGAACGTCCACAATGATGCACTTGGCCAAAAAGGGCGTATGCGTTTTTTCCTGAATATATTCAGGAAAAAACGCATACGCCCTTTTTGGCCAACCAAGCAAGCTTGCAAAGGAAATCTGCACTACAATGAAGTCTCACTTCCCCCCGGTCAAAAGGGCCATCTGAAAAAAGTGTAAAATCCAGAAAGGCAGGACAGGCCATGGAGAACTGGGAGCCTTGTTATGCTGATGGGCGGGATGTAAATTGCCAACAACCACTCGGGAGAAGTGTATGGTGTTTCCTGAAACATCTAAAAAACAAAGCAACAGAACCTAGGGCACTTCCACTTATGGTCCTATAGCTTAGGGAAATTAAAATCAAAAAGACACAGCCACCCCAAAGTTTGGAACGGCTCTGTTTACAAGAACCTCGTTTACAGTACAAGTTCAACATCGCAGAAAGTGAAAAATGGATAAAGAAGTTGTGGTATTTACTTACAAAGCAATATCACTCAGCAATGAAATCTGTGTCATCAGGCCCTTAGCAGCACAATGAGTGGATTCAGGTATGATGATTCTAACAGAAGTAAGTCACACAGAAAAAGAAACATCATAAGATATCAGTAATACACGAAATGTAAACTTGGCTACACAGGAACTGAATTACAGAACAGAACAGGGTCTCAAATTTAGAAAACCAACTTATGCTTGCTTAAGGGGAAAGGTGAGTTGGGGTGCTGCATAAAACCAGAGATTGAAATGAGCACAGATAAAGTTCCTTAAGTCAAATATGGAATAGACAAGAGCTACTCCTTGCTCAACGAAATGGACTCAACATCGCATATTAAATGCCTAAGAATGTACCTGACTAGTAAGTATCTTAAAAACCTATGGATTGCTATGTCTCCAAAAGAGAATCAAGCATGTGTACAGGGGCATAAACGCAGCAGTGATAGGATTGGAGAGGTTCGGTGAGCAAATGAAGACCCTTTGAAGTCATATTGCATGGTACCCATTACACGGGTCTTAACTCTCCAGGTTTAAGGTATTCTTCCTTCAACTAAAACATGCATGTGGAACCCAAGTATGATCAACCATGTGAACGGGAGACGTGTTCAAATATGTCTCAGTTTTCCTCCCCTGGTACTCGGGTGCAACATTCCAGACGCTTTACTAACACTCTCCCCACTTGGAGAGTCAGCGCCTTTAACCTCCTGTTTGGCCCAGTTTGCAATTTCTGCGGAAGATGAACAGGAATAGCGAGAACCAATGAGAGACTAGCTGGAGGTGTCTGGACGGGCAAATTTAACTCTCATTTCCCACCAGGAAAAGGAAATAACCAAAGGCTCAGCGTGCCGTGCCGGAACCAGATTAGGGCCTGAAGCCATCCTGCGGTGTTGCTGCCAGGTCACAAGAAAGCAAGTTGAAGAAAGGAGCTCAGGGGCACTGTAATGCACAAACCTGCAGAGTTATAAATGACAGCTATCGTCCAAAAATAGACTGAAGTAAGGCTGCCAAGAGGACTTGAAAGCGGGGCAGAATTGCAGGAAACCGATTTCAGGAGGTAGACTGGAATTGCATTGAAAGCATAGGAAAAGAGGCAGAACGTCCACAATGATGCACTTGGCCAAAAAGGGCGTATGCGTTTTTTCCTGAATATATTCAGGAAAAAACGCATACGCCCTTTTTGGCCAACCAAGCAAGCTTGCAAAGGAAATCTGCACTACAATGAAGTCTCACTTCCCCCCGGTCAAAAGGGCCATCTGAAAAAAGTGTAAAATCCAGAAAGCCAGGACAGGCCATGGAGAACTGGGAGTCTTGTTATGCTGATGGGCGGGATGTAAAAACGCATATGCCCTTTTTGACCAACCAAGCAAGCTTGCAAAGGTAATCTGCACTACAATGAAGTCTCACTTCCCCCCGGTCAAAAGGGCCATCTGAAAAAAGTGTAAAATCCAGAAAGGCAGGACAGGCCATGGAGAACTGGGAGCCTTGTTATGCTGATGGGCGGGATGTAAATTGCCAACAACCACTCGGGAGAAGTGTATGGTGTTTCCTGAAACATCTAAAAAACAAAGCAACAGAGCCTAGGGCACTGCCACTTATGGTCCTATAGCTTAGGGAAATTAAAATCAAAAAGACACAGCCACCCCAAAGTTTGGGATGCCTCTGTTTACAAGAACCTCGTTTACAGTACAAGTTCAACATCGCAGAAAGTGAAAAATGGATAAAGAAGTTGTGGTATTTACTTACAAAGCAATATCACTCAGCAATGAAATCTATGTCATCAGGCCCTTAGCATCACAATGAGTGGATTCAGGTATGATGATTCTAACTGAAATAAGTCACACAGAAAAAGAAACATCATAAGATATCATTAATACACGGAATGTAAACTTGGCTACACAGGAACTGAATTACAGAACAGAACAGGGTCTCAAATTTAGAAAACCAACTTATGCTTGCTTAAGGGTAAAGGTGAGTTGGGGTGCTGCATAAAACCAGAGATTGAAATGAGCACAGATAAAGTTCCTTAAGCCAAATATGGAATAGACAAGAGCTACTCCTTGCTCAACGAAATGGACTCAACACCCCATATTAAACGCCTAAGAATGTACATGACTTGTAAGTATCTTAAAACCTATGGATTGCTATGTCTCCGAAAGAGAATCAAGCATGTGTACAGGGGCATAAACGCAGCAGTGATAGGATTGGAGAGGTTCGGTGAGCAAATGAAGACCCTTTGAAGTCATATTGCATGGTACCCATTCCACGGGTTTCAACTACCCAGGTTTAAGGTATTCTTCCTTCAGCTAAAACATGCATGTGGAACCTAGAGTATGATCAACCATGTGATTGGGAGACGTGTTCAAATATGTCTCAGTTTTCCTCCCCTGGTACTCGGGTGCAACATTCCAGACGCTTTACTAACACTCTCCCCACTTGGAGAGTCAGTCCCTTTAACCTCCTGTTTGGCCCAGTTTGCAATTTCTGCGGAAGATGAACAGGAATAGCGAGAACCAATGAGAGGCTAGCTGGAGGTGTCTGGACGGGCAAATTTAACTCTCATTTCCCACCAGGAAGAGGAATTAACCAAAGGCTCAGCGTGCCGGGCCGGAACCAGATTAGGGCCTGAAGCCATCCTGCGGTGTTGCGGCCAGGTCACAAGAAAGCGAGTTGAAGAAAGGAGCTCAGGGGCACTGTAATTCACAAACCTGCAGAGTTATAAATGACAGCTATCGTCCAAAAATAGACTGAAGTAAGGCTGCCAAGAGGACTTGAAAGCGGGGCAGAATTGCAGGAAACCGATTTCAGGAGGTAGACTGGAATTGCATTGAAAGCATAGGAAAAGAGGCAGAACGTCCACAATGATGCACTTGGCCAAAAAGGGCGTATGCGTTTTTTCCTGAATATATTCAGGAAAAAACGCATACGCCCTTTTTGGCCAACCAAGCAAGCTTGCAAAGGAAATCTGCACTACAATGAAGTCTCACTTCCCCCCGGTCAAAAGGGCCATCTGAAAAAAGTGTAAAATCCAGAAAGGCAGGACAGGCCATGGAGAACTGGGAGCCTTGTTATGCTGATGGGCGGGATGTAAATTGCCAACAACCACTCGGGAGAAGTGTATGGTGTTTCCTGAAACATCTAAAAAACAAAGCAACAGAACCTAGGGCACTTCCACTTATGGTCCTATAGCTTAGGGAAATTAAAATCTAAAAGACACAGCCACCCCAAAGTTTGGAACGGCTCTGTTTACAAGAACCTCGTTTACAGTACAAGTTCAACATCGCAAAGAGTGAAAAATGGATAAAGAAGTTGTGGTATTTACTTACAAAGCAATATCACTCAGCAATGAAATCTGTGTCATCAGGCCCTTAGCAGCACAATGAGTGGATTCAGGTATGATGATTCTAACTGAAGTAAGTCACACAGAAAAAGAAACATCATAAGATATCAGTAATACACGGAATGTAAACTTGGCTACACAGGAACTGAATTACAGAACACAACAGGGTCTCAAATTTAGAAAACCAACTTATGATTGCTTAAGGGTAAAGGTGAGTTGGGGTGCTGCATAAAACCAGAGATTGAAATGAGCACAGATAAAGTTCCTTAAGCCAAATATGGAATAGACAAGAGCTACTCCTTGCTCAACGAAATGGACTCAACACCGCATATTAAACGCCTAAGAATGTACCTGACTTGTAAGTATCTTAAAACCTATGGATTGCTATGTCTCCGAAAGAGAATCAAGCATGTGTACAGGGACATAAACGCAGCAGTGATAGGATTGGAGAGGTTCGGTGAGCAAATGAAGACCCTTTGAAGTCATATTGCATGGTACCCATTCCACGGGTTTCAACTACCCAGGTTTAAGGTATTCTTCCTTCAGCTAAAACATGCACGTGGAACCTAGAGTATGATCAACCATGTGATCGGGAGATGTGTTCAAATATGTCTCAGTTTTCCTCCCCTGATACTCGGGTGCAACATTCCAGACGCTTTACTAACACTCTCCCCACTTGGAGAGTCAGCGCCTTTAACCTCCTGTTTGGCCCAGTTTGCAATTTCTGCGGAAGATGAACAGGAATAGCGAGAACCAATGAGAGACTAGCTGGAGGTGTCTGGACGGGCAAATTTAACTCTCATTTCTCACCAGGAAGAGGAAATAACCAAAGGCTCAGCGTGCCGTACCGGAACCAGATTAGGGCCTGAAGCCATCCTGCGGTGTTGCGGCCAGCTCAAAAGAAAGCGAGTTGAAGAAAGGAGCTCAGGGGCACTGTAATTCACAAACCTGCAGAGTTATAAATGACAGCTATCGTCCAAAAATAGACTGAAGTAAGGCTGCCAAGAGGACTTGAAAGCGGGGCAGAATTGCAGGAAACCGATTTCAGGAGGTAGACTGGAATTGCATTGAAAGCATAGGAAAAGAGGCAGAACGTCCACAATGATGCACTTGGCCAAAAAGGGCGTATGCGTTTTTTCCTGAATATATTCAGGAAAAAACGCATACGCCCTTTTTGGCCAACCAAGCAAGCTTGCAAAGGAAATCTGCACTACAATGAAGTCTCACTTCCCCCCGGTCAAAAGGGCCATCTGAAAAAAGTGTAAAATCCAGAAAGGCAGGACAGGCCATGGAGAACTGGGAGCCTTGTTATGCTGATGGGCGGGATGTAAATTGCCAACAACCACTCGGGAGAAGTGTATGGTGTTTCCTGAAACATCTAAAAAACAAAGCAACAGAACCTAGGGCACTTCCACTTATGGTCCTATAGCTTAGGGAAATTAAAATCAAAAAGACACAGCCACCCCAAAGTTTGGAACGGCTCTGTTTACAAGAACCTCGTTTACAGTACAAGTTCAACATCGCAGAAAGTGAAAAATGGATAAAGAAGTTGTGGTATTTACTTACAAAGCAATATCACTCAGCAATGAAATCTGTGTCATCAGGCCCTTAGCAGCACAATGAGTGGATTCAGGTATGATGATTCTAACAGAAGTAAGTCACACAGAAAAAGAAACATCATAAGATATCAGTAATACACGAAATGTAAACTTGGCTACACAGGAACTGAATTACAGAACAGAACAGGGTCTCAAATTTAGAAAACCAACTTATGCTTGCTTAAGGGGAAAGGTGAGTTGGGGTGCTGCATAAAACCAGAGATTGAAATGAGCACAGATAAAGTTCCTTAAGTCAAATATGGAATAGACAAGAGCTACTCCTTGCTCAACGAAATGGACTCAACATCGCATATTAAATGCCTAAGAATGTACCTGACTAGTAAGTATCTTAAAAACCTATGGATTGCTATGTCTCCAAAAGAGAATCAAGCATGTGTACAGGGGCATAAACGCAGCAGTGATAGGATTGGAGAGGTTCGGTGAGCAAATGAAGACCCTTTGAAGTCATATTGCATGGTACCCATTACACGGGTCTTAACTCTCCAGGTTTAAGGTATTCTTCCTTCAACTAAAACATGCATGTGGAACCCAAGTATGATCAACCATGTGAACGGGAGACGTGTTCAAATATGTCTCAGTTTTCCTCCCCTGGTACTCGGGTGCAACATTCCAGACGCTTTACTAACACTCTCCCCACTTGGAGAGTCAGCGCCTTTAACCTCCTGTTTGGCCCAGTTTGCAATTTCTGCGGAAGATGAACAGGAATAGCGAGAACCAATGAGAGACTAGCTGGAGGTGTCTGGACGGGCAAATTTAACTCTCATTTCCCACCAGGAAAAGGAAATAACCAAAGGCTCAGCGTGCCGTGCCGGAACCAGATTAGGGCCTGAAGCCATCCTGCGGTGTTGCTGCCAGGTCACAAGAAAGCAAGTTGAAGAAAGGAGCTCAGGGGCACTGTAATGCACAAACCTGCAGAGTTATAAATGACAGCTATCGTCCAAAAATAGACTGAAGTAAGGCTGCCAAGAGGACTTGAAAGCGGGGCAGAATTGCAGGAAACCGATTTCAGGAGGTAGACTGGAATTGCATTGAAAGCATAGGAAAAGAGGCAGAACGTCCACAATGATGCACTTGGCCAAAAAGGGCGTATGCGTTTTTTCCTGAATATATTCAGGAAAAAACGCATACGCCCTTTTTGGCCAACCAAGCAAGCTTGCAAAGGAAATCTGCACTACAATGAAGTCTCACTTCCCCCCGGTCAAAAGGGCCATCTGAAAAAAGTGTAAAATCCAGAAAGCCAGGACAGGCCATGGAGAACTGGGAGTCTTGTTATGCTGATGGGCGGGATGTAAAAACGCATATGCCCTTTTTGACCAACCAAGCAAGCTTGCAAAGGTAATCTGCACTACAATGAAGTCTCACTTCCCCCCGGTCAAAAGGGCCATCTGAAAAAAGTGTAAAATCCAGAAAGGCAGGACAGGCCATGGAGAACTGGGAGCCTTGTTATGCTGATGGGCGGGATGTAAATTGCCAACAACCACTCGGGAGAAGTGTATGGTGTTTCCTGAAACATCTAAAAAACAAAGCAACAGAGCCTAGGGCACTGCCACTTATGGTCCTATAGCTTAGGGAAATTAAAATCAAAAAGACACAGCCACCCCAAAGTTTGGGATGCCTCTGTTTACAAGAACCTCGTTTACAGTACAAGTTCAACATCGCAGAAAGTGAAAAATGGATAAAGAAGTTGTGGTATTTACTTACAAAGCAATATCACTCAGCAATGAAATCTATGTCATCAGGCCCTTAGCATCACAATGAGTGGATTCAGGTATGATGATTCTAACTGAAATAAGTCACACAGAAAAAGAAACATCATAAGATATCATTAATACACGGAATGTAAACTTGGCTACACAGGAACTGAATTACAGAACAGAACAGGGTCTCAAATTTAGAAAACCAACTTATGCTTGCTTAAGGGTAAAGGTGAGTTGGGGTGCTGCATAAAACCAGAGATTGAAATGAGCACAGATAAAGTTCCTTAAGCCAAATATGGAATAGACAAGAGCTACTCCTTGCTCAACGAAATGGACTCAACACCCCATATTAAACGCCTAAGAATGTACATGACTTGTAAGTATCTTAAAACCTATGGATTGCTATGTCTCCGAAAGAGAATCAAGCATGTGTACAGGGGCATAAACGCAGCAGTGATAGGATTGGAGAGGTTCGGTGAGCAAATGAAGACCCTTTGAAGTCATATTGCATGGTACCCATTCCACGGGTTTCAACTACCCAGGTTTAAGGTATTCTTCCTTCAGCTAAAACATGCATGTGGAACCTAGAGTATGATCAACCATGTGATTGGGAGACGTGTTCAAATATGTCTCAGTTTTCCTCCCCTGGTACTCGGGTGCAACATTCCAGACGCTTTACTAACACTCTCCCCACTTGGAGAGTCAGTCCCTTTAACCTCCTGTTTGGCCCAGTTTGCAATTTCTGCGGAAGATGAACAGGAATAGCGAGAACCAATGAGAGGCTAGCTGGAGGTGTCTGGACGGGCAAATTTAACTCTCATTTCCCACCAGGAAGAGGAATTAACCAAAGGCTCAGCGTGCCGGGCCGGAACCAGATTAGGGCCTGAAGCCATCCTGCGGTGTTGCGGCCAGGTCACAAGAAAGCGAGTTGAAGAAAGGAGCTCAGGGGCACTGTAATTCACAAACCTGCAGAGTTATAAATGACAGCTATCGTCCAAAAATAGACTGAAGTAAGGCTGCCAAGAGGACTTGAAAGCGGGGCAGAATTGCAGGAAACCGATTTCAGGAGGTAGACTGGAATTGCATTGAAAGCATAGGAAAAGAGGCAGAACGTCCACAATGATGCACTTGGCCAAAAAGGGCGTATGCGTTTTTTCCTGAATATATTCAGGAAAAAACGCATACGCCCTTTTTGGCCAACCAAGCAAGCTTGCAAAGGAAATCTGCACTACAATGAAGTCTCACTTCCCCCCGGTCAAAAGGGCCATCTGAAAAAAGTGTAAAATCCAGAAAGGCAGGACAGGCCATGGAGAACTGGGAGCCTTGTTATGCTGATGGGCGGGATGTAAATTGCCAACAGACACTCGGGAGAAGTGTATGGTGTTTCCTGAAACATCTAAAAAACAAAGCAACAGAGCCTAGGGCACTGCCACTTATGGTCCTATAGCTTAGGGAAATTAAAATCAAAAAGACACAGCCACCCCAAAGTTTGGGATGCCTCTGTTTACAAGAACCTCGTTTACAGTACAAGTTCAACATCGCAGAAAGTGAAAAATGGATAAAGAAGTTGTGGTATTTACTTACAAAACAATATCACTCAGCAATGAAATCTATGTCATCAGGCCCTTAGCATCACAATGAGTGGATTCAGGTATGATGATTCTAACTGAAATAAGTCACACAGAAAAAGAAACATCATAAGATATTATTAATACACGGAATGTAAACTTGGCTACACAGGAACTGAATTACAGAACAGAACAGGGTCTCAAATTTAGAAAACCAACTTATGCTTGCTTAAGGGTAAAGGTGAGTTGGGGTGCTGCATAAAACCAGAGATTGAAATGAGCACAGATAAAGTTCCTTAAGCCAAATATGGAATAGACAAGAGCTACTCCTTGCTCAACGAAATGGACTCAACACCCCATATTAAACGCCTAAGAATGTACCTGACTTGTAAGTATCTTAAAACCTATGGATTGCTATGTCTCCGAAAGAGAATCAAGCATGTGTACAGGGGCATAAACGCAGCAGTGATAGGATTGGAGAGGTTCGGTGAGCAAATGAAGACCCTTTGAAGTCATATTGCATGGTACCCATTCCACGGGTTTCAACTACCCAGGTTTAAGGTATTCTTCCTTCAGCTAAAACATGCATGTGGAACCTAGAGTATGATCAACCATGTGATTGGGAGACGTGTTCAAATATGTCTCAGTTTTCCTCCCCTGGTACTCGGGTGCAACATTCCAGACGCTTTACTAACACTCTCCCCACTTGGAGAGTCAGTCCCTTTAACCTCCTGTTTGGCCCAGTTTGCAATTTCTGCGGAAGATGAACAGGAATAGCGAGAACCAATGAGAGGCTAGCTGGAGGTGTCTGGACGGGCAAATTTAACTCTCATTTCCCACCAGGAAGAGGAATTAACCAAAGGCTCAGCGTGCCGGGCCGGAACCAGATTAGGGCCTGAAGCCATCCTGCGGTGTTGCGGCCAGGTCACAAGAAAGCGAGTTGAAGAAAGGAGCTCAGGGGCACTGTAATTCACAAACCTGCAGAGTTATAAATGACAGCTATCGTCCAAAAATAGACTGAAGTAAGGCTGCCAAGAGGACTTGAAAGCGGGGCAGAATTGCAGGAAACCGATTTCAGGAGGTAGACTGGAATTGCATTGAAAGCATAGGAAAAGAGGCAGAACGTCCACAATGATGCACTTGGCCAAAAAGGGCGTATGCGTTTTTTCCTGAATATATTCAGGAAAAAACGCATACGCCCTTTTTGGCCAACCAAGCAAGCTTGCAAAGGAAATCTGCACTACAATGAAGTCTCACTTCCCCCCGGTCAAAAGGGCCATCTGAAAAAAGTGTAAAATCCAGAAAGGCAGGACAGGCCATGGAGAACTGGGAGCCTTGTTATGCTGATGGGCGGGATGTAAATTGCCAACAGACACTCGGGAGAAGTGTATGGTGTTTCCTGAAACATCTAAAAAACAAAGCAACAGAGCCTAGGGCACTGCCACTTATGGTCCTATAGCTTAGGGAAATTAAAATCAAAAAGACACAGCCACCCCAAAGTTTGGGATGCCTCTGTTTACAAGAACCTCATTTACAGTACAAGTTCAACATCGCAGAAAGTGAAAAATGGATAAAGAAGTTGTGGTATTTACTTACAAAGCAATATCACTCAGCAATGAAATCTATGTCATCAGGCCCTTAGCAGCACAATGAGTGGATTCAGGTATGATGATTCTAACTGAAATAAGTCACACAGAAAAAGAAACATCATAAGATATCATTAATACACGGAATGTAAACTTGGTTACACAGGAACTGAATTACAGAACAGAACAGGGTCTCAAATTTAGAAAACCAACTTATGCTTGCTTAAGGGGAAAGGTGAGTTGGGGTGCTGCATAAAACCAGAGATTGAAATGAGCACAGATAAAGTTCCTTAAGTCAAATATGGAATAGACAAGAGCTACTCCTTGCTCAACGAAATGGACTCAACATCGCATATTAAATGCCTAAGAATGTACCTGACTAGTAAGTATCTTAAAAACCTATGGATTGCTATGTCTCCAAAAGAGAATCAAGCATGTGTACAGGGGCATAAACGCAGCAGTGATAGGATTGGAGAGGTTCGGTGAGCAAATGAAGACCCTTTGAAGTCATATTGCATGGTACCCATTACACGGGTCTTAACTCTCCAGTTTTAAGGTATTCTTCCTTCAACTAAAACATGCATGTGGAACCCAAGTATGATCAACCATGTGAACGGGAGACGTGTTCAAATATGTCTCAGTTTTCCTCCCCTGGTACTCGGGTGCAACATTCCAGACGCTTTACTAACACTCTCCCCACTTGGAGAGTCAGCGCCTTTAACCTCCTGTTTGGCCCAGTTTGCAATTTCTGCGGAAGATGAACAGGAATAGCGAGAACCAATGAGAGACTAGCTGGAGGTGTCTGGACGGGCAAATTTAACTCTCATTTCCCACCAGGAAAAGGAAATAACCAAAGGCTCAGCGTGCCGTGCCGGAACCAGATTAGGGCCTGAAGCCATCCTGCGGTGTTGCTGCCAGGTCACAAGAAAGCAAGTTGAAGAAAGGAGCTCAGGGGCACTGTAATGCACAAACCTGCAGAGTTATAAATGACAGCTATCGTCCAAAAATAGACTGAAGTAAGGCTGCCAAGAGGACTTGAAAGCGGGGCAGAATTGCAGGAAACCGATTTCAGGAGGTAGACTGGAATTGCATTGAAAGCATAGGAAAAGAGGCAGAACGTCCACAATGATGCACTTGGCCAAAAAGGGCGTATGCGTTTTTTCCAGAATATATTCAGGAAAAAACGCATACGCCCTTTTTGGCCAACCAAGCAAGCTTGCAAAGGAAATCTGCACTACAATGAAGTCTCACTTCCCCCCGGTCAAAAGGGCCATCTGAAAAAAGTGTAAAATCCAGAAAGCCAGGACAGGCCATGGAGAACTGGGAGTCTTGTTATGCTGATGGGCGGGATGTAAAAACGCATATGCCCTTTTTGACCAACCAAGCAAGCTTGCAAAGGTAATCTGCACTACAATGAAGTCTCACTTCCCCCCGGTCAAAAGGGCCATCTGAAAAAAGTGTAAAATCCAGAAAGGCAGGACAGGCCATGAAGAACTGGGAGCCTTGTTATGCTGATGGGCAGGATGTAAATTGCCAACAACCACTCGGGAGAAGTGTATGGTGTTTCCTGAAACATCTAAAAAACAAAGCAACAGAAACTAGGGCACTTCCACTTATGGTCCTATAGTTTAGGGAAATTAAAATCAAAAAGACACAGCCACCCCAAAGTTTGGAACGGCTCTGTTTACAAGAACCTCGTTTACAGTACAAGTTCAACATCGCAGAAAGTGAAAAATGGATAAAGAAGTTGTGGTATTTACTTACAAAGCAATATCACTCAGCAATGAAATCTGTGTCATCAGGCCCTTAGCAGCACAATGAGTGGATTCAGGTATGATGATTCTAACTGAAATAAGTCACACAGAAAAAGAAACATCATAAGATATCAGTAATACACGGAATGTAAACTTGGCTACACAGGAACTGAATTACAGAACAGAACAGGGTCTCAAATTTAGAAAACCAACTTATGCTTGCTTAAGGGTAAAGGTGAGTTGGGGTGCTGCATAAAACCAGAGATTGAAATGAGCACAGATAAAGTTCCTTAGGCCAAATATGGAATAGACAAGAGCTACTCCTTGCTCAAAGAAATGGACTCAACACCGCATATTAAACGCCTAAGAATGTACCTGACTAGTAAGTATCTTAAAACCTATAGATTGCTATGTCTCCGAAAGAGAATCAAGCATGTGTACAGGGGCATAAACGCAGCAGTGATAGGATTGTAGAGGTTCCGTGAGCAAATGAAGACCCTTTGAAGTCATATTGCATGGTACCCATTCCACGGGTTTCAACTACCCAGGTTTTAGGTATTCTTCCTTCAGCTAAAACATGCATGTGGAACCCAGAGTATGATCAACCATGTGATCGGGAGACGTGTTCAAATATGTCTCAGTTTTCCTCCCCTGGTACTCGGGTGCAACATTCCAGACGCTTTACTAACACTCTCCCGACTTGGAGAGTCAGCGTCTTTAACCTCCTGTTTGTCCCAGTTTGCAATTTCTGCGGAAGATGAACAGGAATAGTGAGAACCAATGAGAGGCTAGCTGGAGGTGTCTGGACGGGCAAATTTAACTCTCATTTCCCACCATGAGGAGGAAATAATCAAAGGCTCAGCGTGCCGTGCCAGAACCAGATTAGGGCCTGAAGCCATCCTGCGGTGTTGCGGCCAGTTCAAAAGAAAGCGAGTTGAAGAAAGGAGCTCAGGGGCACTGTAATTCACAAACCTGCAGAGTTATAAATGACAGCTATCGTCCAAAAATAGACTGAAGTAAGGCTGCCAAGAGGACTTGAAAGCGGGGCAGAATTGCAGGAAACCGATTTCAGGAGGTAGACTGGAATTGCATTGAAAGCATAGGAAAAGAGGCAGAACGTCCACAATGATGCACTTGGCCAAAAAGGGCGTATGCGTTTTTTCCTGAATATATTCAGGAAAAAACGCATACGCCCTTTTTGGCCAACCAAGCAAGCTTGCAAAGGAAATCTGCACTACAATGAAGTCTCACTTCCCCCCGGTCAAAAGGGCCATCTGAAAAAAGTGTAAAATCCAGAAAGGCAGGACAGGCCATGGAGAACTGGGAGCCTTGTTATGCTGATGGGCGGGATGTAAATTGCCAACAACCACTCGGGAGAAGTGTATGGTGTTTCCTGAAACATCTAAAAAACAAAGCAACAGAACCTAGGGCACTTCCACTTATGGTCCTATAGCTTAGGGAAATTAAAATCTAAAAGACACAGCCACCCCAAAGTTTGGAACGGCTCTGTTTACAAGAACCTCGTTTACAGTACAAGTTCAACATCGCAAAGAGTGAAAAATGGATAAAGAAGTTGTGGTATTTACTTACAAAGCAATATCACTCAGCAATGAAATCTGTGTCATCAGGCCCTTAGCAGCACAATGAGTGGATTCAGGTATGATGATTCTAACTGAAGTAAGTCACACAGAAAAAGAAACATCATAAGATATCAGTAATACACGGAATGTAAACTTGGCTACACAGGAACTGAATTACAGAACACAACAGGGTCTCAAATTTAGAAAACCAACTTATGATTGCTTAAGGGTAAAGGTGAGTTGGGGTGCTGCATAAAACCAGAGATTGAAATGAGCACAGATAAAGTTCCTTAAGCCAAATATGGAATAGACAAGAGCTACTCCTTGCTCAACGAAATGGACTCAACACCGCATATTAAACGCCTAAGAATGTACCTGACTTGTAAGTATCTTAAAACCTATGGATTGCTATGTCTCCGAAAGAGAATCAAGCATGTGTACAGGGACATAAACGCAGCAGTGATAGGATTGGAGAGGTTCGGTGAGCAAATGAAGACCCTTTGAAGTCATATTGCATGGTACCCATTCCACGGGTTTCAACTACCCAGGTTTAAGGTATTCTTCCTTCAGCTAAAACATGCACGTGGAACCTAGAGTATGATCAACCATGTGATCGGGAGACGTGTTCAAATATGTCTCAGTTTTCCTCCCCTGATACTCGGGTGCAACATTCCAGACGCTTTACTAACACTCTCCCCACTTGGAGAGTCAGTCCCTTTAACATCCTGTTTGGCCCAGTTTGCAATTTCTGCGGAAGATGAACAGGAATAGCGAGAACCAATGAGAGGCTAGCTGGAGGTTTCTGGACGGGCAAATTTAACTCTCATTTCCCACCAGGAAGAGGAATTAACCAAAGGCTCAGCATGCCGGGCCGGAACCAGATTAGGGCCTGAAGACATCCTGCGGTGTTGCGGCCAGGTCACAAGAAAGCGAGTTGAAGAAAGGAGCTCAGGGGCACTGTAATTCACAAACCTGCAGAGTTATAAATGACAGCTATCGTCCAAAAATAGACTGAAGTAAGGCTGCCAAGAGGACTTGAAAGCGGGGCAGAATTGCAGGAAACCGATTTCAGGAGGTAGACTGGAATTGCATTGAAAGCATAGGAAAAGAGGCAGAACGTCCACAATGATGCACTTGGCCAAAAAGGGCGTATGCGTTTTTTCCTGAATATATTCAGGAAAAAACGCATACGCCCTTTTTGGCCAACCAAGCAAGCTTGCAAAGGAAATCTGCACTACAATGAAGTCTCACTTCCCCCCGGTCAAAAGGGCCATCTGAAAAAAGTGTAAAATCCAGAAAGGCAGGACAGGCCATGGAGAACTGGGAGCCTTGTTATGCTGATGGGCGGGATGTAAATTGCCAACAGACACTCGGGAGAAGTGTATGGTGTTTCCTGAAACATCTAAAAAACAAAGCAACAGAGCCTAGGGCACTGCCACTTATGGTCCTATAGCTTAGGGAAATTAAAATCAAAAAGACACAGCCACCCCAAAGTTTGGGATGCCTCTGTTTACAAGAACCTCGTTTACAGTACAAGTTCAACATCGCAGAAAGTGAAAAATGGATAAAGAAGTTGTGGTATTTACTTACAAAGCAATATCACTCAGCAATGAAATCTATGTCATCAGGCCCTTAGCATCACAATGAGTGGATTCAGGTATGATGATTCTAACTGAAATAAGTCACACAGAAAAAGAAACATCATAAGATATCATTAATACACGGAATGTAATCTTGGCTACACAGGAACTGAATTACAGAACAGAACAGGGTCTCAAATTTAGAAAACCAACTTATGCTTGCTTAAGGGTAAAGGTGAGTTGGGGTGCTGCATAAAACCAGAGATTGAAATGAGCACAGATAAAGTTCCTTAAGTCAAATATGGAATAGACAAGAGCTACTCCTTGCTCAACGAAATGGACTCAACACCGCATATTAAACGCCTAAGAATGTACCTGACTAGTAAGTATCGTAAAACCTATGGATTGCTATGTCTCCAAAAGAGAATCAAGCATGTGTACAGGGGCATAAACGCAGCAGTGATAGGATTGGAGAGGTTCGGTGAGCAAATGAAGACCCTTTGAAGTCATATTGCATGGTACCCATTACACGGGTCTCAACTCTCCAGGTTTAAGGTATTCTTCCTTCAGCTAAAACATGCATGTGGAACCCAAGTATGATCAACCATGTGAACGGGAGACGTGTTCAAATATGTCTCAGTTTTCCTCCCCTGGTACTCGGGTGCAACATTCCAGACGCTTTACTAACACTCTCCCCACTTGGAGAGTCAGCGCCTTTAACCTCCTGTTTGGCCCAGTTTGCAATTTCTGCGGAAGATGAACAGGAATAGCGAGAACCAATGAGAGGCTAGCTGAAGGTGTCTGGACGGGCAAATTTAACTCTCATTTCCCACCAGGAAGAGGAAATAACCAAAGTCTCAGCGTGCCGTGCCGGAACCAGATTAGGGCCTGAAGCCATCCTGCGGTGTTGCGGCCAGGTCACAAGAAAGCAAGTTGAAGAAAGGAGCTCAGGGGCACTGTAATTCACAAACCTGCAGAGTTATAAATGACAGCTATCGTCCAAAAATAGACTGAAGTAAGGCTGCCAAGAGGACTTGAAAGCGGGGCAGAATTGCAGGGAACCGATTTCAGGAGGTAGACTGGAATTGCATTGAAAGCATAGGAAAAGAGGCAGAACGTCCACAATGATGCACTTGGCCAAAAAGGGCGTATGCGTTTTTTCCTGAATATATTCAGGAAAAAACGCATACGCCCTTTTTGGCCAACCAAGCAAGCTTGCAAAGGAAATCTGCACTACAATGAAGTCTCACTTCCCCCCGGTCAAAAGGGCAATCTGAAAAAAGTGTAAAATCCAGAAAGGCAGGACAGGCCATGGAGAACTGGGAGCCTTGTTATGCTGATGGGCGGGATGTAAATTGCCAACAGACACTCGGGAGAAGTGTATGGTGTTTCCTGAAACATCTAAAAAACAAAGCAACAGAGCCTAGGGCACTGCCACTTATGGTCCTATAGCTTAGGGAAATTAAAATCAAAAAGACACAGCCACCCCAAAGTTTGGGATGCCTCTGTTTACAAGAACCTCGTTTACAGTACAAGTTCAACATCGCAGAAAGTGAAAAATGGATAAAGAAGTTGTGGTATTTACTTACAAAGCAATATCACTCAGCAATAAAATCTATGTCATCAGGCCCTTAGCATCACAATGAGTGGATTCAGGTATGATGATTCTAACTGAAATAAGTCACACAGAAAAAGAAACATCATAAGATATCATTAATACACGGAATGTAAACTTGGATACACAGGAACTGAATTACAGAACAGAACAGGGTCTCAAATTTAGAAAACCAACTTATGCTTGCTTAAGGGGAAAGGTGAGTTGGGGTGCTGCATAAAACCAGAGATTGAAATGAGCACAGATAAAGTTCCTTAAGCCAAATATGGAATAGACAAGAGCTACTCCTTGCTCAACGAAATGGACTCAACACCGCATATTAAACGCCTAAGAATGTACCTGACTAGTAAGTATCTTAAAACCTATGGATTGCTATGTCTCCGAAAGAGAATCAAGCATGTGTTCAGGGGCATAAACGCAGCAGTGATAGGATTGGAGAGGTTCGGTGAGCAAATGAAGACCCTTTGAAGTCATATTGCATGGTACCCATTACACGGGTCTCAACTCTCCAGGTTTAAGGTATTCTTCCTTCAGCTAAAACATGCATGTGGAACCCAAGTATGATCAACCATGTGAACGGGAGACGTGTTCAAATATGTCTCAGTTTTCTTCCCCTGGTACTCGGGTGCAACATTCCAGATGCTTTACTAACACTCTCCCCACTTGGAGAGTCAGCGCCTTTAACCTCCTGTTTGGCCCAGTTTGCAATTTCTGCGGAAGATGAACAGGAATAGCGAGAACCAATGAGAGGCTAGCTGGAGGTGTCTGGACGGGCAAATTTAACTCTCATTTCCCACCAGGAAGAGGAAATAACCAAAGGCTCAGCGTGCCGTACCGGAACCAGATTAGGGCCTGAAGCCATTCTGCGGTGTTGCGGCCAGCTCAAAAGAAAGCGAGTTGAAGAAAGGAGCTCAGGGGCACTGTAATTCACAAACCTGCAGAGTTATAAATGACAGCTATCGTCCAAAAATATACTGAAGTAAGGCTGCCAAGAGGACTTGAAAGCGGGGCAGAATTGCAGGAAACCGATTTCAGGAGGTAGACTGGAATTGCATTGAAAGCATAGGAAAAGAGGCAGAACGTCCACAATGATGCACTTGGCCAAAAAGGGCGTATGCGTTTTTTCCTGAATATATTCAGGAAAAAACGCATACGCCCTTTTTGGCCAACCAAGCAAGCTTGCAAAGGAAATCTGCACTACAATGAAGTCTCACTTCCCCCCGGTCAAAAGGGACATCTGAAAAAAGTGTAAAATCCAGAAAGGCAACAGGCCATTGAGAACTGGGAGCCTTGTTATGCTGATGGGCGGGATGTAAATTGCCAACAGACACTTGGGAGAAGTGTATGGTGTTTCCTGAAACATCTAAAAAACAAAGCAACAGAGCCTAGGGCACTTCCACTTATGGCCCTATAGCTTAGGGAAATTAAAATCAAAAAGACACAGCCACCCCAAAGTTTGGAATGGCTCTGTTTACAAGAACCTCGTTTACAGTACAAGTTCAACATCGCAGAAAGTGGATAAAGAAGTTGTGGTATTCACTTACAAAGCAATATCACTCAGCAATGAAATCTATGTCATCAGGCCCTTAGCAGTACAATGAGTGGATTCAGGTATGATGATTCTAACTGAAATAAGTCACACAGAAAAAGAAACATCATAAGATATCAGTAATACACGGAATGGAAACTTGGCTACACAGGAACTTAATTACAGAACAGAACAGTGTCTCAAATTTAGAAAAACAACTTATGCTTGCTTAAGGGTAAAGGTGAGTTGGGGTGCTGCATAAAACCAGAGATTGAAATGAGCACAGATAAAGTTCCTTAAGCCAAATATGGAATAGACAAGAGCTACTCCTTGCTCAACGAAATGGACTCAACACCGCATATTAAACGCCTAAGAATGTACCTGACTTGTAAGTATCTTAAAACCTATGGATTGCTATGTCTCCGAAAGAGAATCAAACATGTGTACAGGGGCATAAACGCAGCAGTGATAGGATTGGAGAGGTTTGGTGAGCAAATGAAGACCCTTTGAAGTCATATTGCATGGTACCCATTACACGGGTCTTAACTCTCCAGGTTTAAGGTATTCTTCCTTCAGCTAAAACATGCATGTGGAACCCAAGTATGATCAACCATGTGAACGGGAGACGTGTTCAAATATGTCTCAGTTTTCCTCCCCTGGTACTCGGGTGCAACATTCCAGACACTTTACTAACACTCTCCCCACTTGGAGAGTCAGCGCCTTTAACCTCCTGTTTGGCCCAGTTTGCAATTTCTGCGGAAGATGAACAGGAATAGCGAGAACCAATGAGAGACTAGCTGGAGGTGTCTGGACGGGCAAATTTAACTCTCATTTCCCACCAGGAAGAGGAAATAACCAAAGGCTCAGCGTGCCGTGCCGGAACCAGATTAGGGCCTGAAGCCATCCTGCGGTGTTGCGGCCAGGTCACAAGAAAGCGAGTTGAAGAAAGGAGCTCAGGGGCACTGTAATTCACAAACCTGCAGAGTTATAAATGACAGCTATCGTCCAAAAATATACTGAAGTAAGGCTGCCAAGAGGACTTGAAAGCGGGGCAGAATTGCAGGAAACCGATTTCAGGAGGTAGACTGGAATTGCATTGAAAGCATAGGAAAAGAGGCAGAACGTCCACAATGATGCACTTGGCCAAAAAGGGCGTATGCGTTTTTTCCTGAATATATTCAGGAAAAAACGCATACGCCCTTTTTGGCCAACCAAGCAAGCTTGCAAAGGAAATCTGCACTACAATGAAGTCTCACTTCCCCCCGGTGAAAAGGGCCATCTGAAAAAAGGGTAAAATCCAGAAAGGCAGGACAGGCCATGGAGAACTGGGAGCCTTGTTATGCTGATGGGCGGGATGTAAATTGCCAACAACCACTCGGGAGAAGTGTATGGTGTTTCCTGAAACATCTAAAAAACAAAGCAACAGAACCTAGGGCACTTCCACTTATGGTCCTATAGCTTAGGGAAATTAAAATCAAAAAGACACAGCCACCCCAAAGTTTGGAACGGCTCTGTTTACAAGAACCTCGTTTACAGTACAAGTTCAACATCGCAGAAAGTGAAAAATGGATAAAGAACTTGTGGTACTTACGTACAATGCAGTATCACTCAGCAATGAAATCTATGTCATCAGGCCCGTAGCAGCATAATGAGTGGATTCAGGTACGATGATTCTAACTGAAATAAGTCACACAGAAAAAGAAACATCATAAGATATCACTAATACACGGAATGTAAACTTGGCTACACAGGAACTGAATTACAGAACAGAACAGGGTCTCAAATTTAGAAAACCAACTTATGCTTGCTTAAGGGGAAAGGTGAGTTGGGGTGCTGCATAAAACCAGAGATTGAAATGAGCACAGATAAAGTTCCTTAAGCCAAATATGGAATAGACAAGAGCTACTCCTTGCTCAACGAAATGGACTCAAAACCCCATATTAAATGCCTAAGAATGTACCTGACTAGTAAGTATCTTAAAACCTATGGATTGCTATGCCTCCAAAAGAGAATAAAGCATGTGTACAGGGGAATAAACGCAGCAGTGATAGGATTGGAGAGGTTCTGTGAGCAAATGAAGACCCTTTGAAGTCATATTGCATGGTACCCATTACACGGGTCTCAACTCTCCAGGTTTAAGGTATTCTTCCTTCAGCTAAAACATGCATGTGGAACCCAGAGTATGATCAACCATGTGAACGGGAGACGTGTTCAAATATGTCTCAGTTTTCCTCCCCTGGTACTCGGGTGCAACATTCCAGACGCTTTACTAGCACTCTCCCGACTTGGAGAGTCAGTCCCTTTAACCTCCTGTTTGGCCCAGTTTGCAATTTCTGCGGAAGATGAACAGGAATAGCGAGAACCAATGAGAGGCTAGCTGGAGGTGTCTGGACGGGCAAATTTAACTCTCATTTCCCACCAGGAAGAGGAATTAACCAAAGGCTCAGCATGCCGGGCCGGAACCAGATTAGGGCCTGAAGCCATCCTGCGGTTTTGCGGCCAGCTCACAAGAAAGCGAGTTGAAGAAAGGAGCTCAGGGGCACTGCAATTGACAAACCAGCAGAGTTATAAATGACAGCTATCGTCCAAAAATAGACTGAAGTAAGGCTGCCAAGAGGACTTGAAAGTGGGGCAGAATTGCAGGAAACCGATTTCAGGAGGTAGACTGGAATTGCATTGAAAGCATAGGAAAAGAGGCAGAACGTCCACAATGATGCACCTGGCCAAAAAGGGCGTATGCGTTTTTTCCTGAATATATTCAGGAAAAAACGCATACGCCCTTTTTGGCCAACCAAGCAAGCTTGCAAAGGAAATCTGCACTACAATGAAGTCTCACTTCCCCCCGGTCAAAAGGGCCATCTGAAAAAAGTGTAAAATCCAGAAAGGCAACAGGCCATGGAGAACTGGGAGCCTTGTTATGCTGATGGGCGGGATGTAAATTGCCAACAGCCACTCCGGAGAAGTGTATGGTGTTTCCTGAAACATCTAAAAAACAAAGCAACAGAGCCTAGTGCACTTCCACTTATGGTCCTATAGCTTAGGGAAATTAAAATCAAAAAGACACAGCCACCCCAAAGTTTGGGACGCCTCTGTTTACAAGAACCTCGTTTACCGTATAAGTTCAATATCACAGAAAGTGAAAAATGGATAAAGAATTTGTGGTACTCATGTACAAAGCAATATCACTCAGCAATGAAATCTATGTCACCAGGCCCGTAGCAGCATAATGAGTGGATTCGGGTATGGTGATTCTAACTGAAATAAGTCTAACAGAAAAAGAAACATCAAAAAATATCACTAATACATGGAATTTAAACTTGGCTACAGAGGAACTGAATTACAAAACAGAACAGGGTCTCAAATTTAGAAAACCAACTTATGCTTGCTTAAGTGGAAAGGTGAGTTGGGGTGCTGCATAAAACCAGAGACTGAAATGAGCAAAGATAAAGTTCCTTAAGCCAAATATGGAATAGACAAGAGCTACTCGTTGCTCAACGAAATGGACTCCACACCCCATATTAAACGCCTAAGAATATACCTGACTAGTAAGTATCTTAAAACCTATGGATTGCTATGTCTCCAAAAGAGAATCAAGCATGTGTACAAGGGTCATAAACGCAGCAGTGATAGGATTGGAGAGATTCGGTGAGCAAATGAAGACCCTTTGAAGTCATATTGCATGGTACCCATTCCACGGGTCTCAACTCTCCAGGTTTAAGGTATTCTTCCTTCAGCTAAAACATGCATGTGGAACCCAGAGTATAATCAACCGTGTGATCGGGAGACATGTTCAAATATGTCTCAGTTTTCTTCCCCTGGTACTCGGGTGCAACATTCCAGATGCTTTACTAACACTCTCCCCACTTGGAGAGTCAGCGCCTTTAACCTCCTGTTTGGCCCAGTTTGCAATTTCTGCGGAAGATGAACAGGAATAGCGAGAACCAATGAGAGGCTAGCTGGAGGTGTCTGGACGGGCAAATTTAACTCTCATTTCCCACCAGGAAGAGGAAATAACCAAAGGCTCAGCGTGCCGTACCGGAACCAGATTAGGGCCTGAAGCCATTCTGCGGTGTTGCGGCCAGCTCAAAAGAAAGCGAGTTGAAGAAAGGAGCTCAGGGGCACTGTAATTCACAAACCTGCAGAGTTATAAATGACAGCTATCGTCCAAAAATATACTGAAGTAAGGCTGCCAAGAGGACTTGAAAGCGGGGCAGAATTGCAGGAAACCGATTTCAGGAGGTAGACTGGAATTGCATTGAAAGCATAGGAAAAGAGGCAGAACGTCCACAATGATGCACTTGGCCAAAAAGGGCGTATGCGTTTTTTCCTGAATATATTCAGGAAAAAACGCATACGCCCTTTTTGGCCAACCAAGCAAGCTTGCAAAGGAAATCTGCACTACAATGAAGTCTCACTTCCCCCCGGTCAAAAGGGACATCTGAAAAAAGTGTAAAATCCAGAAAGGCAACAGGCCATTGAGAACTGGGAGCCTTGTTATGCTGATGGGCGGGATGTAAATTGCCAACAGACACTTGGGAGAAGTGTATGGTGTTTCCTGAAACATCTAAAAAACAAAGCAACAGAGCCTAGGGCACTTCCACTTATGGTCCTATAGCTTAGGGAAATTAAAATCAAAAAGACACAGCCACCCCAAAGTTTGGAATGGCTCTGTTTACAAGAACCTCGTTTACAGTACAAGTTCAACATCGCAGAAAGTGGATAAAGAAGTTGTGGTATTCACTAACAAAGCAATATCACTCAGCAATGAAATCTATGTCATCAGGCCCTTAGCAGTACAATGAGTGGATTCAGGTATGATGATTCTAACTGAAATAAGTCACACAGAAAAAGAAACATCATAAGATATCAGTAATACACGGAATGGAAACTTGGCTACACAGGAACTTAATTACAGAACAGAACAGTGTCTCAAATTTAGAAAAACAACTTATGCTTGCTTAAGGGTAAAGGTGAGTTGGGGTGCTGCATAAAACCAGAGATTGAAATGAGCACAGATAAAGTTCCTTAAGCCAAATATGGAATAGACAAGAGCTACTCCTTGCTCAACGAAATGGACTCAACACCGCATATTAAACGCCTAAGAATGTACCTGACTTGTAAGTATCTTAAAACCTATGGATTGCTATGTCTCCGAAAGAGAATCAAACATGTGTACAGGGGCATAAACGCAGCAGTGATAGGATTGGAGAGGTTTGGTGAGCAAATGAAGACCCTTTGAAGTCATATTGCATGGTACCCATTACACGGGTCTTAACTCTCCAGGTTTAAGGTATTCTTCCTTCAGCTAAAACATGCATGTGGAACCCAAGTATGATCAACCATGTGAACGGGAGACGTGTTCAAATATGTCTCAGTTTTCCTCCCCTGGTACTCGGGTGCAACATTCCAGACACTTTACTAACACTCTCCCCACTTGGAGAGTCAGCGCCTTTAACCTCCTGTTTGGCCCAGTTTGCAATTTCTGCGGAAGATGAACAGGAATAGCGAGAACCAATGAGAGACTAGCTGGAGGTGTCTGGACGGGCAAATTTAACTCTCATTTCCCACCAGGAAGAGGAAATAACCAAAGGCTCAGCGTGCCGTGCCGGAACCAGATTAGGGCCTGAAGCCATCCTGCGGTGTTGCGGCCAGGTCACAAGAAAGCGAGTTGAAGAAAGGAGCTCAGGGGCACTGTAATTCACAAACCTGCAGAGTTATAAATGACAGCTATCGTCCAAAAATATACTGAAGTAAGGCTGCCAAGAGGACTTGAAAGCGGGGCAGAATTGCAGGAAACCGATTTCAGGAGGTAGACTGGAATTGCATTGAAAGCATAGGAAAAGAGGCAGAACGTCCACAATGATGCACTTGGCCAAAAAGGGCGTATGCGTTTTTTCCTGAATATATTCAGGAAAAAACGCATACGCCCTTTTTGGCCAACCAAGCAAGCTTGCAAAGGAAATCTGCACTACAATGAAGTCTCACTTCCCCCCGGTGAAAAGGGCCATCTGAAAAAAGGGTAAAATCCAGAAAGGCAGGACAGGCCATGGAGAACTGGGAGCCTTGTTATGCTGATGGGCGGGATGTAAATTGCCAACAACCACTCGGGAGAAGTGTATGGTGTTTCCTGAAACATCTAAAAAACAAAGCAACAGAACCTAGGGCACTTCCACTTATGGTCCTATAGCTTAGGGAAATTAAAATCAAAAAGACACAGCCACCCCAAAGTTTGGAACGGCTCTGTTTACAAGAACCTCGTTTACAGTACAAGTTCAACATCGCAGAAAGTGAAAAATGGATAAAGAACTTGTGGTACTTACGTACAATGCAGTATCACTCAGCAATGAAATCTATGTCATCAGGCCCGTAGCAGCATAATGAGTGGATTCAGGTACGATGATTCTAACTGAAATAAGTCACACAGAAAAAGAAACATCATAAGATATCACTAATACACGGAATGTAAACTTGGCTACACAGGAACTGAATTACAGAACAGAACAGGGTCTCAAATTTAGAAAACCAACTTATGCTTGCTTAAGGGGAAAGGTGAGTTGGGGTGCTGCATAAAACCAGAGATTGAAATGAGCACAGATAAAGTTCCTTAAGCCAAATATGGAATAGACAAGAGCTACTCCTTGCTCAACGAAATGGACTCAAAACCCCATATTAAATGCCTAAGAATGTACCTGACTAGTAAGTATCTTAAAACCTATGGATTGCTATGCCTCCAAAAGAGAATAAAGCATGTGTACAGGGGAATAAACGCAGCAGTGATAGGATTGGAGAGGTTCGGTGAGCAAATGAAGACCCTTTGAAGTCATATTGCATGGTACCCATTACACGGGTCTCAACTCTCCAGGTTTAAGGTATTCTTCCTTCAGCTAAAACATGCATGTGGAACCCAGAGTATGATCAACCATGTGAACGGGAGACGTGTTCAAATATGTCTCAGTTTTCCTCCCCTGGTACTCGGGTGCAACATTCCAGACGCTTTACTAGCACTCTCCCGACTTGGAGAGTCAGTCCCTTTAACCTCCTGTTTGGCCCAGTTTGCAATTTCTGCGGAAGATGAACAGGAATAGCGAGAACCAATGAGAGGCTAGCTGGAGGTGTCTGGACGGGCAAATTTAACTCTCATTTCCCACCAGGAAGAGGAATTAACCAAAGGCTCAGCATGCCGGGCCGGAACCAGATTAGGGCCTGAAGCCATCCTGCGGTTTTGCGGCCAGCTCACAAGAAAGCGAGTTGAAGAAAGGAGCTCAGGGGCACTGCAATTGACAAACCAGCAGAGTTATAAATGACAGCTATCGTCCAAAAATAGACTGAAGTAAGGCTGCCAAGAGGACTTGAAAGTGGGGCAGAATTGCAGGAAACCGATTTCAGGAGGTAGACTGGAATTGCATTGAAAGCATAGGAAAAGAGGCAGAACGTCCACAATGATGCACCTGGCCAAAAAGGGCGTATGCGTTTTTTCCTGAATATATTCAGGAAAAAACGCATACGCCCTTTTTGGCCAACCAAGCAAGCTTGCAAAGGAAATCTGCACTACAATGAAGTCTCACTTCCCCCCGGTCAAAAGGGCCATCTGAAAAAAGTGTAAAATCCAGAAAGGCAACAGGCCATGGAGAACTGGGAGCCTTGTTATGCTGATGGGTGGGATGTAAATTGCCAACAGCCACTCCGGAGAAGTGTATGGTGTTTCCTGAAACATCTAAAAAACAAAGCAACAGAGCCTAGTGCACTTCCACTTATGGTCCTATAGCTTAGGGAAATTAAAATCAAAAAGACACAGCCACCCCAAAGTTTGGGACGCCTCTGTTTACAAGAACCTCGTTTACCGTATAAGTTCAATATCACAGAAAGTGAAAAATGGATAAAGAATTTGTGGTACTCATGTACAAAGCAATATCACTCAGCAATGAAATCTATGTCACCAGGCCCGTAGCAGCATAATGAGTGGATTCGGGTATGGTGATTCTAACTGAAATAAGTCTAACAGAAAAAGAAACATCAAAAAATATCACTAATACATGGAATTTAAACTTGGCTACAGAGGAACTGAATTACAAAACAGAACAGGGTCTCAAATTTAGAAAACCAACTTATGCTTGCTTAAGTGGAAAGGTGAGTTGGGGTGCTGCATAAAACCAGAGACTGAAATGAGCAAAGATAAAGTTCCTTAAGCCAAATATGGAATAGACAAGAGCTACTCGTTGCTCAACGAAATGGACTCCACACCCCATATTAAACGCCTAAGAATATACCTGACTAGTAAGTATCTTAAAACCTATGGATTGCTATGTCTCCAAAAGAGAATCAAGCATGTGTACAAGGGTCATAAACGCAGCAGTGATAGGATTGGAGAGATTCGGTGAGCAAATGAAGACCCTTTGAAGTCATATTGCATGGTACCCATTCCACGGGTCTCAACTCTCCAGGTTTAAGGTATTCTTCCTTCAGCTAAAACATGCATGTGGAACCCAGAGTATAATCAACCGTGTGATCGGGAGACATGTTCAAATATGTCTCAGTTTTCATCCCCTGGTACTTCGGTGCAACATTCCAGACGCTTTACTAACACTCTCCCCACTTGGAGAGTCAGTGCCTTTAACCTCCTGTTTGGCCCAGTTTGCAATTTCTGCGGAAGATGTACAGGAATAGGGAGAACCAATGAGAGACAAGCGGGAGGTGTCTGGATTGGCAAATTTAACTCTAATTTCCCACCAGGAAGAGGAATTAACCAAAGGCTCAGCGTGCCATGCCGGAACCAGATTAGGGCCTGAAGCCATCCTGCGGTGTTGCGGCCAGGTCACAAGAAAGCGAGTTGAAGAAAGGAGCTCAGGGGCACTGTAATTCACAAACCTGCAGAGTTATAAATGACAGCTATCGTCCAAAAATAGACTGAAGTAAGGCTGCCAAGAGGACTTGAAAGCGGGGCAGAATTGCAGGAAACCGATTTCAGGAGGTAGACTGGAATTGCATTGAAAGCATAGGAAAAGAGGCAGAACGTCCACAATGATGCACTTGGCCAAAAAGTGCGTATGCGTTTTTTCCTGAATATATTCAGGAAAAAACGCATACGCCCTTTTTGGCCAACCAAGCAAGCTTGCAAAGGAAATCTGCACTACAATGAAGTCTCACTTCCCCCCGGTCAAAAGGGCCATCTGAAAAAAGTGTAAAATCCAGAAAGGCAGGACAGGCCATGGAGAACTGGGAGCCTTGTTATGCTGATGGGCGGGATGTAAATTGCCAACAACCACTCGGGAGAAGTGTATGGTGTTTCCTGAAACATCTAAAAAACAAAGCAACAGAGCCTAGGGCACTGCCACTTATGGTCCTATAGCTTAGGGAAATTAAAATCAAAAAGACACAGCCACCCCAAAATTTGGGACGGCTCTTTTTACAGGAATCTCTTCTACGGCACAAGTTAAATATCCCAGAGAGCAAATAATGGATAAAGAAGTTGCGGTACTTCTGTACAACAGAATACCACTCAGCAATGAAATCTATGTCACCAGGCCCGTACCAGCATAATGAGTGGATTGAGGCACGATGATTCTAAGTGAAATAAGTCACACAGAAAAAGAAACATCATAAGGTATCACTAATACACGGAATGTGAACTTGGCTACACATGAACTGAATTACAAAACAGAACAGGGTCTCAAGTTTAGAAAACCAACTTATGCCTGCTTAAGGAGGAAGGTGAGTTGGGGTGCTGCATAAAAGCAGAGTTTGAAATTAGCACAGATACCGTTCCATAAGCCAAATATGTAATAGACAAGAGCTACCCCTTGCTCAACGAAATGGATTCAACAATGAGGTATCACCTCACACCTGGTAGAATAGGCATCATTGAAAATCTACAAACAAAAAATGCTGGAAAGGGTGTGGAGAAAAGGAACCCTCTTCCACTATTGTTGGGAATATAAATTGATACAGTCATTATGGAGAACAATATGGAATTTCTTAAGAAACTAACAATAGAATTACCATATGATACAGCAATCCCAGTACTGGACATATACCCAGACAAAACCATAAATCAAAAAGAGTCATTCACCGCAATGTTCATTGCATCACTATTTACAATATCGAGGTAATGGAAGCAACCTAAATGCCCACAGACAGACGAATGCATAAAGCTGTGGTACATATATAAAATGGAATATTACTAAGCCATGAAAAGGAATGAAATTGGGTCATTTGTAGAGACGTCGATGGATCTAGAGACTGTCATACAGAGTGAAGTAAGTCAGAAAGAGAAAAACAAATCTTGTATATTCATGCATATATGTGGAACCTAGAAAAACTGTACAGATTAACCATTTTGCAAGGCATAAACAGAGCAACAGATGTAGACAACAAACGTATGGACAACAAGGGGGGAAAGCTGTTGGGGGGGTGGTGGTGGGAGGAGTTGAGAGACTGGGATTGGCATGTATACATTTATATGTATAAAATAGATAACCAATAAGAACCTGCTGTATAAAAATATAAAATAAAATTCAAAATTAAAAAGAAGTAAAATTTAAAAAATAAAACAGAAAAAACAATTATTCCCTGCACATACATGTATTTATATGAATAAATTATTTCCATGCTTATATCTGTAAATACAAAAAAGAGGAATAAAATCTACCTTGAACCAAAAACGAAAAAGAGAAAAAAAACACAGAACCCACCAGTTCCACAGAGGAAAACCGTATCAGGGCACTTGCTCCAGTTGTAAACAATTCTGAAGTTGGTCAGTGGTGGGGAATCGTCTCCCATTCAGCCAGCAGCCCCCACGCAACAAGCGTCCTCATTCCAAAGCTGGGGCACCGTGCCGAGGCATCTGTGAGTAAACGTGAGCTGAGCCCCAGGCCAGTTGCTGCTGAACTATTCCCACCCGTCCCAGGTAAAACACCTGAATATATACAAGGACTTGAAAGCCTAGAGGAAGGGCCATAGAGCCACACGAGTGACAGCATGCCGGCCGACTTGGTGCCTGCAGGCCAGCCAGGATGGTCCTGGCCCTGGGTGCTCTTCTGGAAGATTTCCATTTCCCTGCCTGAGATACCCGTCCTGTCCCTGCCCCCACTGCTTTTTTCCTTCCTCACCTCTGCCCAGGGAGAAATTCCAGCAGCAGGTATGGGTGACACATCCTCTTCTTTAGCAGGTGGCAGCCTGGCAACTGCTGCAGAAAGTCCAGCAGAGCCCCACTCACACTGGGCCACCCACAAAGCCGTGGCCTCTCACTCCTTCCCACCAGCCCAGCCCCGAGACTGCTGACAGGGCAGAGAAAATGGCGTCAGGCATGGCTGCAGGGGCTCTTGCTGCCTGGAGTGGTATTTATATTGATCTCAACCCAGGCACACCTGGGGAGGGCTGGCCGGCACGGTAAGGCTGCCCAGGTCAGCCAATCATCACCCCTCAGGGGCTCACAGTTGCAGAAAATGGAACTTGCTGAACCGGCCAGGTCCAAGGAACAGGTGTGGGCTCCTGAGAGTCAGGATAGACAAGGGGCTGCAGCTTTGGCTTGTTTTCTAATCATTTTATCTGGCCCATGAGTGGGAGACAACTTCAAGAAAACCCTCTCCTAATGAGAGGAACCCAGGAGTCAGGCAGAGGAGGGGTGGGTGGTGGTTGGAGACAGAGGCCTGGTGCCCCGGGTGCAGTGGAAGTCTCTGGAAGACCAGGTGGAGGGAGGCCTCACGGAGTGATGCCCAGGGTCACAGACCTGTCGCAGCTGCTGTTTGTTAGTTCAAGTCCTGCTCTGAGGTGCTCTGTGTCAGCTCTGAGCGACAGGTGAGCTGGGGGTGCTCTGCAATGAGGGCTATGTGCACGGTTCCTGTGTGCCCAGCCCTGCCACGGTACCTGCAAGGGTAGCTCTGTATCCTGGGAGGGGCCTGACCACGAGAGCCCCGTGGGCTGGGGTGGGGGTGGGGTACCTGCCCAGGTGAGCTCCATATTCTGGGATTGGTCTGACCACGAGAGCCCCATGGGCTGCTGGGGACCTGGTAAAGGATGTCAGGACAGTCAGTGAAGCCACCGAGGATATACCTCCAGTTGCTCCTAATTCCTACACCCTGCTGGTCATTCTACCAACCACCAGGACATGGTATTCTGTATTAGTCTTCAATGATGCCTTCTTTTGTATTCCATTAGTCCCAGAGTCACAAGAAATTTTGGCTTGTGAGTGGCAGGACTCAACATACAACTAAAACAATACTTCCGGGCCGTCTGGCCCCAAGGGTGCAAAAATTCCCACACCATCTTTGGGGAAAGCTTAGCTAAAGACCTAAAAGTTCTACCTCTGGAAAAGGAAACCCTCCTTCAATATGCAGACGACATTCTGATCACCAGCCCTACTAAGGAGGCCTCTGAACTACCAAGCCAATAAAGGATAGAAGTTGTCCAAGAAAAAGCTCAAATATCACAGACTGCGGTGACCTGCCTGGGCTTCATTCTCACAGAAGGTCAGAGAAGCCCATCCCAGGAAAGGGAAGAAACCATTTTCAGCCTTACCCCTTTCTAAAACTAGAAGACAGCTTAGGGGTTCCTGGGGAGGCCAGGGTTTGCTGCTTCTGGATCCCTAACTACAGTCTACTAGCTGGGCCTCTATATGAAACACTGAAAGGAAAAGATGATGATCCTTTTGAATAGAATCCAGAAGTGGCCTTTCAAGAATGGAAAGAGCAGTCAATTCAGACCCTTGCCCTGGAACTCCCTAATTTAGCTAAACCCTTTGACCTTTACATTCCCGGTGAAAGGTGAATCGCCATTGGAGAATTAGTGCAAAAACTGGGACCACTTGAAATGGAACAATGCAAGAATGCCATCCAGGTAGGATAAACTACGGTCACTAAGGGGCTTGGCCCACTGCCACATCTGGCCAAGATACTGGCGGTATCTAAAAACCTGGAAATCAGCAGCCCAAAAGGCCACCTCCCTCCTAAGGGAAAAGGACCCCACGTGGTGATCCTAACCACCAACCATGCCCTGAAGTTGCAGGGTTCGCTCCGTGGGCACACCGACCTCGAGTGAGGAGGCCCTCCAACTCCAACATCCAGAGAGATAACCGGGGGCAACAGGGCACCATGACGACTCGTGTGAACATCACTTGACCTGGAGTTTCTCTCATAAAACAACAAGAGTGTGTCCCAAAAGAGTAGACTACTGCTTGCAGGACTTACTGCACCCAGAGGGGAGCTAATAATCTTGGCGGGGGAACAGTATACCACACTGTCACCATAGAAAAGCCTACAGACACCGTGATGATGGTGGCCAATAAGACCGGCTGGACTCCTGTTTACTTCAAAAGGCTGTTGACTCAGTAGCCATCATGGTCCTTGATCACCACTGACCCTGGACTGTCTGGGAGTTGAGCGGGCAGGGCTCTGACACCTGGTGCTGTTTGTACGTTAATTCAGGGGCCTAACTGAAGAAAGCGCAGACTACTGGTCAGAGCATCTAGGCTGGCAGAGACGGTCAGCCTAAGGTGGCCGAACAAATGTGGGGCAGGGTGAAACCGGCCCCCACAGCGTCTCTGCACATCTCTTTCCTGGACCCTTAAAGGTCATTAGAATCTATAACACTTCCAATGCTGGTGCTCAGGTGGACGAGCAGGGAGGCAGGGGTCCTGGGGACAATCAACGTCACCGGGAGGCTGCTGGGGAGAAGCTCTGACCCTCGCCCCAGGGTATGAGGGCTCCCAACTCAGCACTCAGCAGTTACAGAAGAAGGGTCTGCACCCTCAGCACTCCAAGAATGAGGAACGGGACAAAAGGCAGAGGAGGGGTTTGTCCCCAGCAAAGCCCATTAAAAATCCCTGGGAGATAAAAATAGAATCTGGGCAATAAAGTCAAGTCTAACCTTTTTTATCCTTTGTGCTTTGTCTAATTTCACGTGCTCCTAGGGTCCCGCATGCAGAGGTTCTACACCCGGCACTTCAGACCAGATTTCCTAGTGCAGAATGGCTGGGTCGACACCTCAGCTCCTGGGGCCCAGTGCAGACTCCACGATATAGAGCCTGAGCTACAGCCAACCCGGCCCTCGAGAGCTCCGCCGCCTCCCTCCCTCCCACTGACTCTGACAGGATCTCTACACAGCAGCCCAGCCCACAGCCCACGGGGTAGTGCATGCTCTCACCTCTCCATTCTCTGATCAAAATATAAAGTTTCCTTTGCTTGTGAACCAAACTCAGTCTCGATCTGTTGGCCCCAATGACACTGGGCAGGGGGACACTTGTTGGGGTCCACTCTGGAGGATCAGTAACAGAAATTGAGACTATTGTAACCTCAATGAACAGATGTGTGAGCCAAACTGTAGTTAACATAGAACAGTGTATAAGGCTCGGGTAAAATAAGATGTTTTTAACACTTCCATTTGATATTTCCATCACTTTTTATAAGCAAGTTCAGTGAAAAGGTTTGTCTTATTTGTCAGGTCAATATTAGAGAAACGAAGTGATTTCTTTCCAAGGATGTACAGCTAATAATCTTGGTTAAACCTTCAATCTTGTTTTAAATGCTTTTCCATTGAAAATGATACCTCTCTTTCAGCTCCCCCATTTCTGAGAAGTATAAAATCTTATAATTTATTATTACCAAAGGGGAAAGGTGGGAGGAGGGATAAATTAACAGTTTGGAATGAACACATACACACTGCTATGTATAAAATAGATCATCAACAAGGAACTACTGTATAGCACAGGGAACTACACTCAACATTTTGCAATAACCTATAAGGGGAAATAATCTGAAAAAGAATAGATATTTTTATTGACATCATCTATCAATGACAGTTAAAGTGTAGCCTAAGGGAAGCTGGTGGTGAGTGCTTCTGACCCTGAAGACTTCAATCATCTAAAGTTTGGACTCTGCCTACTTCCCAAGGCCCTTAATGAACATATGTGTAGCCGTAGCTTAAAAACTTCCCCAGTTTGGGTTTCGGGGAGACACTGATTTTGAAAAAGCCCTGGTGTTCTCCTTACATGAATGGGACTCTTCCTACTGCTAAAACATGTCTGTCACACCCAGAGGATGGTATACCGTCTGATCGGGAAGAGTTTGGAAAAGGCATCTCATCTCCTCATCTCCTGGTGCTCGGGTTCACCCCTCCAGCGTCTTTACTAACAGTCTCCCCACTTGGAGATGTCAGCACTGTCAACATCCTGTTGCGTACAGTTTGGAATTTGTCCAGAGGATGAAGCGGAAGGATGAGGAACAATGAGAGACAAGTCCTAGGTGTTCAGACAGGCACATGTCACTCTAATTTCCAATCAGGAAGACGAATTGACCAAAGGCTAGGGTTGCCCATGGAAACAGTATAGGGCTTGAGGAAATCCCGCTGCTTTGTGGCCAGTTCCCATAAACACGAGTTGAACAATGGAACTCAGGGGCAGTAAAATTCACAAAACTGCAGAGTTGAAAATATCCATCACTGAAAAATGTCTTGAGGAAAGTCAGAGAAAAGGACTTGTAAGCAAGGGAGAATGGCAGGAAAGGGATTTGAGGAGGTAGAAAGGACTCGCCATTAAGCACAAGAAAAGGAGCTGAACATTGCCAACATTGCAGTTGGCCAAAAAGGGTGTATGCGTTCTTTTCTGTATATATTCAAGAAAAGGGCATACACTTTTTTAGCCAACCAAACAGGTGGGCACTGGAAGTCAATACTACAAAAGATATCACTTCGCATCAGTCAGAAGAGCCATCCTCATAAAGCGTAAACAACAGAAATGCAGGACAGGGCAACGAGAAGAGGGAGCCCTGTGAGACTTATAGTGGAAATGTATATTGCCAACGGCCATTCTGGAGAAGTGTATTGTGTTTACTAAAGCATCTAAAAAATGAGCTACAGAGCATAGGGCACTTGCACTCATGGGCGTATATCTTGGGAAAAACAAAAATCGAGAGGACACAGGCACCCCAATGTTTACCCCCTCTCTGTTTAAAAGATCCTCGACTAGGATATAACTTAAATGTCTCTGGAGGGAAAAAATGGATAGAGATGTGGTACTTAGGTAGAGTGGAATATTATTCAGCCTGGAAATCAATGAAATATGGCCAGTTGTAACGACTCCGGAGGAGTTACGTATGATCATTCTAAGTGACAGAATTCAAAAAGAAAAAGACACATATCATAAGATATCACTTAAAGGTGGAATCCAAAATGGCTACACATGAAATAAATTACAAAACAAAAACATAGTCAAATATGTAGAAAACACGCATAAGGCTGCTAAACGGGAAAGGTGGGGAGGGGTGAGGCATCATCCAGGAGGTTGAAATTAGCAAAGATACCATTCCAAATACCAAACTGATAATCAACAAGGCCTACACGGTAGCTAAAAGAACTGCACTCAGCACACTCAAGTCACCGGAAAAGAATATATACGACTGGTAAGAATCTGAAAAAGAATTTATTGATGTCTCTCTGTACGCGAATCAAGTGGATGTACAGCAGCAAGAAACAGAGCTTTGAAAATCAGCTGTAACCAATATAGTAATAAATTGAAAAAAATAAACGACAGAGAGACAGAGAAAACCTCTTACAACTTTTCCTCAGGGACGGTGATGCAACATGGATTGAACACATCTAGACCCACAGCAGGATGAGACATAAGGCTGGAAACTGTTTGCGCTAAGAGAAATGTGAGGTTGGGTGAGGAAATGCACACCCTTTCAAGTAATACTACCTGGTACCCATTCAATGGGTCCCAAATCTGCAGGTTCAAGGGATCTTCCTACAGCTAAAACATGCATGGAAAACCCAGAGGACTGTACACCATGTGATCGGGAGATGTGTCTAAAATGCACCTCATTTATCCTCTCCTGGTGCTCCTGTTCACCATTCCAGCCACGCTACTTAGAATCTCCCCACTTGGAGAATCAGCACATTTAAACTTCTGTTTCACACATTTTGCAAATTGTGAGGAGGATGAACGGGAAGAGGGGGAACCAATGAGAGAAGAGTTGTAGGGGTTTGGACGGGCACATATCACTCTAATTTCCCATTAAGAATAAGAATTAAAGAAAGGCTCAGCCTGCCTCGCCGGAGCCAAAATAGGGCCTGAAGCAATCCTGTGGGTTTGAGGCCAGCTCACAAAAGAGCAACTTAAAAAATGGAGCTCAGGGTCACTGCAATTCACAAACCTGCAGAGTTATAAATGAAAACTAACGTCCAAAAATATGTTGAGGTAAGGCAAAGAAGAGGATCTGAATGCAAGACAGAATTGCAAGAAACAGATTTCAAGAGATAGATTGGACTCGTCTTTAACGCACATGAAAAGCGGCAGAATTTCGACAATGATGCAGTTGGCCCAAAAGGGCGTATGCGTTTTTTCCTGATTATATCCAGGAAAAAACGCATACGCACTTTATGGGCAACGAAGCAAGCAAGCAATGCAAATGTGCACAACAAAGAAGTCTCACTTCCCACCGGTCAAAAGGGCCATCCTAAAAAATTGTAAAAACCAGAAATGCAGGACAGGCCATGGAGAACAGGGAGCCTTTATACGCTGATGGGCAGTGTGTGAACTGCCGAGAGCCACTCTGGAGAAGTGTATGGTGGTTCCTAAATCATCTAAAAAACAGAGCTACAGAGCATAGGACACTTCCAATCATGGGAGTATATCTAGGGAAGTCTAAAAATCAACAAGACACAAGCACACCACAGTTTAGGGCTACTCTGTTTACAAGAACCTCAACTTCAGTACACCTTAAATATCCCAGGAAAGAGAACAATGATAAAGAAGATGTGGTACTTATGTACAATGGAATATCTCTTCACCATGAAATCAATGTAATAAGGCTAGTAGAAGGATAAAGAGTGGATTTAGGTCCGATAATACTACTTGAAATAAGTCAAACAGAAAAAGAAACATATCATAAGATATCACTTATAGAGGGAGGGTAAATATGGCTGCACAAGAAATGAATTACAGAACAGAACAGTGTCTCACACTTAGAAAACACACTTATGTCAGCTTAAGGGGAAAGGAGAGGTGGGGTGATGCATAAAACCAGAGTTTGAAATTAGCACAGATACCGTTCAATAAACCAAATAGGTATTAGACAAGATCTACACCTTGCTCAATGAACAGGCCTCAACACACCCTATACACCGCAGAGAAATATATCTGAGGAATAAGAATCTTAAAACCCATGTATTGATATATCTCCATAAGGGAATCAAGTGTGTGCAGAGCGGCACAAACACAGCAGTGAAAAGGAGCTAAACCCCATTATAGAAATAAATTTTAAAAACAAAACGCTGAAACAATGAAAGAGAGAAAAATTCTTACAAAATTCGCTCAGGGGCTGTGATGCAACCTGGATTGACCACATATAAACCCACAGCTGGATAAGACATAAGGCTGGACACTTGGGGCTGACAGGATTGGTGAGCTTTGGTGAGCAACTGCCGAAAGTTTAATGCAATACTTCATGCTACTCAGTCCAAGGGTCCCAACACTCCAGGTTGAAGGGAATCTTCCTACAGCTAAACCATGCTTGGGAAACCCAGCAACTGGTATACCATATGATCGGGAAAGGTTTCTAAAACGCACCTCATTTTTCCTCTCCTGGGGCTCCGGATCGACATTCCAGCCGCTTTACTAACAACATCCCCACATGGAGTCAATGCCTTTAAGTTCTGGTATCGCACAGTCTGCAGTTAGTGCAGAGGATGAATGGGAATAGGGGGAACCAGTGAGAAACTAGCTGTAGCGGTTTCAATGGGCACATGTCACTCTAATATCACATCAGTAAGAAGAATTAACCAAAGGCACAGCAGGTGCCCCAGAAGAAAAATAGGGCTTCAAGGAATCCTGTGGTTATGGGGCAATACCACAAAAATAAGAGCTAAAAAATGGAGCTAAGGGCCACTGCAATTCAAAAACCTGCAGAGTTATAAAGGCCAACTATTTTTAAAAAATATATTGAGGTAAGGCTATGAAGAGGCATTGAAAGCAAGGCAGAATTGCAGGAAACCGATTTCAGGAGGTAGACTGGAATTGCACTGAAAGCATATGAAGAGAGTCAGAAACTCGACAATGATGCACTTGGCCAAAAAGGGCGTATGTGTTTTTTCCTGAATATATTCAGGAAAAAACGCATACGCACTTTTTGGCCAACCAAGCAAGCTTGCAAAGGAAATCTGCACTACAATGAAGTCTCATTTCCACCTGGTCAAAAGGGCCATCAGAAAAAAGTGTAAAATCCATAAAGGCACGACAGGACATGGAGAACTGGGAGCCTTCTTATGCTGATGGGCGGGATGTAAATTCCCAACAGCCACTCTGGAGAAGTGTATGGTGTTTCCTGAAACATCTAAAAAACGAAGCAACAGAACCTAGGGCACTTCCACTTATGGTCCTATAGCTTAGGGAAATTAAAATCAAAAAGACACAGCCACCCCAAAGTTTGGGACGGCTCTGTTTACAAGAACCTCGTTTACAGTACAAGTTCAATATCGCAGAAAGTGAAAAATGGATAAAGAACTTGTGGTACTTACGTACAATGCAATATCACTCAGCAATGAAATCTATGTCATCAGGCCCGTAGCAGCATAATGAGTGGATTCAGGTATGATGATTCGAACTGAAATAAGTCACACAGAAAAGAAACATCATAAGGTATCACTAATACACAGAATGTGAACTTGGCTACACATGAACTGAATTACAAAACAGAACAGTGTCTCAAGTTTAGAAAACCAACTTATGCTTGCTTAAGGGGGAAGGTGAGTTGGGGTGCTGCATAAAACCAGAGATTGAAATGAGCACAGATAAAGTTCCTTAAGCCAAATATGGAATAGACAAGAGCTACTCCTTGCTCAACGAAATGGACTCAACACCCCATATTAAACGCCTAAGAATGTACCTGACTAGTAAGTATCTTAAAACCTATGGATTGCTATGTCTCCAAAAGAGAATCAAGCGTGTGTACAGGGGCATAAACGCAGCAGTGATAGGATTGGAGAGGTTCGGTGAGCAAATGAAGACCCTTTGAAGTCATATTGCATGGTACCCATTACACGGGTCTCAACTCTCCAGGTTTAAGGTATTCTTCCTTCAGCTAAAACATGCATGTGGAACCCAGAGTATGATCAACCGTGTGAACGGGAGACGTGTTCAAATATGTCTCAGTTTTCCTCCCCTGGTACTCGGGTGCAACATTCCAGACGCTTTACTAACACTCTCCCCACTTGGAGAGTCAGCACCTTTAACCTCCTGTTTGGCCCCGTTTGCAATTTCTGCGGAAGATGAACAGGAATAGGGAGAACCAATGAGAGACTAGCTGGAGGTGTCTGGACGGGCAAATTTAACTCTCATTTCCCACCAGAAGAGGAAATAACCAAAGGCTCAGCATGCCGTGCCGGAACCAGATTAGGGCCTGAAGCCATCCAGCGGTGTTGCAGCCAGCTGACAAGAAAACGAGTTGAAGAAAGGAGCTCACGGGCACTGTAACTCACAAACCTGCAGAGTTATAAATGACAGCTATCGTCCAAAAATAGACTGAAGTAAGGCTGCCAAGAGGACTTGAAAGCGGGGCAGAATTGCAGGAAACCGATTTCAGGAGGTAGACTGGAATTGCATTGAAAGCATAGGAAAAGAGGCAGAACGTCCACAATGATGCACTTGGCCAAAAAGGGCGTATGCGTTTTTTCCTGAATATATTCAGGAAAAAACGCATACGCCCTTTTTGGCCAACCAAGCAAGCTTGCAAAGGAAATCTGCACTACAATGAAGTCTCACTTCCCCCCGGTCAAAAGGGCCATCTGAAAAAAGTGTAAAATCCAGAAAGGCAGGACAGGCCATGGAGAACTGGGAGCCTTGTTATGCTGATGGGCGGGATGTAAATTGCCAACAGACACTCGGGAGAAGTGTATGGTGTTTCCTGAAACATCGAAAAAACAAAGCAACAGAGCCTAGGGCACTTCCACTTATGGTCCTATAGCTTAGGGAAATTAAAATCAAAAAGACACAGCCACCCCAAAGTTTGGGACGGCTCTGTTTACAAGAATCTCGTTTACAGTACAAGTTCAACATCGCAGAAAGTGAAAAATGGAGAAAGAAGTTGTGGTATTTACTTACAAAGCAATATCACTCAGCAATGAAATCTATGTCATCAGGCCCTTAGCAGCACAATGAGTGGATTCAGGTATGATGATTCTAACTGAAATAAGTCACACAGAAAAAGAAACATCATAAGATATCAGTAATACACGGAATGTAAACTTGGCTACACAGGAACTGAATTACAGAACAGAACAGGGTCTCAAATTTAGAAAACCAACTTATGCTTGCTTAAGGGGAAAGGTGAGTTGGGGTGCTGCATAAAACCAGAGATTGAAATGAGCACAGGTAAAGTTCCTTAAGCCAAATATGGAATAGACAAGAGCTACTCCTTGCTCAACGAAATGGACTCAACACCGCATATTAAACGCCTAAGAATGTACCTGACTAGTAAGTATCTTAAAACCTATGGATTGCTATGTCTCCGAAACAGAATCAAGCATGTGTACAGGGGCATAAACGCAGCAGTGATAGGACTGGAGAGGTTCGTGAGCAAATGAAGACCCTTTGAAGTCATATTGCATGGTACCCATTCCACGGGTTTCAACTACCCAGGTTTAAGGTATTCTTCCTTCAGCTAAAACATGCATGTGGAACCTAGAGTATGATCAACCATGTGATCGGGAGACGTGTTCAAATATGTCTCAGTTTTCATACCCTGGTACTCAGGTGCAACATTCCAGACGCTTACTAACACTCTCCCCCCTTGGAGAGTCAGTCCCTTTAACCTCCTGTTTGGCCCAGTTTGCAATTTCTGCGGAAGATGAACAGGAACAGCGAGAACCAATGAGAGACTAGCTGGAGGTGTCTGGACGGGCAAATTTAACTCTCATTTCCCACCAAGAAGAGGAAATAACCAGAGGCTCAGCGTGCCGTGCCGGAACCAGATTAGGGCCTGAAGCCCTCCTGCGGTGTTGCGGCCAGCTCAAAAGAAAACGAGTTGAAGAAAGGAGCTCAGGGGCACTGTAATTCACAAACCTGCAGAGTTATAAATGACAGCTATCGTCCAATAATAGACTGAAGTAAGGCTGCCAAGAGGACTTGAAAGCGGGGCAGAATTGCAGGAAACCGATTTCAGGAGGTAGACTGGAATTGCATTGAAAGCATAGGAAAAGAGGCAGAACGTCCACAATGATGCACTTGGCCAAAAAGGGTGTATGCGTTTTTTCCTGAATATATTCAGGAAAAAACGCATACGCCCTTTTTGGCCAACCAATCAAACTTGCAAAGGAAATCTGCACTACAATGAAGTCTCACTTCCCCCCGGTCAAAAGGGCCATCTGAAAAAAGTGTAAAATCCAGAAAGGCAGGACAGGCCATGGAGAACTGGGAGCCTTGTTATGCTGATGGGCGGGATGCAAATTGCCAACAGACACTCAGGAGAAGTGTATGGTGTTTCCTGAAACATCTAAAAAACAAAGCAACAGAGCCTAGGGCACTTCCACTTATGGTCCTATAGCTTAGGGAAATTAAAATCAAAAAGACACAGCCACCCCAAAGTTTGGGACGCCTCCGTTTACAAGAACCTCGTTTACCGTACAAGTTCAATATCACAGAAAGTGAAAAATGGATAAAGAACTTGTGGTACTTATGTACAATGCAGTATCACTCAGCAATGAAATCTATGTCATCAGGCCCGTAGCAGCATAATGAGTGGATTCAGGTACGATGATTCTAACTGAAATAAGTCACACAGAAAAAGAAACATCATAAGATATCACTAATACACGGAATGTAAACTTGGGTACACAGGAACTGCATTCCAAAACAGAACAGGGTCTCAAATTTAGAAAACCAACTTATGCTTGCTTAAGGGGAAAGGTGAGTTGGGGTGCTGCATAAAACCAGAGATTGAAATGAGCACAGATAAAGTTCCTTAAGCCAAATATGGAATAGACAAGAGCTACTCCTTGCTCAACGAAATGGACTCAAAACCCCATATTAAACGCCTAAGAATGTACCTGACTAGTAAGTATCTTAAAACCTATGGATTGCTATGTCTCCAAAAGAGAATCAAGCGTGTGTACAGGGGCATAAATGCAGCAGTGATAGGATTGGAGAGGTTCGGTGAGCAAATGAAGACCCTTTGAAGTCATATTGCACGGTACCCATTCCACGGGTCTCAACTCTCCAGGTTTAAGGTATTCTTCCTTCAGCTAAAACATGCATGTGGAACCCAGAGTATGATCAACCATGTGAGCGGGAGACGTGTTCAAATATGTCTCAGTTTTCCTACCCTGGTACTCGGGTGCAACACTCCAGACGCTTTACTAACACTCTCCCGACTTGGAGAGTCAGTCCCTTTAACCTCCTGTTTGGCCCAGTTTGCAATTTCTGCGGAAGATGAACAGGAATAGCGAGAACCAATGAGAGGCTAGCTGCAGGTGTCTGGACGGGCAAATTTAACTCTCATTTCCCACCAGGAAGAGGAATTAACCAAAGGCTCAGCATGCCGGGCCGGAACCAGATTAGGGCCTAAAGCCATCCTGCGGTGTTGCGGCCAGCTCACAAGAAAGCGAGTTGAAGAAAGGAGCTCAGGGGCACTGTAATTCACAAACCTGCAGAGTTATAAATGACAGCTATCGTCCAAAAATAGACTGAAGTAAGGCTGCCAAGAGGACTTGAAAGTGGGGCAGAATTGCAGGAAACCGATTTCAGGAGGTAGACTGGAATTGCATTGAAAGCATAGGAAAAGAGGCAGAACGTCCACAATGATGCACTTGGCCAAAAAGGGCGTATGCGTTTTTTCCTGAATATATTCAGGAAAAAACGCATACGCCCTGTTTGGCCAACCAAGCAAGCTTGCAAAGGAAATCTGCACTACAATGAAGTCTCACTTCCCCCCGGTCAAAAGGGCCATCTGAAAAAAGTGTAAAATCCAGAAAGGCAGGACAGGCCATGGAGAACTGGGAGCCTTGTTATGCTGAAGGGCGGGATGTAAATTGCCAACAGACACTCAGGAGAAGTGTATGGTGTTTCCTGAAACATCTAAAAAACAAAGCAACAGAGCCTAGGGCACTGCCACTTATGGTCCTATAGCTTAGGGAAATTAAAATCAAAAAGACACAGCCACCCCAAAGTTTGGGATGCCTCTGTTTACAAGAACCTCCTTTACAGTACAAGTTCAACATCGCAGAAAGTGAAAAATGGATAAAGAAGTTGTGGTATTTACTTACAAAGCAATATCACTCAGCAATGAAATCTATGTCATCAGGCCCTTAGCAGCACAATGAGTGGATTCAGGTATGATGATTCTAACTGAAATAAGTCACACAGAAAAAGAAACATCATAAGATATCAGTAATACACAGAATGTAAACTTGGCTACACAGGAACTGAATTACAGAACACAACAGGGTCTCAAATTTAGAAAACCAACTTATGCTTGCTTAAGGGTAAAGGTGAGTTGGGGTGCTGCATAAAACCAGAGATTGAAATGAGCACAGATAAAGTTCCTTAAGCCAAATATGGAATAGACAAGAGCTACTCCTTGCTCAACGAAATGGACCCAACACCGCATATTAAACGCCTAAGAATGTACCTGACTAGTAAGTATCTTAAAACCTATGGATTGCTATGTCTCCGAAAGAGAATCAAGCGTGTGTACAGGGGCATAAACGCAGCAGTGATAGGATTGGAGAGGTTCGGTGAGCAAATGAAGACCGTTTGAAGTCATATTGCATGGTACCCATTACACGGGTCTCAACTCTCCAGGTTTAAGGTATTCTTCCTTCAGCTAAAACATGCATGTGGAACCCAAGTAAGGTCAACCATGTGAACGAGAGACGTGTTCAAATATGTCTCAGTTTTCCTCCCCTGGTACTCGGGTGCAACATTCCAGATGCTTTACTAACACTCTCCCCACTTGGAGAGTCAGCGCCTTTAAACTCCTGTTTGGCCCAGTTTGCAATTTCTGCGGAAGATGAACAGGAATAGCGAGATCCAATGAGAGGCTAGCTGGAGGTGTCTGGACGGGCAAATTTAACTCCCATTTCCCACCAGGAAGAGGAAATAACCAAAGGCTGAGCGTGCCGTGCCGGAATCAGATTAGGGCCTGAAGCCATCCTGCGGTGTTGCGGCCAGCTCAAAAGAAAGCGAGTTGAAGAAAGGAGCTCAGGGGCACTGTAATTCACAAACCTGCAGAGTTATAAATGACAGCTATCGTCCAAAAATAGACTGAAGTAAGGCTGCCAAGGGGACTTGAAAGCGGGGCAGAATTGCAGGAAACCGATTTCAGGAGGTAGACTGGAATTGCATTGAAAGCATAGGAAAAGAGGCAGAACGTCCACAATGATGCACTTGGCCAAAAAGGGCGTATGCGTTTTTTCCTGAATATATTCAGGAAAAAACGCATACGCACTTTTTGGCCAACCAAGCAAGCTTGCAAAGGAAATCTGCACTACAATGAAGTCTCACTTCCCCCTGGTCAAAAGGGCCATCTGAAAAAAGTGTAAAATCCAGAAAGGCAGGACAGGCCATGGAGAACTGGGTGCCTTGTTATGCTGAAGGGCGGGATGTAAATTGCCAACAACCACTCGGGAGAAGTGTATGGTGTTTCCTTAAACATCTAAAAAACAAAGCAACAGAGCCTAGGGCACTTCCACTTATGGTCCTATAGCTTAGGGAATTTAAAATCAAAAAGACACAGCCACCCCAAAGTTTGGAACGGCTCTGTTTACAAGAACCTCGTTTACAGTACAAGTTCAACATCGCAGAAAGTGAAAAATGGATAAAAAAGTTGTGGTATTTACTTACAAAGCAATATCACTCAGCAATGAAATCTGTGTCATCAGGCCCTTAGTAGCACAATGAGTGGATTCAGGTATGATGATTCTAACTGAAATAAGTCACACAGAAAAAGAAACATCATAAGATATCAGTAATACACGGAATGTAAACTTGGCTACACAGGAACTGAATTACAGAACAGAACAGGGTCTCAAATTTAGAAAACCAACCTATGCTTGCTTAAGGGTAAAGGTGAGTTGGGGTGCTGCATAAAACCAGAGATTGAAATGAGCACAGATAAAGTTCCTTAAGCCAAATATGGAATAGACAAGAGCTACTCCTTGCTCAAAGAAATGGACTCAACACCTCATATTAAACGCCTAAGAATGTACCTGACTAGTAAGTATCTTAAAATCTAGGGATTGCTATGTCTCCGAAAGAGAATCAAGCATGTGTACAGGGGCATAAACGCAGCAGTGATAGGATTGGAGAGGTTCGGTGAGCAAATGAAGACCCTTTGAAGTCATATTGCATGGTACCCATTCCACGGGTTTCAACTACCCAGGTTTTAGGTATTCTTCCTTCAGCTAAAACATGCATGTGGAACCCAGAGTATGATCAACCATGTGATCGGGAGACGTGTTCAAATATGTCTCAGTTTTCCTCCCCTGGTACTCGGGTGCAAAATTCCAGACGCTTTTCTAACACTCTCCCCACTTGGAGAGTCAGCGCCTTTAACCTCCTGTTTGGCCCAGTTTGCAATTTCTGCGGAAGATGAACAGGAATAGCGAGCACCAATGAGAGACTAGCTGGAGGTGTCTGGACGGGCAAATTTAAGTCTCATTTCCCACCAGGAAGAGGAAATAACCAGAGGCTCAGCGTGCCGTGCCGGAACCAGATTAGGGCCTGAAGCCATCCTGCGGTGTTGCGGCCAGGTCAAAAGAAAGCAAGTTGAAGAAAGGAGCTCAGGGGCACTGTAATTCACAAACCTGCAGAGTTATAAATGACAGCTATCGTCCAAAAATAGACTGAAGTAAGGCTGCCAGGAGGACTTGAAAGCGGGGCAGAATTGCAGGAAACCGATTTCAGGAGGTAGACTGGAATTGCATTGAAAGCATAGGAAAAGAGGCAGAACGTCCACAATGATGCACTTGGCCAAAAAGGGCGTATGCGTTTTTTCCTGAATATATTCAGGAAAAAACGCATACGCACTTTTTGGCCAACCAAGCAAACTTGCAAAGGAAATCTGCACTACAATGAAGTCTCACTTCCCCCCAGTCAAAAGGGCCATCTGAAAAAAGTGTAAAATCCAGAAAGGCAGGACAGGCCATGGAGAACTGGGAGCCTTGTTATGCTGATGGGCGGGATGTAAATTGCCAACAGACACTCAGGATAAGTGTATGGTGTTTCCTGAAACATCTAAAAAACAAAGCAACAGAGCCTAGGGCACTTCCACTTATGGTCCTATAGCTTAGGGAAATTAAAATCAAAAAGACACAGCCACCCCAAAGTTTGGGACGCCTCCGTTTAAAAGAACCTCGTTTACCGTACAAGTTCAATATCACAGAAAGTGAAAAATGGATAAAGAACTTGTGGTACTTACGTACAATGCAGTATCACTCAGCAATGAAATCTATGTCATCAGGCCCGTAGCAGCATAATGAGTGGATTCAGGTACGATGATTCTAACTGAAATAAGTCACACAGAAAAAGAAACATCATAAGATATCACTAATACACGGAATGTAAACTTGGCTACACAGGAACTGCATTCCAAAACAGAACAGGGTCTCAAATTTAGAAAACCAACTTATGCTTGCTTAAGGGGAAAGGTGAATTGAGGTGCTGCATAAAACCAGAGATTGAAATGAGCACAGATAAAGTTCCTTAAGCCAAATATGGAATAGACAAGAGCTACTCCTTGCTCAACGAAATGGACTCAAAACCCCATATTAAACGCCTAAGAATGTACCTGACTAGTAAGTATCTTAAAACCTATGGATTGCTATGTCTCCAAAAGAGAATCAAGCGTGTGTACAGGGGCATAAATGCAGCAGTGATAGGATTGGAGAGGTTCGGTGAGCAAATGAAGACCCTTTGAAGTCATATTGCACGGTACCCATTCCACGGGTCTCAACTCTCCAGGTTTAAGGTATTCTTCCTTCAGCTAAAACATGCATGTGGAACCCAGAGTATGATCAACCATGTGAACGGGAGACGTGTTCAAATATGTCTCAGTTTTCCTACCCTGGTACTCGGGTGCAACACTCCAGACGCTTTACTAACACTCTCCCGACTTGGAGAGTCAGTCCCTTTAACCTCCTGTTTGGCCCAGTTTGCAATTTCTGCGGAAGATGAACAGGAATAGCGAGAACCAATGAGAGGCTAGCTGCAGGTGTCTGGACGGGCAAATTTAACTCTCATTTCCCACCAGGAAGAGGAATTAACCAAAGGCTCAGCATGCCGGGCCGGAACCAGATTAGGGCCTGAAGCCATCCTGCGGTGTTGCGGCCAGGTCACAAGAAAGCGAGTTGAAGAAAGGAGCTCAGGGGCACTGTAATTCACAAACCTGCAGAGTTATAAATGACAGCTATCGTCCAAAAATAGACTGAAGTAAGGCTGCCAAGAGGACTTGAAAGCGGGGCAGAATTGCAGGAAACCGATTTCAGGAGGTAGACTGGAATTGCATTGAAAGCATAGGAAAAGAGGCAGAACGTCCACAATGATGCACTTGGCCAAAAAGGGCGTATGCGTTTTTTCCTGAATATATTCAGGAAAAAACGCATACGCCCTTTTTGGCCAACCAAGCAAGCTTACAAAGGAAATCTGCACTACAATGAAGTCTCACTTCCCCCCGGTCAAAAGGGCCATCTGAAAAAAGTGTAAAATCCAGAAAGGCAGGACAGGCCATGGAGAACTGGGAGCCTTGTTATGCTGATGGGCGGGATGTAAATTGCCAACAGACACTCCGGAGAAGTGCATGGTGTTTCCTGAAACATCTAAAAAACAAAGCAACAGAGCCTAGGGCACTTCCACTTATGGTCCTATAGCTTAGGGAAATTAAAATCAAAAAGACACAGCCACCCCAAAGTTTGGAACGGCTCTGTTTACAAGAACCTCGTTTACAGTACAAGTTCAACATCGCAGAAAGTGAAAAATGGAGAAAGAAGTTGTGGTATTTACTTACAAAGCAATAACACTCAGCAATGAAACCTATGTCATCAGGCCCTTAGCAGCACAATGAGTGGATTCAGGTATGATGATTCTAACTGAAATAAGTCACACAGAAAAAGAAACATCATAAGATATCAGTAATACATGGAATGTAAACTTGGCTACACAGGAACTGAATTACAGAACAGAACAGGGTCTCAAATTTAGAAAACCAACTTATGCTTGCTTAAGGGTAAAGGTGAGTTGGGGTGTTGCATAAAACCAGAGATTGAAATGAGCACAGATAAAGTTCCTTAAGCCAAATATGGAATAGACAAGAGCTACTCCTTGCTCAACGAAATGGACTCAACACCGCATATTAAACGCCTAAGAATGTACCTGACTAGTAAGTATCTTAAAACCTATGGATTGCTATGTCTCCGAAAGAGAATCAAGCGTGTGTACAGGGGCATAAACGCAGCAGTGATAGGATTGGAGATGTTCGGTGAGCAAATGAAGACCCTTTGAAGTCATATTGCATGGTACCCATTACACGGGTCTCAACTCTCCAGGTTTAAGGTATTCTTCCTTCAGCTAAAACATGCATGTGGAACCCAGAGTATGATCAACCATGTGAACGAGAGACGTGTTCAAATATGTCTCAGTTTTCCTCCCCTGGTACTCGGGTGCAACATTCCAGACGCTTTACTAACACTCTCCCCACTTGGAGAGTCAGCGCCTTTAACCTCCTGTTTGGCCCAGTTTGCAATTTCTGCGGAAGATGAACAGGAATAGCGAGAACCAATGAGAGGCTAGCTGGAGGTGTCTGGACAGGCAAATTTAACACTCATTTCCCACCAGGAAGAGGAAATAACCAAAGCCTCAGCGTGCCGTGCCGGAACCAGATTAGGGCCTGAAGCCATCCTGCGGTGTTGCGGCCAGCTCAAAAGAAAGCGAGTTGAAGAAAGGAGCTCAGGGGCACTGTAATTCACAAACCTGCAGAGTTATAAATGACAGCTATCGTCCAATAATAGACTGATGTAAGGCTGCCAAGAGGACGTGAAAGCGGGGCAGAATTGCAGGAAACCGATTTCAGGAGGTAGACTGGAATTGCATTGAAAGCATAGGAAAAGAGGCAGAACGTCCACAATGATGCACTTGGCCAAAAAGGGCGTATGCGTTTTTTTCTGAATATATTCAGGAAAAAACGCATACGCCCTTTTTGGCCAACCAAGCAAACTTGCAAAGGAAATCTGCACTACAATGAAGTCTCACTTCCCCCCTGTCAAAAGGGCCATCTGAAAAAAGTGTAAAATCCAGAAAGGCAGGACAGGCCATGGAGAACTGGGAGCCTTGTTATGCTGATGGGCGGGATGTAAATTGCCAACAGACACTCAGGAGAAGTGTATGGTGTTTCCTGAAACATCTAAAAAACAAAGCAACAGAGCCTAGGGCACTTCCACTTATGGTCCTATAGCTTAGGGAAATTAAAATCAAAAAGACACAGCCACCCCAAAGTTTGGGACGCCTCCGTTTACAAGAACCTCGTTTACCGTACAAGTTCAATATCACAGAAAGTGAAAAATGGATAAAGAACTTGTGGTACTTACGTACAATGCAGTATCACTCAGCAATGAAATCTATGTCATCAGGCCCGTAGCAGCATAATGAGTGGATTCAGGTACGATGATTCTAACTGAAATAAGTCACACAGAAAAAGAAACATCATAAGATATCACTAATACACGGAATGTAAACTTGGCTACACAGGAACTGCATTCCAAAACAGAACAGGGTCTCAAATTTAGAAAACCAACTTATGCTTGCTTAAGGGGAAAGGTGAGTTGGGGTGCTGCATAAAACCAGAGATTGAAATGAGCACAGATAAAGTTCCTTAAGCCAAATATGGAATAGACAAGAGCTACTCCTTGCTCAACGAAATGGACTCAAAACCCCATATTAAACGCCTAAGAATGTACCTGACTAGTAAGTATCTTAAAACCTATGGATTGCTATGTCTCCAAAAGAGAATCAAGCGTGTGTACAGGGGCATAAATGCAGCAGTGATAGGATTGGAGAGGTTCGGTGAGCAAATGAAGACCCTTTGAAGTCATATTGCCCGGTACCCATTCCACGGGTCTCAACTCTCCAGGTTTAAGGTATTCTTCCTTCAGCTAAAACATGCATGTGGAACCCAGAGTATGATCAACCATGTGAACGGGAGACGTGTTCAAATATGTCTCAGTTTTCCTACCCTGGTACTCGGGTGCAACACTCCAGACGCTTTACTAACACTCTCCCGACTTGGAGAGTCAGTCCCTTTAACCTCCTGTTTGGCCCAGTTTGCAATTTCTGCGGAAGATGAACAGGAATAGCGAGAACCAATGAGAGGCTAGCTGGAGGTGTCTGGACGGGCAAATTTAACTCTCATTTCCCACCAGGAAGAGGAATTAACCAAAGGCTCAGCATGCCGGGCCGGAACCAGATTAGGGCCTAAAGCCATCCTGCGGTGTTGCGGCCAGCTCACAAGAAAGCGAGTTGAAGAAAGGAGCTCAGGGGCACTGTAATTAACAAACCTGCAGAGTTATAAATGACAGCTATCGTCCAAAAATAGACTGAAGTAAGGCTGCCAAGAGGACTTGAAAGCGGGGCAGAATTGCAGGAAACCGATTTCAGGAGGTAGACTGGAATTGCATTGAAAGCATAGGAAAAGTGGCAGAACGTCCACAATGATGCACTTGGCCAAAAAGGGCGTATGCGTTTTTTCCTGAATATATTCAGGAAAAAACGCATACGCCCTGTTTGGCCAACCAAGCAAGCTTGCAAAGGAAATCTGCACTACAATGAAGTCTCACTTCCCCCCGGTCAAAAGGGCCATCTGAAAAAAGTGTAAAATCCAGAAAGGCAGGACAGGCCATGGAGAACTGGGAGCCTTGTTATGCTGAAGGGCGGGATGTAAATTGCCAACAACCACTCGGGAGAAGTGTATGGTGTTTCCTGAAACATCTAAAAAACAAAGCAACAGAACCTAGGGCACTTCCACTTATGGTCCTATAGCTTAGGGAAATTAAAATCAAAAAGACACAGCCACCCCAAAGTTTGGGACGCCTCTGTTTACAAGAACCTCGTTTACAGTACAAGTTCAACATCGCAGAAAGTGAAAAATGGATAAAGAAGTTGTGGTATTTACTTACAAAGCAATATCACTCAGCAATGAAATCTATGTCATCAGGCCCTTAGCAGCACAATGAGTGGATTCAGGTATGATGATTCTAACTGAAATAAGTCACACAGAAAAAGAAACATCATAAGATATCAGTAATACACGGAATGTAAACTTGGCTACACAGGAACTGAATTACAGAACAGAACAGGGTCTCAAATTTAGAAAACCAACTTATGCTTGCTTAAGGGTAAAGGTGAGTTGGGGTGTTGCATAAAACCAGAGATTGAAATGAGCACAGATAAAGTTCCTTAAGCCAAATATGGAATAGACAAGAGCTACTCCTTGCTCAACGAAATGGACTCAACACCGCATATTAAACGCCTAAGAATGTACCTGACTAGTAAGTATCTTAAAACCTATGGATTGCTATGTCTCCGAAAGAGAATCAAGCGTGTGTACAGGGGCATAAACGCAGCAGTGATAGGATTGGAGATGTTCGGTGAGCAAATGAAGACCCTTTGAAGTCATATTGCATGGTACCCATTACACGGGTCTCAACTCTCCAGGTTTAAGGTATTCTTCCTTCAGCTAAAACATGCATGTGGAACCCAGAGTATGATCAACCATGTGAACGAGAGACGTGTTCAAATATGTCTCAGTTTTCCTCCCCTGGTACTCGGGTGCAACATTCCAGACGCTTTACTAACACTCTCCCCACTTGGAGAGTCAGCGCCTTTAACCTCCTGTTTGGCCCAGTTTGCAATTTCTGCGGAAGATGAACAGGAATAGCGAGAACCAATGAGAGGCTAGCTGGAGGTGTCTGGACAGGCAAATTTAACACTCATTTCCCACCAGGAAGAGGAAATAACCAAAGCCTCAGCGTGCCGTGCCGGAACCAGATTAGGGCCTGAAGCCATCCTGCGGTGTTGCGGCCAGCTCAAAAGAAAGCGAGTTGAAGAAAGGAGCTCAGGGGCACTGTAATTCACAAACCTGCAGAGTTATAAATGACAGCTATCGTCCAATAATAGACTGATGTAAGGCTGCCAAGAGGACTTGAAAGCGGGGCAGAATTGCAGGAAACCGATTTCAGGAGGTAGACTGGAATTGCATTGAAAGCATAGGAAAAGAGGCAGAACGTCCACAATGATGCACTTGGCCAAAAAGGGCGTATGCGTGTTTTTCTGAATATATTCAGGAAAAAACGCATACGCCCTTTTTGGCCAACCAAGCAAACTTGCAAAGGAAATCTGCACTACAATGAAGTCTCACTTCCCCCCTGTCAAAAGGGCCATCTGAAAAAAGTGTAAAATCCAGAAAGGCAGGACAGGCCATGGAGAACTGGGAGCCTTGTTATGCTGATGGGCGGGATGTAAATTGCCAACAGACACTCAGGAGAAGTGTATGGTGTTTCCTGAAACATCTAAAAAACAAAGCAACAGAGCCTAGGGCACTTCCACTTATGGTCCTATAGCTTAGGGAAATTAAAATCAAAAAGACACAGCCACCCCAAAGTTTGGGATGCCTCTGTTTACAAGAACCTCGTTTACAGTACAAGTTCAACATCGCAGAAAGTGAAAAATGGATAAAGAAGTTGTGGTATTTACTTACAAAGCAATATCACTCAGCAATGAAATCTATGTCATCAGGCCCTTAGCAGCACAATGAGTGGATTCAGGTATGATGATTCTAACTGAAATAAGTCACACAGAAAAAGAAACATCATAAGATATCAGTAATACACGGAATGTAAACTTGGCTACACAGGAACTGAATTACAGAACAGAACAGGGTCTCAAATTTAGAAAACCAACTTATTCTTGCTTAAGGGTAAAGGTGAGTTGGGGTGCTGCATAAAACCAGAGATTGAAATGAGCACAGATAAAGTTCCTTAAGCCAAATATGGAATAGACAAGAGCTACTCCTTGCTCAACGAAATGGACCCAACACCGCATATTAAACGCCTAAGAATGTACCTGACTAGTAAGTATCTTAAAACCTATGGATTGCTATGTCTCCGAAAGAGAATCAAGCGTGTGTACAGGGGCATAAACGCAGCAGTGATAGGATTGGAGAGGTTCGGTGAGCAAATGAAGACCGTTTGAAGTCATATTGCATGGTACCCATTACACGGGTCTCAACTCTCCAGGTTTAAGGTATTCTTCCTTCAGCTAAAACATGCATGTGGAACCCAAGTAAGGTCAACCATGTGAACGAGAGACGTGTTCAAATATGTCTCAGTTTTCCTCCCCTGGTACTCGGGTGCAACATTCCAGATGCTTTACTAACACTCTCCCCACTTGGAGAGTCAGCGCCTTTAACCTCCTGTTTGGCCCAGTTTGCAATTTCTGCGGAAGATGAACAGGAATAGCGAGAACCAATGAGAGGCTAGCTGGAGGTGTCTGGACGGGCAAATTTAACTCTCATTTCCCACCAGGAAGAGGAAATAACCAAAGGCTGAGCGTGCCGTGCCGGAATCAGATTAGGGCCTGAAGCCATCCTGCGGTGTTGCGGCCAGCTCAAAAGAAAGCGAGTTGAAGAAAGGAGCTCAGGGGCACTGTAATTCACAAACCTGCAGAGTTATAAATGACAGCTATCGTCCAAAAATAGACTGAAGTAAGGCTGCCAAGAGGACTTGAAAGCGGGGCAGAATTGCAGGAAACCGATTTCAGGAGGTAGACTGGAATTGCATTGAAAGCATAGGAAAAGAGGCAGAACGTCCACAATGATGCACTTGGCCAAAAAGGGCGTATGCGTTTTTTCCTGAATATATTCAGGAAAAAACGCATACGCCCTTTTTGGCCAACCAAGCAAGCTTGCAAAGGAAATCTGCACTACAATGAAGTCTCACTTCCCCCCGGTCAAAAGGGCCATCTGAAAAAAGTGTAAAATCCAGAAAGGCAGGACAGGCCATGGAGAACTGGGAGCCTTGTTATGCTGAAGGGCGGGATGTAAATTGCCAACAACCACTCGGGAGAAGTGTATGGTGTTTCCTGAAACATCTAAAAAACAAAGCAACAGAGCCTAGGGCACTTCCACTTATGGTCCTATAGCTTAGGGAATTTAAAATCAAAAAGACACAGCCACCCCAAAGTTTGGAACGGCTCTGTTTACAAGAACCTCGTTTACAGTACAAGTTCAACATCGCAGAAAGTGAAAAATGGATAAAAAAGTTGTGGTATTTACTTACAAAGCAATATCACTCAGCAATGAAATCTGTGTCATCAGGCCCTTAGTAGCACAATGAGTGGATTCAGGTATGATGATTCTAACTGAAATAAGTCACACAGAAAAAGAAACATCATAAGATATCAGTAATACACGGAATGTAAACTTGGCTACACAGGAACTGAATTACAGAACAGAACAGGGTCTCAAATTTAGAAAACCAACCTATGCTTGCTTAAGGGTAAAGGTGAGTTGGGGTGCTGCATAAAACCAGAGATTGAAATGAGCACAGATAAAGTTCCTTAAGCCAAATATGGAATAGACAAGAGCTACTCCTTGCTCAAAGAAATGGACTCAACACCGCATATTAAACGCCTAAGAATGTACCTGACTAGTAAGTATCTTAAAATCTAGGGATTGCTATGTCTCCGAAAGAGAATCAAGCATGTGTACAGGGGCATAAACGCAGCAGTGATAGGATTGGAGAGGTTCGGTGAGCAAATGAAGACCCTTTGAAGTCATATTGCATGGTACCCATTCCACGGGTTTCAACTACCCAGGTTTTAGGTATTCTTCCTTCAGCTAAAACATGCATGTGGAACCCAGAGTATGATCAACCATGTGATCGGGAGACGTGTTCAAATATGTCTCAGTTTTCCTCCCCTGGTACTCGGGTGCAACATTCCAGATGCTTTACTAACACTCTCCCCACTTGGAGAGTCAGCGCCTTTAACCTCCTGTTTGGCCCAGTTTGCAATTTCTGCGGAAGATGAACAGGAATAGCGAGAACCAATGAGAGGCTAGCTGGAGGTGTCTGGACGGGCAAATTTAACTCTCATTTCCCACCAGGAAGAGGAAATAACCAAAGGCTGAGCGTGCCGTGCCGGAATCAGATTAGGGCCTGAAGCCATCCTGCGGTGTTGCGGCCAGCTCAAAAGAAAGCGAGTTGAAGAAAGGAGCTCAGGGGCACTGTAATTCACAAACCTGCAGAGTTATAAATGACAGCTATCGTCCAAAAATAGACTGAAGTAAGGCTGCCAAGAGGACTTGAAAGCGGGGCAGAATTGCAGGAAACCGATTTCAGGAGGTAGACTGGAATTGCATTGAAAGCATAGGAAAAGAGGCAGAACGTCCACAATGATGCACTTGGCCAAAAAGGGCGTATGCGTTTTTTCCTGAATATATTCAGGAAAAAACGCATACGCCCTTTTTGGCCAACCAAGCAAGCTTGCAAAGGAAATCTGCACTACAATGAAGTCTCACTTCCCCCTGGTCAAAAGGGCCATCTGAAAAAAGTGTAAAATCCAGAAAGGCAGGACAGGCCATGGAGAACTGGGAGCCTTGTTATGCTGAAGGGCGGGATGTAAATTGCCAACAACCACTCGAGAGAAGTGTATGGTGTTTCCTGAAACATCTAAAAAACAAAGCAACAGAGCCTAGGGCACTTCCACTTATGGTCCTATAGCTTAGGGAATTTAAAATCAAAAAGACACAGCCACCCCAAAGTTTGGAACGGCTCTGTTTACAAGAACCTCGTTTACAGTACAAGTTCAACATCGCAGAAAGTGAAAAATGGATAAAAAAGTTGTGGTATTTACTTACAAAGCAATATCACTCAGCAATGAAATCTGTGTCATCAGGCCCTTAGTAGCACAATGAGTGGATTCAGGTATGATGATTCTAACTGAAATAAGTCACACAGAAAAAGAAACATCATAAGATATCAGTAATACACGGAATGTAAACTTGGCTACACAGGAACTGAATTACAGAACAGAACAGGGTCTCAAATTTAGAAAACCAACCTATGCTTGCTTAAGGGTAAAGGTGAGTTGGGGTGCTGCATAAAACCAGAGATTGAAATGAGCACAGATAAAGTTCCTTAAGCCAAATATGGAATAGACAAGAGCTACTCCTTGCTCAAAGAAATGGACTCAACACCGCATATTAAACGCCTAAGAATGTACCTGACTAGTAAGTATCTTAAAATCTAGGGATTGCTATGTCTCCGAAAGAGAATCAAGCATGTGTACAGGGGCATAAACGCAGCAGTGATAGGATTGGAGAGGTTCGGTGAGCAAATGAAGACCCTTTGAAGTCATATTGCATGGTACCCATTCCACGGGTTTCAACTACCCAGGTTTTAGGTATTCTTCCTTCAGCTAAAACATGCATGTGGAACCCAGAGTATGATCAACCATGTGATCGGGAGACGTGTTCAAATATGTCTCAGTTTTCCTCCCCTGGTACTCGGGTGCAACATTCCAGACGCTTTACTAACACTCTCCCCACTTGGAGAGTCAGCGCCTTTAACCTCCTGTTTGGCCCAGTTTGCAATTTCTGCGGAAGATGAACAGGAATAGCGAGAACCAATGAGAGACTAGCTGGAGGTGTCTGGACGGGCAAATTTAACTCTCATTTCCCACCAGGAAGAGGAAATAACCAGAGGCTCAGCGTGCCGTGCCGGAACCAGATTAGGGCCTGAAGCCCTCCTGCGGTGTTGCGGCCAGCTCAAAAGAAAACGAGTTGAAGAAAGGAGCTCAGGGGCACTGTAATTCACAAACCTGCAGAGTTATAAATGACAGCTATCGTCCAATAATAGACTGAAGTAAGGCTGCCAAGAGGACTTGAAAGCGGGGCAGAATTGCAGGAAACCGATTTCAGGAGGTAGACTGGAATTGCATTGAAAGCATAGGAAAAGAGGCAGAACGTCCACAATGATGCACTTGGCCAAAAAGAGCGTATGCGTTTTTTCCTGAATATATTCAGGAAAAAACGCATACGCCCTTTTTGGCCAACCAAGCAAACTTGCAAAGGAAATCTGCACTACAATGAAGTCTCACTTCCCCCCGGTCAAAAGGGCCATCTGAAAAAAGTGTAAAATCCAGAAAGGCAGGACAGGCCATGGAGAACTGGGAGCCTTCTTATGCTGATGGGCGGGATGTAAATTGCCAACAGACACTCAGGAGAAGTGTATGGTGTTTCCTGAAACATCTAAAAAACAAAGCAACAGAACCTAGGGCACTTCCACTTATGGTCCTATAGCTTAGGGAAATTAAAATAAAAAAGACACAGCCACCCCAAAGTTTGGGACGCCTCTGTTTACAAGAACCTCGTTTACCGTACAAGTTCAATATCACAGAAAGTGAAAAATGGATAAAGAACTTGTGGTACTTATGTACAATGCAGTATCACTCAGCAATGAAATCTATGTCATCAGGCCCGTAGCAGCATAATGAGTGGATTCAGGTACGATGATTCTAACTGAAATAAGTCACACAGAAAAAGAAACATCATAAGATATCACTAATACACGGAATGTAAACTTGGCTACACAGGAACTGCATTCCAAAACAGAACAGGGTCTCAAATTTAGAAAACCAACTTATGCTTGCTTAAGGGGAAAGGTGAGTTGGGGTGCTCCATAAAACCAGAGATTGAAATGAGCACAGATAAAGTTCCTTAAGCCAAATATGGAATAGACAAGAGCTACTCCTTGCTCAACGAAATGGACTCAAAACCCCATATTAAACGCCTAAGAATGTACCTGACTAGTAAGTATCTTAAAACCTATGGATTGCTATGTCTCCAAAAGAGAATCAAGCGTGTGTACAGGGGCATAAATGCAGCAGTGATAGGATTGGAGAGGTTCGGTGAGCAAATGAAGACCCTTTGAAGTCATATTGCACGGTACCCATTCCACGGGTCTCAACTCTCCAGGTTTAAGGTATTCTTCCTTCAGCTAAAACATGCATGTGGAACCCAGAGTATGATCAACCATGTGATCGGGAGACGTGTTCAAATATGTCTCAGTTTTCCTACCCTGGTACTCGGGTGCAACACTCCAGACGCTTTACTAACACTCTCCCGACTTGGAGAGTCAGTCCCTTTAACCTCCTGTTTGGCCCAGTTTGCAATTTCTGCGGAAGATGAACAGGAATAGCGAGAACCAATGAGAGGCTAGCTGCAGGTGTCTGGACGGGCAAATTTAACTCTCATTTCCCACCAGGAAGAGGAATTAACCAAAGGCTCAGCATGCCGGGCCGGAACCAGATTAGGGCCTAAAGCCATCCTGCGGTGTTGCGGCCAGCTCACAAGAAAGCGAGTTGAAGAAAGGAGCTCAGGGGCACTGTAATTCACAAACCTGCAGAGTTATAAATGACAGCTATCGTCCAAAAATAGACTGAAGTAAGGCTGCCAAGAGGACTTGAAAGCGGGGCAGAATTGCAGGAAACCGATTTCAGGAGGTAGACTGGAATTGCATTGAAAGCATAGGAAAAGAGGCAGAACGTCCACAATGATGCACTTGGCCAAAAAGGGCGTATGCGTTTTTTCCTGAATATATTCAGGAAAAAACGCATACGCCCTTTTTGGCCAACCAAGCAAGCTTGCAAAGGAAATCTGCACTACAATGAAGTCTCACTTCCCCCCGGTCAAAAGGGCCATCTGAAAAAAGTGTAAAATCCAGAAAGGCAGGACAGGCCATGGAGAACTGGGAGCCTTGTTATGCTGAAGGGCGGGATGTAAATTGCCAACAACCACTCGGGAGAAGTGTATGGTGTTTCCTGAAACATCTAAAAAACAAAGCAACAGAGCCTAGGGCACTGCCACTTATGGTCCTATAGCTTAGGGAAATTAAAATCAAAAAGACACAGCCACCCCAAAGTTTGGGACGCCTCTGTTTACAAGAACCTCGTTTACAGTACAAGTTCAACATCGCAGAAAGTGAAAAATGGATAAAGAAATTGTGGTATTTACTTACAAAGCAATATCACTCAGCAATGAAATCTATGTCATCAGGCCCTTAGCAGCACAATGAGTGGATTCAGGTATGATGATTCTAACTGAAATAAGTCACACAGAAAAAGAAACATCATAAGATATCAGTAATACACAGAATGTAAACTTGGCTACACAGGAACTGAATTACAGAACAGAACAGGGTCTCAAATTTAGAAAACCAACTTATGCTTGCTTAAGGGTAAAGGTGAGTTGGGGTGCTGCATAAAACCAGAGATTGAAATGAGCACAGATAAAGTTCCTTAAGCCAAATATGGAATAGACAAGAGCTACTCCTTGCTCAACGAAATGGACCCAACACCGCATATTAAACGCCTAAGAATGTACCTGACTAGTAAGTATCTTAAAACCTATGGATTGCTATGTCTCCGAAAGAGAATCAAGCGTGTGTACAGGGGCATAAACGCAGCAGTGATAGGATTGGAGAGGTTCGGTGAGCAAATGAAGACCGTTTGAAGTCATATTGCATGGTACCCATTACACGGGTCTCAACTCTCCAGGTTTAAGGTATTCTTCCTTCAGCTAAAACATGCATGTGGAACCCAAGTAAGGTCAACCATGTGAACGAGAGACGTGTTCAAATATGTCTCAGTTTTCCTCCCCTGGTACTCGGGTGCAACATTCCAGATGCTTTACTAACACTCTCCCCACTTGGAGAGTCAGCGCCTTTAACCTCCTGTTTGGCCCAGTTTGCAATTTCTGCGGAAGATGAACAGGAATAGCGAGAACCAATGAGAGGCTAGCTGGAGGTGTCTGGACGGGCAAATTTAACTCTCATTTCCCACCAGGAAGAGGAAATAACCAAAGGCTGAGCGTGCCGTGCCGGAATCAGATTAGGGCCTGAAGCCATCCTGCGGTGTTGCGGCCAGCTCAAAAGAAAGCGAGTTGAAGAAAGGAGCTCAGGGGCACTGTAATTCACAAACCTGCAGAGTTATAAATGACAGCTATCGTCCAAAAATAGACTGAAGTAAGGCTGCCAAGAGGACTTGAAAGCGGGGCAGAATTGCAGGAAACCGATTTCAGGAGGTAGACTGGAATTGCATTGAAAGCATAGGAAAAGAGGCAGAACGTCCACAATGATGCACTTGGCCAAAAAGGGCGTATGCGTTTTTTCCTGAATATATTCAGGAAAAAACGCATACGCCCTTTTTGGCCAACCAAGCAAACTTGCAAAGGAAATCTGCACTACAATGAAGTCTCACTTCCCCCCGGTCAAAAGGGCCATCTGAAAAAAGTGTAAAATCCAGAAAGGCAGGACAGGCCATGGAGAACTGGGAGCCTTGTTATGCTGATGGGCGGGATGTAAATTGCCAACAGACACTCAGGATAAGTGTATGGTGTTTCCTGAAACATCTAAAAAACAAAGCAACAGAGCCTAGGGCACTTCCACTTATGGTCCTATAGCTTAGGGAAATTAAAATCAAAAAGACACAGCCACCCCAAAGTTTGGGACGCCTCCGTTTAAAAGAACCTCGTTTACCGTACAAGTTCAATATCACAGAAAGTGAAAAATGGATAAAGAACTTGTGGTACTTACGTACAATGCAGTATCACTCAGCAATGAAATCTATGTCATCAGGCCCGTAGCAGCATAATGAGTGGATTCAGGTACGATGATTCTAACTGAAATAAGTCACACAGAAAAAGAAACATCATAAGATATCACTAATACACGGAATGTAAACTTGGCTACACAGGAACTGCATTCCAAAACAGAACAGGGTCTCAAATTTAGAAAACCAACTTATGCTTGCTTAAGGGGAAAGGTGAGTTGAGGTGCTGCATAAAACCAGAGATTGAAATGAGCACAGATAAAGTTCCTTAAGCCAAATATGGAATAGACAAGAGCTACTCCTTGCTCAACGAAATGGACTCAAAACCCCATATTAAACGCCTAAGAATGTACCTGACTAGTAAGTATCTTAAAACCTATGGATTGCTATGTCTCCAAAAGAGAATCAAGCGTGTGTACAGGGGCATAAATGCAGCAGTGATAGGATTGGAGAGGTTCGGGGAGCAAATGAAGACCCTTTGAAGTCATATTGCACGGTACCCATTCCACGGGTCTCAACTCTCCAGGTTTAAGGTATTCTTCCTTCAGCTAAAACATGCATGTGGAACCCAGAGTATGATCAACCATGTGAACGGGAGACGTGTTCAAATATGTCTCAGTTTTCCTCCCCTGGTACTCGGGTGCAACACTCCAGACGCTTTACTAACACTCTCCCGACTTGGAGAGTCAGTCCCTTTAACCTCCTGTTTGGCCCAGTTTGCAATTTCTGCGGAAGATGAACAGGAATAGCGAGAACAAATGAGAGGCTAGCTGCAGGTGTCTGGACGGGCAAATTTAACTCTCATTTCCCACCAAGAAGAAGAATTAACCAAAGGCTCAGCATGCCGGGCCGGAACCAGATTAGGGCCTGAAGCCATCCTGCGGTGTTGCGGCCAGGTCACAAGAAAGCGAGTTGAAGAAAGGAGCTCAGGGGCACTGTAATTCACAAACCTGCAGAGTTATAAATGACAGCTATCGTCCAAAAATAGACTGAAGTAAGGCTGCCAAGAGGACTTGAAAGCGGGGCAGAATTGCAGGAAACCGATTTCAGGAGGTAGACTGGAATTGCATTGAAAGCATAGGAAAAGAGGCAGAACGTCCACAATGATGCACTTGGCCAAAAAGGGCGTATGCGTTTTTTCCTGAATATATTCAGGAAAAAACGCATACGCCCTTTTTGGCCAACCAAGCAAGCTTGCAAAGGAAATCTGCACTACAATGAAGTCTCACTTCCCCCCGGTCAAAAGGGCCATCTGAAAAAAGTGTAAAATCCAGAAAGGCAGGACAGGCCATGGAGAACTGGGAGCCTTGTTATGCTGATGGGCGGGATGTAAATTGCCAACAGACACTCCGGAGAAGTGCATGGTGTTTCCTGAAACATCTAAAAAACAAAGCAACAGAGCCTAGGGCACTTCCACTTATGGTCCTATAGCTTAGGGAAATTAAAATCAAAAAGACACAGCCACCCCAAAGTTTGGAACGGCTCTGTTTACAAGAACCTCGTTTACAGTACAAGTTCAACATTGCAGAAAGTGAAAAATGGATAAAGAAGTTGTGGTATTTACTTACAAAGCAATAACACTCAGCAATGAAACCTATGTCATCAGGCCCTTAGCAGCACAATGAGTGGATTCAGGTATGATGATTCTAACTGAAATAAGTCACACAGAAAAAGAAACATCATAAGATATCAGTAATACACGGAATGTAAACTTGGCTACACAGGAACTGAATTACAGAACAGAACAGGGTCTCAAATTTAGAAAACCAACTTATGCTTGCTTAAGGGTAAAGGTGAGTTGGGGTGTTGCATAAAACCAGAGATTGAAATGAGCACAGATAAAGTTCCTTAAGCCAAATATGGAATAGACAAGAGCTACTCCTTGCTCAACGAAATGGACTCAACACCGCATATTAAACGCCTAAGAATGTACCTGACTAGTAAGTATCTTAAAACCTATGGATTGCTATGTCTCCGAAAGAGAATCAAGCGTGTGTACAGGGGCATAAACGCAGCAGTGATAGGATTGGAGATGTTCGGTGAGCAAATGAAGACCCTTTGAAGTCATATTGCATGGTACCCATTACACGGGTCTCAACTCTCCAGGTTTAAGGTATTCTTCCTTCAGCTAAAACATGCATGTGGAACCCAGAGTATGATCAACCATGTGAACGAGAGACGTGTTCAAATATGTCTCAGTTTTCCTCCCCTGGTACTCGGGTGCAACATTCCAGACGCTTTACTAACACTCTCCCCACTGGGAGAGTCAGCGCCTTTAACCTCCTGTTTGGCCCAGTTTGCAATTTCTGCGGAAGATGAACAGGAATAGCGAGAACCAATGAGAGGCTAGCTGGAGGTGTCTGGACAGGCAAATTTAACACTCATTTCCCACCAGGAAGAGGAAATAACCAAAGCCTCAGCGTGCCGTGCCGGAACCAGATTAGGGCCTGAAGCCATCCTGCGGTGTTGCGGCCAGCTCAAAAGAAAGCGAGTTGAAGAAAGGAGCTCAGGGGCACTGTAATTCACAAAGCTGCAGACTTATAAATGACAGCTATCGTCCAAAAATAGACTGAAGTAAGGCTGCCAAGAGGACTTGAAAGCGGGGCAGAATTGCAGGAAACCGATTTCAGGAGGTAGACTGGAATTGCATTGAAAGCATAGGAAAAGAGGCAGAACGTCCACAATGATGCACTTGGCCAAAAAGGGCGTATGCGTTTTTTCCTGAATATATTCAGGAAAAAACGCATACGCCCTTTTTGGCCAACCAAGCAAACTTGCAAAGGAAATCTGCACTACAATGAAGTCTCACTTCCCCCCGGTCAAAAGGGCCATCTGAAAAAAGTGTAAAATCCAGAAAGGCAGGACAGGCCATGGAGAACTGGGAGCCTTGTTATGCTGATGGGCGGGATGTAAATTGCCAACAGACACTCAGGAGAAGTGTATGGTGTTTCCTGAAACATCTAAAAAACAAAGCAACAGAGCCTAGGGCACTTCCACTTATGGTCCTATAGCTTAGGGAAATTAAAATCAAAAAGACACAGCCACCCCAAAGTTTGGAACGGATCTGTTTACAAGAACCTCGTTTACAGTACAAGTTCAACATCGCAGAAAGTGAAAAATGGATAAAGAAGTTGTGGTATTTACTTACAAAGCAATATCACTCAGCAATGAAATCTGTGTCATCAGGCCCTTAGCAGCACAATGAGTGGATTCAGGTATGATGATTCTAACTGAAATAAGTCACACAGAAAAAGAAACATCATAAGATATCAGTAATACATGGAATGTAAACTTGGCTACACAGGAACTGAATTACAGAACAGAACAGGGTCTCAAATTTAGAAAACCAACTTATGCTTGCTTAAGGGTAAAGGTGAGTTGGGGTGCTGCATAAAACCAGAGATTGAAATGAGCACAGATAAAGTTCCTTAAGTCAAATATGGAATAGACAAGAGCTACTCCTTGCTCAACGAAATGGACTCAACACCGCATATTAAACGCCTAAGAATGTACCTGACTAGTAAGTATCTTAAAACCTATGGATTGCTATGTCTCCGAAAGAGAATCAAGCATGTGTACAGGGGCATAAACGCAGCAGTGATAGGATTGGAGAGGTTCGGTGAGCAAATGAAGACCCTTTGAAGTCATGTTGCATGGTACCCATTCCACGGGTTTCAAATACACAGGTTTAAGGTATTCTTCCTTCAGCTAAATCATGCATGTGGAACCCAAGTATGATCAACCATGTGAACGGGAGACGTGTTCAAATATGGCTCAGCTTTCCTCCACTGGTACTCGTGTGCAACATTCCAGACGCTTTACTAACACTCTCCCCACTTGGAGAGTCAGCGCCTTTAACCTCCTGTTTGGCACAGTTTGCAATTTCTGCGGAAGATGAACAGGAATAGCGAGAACCAATGAGAGACTAGCTGGAGGTGTCTAGACGGGCAAATTTAACTCTCATTTCCCACCAGGAAGAGGAAATAACCAAAGGCTCAGCGTGCCGTGCCGGAACCAGATTAGGGCCTGAAGCCATCCTGTGATGTTGCGGCCAGGTCACAAGAAAGCGAGTTGAAGAAAGGAGCTCAGGGGCACTGTAATTCACAAACCTGCAGAGTTACAAATGACAGCTATCGTCCAAAAATAGACTGAAGTAAGGCTGCCAAGAGGACTTGAAAGCGGAGCAGAATTCCAGGAAACCGATTTCAGGAGGTAGACTGGAATTGCATTGAAAGCATAGGAAAAGAGGCAGAACGTCCACAATGATGCACTTGGCCAAAAAGGGCGTATGCGTTTTTTCCTGAATATATTCAGGAAAAAACGCATACGCCCTTTTTGGCCAACCAAGCAAACTTGCAAAGGAAATCTGCACTACAATGAAGTCTCACTTCCCCCCGGTCAAAAGGGCCATCTGAAAAAAGGGTAAAATCCAGAAAGGCAGGACAGGCCATGGAGAACTGGGAGCCTTGTTATGCTGATGGGTGGGATGTAAATTGTCAACAACCACTCAGGAGAAGTGTATGGTGTTTCCTGAAACATCTAAAAAACAAAGCAACAGAACCTAGGGCACTTCCACTTATGGTCCTATAGCTTAGGGAAATTAAAATCAAAAAGACACAGCCACCCCAAAGTTTGGAACGGCTCTGTTTACAAGAACCTCGTTTACAGTACAAGTTCAACATCGCAGAAAGTGAAAAATGGATAAAGAAGTTGTGGTATTTACTTACAAAGCAATATCACCAATCAATGAAATCTGTGTCATCAGGCCCTTAGCAGCACAATGAGTGGATTCAGGTATGATGATTCTAACTGAAATAAGTCACACAGAAAAAGAAACATCCTAAGATATCAGTAATACACGGAATGTAAACTTGGCTACACAGGAACTGAATTACAGAACAGAACAGGGTCTCAAATTTAGAAAACCAACTTATGCTTGCTTAAGGGTAAAGGTGAGTTGGGGTGCTGCATAAAACCAGAGATTGAAATGAGCACAGATAAAGTTCCTTAAGCCAAATATGGAATAGACAAGAGCTACTCCTTGCTCAACGAAATGGACTCAACACCGCATATTAAACGCCTAAGAATGTACCTGACTAGTAAGTATCTTAAAACCTATGGATTGCTATGTCTCCGAAAGAGAATCAAGCGTGTGTACAGGGGCATAAACGCAGCAGTGATAGGATTGGAGAGGTTCGGTGAGCAAATGAAGACCCTTTGAAGTCATATTGCATGGTACCCATTCCACGGGTTTCAACTACCCAGGTTTAAGGTATTCTTCCTTCAGCTAAAACATGCATGTGGAACCTAGAGTATGATCAACCATGTGATCGGGAGACGTGTTCAAATATGTCTCAGTTTTCCTCCCCTGGTACTCGGGTGCAACATTCCAGACGCTTTACTAACACTCTCCCGACTTGGAGAGTCAGTCCCTTTAACCTCCTGTTTGGCCCAGTTTGCAATTTCTGCGGAAGCTGAACAGGAATAGCGAGAACCAATGAGAGGCTAGCTGCAGGTGTCTGGACGGGCAAATTTAACTCTCATTTCCCACCAGGAAGAGGAATTAACCAAAGGCTCAGCATGCCGGGCCGGAACCAGATTAGGGCCTGAAGCCATCCTGCGGTGTTGCGGCCAGGTCACAAGAAAGCGAGTTGAAGAAAGGAGCTCAGGGGCACTGTAATTCACAAACCTGCAGACTTATAAATGACAGCTATCGTCCAAAAATAGACTGAAGTAAGGCTGCCAAGAGGACTTGAAAGCGGGGCAGAATTGCAGGAAACCGATTTCAGGAGGTAGACTGGAATTGCATTGAAAGCATAGGAAAAGAGGCAGAACGTCCACAATGATGCACTTGGCCAAAAAGGGCGTATGCGTTTTTTCCTGAATATATTCAGGAAAAAACGCATACGCCCTTTTTGGCCAACCAAGCAAGCTTGCAAAGGAAATCTGCACTACAATGAAGTCTCACTTCCCCCCGGTCAAAAGGGCCATCTGAAAAAAGTGTAAAATCCAGAAAGGCAGGACAGGCCATGGAGAACTGGGAGCCTTGTTATGCTGAAGGGCGGGATGTAAATTGCCAATAAACACTCGGGAGAAGTGTATGGTGTTTCCTGAAACATCTAAAAAACAAAGCAACAGAGCCTAGGGCACTTCCACTTATGGTCCTATAGCTTAGGGAATTTAAAATCAAAAAGACACAGCCACCCCAAAGTTTCGAACGGCTCTGTTTACAAGAACCTCGTTTACAGTACAAGTTCAACATCACAGAAAGAGAAAAATGGATAAAAAAGTTGTGGTATTTACTTACAAAGCAATATCACTCAGCAATGAAATCTGTGTCATCAGGCCCTTAGCAGCACAATGAGTGGATTCAGGTATGATGATTCTAACTGAAATAAGTGACACAGAAAAAGAAACATCATAAGATATCAGTAATACACGGAATGTAAACTTGGCTACACAGGAACTGAATTACAGAACAGAACAGGGTCTCAAATTTAGAAAACCAACTTATGCTTGCTTAAGGGTAAAGGTGAGTTGGGGTGCTGCATAAAACCAGAGATTGAAATGAGCACAGATAAAGTTCCTTAAGCCAAATATGGAATAGACAAGAGCTACTCCTTGCTCAACGAAATCGACTCAACACCCCATATTAAACTCCTAAGAATGTACCTGACTAGTAAGTATCTTAAAACCTAGGGATTGCTATGTCTCCGAAAGAGAATCAAGCATGAGTACAGGGGCATAAACGCAGCAGTGATAGGATTGGAGAGGTTCGGTGAGCAAATGAAGACCCTTTGAAGTCATATTGCATGGTACCCATTCCACGGGTTTCAACTACCCAGGTTTAAGGTATTCTTCCTTCAGCTAAAACATGCATGTGGAACCTAGAGTATGATCAACCATGTGATCGGGAGACGTGTTCAAATATGTCTCAGTTTTCCTCCCCTGGTACTCGGGTGCAACATTCCAGACGCTTTACTAACACTCTCCCGACTTGGAGAGTCAGTCCCTTTAACCTCCTGTTTGGCCCAGTTTGCAATTTCTGCGGAAGCTGAACAGGAATAGCGAGAACCAATGAGAGGCTAGCTGCAGGTGTCTGGACGGGCAAATTTAACTCTCATTTCCCACCAGGAAGAGGAATTAACCAAAGACTCAGCATGCCGGGCTGGAACCAGATTAGGGCCTGAAGCCATCCTGCGGTGTTGCGGCCAGGTCACAAGAAAGCGAGTTGAAGAAAGGAGCTCAGGGGCACTGTAATTCACAAACCTGCAGAGTTATAAATGACAGCTATCGTCCAAAAATAGACTGAAGTAAGGCTGCCAAGAGGACTTGAAAGCGGGGCAGAATTGCAGGAAACCGATTTCAGGAGGTAGACTGGAATTGCATTGAAAGCATAGGAAAAGAGGCAGAACGTCCACAATGATGCATTTGGCCAAAAAGGGCGTATGCGTTTTTTCCTGAATATATTCAGGAAAAAACGCATACGCCCTTTTTGGCCAACCAAGCAAGCTTGCAAAGGAAATCTGCACTACAATGAAGTCTCACTTCCCCCCGGTCAAAAGGGCCATCTGAAAAAAGTGTAAAATCCAGAAAGGCAGGACAGGCCATGGAGAACTGGGAGCCTTGTTATGCTGATGGGCGGGATGTAAATTGCCAACAGACACTGGGGAGAAGTGTATGGTGTTTCCTGAAACATCTAAAAAACAAAGCAACAGAACCTAGGGCACTTCCACTTATGGTCCTATAGCTTAGGGAATTTAAAATCAAAAAGACACAGCCACCCCAAAGTTTGGAACGGCTCTGTTTACAAGAACCTCGTTTACAGTACAAGTTCAACATCGCAGAAAGTGAAAAATGGATAAAGAAGTTGTGGTATTTACTTACAAAGCAATATCACTCAGCAATGAAATCTGTGTCATCAGGCCCTTAGCAGCACAATGAGTGGATTCAGGTATGATGATTCTAACTGAAATAAGTCACACAGAAAAAGAAACATCATAAGATATCAGTAATACATGGAATGTAAACTTGGCTACACAGGAACTGAATTACAGAACAGAACAGGGTCTCAAATTTAGAAAACCAACTTATGCTTGCTTAAGGGTAAAGGTGAGTTGGGGTGCTGCATAAAACCAGAGATTGAAATGAGCACAGATAAAGTTCCTTAAGTCAAATATGGAATAGACAAGAGCTACTCCTTGCTCAACGAAATGGACTCAACACCGCATATTAAACGCCTAAGAATGTACCTGACTAGTAAGTATCTTAAAACCTATGGATTGCTATGTCTCCGAAAGAGAATCAAGCATGTGTACAGGGGCATAAACGCAGCAGTGATAGGATTGGAGAGGTTCGGTGAGCAAATGAAGACCCTTTGAAGTCATATTGCATGGTACCCATTCCACGGGTCTTAACTCTCCAGGTTTAAGGTATTCTTCCTTCAGCTAAAACATGCATGTGGAACCCAAGTATGATCAACCATGTGAACGGGAGACGTGTTCAAATATGGCTCAGCTTTCCTCCACTGGTACTCGCGTGCAACATTCCAGACGCTTTACTAACACTCTCCCCACTTGGAGAGTCAGCGCCTTTAACCTCCTGTTTGGCACAGTTTGCAATTTCTGCGGAAGATGAACAGGAATAGCGAGAACCAATGAGAGGCTAGCTGGAGGTGTCTGGACGGGCAAATTTAACTCTCATTTCCCACCAGGAAGAGGAAATAACCAAAGGCTCAGCATGCCGGGCCGGAACCAGATTAGGGCCTGAAGCCATCCTGCGGTGTTGCGGCCAGGTCACAAGAAAGCGAGTTGAAGAAAGGAGCTCAGGGGCACTGTAATTCACAAACCTGCAGACTTATAAATGACAGCTATCGTCCAAAAATAGACTGAAGTAAGGCTGCCAAGAGGACTTGAAAGTGGGGCAGAATTGCAGGAAACCGATTTCAGGAGGTAGACTGGAATTGCATTGAAAGCATAGGAAAAGAGGCAGAACGTCCACAATGATGCACTTGGCCAAAAAGGGCGTATGCGTTTTTTCCTGAATATATTCAGGAAAAAACGCATACGCCCTTTTTGGCCAACCAAGCAAGCTTGCAAAGGAAATCTGCACTACAATGAAGTCTCACTTCCCCCCGGTCAAAAGGGCCATCTGAAAAAAGTGTAAAATCCAGAAAGGCAGGACAGGCCATGGAGAACTGGGAGCCTTGTTATGCTGATGTGCGGGATGTAAATTGCCAACAACCACTCGGGAGAAGTGTATGGTGTTTCCTGAAACATCTAAAAAACAAAGCAACAGAGCCTAGGGCACTTCCACTTATGGTCCTATAGCTTAGGGAAATTAAAATGAAAAAGACACAGCCACCCCAAAGTTTGGGACGCCTCTGTTTACAAGAACCTCGTTTACCGTACAAGTTCAATATCACAGAAAGTGAAAAATGGATAAAGAACTTTTGGTACTTACGTACAATGCAGTATCACTCAGCAATGAAATCTATGTCATCAGGCCCGTAGCAGCATAATGAGTGGATTCAGGTACGATGATTCAAACTGAAATAAGTGACACAGAAAAAGAAACATCATAAGATATCAGTAATACACGGAATGTAAACTTGGCTACACAGGAACTGAATTACAGAACAGAACAGGGTCTCAAATTTAGAAAACTAACTTATGCTTGCTTAAGGGGAAAGGTGAGTTGGGGTGCTGCATAAAACCAGAGATTGAAATGAGCACAGATAAAGTTCCTTAATTCAAATATGGAATAGACAAGAGCTACTCCTTGCTCAACGAAATGGACTCAACACCCCATATTAAACTCCTAAGAATGTACCTGACTAGTAAGTATCTTAAAACCTAGGGATTGCTATGTCTCCGAAAGAGAATCAAGCATGTGTACAGGGGCATAAACGCAGCAGTGATAGGATTGGAGAGGTTCGGTGAGCAAATGAAGACCCTTTGAAGTCATATTGCATGGTACCCATTCCACGGGTTTCAACTACCCAGGTTTAAGGTATTCTTCCTTCAGCTAAAACATGCATGTGGAACCTAGAGTATGATCAACCATGTGATAGGGAGACGTGTTCAAATATGTCTCAGTTTTCCTCCCCTGGTACTCGGGTGCAACATTCCAGACGCTTTACTAACTCTCTCCCGACTTGGAGAGTCAGTCCCTTTAACCTCCTGTTTGGCCCAGTTTGCAATTTCTGCGGAAGATGAACAGGAATAGCGAGAACCAATGAGAGACTACCTGTAGGTTTCTGAACGGGCAAATTTAACTCTCATTTCCCACCAGGAAGAGGAAATAACCAAAGGCTCAGCGTGCCGTGCCGGAACCAGATTAGGGCCTGAAGCCATCCTGCGGTGTTGCGGCCAGGTCACAAGAAAGCGAGTTGAAGAAAGGAGCTCAGGGGCACTGTAATTCACAAACCTGCAGAGTTATAAATGAGAGCTATCGTCCAAAAATAGACTGAAGTAAGGCTGCCAAGAGGACTTGAAAGCGGGGCAGAATTGCAGGAAACCGATTTCAGGAGGTAGACTGGAATTGCATTGAAAGCATAGGAAAAGAGGCAGAACGTCCACAATGATGCACTTGGCCAAAAAGGGCGTATGCGTTTTTTCCTGAATATATTCAGGAAAAAACGCATACGCCCTTTTTGGCCAACCAAGCAAGCTTGCAAAGGAAATCTGCACTACAATGAAGTCTCACTTCCCCCGGTCAAAAGGGCCATCTGAAAAAAGTGTAAAATCCAGAAAGGCAGGACAGGCCATGGAGAACTGGGAGCCTTGTTATGCTGAAGGGCGGGATGTAAATTGCCAACAAACACTCGGGAGAAGTGTATGGTGTTTCCTGAAACATCTAAAAAACAAAGCAACAGAGCCTAGGGCACTTCCACTTATGGTCCTATAGCTTAGGGAATTTAAAATCAAAAAGACACAGCCACCCCAAAGTTTGGGACGCCTCTGTTTACAAGAACCTCGTTTACTGTACAAGTTCAATATCACAGAAAGTGAAAAATGGATAAAGAACTTGTGGTACTTACGTACAATGCAGTATCACTCAGCAATGAAATCTATGTCATCAGGCCCGTAGCAGCATCATGAGTGGATTCAGGTACGATGATTCTAACTGAAATAAGTCACACAGAAAAAGAAACATCATAAGATATCACTAATACACGGAATGTAAACTTGGCTACACAGGAACTGAATTCCAAAACAGAACAGGTTCTCAAATTTAGAAAACCAACTTATGCTTGCTTAAGGGGAAAGGTGAGTTGGATTGCTGCATAAAACCAGAGATTGAAATGAGCACAGATAAAGTTCCTTAAGCCAAATATGGAATAGACAAGAGCTACTCCTTGCTCAACGAAATGGACTCAACACCGCATATTAAACGCCTAAGAATGTACCTGACTAGTAAGTATCTTAAAACCTAGGGATTGCTATGTCTCCGAAAGAGAATCAAGCATGTGTACAGGGGCATAAATGCAGCAGTGATAGGATTGGAGAGGTTCGGTGAGCAAATGAAGACCCTTTGAAGTCATATTGCATGGTACCCATTCCACGGGTTTCAACTACCCAGGTTTAAGGTATTCTTCCTTCAGCTAAAACATGCATGTGGAACCTAGAGTATGATCAACCATGTGATCGGGAGACGTGTTCAAATATGTCTCAGTTTTCCTCCCCTGGTACTCGGGTGCAACATTCCAGACGCTTTACTAACACTCTCCCGACTTGGAGAGTCAGTCCCTTTAACCTCCTGTTTGGCCCAGTTTGCAATTTCTGCGGAAGCTGAACAGGAATAGCGAGAACCAATGAGAGGCTAGCTGCAGGTGTCTGGACGGGCAAATTTAACTCTCATTTCCCACCAGGAAGAGGAATTAACCAAAGGCTCAGCATGCCGGGCCGGAACCAGATTAGGGCCTGAAGCCATCCTGCGGTGTTGCGGCCAGGTCACAAGAAAGCGAGTTGAAGAAAGGAGCTCAGGGGCACTGTAATTCACAAACCTGCAGAGTTATAAATGACAGCTATCGTCCAAAAATAGACTGAAGTAAGGCTGCCAAGAGGACTTGAAAGCGGGGCAGAATTGCAGGAAACCGATTTCAGGAGGTAGACTGGAATTGCATTGAAAGCATAGGAAAAGAGGCAGAACGTCCACAATGATGCACTTGGCCAAAAAGGGCGTATGCGTTTTTTCCTGAATATATTCAGGAAAAAACGCATACGCCCTTTTTGGCCAACCAAGCAAGCTTGCAAAGGAAATCTGCACTACAATGAAGTCTCACTTCCCCCGGTCAAAAGGGCCATCTGAAAAAAGTGTAAAATCCAGAAAGGCAGGACAGGCCATGGAGAACTGGGAGCCTTGTTATGCTGAAGGGCGGGATGTAAATTGCCAACAAACACTCGGGAGAAGTGTATGGTGTTTCCTGAAACATCTAAAAAACAAAGCAACAGAGCCTAGGGCACTTCCACTTATGGTCCTATAGCTTAGGGAATTTAAAATCAAAAAGACACAGCCACCCCAAAGTTTGGAACGGCTCTGTTTACAAGAACCTCGTTTACAGTACAAGTTCAACATCGAAGAAAGTGAAAAATGGATAAAAAAGTTGTGGTATTTACTTACAAAGCAATATCACTCAGCAATGAAATCTGTGTCATCAGGCCCTTAGCAGCACAATGAGTGGATTCAGGTATGATGATTCTAACTGAAATAAGTGACACAGAAAAAGAAACATCATAAGATATCAGTAATACACGGAATGTAAACTTGGCTACACAGGAACTGAATTACAGAAGAGAACAGGGTCTCAAATTTAGAAAACCAACTTATGCTTGCTTAAGGGTAAAGGTGAGTTGGGGTGCTGCATAAAACCAGAGATTGAAATGAGCACAGATAAAGTTCCTTAAGCCAAATATGGAATAGACAAGAGCTACTCCTTGCTCAACGAAATGGACTCAACACCGCATATTAAACGCCTAAGAATGTACCTGACTAGTAAGTATCTTAAAACCTAGGGATTGCTATGTCTCCGAAAGAGAATCAAGCATGTGTACAGGGGCATAAACGCAGCAGTGATAGGATTGGAGAGGTTCGGTGAGCAAATGAAGACCCTTTGAAGTCATATTGCATGGTACCCATTCCACGGGTTTCAACTACCCAGGTTTAAGGTATTCTTCCTTCAGCTAAAACATGCATGTGGAACCTAGAGTATGATCAACCATGTGAACGGGAGACGTGTTCAAATATGTCCCAGTTTTCCTCCCCTGGTACTCGGGTGCAACATTCCAGACGCTTTACTAACACTCTCCCGACTTGGAGAGTCAGCGCCTTTAACCTCCTGTTTGGCCCAGTTTGCAATTTCTGCGGAAGATGAACAGGAATAGCGAGAACCAATGAGAGGCTAGCTGGAGGTGTCTGGACGGGCAAATTTAACTCTCATTTCCCACCAGGAAGAGGAATTAACCAAAGGCTCAGCGTGCCGTGCCGGAAACAGATTAGGGCCTGAAGCCATCCTGCGGTGTTGCGGCCAGCTCAAAAGAAAGCGAGTTGAAGAAAGGAGCTCAGGGGCACTGTAATTCACAAACCTGCAGAGTTACAAATGACAGCTATCCTCCAAAAATACACTGAAGTAAGGCTGCCAAGAGGACTTGAAAGCGGGGCAGAATTGCAGGAAACCGATTTCAGGAGGTAGACTGGAATTGCATTGAAAGCATAGGAAAAGAGGCAGAACGTCCACAATGATGCACTTGGACAAAAAGGGCGTATGCGTTTTTTCCTGAATATATTCAGGAAAAAACGCATACGTCCTTTTTGGCCAACCAAGCAAACTTGCAAAGGAAATCTGCACTACAATGAAGTCTCACTTCCCCCCAGTGAAAAGGGCCATCTGAAAAAAGTGTAAAATCCAGAAAGGCAGGACAGGCCATGGAGAACTGGGAGCCTTGTTATGCTGATGGGCGGGATGTAAATTGCCAACAACCACTCGGGAGAAGTGTATGGTGTTTCCTGAAACATCTAAAAAACAAAGCAACAGAGCCTAGGGCACTTCCACTTATGGTCCTATAGCTTAGGGAAATTAAAATGAAAAAGACACAGCCACCCCAAAGTTTGGGACGCCTCTGTTTACAAGAACCTCGTTTACCGTACAAGTTCAATATCACAGAAAGTGAAAAATGGATAAAGAACTTTTGGTACTTACGTACAATGCAGTATCATTCAGCAATGAAATCTATGTCATCAGGCCCGTAGCAGCATAATGAGTGGATTCAGGTACGATGATTCTAACTGAAATAAGTCACACAGAAAAAGAAACATCATAAGATATCACTAATACACGGATTGTAAACTTGGCTACACAGGAACTGAATTACAGAACAGAACAGGGTCTCAAATTTAGAAAACCAACTTATGCTTGCTTAAGGGTAAAGGTGAGTTGGGGTGCTGCATAAAACCAGAGATTGAAATGAGCACAGATAAAGTTCCTTAAGCCAAATATGGAATAGACAAGAGCTACTCCTTGCTCAACGAAATGGACTCAACACCGCATATTAAACGCCTAAGAATGTACCTGACTAGTAAGTATCTTAAAACCTAGGGATTGCTATGTCTCCGAAAGAGAATCAAGCATGTGTACAGGGGCATAAACGCAGCAGTGATAGGATTGGAGAGGTTCGGTGAGCAAATGAAGACCCTTTGAAGTCATATTGCATGGTACCCATTCCACGGGTTTCAACTACCCAGGTTTAAGGTATTCTTCCTTCAGCTAAAACATGCATGTGGAACCTAGAGTATGATCAACCATGTGATCGGGAGACGTGTTCAAATATGTCCCAGTTTTCGTACCCTGGTACTCGGGTGCAACATTCCACATGCTTTACTAACACTCTCCCGACTTGGAGAGTCAGTCCCTTTAACCTCCTGTTTGGCCCAGTTTGCAATTTCTGCGGAAGCTGAACAGGAATAGCGAGAACCAATGAGAGGCTAGCTGCAGGTGTCTGGACGGGCAAATTTAACTCTCATTTCCCACCAGGAAGAGGAATTAACCAAAGGCTCAGCATGCCGGGCCGGAACCAGATTAGGGCCTGAAGCCATCCTGCGGTGTTGCGGCCAGGTCACAAGAAAGCGAGTTGAAGAAAGGAGCTCAGGGGCACTGTAATTCACAAACCTGCAGAGTTATAAATGACAGCTATCGTCCAAAAATAGACTGAAGTAAGGCTGCCAAGAGGACTTGAAAGCGGGGCAGAATTGCAGGAAACCGATTTCAGGAGGTAGACTGGAATTGCATTGAAAGCATAGGAAAAGAGGCAGAACGTCCACAATGATGCACTTGGCCAAAAAGGGCGTATGCGTTTTTTCCTGAATATATTCAGGAAAAAACGCATACGCCCTTTTTGGCCAACCAAGCAAACTTGCAAAGGAAATCTGCACTACAATGAAGTCTCACTTCCCCCCGGTCAAAAGGGCCATCTGAAAAAAGTATAAAATCCAGAAAGGCAGGACAGGCCATGGAGAACTGGGAGCCTTGTTATGCTGATGGGCGGGATGTAAATTGCCAACAGACACTCGGGAGAAGTGTATGGTGTTTCCTGAAACATCTAAAAAACAAAGCAACAGAGCCTAGGGCACTTCCACTTATGGTCCTATAGCTTAGGGAAATTAAAATCAAAAAGACACAGCCACCCCAAAGTTTGGGACGCCTCTGTTTACAAGAACCTCGTTTACCGTACAAGTTCAATATCACAGAAAGTGAAAAATGGATAAAGAACTTGTGGTACTTACGTACAATGCAGTATCACTCAGCAATGAAATCTATGTCATCAGGCCCGTAGCAGCATCATGAGTGGATTCAGGTACGATGATTCTAACTGAAATAAGTCACACAGAAAAAGAAACATCATAAGATATCACTAATACACGGAATGTAAACTTGGCTACACAGGAACTGAATTCCAAAACAGAACAGGTTCTCAAATTTAGAAAACCAACTTATGCTTGCTTAAGGGGAAAGGTGAGTTGGATTGCTGCATAAAACCAGAGATTGAAATGAGCACAGATAAAGTTCCTTAAGCCAAATATGGAATAGACAAGAGCTACTCCTTGCTCAACGAAATGGACTCAACACCGCATATTAAACGCCTAAGAATGTACCTGACTAGTAAGTATCTTAAAACCTAGGGATTGCTATGTCTCCGAAAGAGAATCAAGCATGTGTACAGGGGCATAAATGCAGCAGTGATAGGATTGGAGAGGTTCGGTGAGCAAATGAAGACCCTTTGAAGTCATATTGCATGGTACCCATTCCACGGGTTTCAACTACCCAGGTTTAAGGTATTCTTCCTTCAGCTAAAACATGCATGTGGAACCTAGAGTATGATCAACCATGTGATCGGGAGACGTGTTCAAATATGTCTCAGTTTTCCTCCCCTGGTACTCGGGTGCAACATTCCAGACGCTTTACTAACACTCTCCCGACTTGGAGAGTCAGTCCCTTTAACCTCCTGTTTGGCCCAGTTTGCAATTTCTGCGGAAGCTGAACAGGAATAGCGAGAACCAATGAGAGGCTAGCTGCAGGTGTCTGGACGGGCAAATTTAACTCTCATTTCCCACCAGGAAGAGGAATTAACCAAAGGCTCAGCATGCCGGGCCGGAACCAGATTAGGGCCTGAAGCCATCCTGCGGTGTTGCGGCCAGGTCACAAGAAAGCGAGTTGAAGAAAGGAGCTCAGGGGCACTGTAATTCACAAACCTGCAGAGTTATAAATGACAGCTATCGTCCAAAAATAGACTGAAGTAAGGCTGCCAAGAGGACTTGAAAGCGGGGCAGAATTGCAGGAAACCGATTTCAGGAGGTAGACTGGAATTGCATTGAAAGCATAGGAAAAGAGGCAGAACGTCCACAATGATGCACTTGGCCAAAAAGGGCGTATGCGTTTTTTCCTGAATATATTCAGGAAAAAACGCATACGCCCTTTTTGGCCAACCAAGCAAGCTTGCAAAGGAAATCTGCACTACAATGAAGTCTCACTTCCCCCCGGTCAAAAGGGCCATCTGAAAAAAGTGTAAAATCCAGAAAGGCAGGACAGGCCATGGAGAACTGGGAGCCTTGTTATGCTGATGGGCGGGATGTAAATTTCCAACAGACACTGGGGAGAAGTGTATGGTGTTTCCTGAAACATCTAAAAAACAAAGCAACAGAACCTAGGGCACTTCCACTTATGGTCCTATAGCTTAGGGAATTTAAAATCAAAAAGACACAGCCACCCCAAAGTTTGGAACGGCTCTGTTTACAAGAACCTCGTTTACAGTACAAGTTCAACATCGCAGAAAGTGAAAAATGGATAAAGAAGTTGTGGTATTTACTTACAAAGCAATATCACTCAGCAATGAAATCTGTGTCATCAGGCCCTTAGCAGCACAATGAGTGGATTCAGGTATGATGATTCTAACTGAAATAAGTCACACAGAAAAAGAAACATCATAAGATATCAGTAATACATGGAATGTAAACTTGGCTACACAGGAACTGAATTACAGAACAGAACAGGGTCTCAAATTTAGAAAACCAACTTATGCTTGCTTAAGGGTAAAGGTGAGTTGGGGTGCTGCATAAAACCAGAGATTGAAATGAGCACAGATAAAGTTCCTTAAGTCAAATATGGAATAGACAAGAGCTACTCCTTGCTCAACGAAATGGACTCAACACCGCATATTAAACGCCTAAGAATGTACCTGACTAGTAAGTATCTTAAAACCTATGGATTGCTATGTCTCCGAAAGAGAATCAAGCATGTGTACAGGGGCATAAACGCAGCAGTGATAGGATTGGAGAGGTTCGGTGAGCAAATGAAGACCCTTTGAAGTCATATTGCATGGTACCCATTCCACGGGTCTTAACTCTCCAGGTTTAAGGTATTCTTCCTTCAGCTAAAACATGCATGTGGAACCCAAGTATGATCAACCATGTGAACGGGAGACGTGTTCAAATATGGCTCAGCTTTCCTCCACTGGTACTCGCGTGCAACATTCCAGACGCTTTACTAACACTCTCCCCACTTGGAGAGTCAGCGCCTTTAACCTCCTGTTTGGCACAGTTTGCAATTTCTGCGGAAGATGAACAGGAATAGCGAGAACCAATGAGAGACTAGCTGGAGGTGTCTGGACGGGCAAATTTAACTCTCATTTTCCACCAGGAAGAGGAAATAACCAAAGGCTCAGCATGCCGGGCCGGAACCAGATTAGGGCCTGAAGCCATCCTGCGGTGTTGCGGCCAGGTCACAAGAAAGCGAGTTGAAGAAAGGAGCTCAGGGGCACTGTAATTCACAAACCTGCAGACTTATAAATGACAGCTATCGTCCAAAAATAGACTGAAGTAAGGCTGCCAAGAGGACTTGAAAGTGGGGCAGAATTGCAGGAAACCGATTTCAGGAGGTAGACTGGAATTGCATTGAAAGCATAGGAAAAGAGGCAGAACGTCCACAATGATGCACTTGGCCAAAAAGGGCGTATGCGTTTTTTCCTGAATATATTCAGGAAAAAACGCATACGCCCTTTTTGGCCAACCAAGCAAGCTTGCAAAGGAAATCTGCACTACAATGAAGTCTCACTTCCCCCCGGTCAAAAGGGCCATCTGAAAAAAGTGTAAAATCCAGAAAGGCAGGACAGGCCATGGAGAACTGGGAGCCTTGTTATGCTGATGGGCGGGATGTAAATTGCCAACAACCACTCGGGAGAAGTGTATGGTGTTTCCTGAAACATCTAAAAAACAAAGCAACAGAGCCTAGGGCACTTCCACTTATGGTCCTATAGCTTAGGGAAATTAAAATCAAAAAGACACAGCCACCCCAAAGTTTGGGACGCCTCTGTTTACAAGAACCTCGTTTACCGTACAAGTTCAATATCACAGAAAGTGAAAAATGGATAAAGAACTTGTGGTACTTACGTACAATGCAGTATCACTCAGCAATGAAATCTATGTCATCAGGCCCGTAGCAGCATCATGAGTGGATTCAGGTACGATGATTCTAACTGAAATAAGTCACACAGAAAAAGAAACATCATAAGATATCACTAATACACGGAATGTAAACTTGGCTACACAGGAACTGAATTCCAAAACAGAACAGGTTCTCAAATTTAGAAAACCAACTTATGCTTGCTTAAGGGGAAAGGTGAGTTGGATTGCTGCATAAAACCAGAGATTGAAATGAGCACAGATAAAGTTCCTTAAGCCAAATATGGAATAGACAAGAGCTACTCCTTGCTCAACGAAATGGACTCAACACCGCATATTAAACGCCTAAAAATGTACCTGACTAGTAAGTATCTTAAAACCTAGGGATTGCTATGTCTCCGAAAGAGAATCAAGCATGTGTACAGGGGCATAAATGCAGCAGTGATAGGATTGGAGAGGTTCGGTGAGCAAATGAAGACCCTTTGAAGTCATATTGCATGGTACCCATTCCACGGGTTTCAACTACCCAGGTTTAAGGTATTCTTCCTTCAGCTAAAACATGCATGTGGAACCTAGAGTATGATCAACCATGTGATCGGGAGACGTGTTCAAATATGTCTCAGTTTTCCTCCCCTGGTACTCGGGTGCAACATTCCAGACGCTTTACTAACACTCTCCCGACTTGGAGAGTCAGTCCCTTTAACCTCCTGTTTGGCCCAGTTTGCAATTTCTGCGGAAGCTGAACAGGAATAGCGAGAACCAATGAGAGGCTAGCTGCAGGTGTCTGGACGGGCAAATTTAACTCTCATTTCCCACCAGGAAGAGGAATTAACCAAAGGCTCAGCATGCCGGGCCGGAACCAGATTAGGGCCTGAAGCCATCCTGCGGTGTTGCGGCCAGGTCACAAGAAAGCGAGTTGAAGAAAGGAGCTCAGGGGCACTGTAATTCACAAACCTGCAGAGTTATAAATGACAGCTATCGTCCAAAAATAGACTGAAGTAAGGCTGCCAAGAGGACTTGAAAGCGGGGCAGAATTGCAGGAAACCGATTTCAGGAGGTAGACTGGAATTGCATTGAAAGCATAGGAAAAGAGGCAGAACGTCCACAATGATGCACTTGGCCAAAAAGGGCGTATGCGTTTTTTCCTGAATATATTCAGGAAAAAACGCATACGCCCTTTTTGGCCAACCAAGCAAGCTTGCAAAGGAAATCTGCACTACAATGAAGTCTCACTTCCCCCCGGTCAAAAGGGCCATCTGAAAAAAGTGTAAAATCCAGAAAGGCAGGACAGGCCATGGAGAACTGGGAGCCTTGTTATGCTGATGGGCGGGATGTAAATTGCCAACAGACACTGGGGAGAAGTGTATGGTGTTTCCTGAAACATCTAAAAAACAAAGCAACAGAACCTAGGGCACTTCCACTTATGGTCCTATAGCTTAGGGAATTTAAAATCAAAAAGACACAGCCACCCCAAAGTTTGGAACGGCTCTGTTTACAAGAACCTCGTTTACAGTACAAGTTCAACATCGCAGAAAGTGAAAAATGGATAAAGAAGTTGTGGTATTTACTTACAAAGCAATATCACTCAGCAATGAAATCTGTGTCATCAGGCCCTTAGCAGCACAATGAGTGGATTCAGGTATGATGATTCTAACTGAAATAAGTCACACAGAAAAAGAAACATCATAAGATATCAGTAATACATGGAATGTAAACTTGGCTACACAGGAACTGAATTACAGAACAGAACAGGGTCTCAAATTTAGAAAACCAACTTATGCTTGCTTAAGGGTAAAGGTGAGTTGGGGTGCTGCATAAAACCAGAGATTGAAATGAGCACAGATAAAGTTCCTTAAGCCAAATATGGAATAGACAAGAGCTACTCCTTGCTCAACGAAATGGACTCAACACCGCATATTAAACGCCTAAGAATGTACCTGACTAGTAAGTATCTTAAAACCTAGGGATTGCTATGTCTCCGAAAGAGAATCAAGCATGTGTACAGGGGCATAAACGCAGCAGTGATAGGATTGGAGAGGTTCGGTGAGCAAATGAAGACCCTTTGAAGTCATATTGCATGGTACCCATTCCACGGGTTTCAACTACCCAGGTTTAAGGTATTCTTCCTTCAGCTAAAACATGCATGTGGAACCTAGAGTATGATCAACCATGTGATCGGGAGACGTGTTCAAATATGTCCCAGTTTTCGTACCCTGGTACTCGGGTGCAACATTCCAGACGCTTTACTAACACTCTCCCGACTTGGAGAGTCAGCGCCTTTAACCTCCTGTTTGGCCCAGTTTGCAATTTCTGCGGAAGATGAACAGGAATAGCGAGAACCAATGAGAGGCTAGCTGGAGGTGTCTGGACGGGCAAATTTAACTCTCATTTCCCACCAGGAAGAGGAATTAACCAAAGGCTCAGCGTGCCGTGCCGGAAACAGATTAGGGCCTGAAGCCATCCTGCGGTGTTGCGGCCAGCTCAAAAGAAAGCGAGTTGAAGAAAGGAGCTCAGGGGCACTGTAATTCACAAACCTGCAGAGTTACAAATGACAGCTATCCTCCAAAAATACACTGAAGTAAGGCTGCCAAGAGGACTTGAAAGCGGGGCAGAATTGCAGGAAACCGATTTCAGGAGGTAGACTGGAATTGCATTGAAAGCATAGGAAAAGAGGCATAACGTCCACAATGATGCACTTGGACAAAAAGGGCGTATGCGTTTTTTCCTGAATATATTCAGGAAAAAACGCATACGTCCTTTTTGGCCAACCAAGCAAACTTGCAAAGGAAATCTGCACTACAATGAAGTCTCACTTCCCCCCAGTGAAAAGGGCCATCTGAAAAAAGTGTAAAATCCAGAAAGGCAGGACAGGCCATGGAGAACTGGGAGCCTTGTTATGCTGATGGGCGGGATGTAAATTGCCAACAACCACTCGGGAGAAGTGTATGGTGTTTCCTGAAACATCTAAAAAACAAAGCAACAGAGCCTAGGGCACTTCCACTTATGGTCCTATAGCTTAGGGAAATTAAAATGAAAAAGACACAGCCACCCCAAAGTTTGGGACGCCTCTGTTTACAAGAACCTCGTTTACCGTACAAGTTCAATATCACAGAAAGTGAAAAATGGATAAAGAACTTTTGGTACTTACGTACAATGCAGTATCACTCAGCAATGAAATCTATGTCATCAGGCCCGTAGCAGCATAATGAGTGGATTCAGGTACGATGATTCTAACTGAAATAAGTCACACAGAAAATGAAACATCATAAGATATCACTAATACACGGATTGTAAACTTGGCTACACAGGAACTGAATTACAGAACAGAACAGGGTCTCAAATTTAGAAAACCAACTTATGCTTGCTTAAGGGTAAAGGTGAGTTGGGGTGCTGCATAAAACCAGAGATTGAAATGAGCACAGATAAAGTTCCTTAAGCCAAATATGGAATAGACAAGAGCTACTCCTTGCTCAACGAAATGGACTCAACACCGCATATTAAACGCCTAAGAATGTACCTGACTAGTAAGTATCTTAAAACCTAGGGATTGCTATGTCTCCGAAAGAGAATCAAGCATGTGTACAGGGGCATAAACGCAGCAGTGATAGGATTGGAGAGGTTCGGTGAGCAAATGAAGACCCTTTGAAGTCATATTGCATGGTACCCATTCCACGGGTTTCAACTACCCAGGTTTAAGGTATTCTTCCTTCAGCTAAAACATGCATGTGGAACCTAGAGTATGATCAACCATGTGATCGGGAGACGTGTTCAAATATGTCCCAGTTTTCGTACCCTGGTACTCGGGTGCAACATTCCACATGCTTTACTAACACTCTCCCGACTTGGAGAGTCAGTCCCTTTAACCTCCTGTTTGGCCCAGTTTGCAATTTCTGCGGAAGCTGAACAGGAATAGCGAGAACCAATGAGAGGCTAGCTGCAGGTGTCTGGACGGGCAAATTTAACTCTCATTTCCCACCAGGAAGAGGAATTAACCAAAGGCTCAGCATGCCAGGCCGGAACCAGATTAGGGCCTGAAGCCATCCTGCGGTGTTGCGGCCAGGTCACAAGAAAGCGAGTTGAAGAAAGGAGCTCAGGGGCACTGTAATTCACAAACCTGCAGAGTTATAAATGACAGCTATCGTCCAAAAATAGACTGAAGTAAGGCTGCCAAGAGGACTTGAAAGCGGGGCAGAATTGCAGGAAACCGATTTCAGGAGGTAGACTGGAATTGCATTGAAAGCATAGGAAAAGAGGCAGAACGTCCACAATGATGCACTTGGCCAAAAAGGGCGTATGCGTTTTTTCCTGAATATATTCAGGAAAAAACGCATACGCCCTTTTTGGCCAACCAAGCAAACTTGCAAAGGAAATCTGCACTACAATGAAGTCTCACTTCCCCCCGGTCAAAAGGGCCATCTGAAAAAAGTATAAAATCCAGAAAGGCAGGACAGGCCATGGAGAACTGGGAGCCTTGTTATGCTGATGGGCGGGATGTAAATTGCCAACAGACACTCGGGAGAAGTGTATGGTGTTTCCTGAAACATCTAAAAAACAAAGCAACAGAGCCTAGGGCACTTCCACTTATGGTCCTATAGCTTAGGGAAATTAAAATCAAAAAGACACAGCCACCCCAAAGTTTGGGACGCCTCTGTTTACAAGAACCTCGTTTACCGTACAAGTTCAATATCACAGAAAGTGAAAAATGGATAAAGAACTTGTGGTACTTACGTACAATGCAGTATCACTCAGCAATGAAATCTATGTCATCAGGCCCGTAGCAACATCATGAGTGGATTCAGGTACGATGATTCTAACTGAAATAAGTCACACAGAAAAAGAAACATCATAAGATATCACTAATACACGGAATGTAAACTTGGCTACACAGGAACTGAATTCCAAAACAGAACAGGTTCTCAAATTTAGAAAACCAACTTATGCTTGCTTAAGGGGAAAGGTGAGTTGGATTGCTGCATAAAACCAGAGATTGAAATGAGCACAGATAAAGTTCCTTAAGCCAAATATGGAATAGACAAGAGCTACTCCTTGCTCAACGAAATGGACTCAACACCGCATATTAAACGCCTAAGAATGTACCTGACTAGTAAGTATCTTAAAACCTAGGGATTGCTATGTCTCCGAAAGAGAATCAAGCATGTGTACAGGGGCATAAATGCAGCAGTGATAGGATTGGAGAGGTTCGGTGAGCAAATGAAGACCCTTTGAAGTCATATTGCATGGTACCCATTCCACGGGTTTCAACTACCCAGGTTTAAGGTATTCTTCCTTCAGCTAAAACATGCATGTGGAACCTAGAGTATGATCAACCATGTGATCGGGAGACGTGTTCAAATATGTCTCAGTTTTCCTCCCCTGGTACTCGGGTGCAACATTCCAGACGCTTTACTAACACTCTCCCGACTTGGAGAGTCAGTCCCTTTAACCTCCTGTTTGGCCCAGTTTGCAATTTCTGCGGAAGCTGAACAGGAATAGCGAGAACCAATGAGAGGCTAGCTGCAGGTGTCTGGACGGGCAAATTTAACTCTCATTTCCCACCAGGAAGAGGAATTAACCAAAGGCTCAGCATGCCGGGCCGGAACCAGATTAGGGCCTGAAGCCATCCTGCGGTGTTGCGGCCAGGTCACAAGAAAGCGAGTTGAAGAAAGGAGCTCAGGGGCACTGTAATTCACAAACCTGCAGAGTTATAAATGACAGCTATCGTCCAAAAATAGACTGAAGTAAGGCTGCCAAGAGGACTTGAAAGCGGGGCAGAATTGCAGGAAACCGATTTCAGGAGGTAGACTGGAATTGCATTGAAAGCATAGGAAAAGAGGCAGAACGTCCACAATGATGCACTTGGCCAAAAAGGGCGTATGCGTTTTTTCCTGAATATATTCAGGAAAAAACGCATACGCCCTTTTTGGCCAATCAAGCAAGCTTGCAAAGGAAATCTGCACTACAATGAAGTCTCACTTCTCCCCGGTCAAAAGGGCCATCTGAATAAAGTGTAAAATCCAGAAAGGCAGGACAGGCCATGGATAACTGGGAGCCTTGTTATGCTGAAGGGCGGGATGTAAATTGCCAACAACCACTCGGGAGAAGTGTATGGTGTTTCCTGAAACATCTAAAAAACAAAGCAACAGAGCCTAGGGCACTTCCACTTATGGTCCTATAGCTTAGGGAATTTAAAATCAAAAAGACTCAGCCACCCCAAAGTTTGGAACGGCTCTGTTTACAAGAACCTCGTTTACAGTACAAGTTCAACATCGAAGAAAGTGAAAAATGGATAAACAGTTGTGGTATTTTCTTACAAAGCAATATCACTCAGCAATGAAATCTGTGTCATCAGGCCCTTAGCAGCACAATGAGTGGATTCAGGTATGATGATTCTAATTGAAATAAGTGACACAGAAAAAGAAACATCATAAGATATCAGTAATACACGGAATGTAAACTTGACTACACAGGAACTGAATTACAGAACAGAACAGGGTCTCAAATTTAGAAAACCAAATTATGCTTGCTTAAGGGTAAAGGTGAGTTGGGGTGCTGCATAAAACCAGAGATTGAAATGAGCACAGATAAAGTTCCTTAAGCCAAATATGGAATAGACAAGAGCTACTCCTTGCTCAACGAAATGGACTCAACACCGCATATTAAACGCCTAAGAATGTACCTGACTAGTAAGTATCTTAAAACCTAGGGATTGCTATGTCTCCGAAAGAGAATCAAGCATGTGTACAGGGGCATAAACGCAGCAGTGATAGGATTGGAGAGGTTCGGTGAGCAAATGAAGACCCTTTGAAGTCATATTGCATGGTACCCATTCCACGGGTTTCAACTACCCAGGTTTAAGGTATTCTTCCTTCAGCTAAAACATGCATGTGGAACCTAGAGTATGATCAACCATGTGATCGGGAGACGTGTTCAAATATGTCTCAGTTTTCGTACCCTGGTACTCGGGTGCAACATTCCAGACGCTTTACTAACACTCTCCCGACTTGGAGAGTCAGTCCCTTTAACCTCCTGTTTGGCCCAGTTTGCAATTTCTGCGGAAGATGAACAGGAATAGCGAGAACCAATGAGAGGCTAGCTGGAGGTGTCTGGACGGGCAAATTTAACTCTCATTTCCCACCAGGAAGAGGAATTAACCAAAGGCTCAGCATGCCGTGCCGGAAACAGATTAGGGCCTGAAGCCATCCTGCGGTGTTGCGGCCAGCTCAAAAGAAAGCGAGTTGAAGAAAGGAGCTCAGGGGCACTGTAATTCACAAACCTGCAGAGTTATAAATGACAGCTATCCTCCAAAAATACACTGAAGTAAGGCTGCCAAGAGGACTTGAAAGCGGGGCAGAATTGCAGGAAACCGATTTCAGGAGGTAGACTGGAATTGCATTGAAAGCATAGGAAAAGAGGCAGAACGTCCACAATGATGCACTTGGCCAAAAAGGGCGTATGCGTTTTTTCCTGAATATATTCAGGAAAAAACGCATACGCCCTTTTTGGCCAACCAAGCAAACTTGCAAAGGAAATCTGCACTACAATGAAGTCTCACTTCCCCCCAGTCAAAAGGGCCATCTGAAAAAAGTGTAAAATCCAGAAAGGCAGGACAGGCCATGGAGAACTGGGAGCCTTGTTATGCTGATGGGCGGGATGTAAATTGCCAACAACCACTCGGAAGAAGTGTATGATGTTTCCTGAAACATCTAAAAAACAAAGCAACAGAGCCTAGGGCACTTCCACTTATGGTCCTATAGCTTAGGGAAATTAAACTCAAAAAGACACAGCCACCCCAAAGTTTGGGACGCCTCTGTTTACAAGAACCTCGTTTACCGTACAAGTTCAATATCACAGAAAGTGAAAAATGGATAAAGAACTTGTGGTACTTACGTACAATGCAGTATCACTCAGCAATGAAATCTATGTCATCAGGCCCGTAGCAGCATCATGAGTGGATTCAGGTACGATGATTCTAACTGAAATAAGTCACACAGAAAAAGAAACATCATAAGATATCACTAATACACGGAATGTAAACTTGGCTACACAGGAACTGAATTCCAAAACAGAACAGGTTCTCAAATTTAGAAAACCAACTTATGCTTGCTTAAGGGGAAAGGTGAGTTGGATTGCTGCATAAAACCAGAGATTGAAATGAGCACAGATAAAGTTCCTTAAGCCAAATATGGAATAGACAAGAGCTACTCCTTGCTCAACGAAATGGACTCAACACTGCATATTAAACGCCTAAGAATGTACCTGACTAGTAAGTATCTTAAAACCTATGGATTGCTATGTCTCCGAAAGAGAATCAAGCATGTGTACAGGGGCATAAACGCAGCAGTGATAGGATTGGAGATGTTCGGTGAGCAAATGAAGACCCTTTGAAGTCATATTGCATGGTACCCATTCCACGGGTTTCAACTACCCAGGTTTAAGGTATTCTTCCTTCAGCTAAAACATGCATGTGGAACCTAGAGTATGATCAACCATGTGATCGGGAGACGTGTTCAAATATGTCTCAGTTTTCGTACCCTGGTACTTGGGTGCAACATTCCAGACGCTTTACTAACACTCTCCCGACTTGGAGAGTCAGTCCCTTTAACCTCCTGTTTGGCCCAGTTTGCAATTTCTGCGGAAGATGAACAGGAATAGCGAGAACCAATGAGAGACTAGCTGGAGGTGTCTGGACAGGCAAATTTAACTCTCATTTCCCACCAGGAAGAGGAAATAACCAAAGGCTCAGCGTGCCGTACCAGAATCAGATTAGGGCTTGAAGCCATCCTGCGGTGTTGCGGCCAGCTCAAAAGAAAGCGAGTTGAAGAAAGGAGCTCAGGGGCACTGTAATTCACAAACCTGCAGAGTTATAAATCACAGCTATCGTCCAAAAATAGACTGAAGTAAGGCTGCCAAGAGGACTTGAAAGCAGGGCAGAATTGCAGGAAACCGATTTCAGGAGGTAGACTGGAATTGCATTGAAAGCATAGGAAAAGAGGCAGAACGTCCACAATGATGCACTTGGCCAAAAAGGGCGTATGCGTTTTTTCCTGAATATATTCAGGAAAAAACGCATACGCCCTTTTTGGCCAACCAAGCAAACTTGCAAAGGAAATCTGCACTACAATGAAGTCTCACTTCCCCCCGGTCAAAAGGGCCATCTGAAAAAAGTATAAAATGCAAAAAGGCAGGACAGGCCATGGAGAACTGGGAGCCTTGTTATGCTGATGGGCGGGATGTAAATTGCCAACAGACACTCGGGAGAAGTGTATGGTGTTTCCTGAAACATCTAAAAAACAAAGCAACAGAGCCTAGGGCACTTCCACTTATGGTCCTATAGCTTAGGGAAATTAAAATCAAAAAGACACAGCCACCCCAAAGTTTGGATCGGCTCTGTTTACAAGAACCTCGTTTACAGTACAAGTTCAACATCACAGAAAGTGAAAAATGGATAAAGAAGTTGTGGTATTTACTTACAAAGCAATATCACTCAGCAATGAAATCTGTGTCATCAGGCCCTTAGCAGCACAATGAGTGGATTCAGGTATGATGATTCTAACTGAAATAAGTCACACAGAAAAAGACACATCATAAGATATCAGTAATACAAGGAATGTAAACTTGGCTACACAGGAACTGAATTACAGAACAGAACAGGGTCTCAAATTTAGAAAACCAACTTATGCTTGCTTAAGGGTAAAGGTGAGTTGGGGTGCTGCATAAAACCAGAGATTGAAATGAGCACAGATAAAGTTCCTTAAGTCAAATATGGAATAGACAAGAGCTACTCCTTGCTCAACGAAATGGACTCAACACCGCATATTAAACGCCTAAGAATGTACCTGACTAGTAAGTATCTTAAAACCTATGGATTGCTATGTCTCCGAAAGAGAATCAAGCATGTGTACAGGGGCATAAACGCAGCAGTGATAGGATTGGAGAGGTTCGGTGAGCAAATGAAGACCCTTTGAAGTCATATTGCATGGTACCCATTCCACGGGTTTCAACTACCCAGGTTTAAGGTATTCTTCCTTCAGCTAAAACATGCATGTGGAACCTAGAGTATGATCAACCATGTGATCGGGAGACGTGTTCAAATATGTCCCAGTTTTCGTACCCTGGTACTCGGGTGCAACATTCCAGACGCTTTACTAACACTCTCCCGACTTGGAGAGTCAGTCCCTTTAACCTCCTGTTTGGCCCAGTTTGCAATTTCTGCGGAAGATGAACAGGAATAGCGAGAACCAATGAGAGACTAGCTGGAGGTGTCTGGACGGGCAAATTTAACTCTCATTTCCCACCAGGAAGAGGAATTAACCAAAGGCTCAGCGTGCCGTACCGGAACGAGATTAGGGTCTGAAGCCATCCTGCGGTGTTGCGGCCAGCTCAAAAGAAAGCGAGTTGAAGAAAGGAGCTCAGGGGCACTGTAATTCACAAACCTGCAGAGTTATAAATGACAGCTATCGTCCAAAAATAGACTGAAGTAAGGCTGCCAAGAGGACTTGAAAGCGGGGCAGAATTGCAGGAAACCGATTTCAGGAGGTAGACTGGAATTGCATTGAAAGCATAGGAAAAGAGGCAGAACGTCCACAATGATGCACTTGGCCAAAAAGGGCGTATGCGTTTTTTCCTGAATATATTCAGGAAAAAACGCATACGCCCTTTTTGGCCAACCAAGCAAGCTTGCAAAGGAAATCTGCACTACAATGAAGTCTCACTTCCCCCCGGTCAAAAGGGCCATCTGAAAAAAGTGTAAAATCCAGAAAGGCAGGACAGGCCATGGAGAACTGGGAGCCTTGTTATGCTGATGGGCGGGATGTAAATTGCCAACAGACACTGGGGCGAAGTGTATGGTGTTTCCTGAAACATCTAAAAAACAAAGCAACAGAACCTAGGGCACTTCCACTTATGGTCCTATAGCTTAGGGAATTTAAAATCAAAAAGACACAGCCACCCCAAAGTTTGGAACGGCTCTGTTTACAAGAACCTCGTTTACAGTACAAGTTCAACATCGCAGAAAGTGAAAAATGGATAAAGAAGTTGTGGTATTTACTTACAAAGCAATATCACTCAGCAATGAAATCTGTGTCATCAGGCCCTTAGCAGCACAATGAGTGGATTCAGGTATGATGATTCTAACTGAAATAAGTCACACAGAAAAAGAAACATCATAAGATATCAGTAATACACGGAATGTAAACTTGGCTACACAGGAACTGAATTACAGAACAGAACAGGGTCTCAAATTTAGAAAACCAACTTATGCTTGCTTAAGGGTAAAGGTGAGTTGGGGTGCTGCATAAAACCAGAGATTGAAATGAGCACAGATAAAGTTCCTTAAGCCAAATATGGAATAGACAAGAGCTACTCCTTGCTCAACGAAATGGACTCAGCACCGCATATTAAACGCCTAAGAATGTACCTGACTAGTAAGTATCTTAAAACCTATGGATTGCTATGTCTCCGAAAGAGAATCAAGCATGTGTACAGGGGCATAAACGCAGCAGTGATAGGATTGGAGAGGTTCGGTGAGCAAATGAAGACCCTTTGAAGTCATATTGCATGGTACCCATTCCACGGGTTTCAAATACACAGGTTTAAGGTATTCTTCCTTCAGCTAAAACATGCATGTGGAACCTAGAGTATGATCAAACATGTGATCGGGAGACGTGTTCAAATATGTCTCAGTTTTCCTCCCCTGGTACTCGGGTGCAACATTCCAGACGCTTTACTAACACTCTCCCCACTTGGAGAGTCAGTCCCTTTAACCTCCTGTTTGGCCCAGTTTGCAATTTCTGCGGAAGCTGAACAGGAATAGCGAGAACAAATGAGAGGCTAGCTGCAGGTGTCTGGACGGGCAAATTTAACTCTCATTTCCCACCAGGAAGAGGAATTAACCAAAGGCTCAGCATGCCGGGCTGGAACCAGATTAGGGCCTGAAGCCATCCTGCGGTGTTGCTGCCAGGTCACAAGAAAGCGAGTTGAAGAAAGGAGCTCAGGGGCACTGTAATTCACAAACCTGCAGAGTTATAAATGACAGCTATCGTCCAAAAATAGACTGAAGTAAGGCTGCCAAGAGGACTTGAAAGCGGGGCAGAATTGCAGGAAACCGATTTCAGGAGGTAGACTGGAATTGCATTGAAAGCATAGGAAAAGAGGCAGAACGTCCACAATGATGCACTTGGCCAAAAAGGGCGTATGCGTTTTTTCCTGAATATATTCAGGAAAAAACGCATACGCCCTTTTTGGCCAACCAAGCAAGCTTGCAAAGGAAATCTGCACTACAATGAAGTCTCACTTCCCCCGGTCAAAAGGGCCATCTGAAAAAAGTGTAAAATCCAGAAAGGCAGGACAGGCCATGGAGAACTGGGAGCCTTGTTATGCTGAAGGGCGGGATGTAAATTGCCAACAAACACTCGGGAGAAGTGTATGGTGTTTCCTGAAACATCTAAAAAACAAAGCAACAGAGCCTAGGGCACTTCCACTTATGGTCCTATAGCTTAGGGAATTTAAAATCAAAAAGACACAGCCACCCCAAAGTTTGGAACGGCTCTGTTTACAAGAACCTCGTTTACAGTACAAGTTCAACATCGAAGAAAGTGAAAAATGGATAAAAAAGTTGTGGTATTTACTTACAAAGCAATATCACTCAGCAATGAAATCTGTGTCATCAGGCCCTTAGCAGCACAATGAGTGGATTCAGGTATGATGATTCTAATTGAAATAAGTGACACAGAAAAAGAAACATCATAAGATATCAGTAATACACGGAATGTAAACTTGGCTACACAGGAACTGAATTACAGAACAGAACAGGGTCTCAAATTTAGAAAACCAACTTATGCTTGCTTAAGGGTAAAGGTGAGTTGGGGTGCTGCATAAAACCAGAGATTGAAATGAGCACAGATAAAGTTCCTTAAGCCAAATATGGAATAGACAAGAGCTACTCCTTGCTCAACAAAATGGACTCAACACCGCATATTAAACGCCTAAGAATGTACCTGACTAGTAAGTATCTTAAAACCTAGGGATTGCTATGTCTCTGAAAGAGAATCAAGCATGTGTACAGGGGCATAAACGCAGCAGTGATAGGATTGGAGAGGTTCGGTGAGCAAATGAAGACCCTTTGAAGTCATATTGCATGGTACCCATTCCACGGGTTTCAACTACCCAGGTTTAAGGTATTCTTCCTTCAGCTAAAACATGCATGTGGAACCTAGAGTATGATCAACCATGTGATCGGGAGACGTGTTCAAATATGTCCCAGTTTTCGTACCCTGGTACTCGGGTGCAACATTCCAGACGCTTTACTAACACTCTCCCGACTTGGAGAGTCAGCGCCTTTAACCTCCTGTTTGGCCCAGTTTGCAATTTCTGCGGAAGATGAACAGGAATAGCGAGAACCAATGAGAGGCTAGCTGGAGGTGTCTGGACGGGCAAATTTAACTCTCATTTCCCACCAGGAAGAGGAATTAACCAAAGGCTCAGCGTGCCGTGCCGGAACCAGATTAGGGCCTGAAGCCATCCTGCGGTGTTGCGGCCAGCTCAAAAGAAAGCGAGTTGAAGAAAGGAGCTCAGGGGCACTGTAATTCACAAACCTGCAGAGTTACAAATGAGAGCTATCCTCCAAAAATACACTGAAGTAAGGCTGCCAAGAGGACTTGAAAGCGGGGCAGAATTGCAGGAAACCGATTTCAGGAGGTAGACTGGAATTGCATTGAAAGCATAGGAAAAGAGGCAGAACGTCCACAATGATGCACTTGGCCAAAAAGGGCGTATGCGTTTTTTCCTGAATATATTCAGGAAAAAATGCATACGTCCTTTTTGGCCAACCAAGCAAACTTGCAAAGGAAATCTGCACTACAATGAAGTCTCACTTCCCCCCAGTGAAAAGGGCCATCTGAAAAAAGTGTAAAATCCAGAAAGGCAGGACAGGCCATGGAGAACTGGGAGCCTTGTTATGCTGATGGGCGGGATGTAAATTGCCAACAACCACTCGGGAGAAGTGTATGGTGTTTCCTGAAACATCTAAAAAACAAAGCAACAGAGCCTAGGGCACTTCCAGTTATGGTCCTATAGCTTAGGGAAATTAAAATCAAAAAGACACAGCCACCCCAAAGTTTGGGACGCCTCTGTTTACAAGAACCTCGTTTACCGTACAAGTTCAATATCACAGAAAGTGAAAAATGGATAAAGAACTTTTGGTACTTACGTACAATGCAGTATCACTCAGCAATGAAATCTAGGTCATCAGGCCCGTAGCAGCATAATGAGTGGATTCAGGTACGATGATTCTAACTGAAATAAGTCACACAGAAAAAGAAACATCATAAGATATCACTAATACACGGATTGTAAACTTGGCTACACAGGAACTGAATTACAGAACAGAACAGGGTCTCAAATTTAGAAAACCAACTTATGCTTGCTTAAGGGTAAAGGTGAGTTGGGGTGCTGCATAAAACCAGAGATTGAAATGAGCACAGATAAAGTTCCTTAAGCCAAATATGGAATAGACAAGAGCTACTCCTTGCTCAACGAAATGGACTCAACACCGCATATTAAACGCCTAAGAATGTACCTGACTAGTAAGTATCTTAAAACCTATGGATTGCTATGTCTCCGAAAGAGAATCAAGCATGTGTACAGGGGCATAAACGCAGCAGTGATAGGATTGGAGAGGTTCGGTGAGCAAATGAAGACCCTTTGAAGTCATATTGCATGGTACCCATTCCACGGGTTTCAACTACCCAGGTTTAAGGTATTCTTCCTTCAGCTAAAACATGCATGTGGAACCTAGAGTATGATCAACCATGTGATCGGGAGACGTGTTCAAATATGTCCCAGTTTTCGTACCCTGGTACTCGGGTGCAACATTCCACATGCTTTACTAACACTCTCCCGACTTGGAGAGTCAGTCCCTTTAACCTCCTGTTTGGCCCAGTTTGCAATTTCTGTGGAAGATGAACAGGAATAGCGAGAACCAATGAGAGACTACCTGGAGGTTTCTGAACGGGCAAATTTAACTCTCATTTCCCACCAGGAAGAGGAAATAACCAAAGGCTCAGCGTGCCGTGCCGGAACCAGATTAGGGCCTGAAGCCATCCTGCGGTGTTGCGGCCGGGTCACAAGAAAGCGAGTTGAAGAAAGGAGCTCAGGGGCACTGTAATTCACAAACCTGCAGAGTTATAAATGAGAGCTATCGTCCAAAAATAGACTGAAGTAAGGCTGCCAAGAGGACTTGAAAGCGGGGCAGAATTGCAGGAAACCGATTTCAGGAGGTAGACTGGAATTGCATTGAAAGCATAGGAAAAGAGGCAGAACGTCCACAATGATGCACTTGGCCAAAAAGGGCGTATGCGTTTTTTCCTGAATATATTCAGGAAAAAACGCATACGCCCTTTTTGGCCAACCAAGCAAGCTTGCAAAGGAAATCTGCACTACAATGAAGTCTCACTTCCCCCAGTCAAAAGGGCCATCTGAAAAAAGTGTAAAATCCAGAAAGGCAACAGGCCATTGAGAACTGGGAGCCTTGTTATGCTGATGGGCGGGATGTAAATTGCCAACAGACACTCGGGAGAAGTGTATGGTGTTTCCTGAAACATCTAAAAAACAAAGCAACAGAGCCTAGGGCACTTTCACTTATGGTCCTATAGCTTAGGGAATTTAAAATCAAAAAGACACAGCCACCCCAAAGTTTGGAACGGCTCTGTTTACAAGAACCTCGTTTACAGTACAAGTTCAACATCGAAGAAAGTGAAAAATGGATAAAAAAGTTGTGGTATTTACTTACAAAGCAATATCACTCAGCAATGAAATCTGTGTCATCAGGCCCTTAGCAGCACAATGAGTGGATTCAGGTATGATGATTCTAATTGAAATAAGTGACACAGAAAAAGAAACATCATAAGATATCAGTAATACACGGAATGTAAACTTGGCTACACAGGAACTGAATTACAGAACAGAACAGGGTCTCAAATTTAGAAAATCAACTTATGCTTGCTTAAGGGTAAAGGTGAGTTGGGGTGCTGCATAAAACCAGAGATTGAAATGAGCACAGATAAAGTTCCTTAAGCCAAATATGGAATAGACAAGAGCTACTCCTTGCTCAACGAAATGGACTCAACACCCCATATTAAACGCCTAAGAATGTACCTGACTAGTAAGTATCTTAAAACCTAGGGATTGCTATGTCTCCGAAAGAGAATCAAGCATGTGTACAGGGGCATAAACGCAGCAGTGATAGGATTGGAGAGGTTCGGTGAGCAAATGAACACCCTTTGAAGTCATATTGCATGGTACCCATTCCACGGGTTTCAACTACCCAGGTTTAAGGTATTCTTCCTTCAGCTAAAACATGCATGTGGAACCTAGAGTATGATCAACCATGTGATCGGGAGACGTGTTCAAATATGTCCCAGTTTTCGTACCCTGGTACTCGGGTGCAACATTCCAGACGCTTTACTAACACTCTCCCGACTTGGAGAGTCAGCGCCTTTAACCTCCTGTTTGGCCCAGTTTGCAATTTCTGCGGAAGATGAACAGGAATAGCGAGAACCAATGAGAGGCTAGCTGGAGGTGTCTGGACGGGCAAATTTAACTCTCATTTCCCACCAGGAAGAGGAATTAACCAAAGGCTCAGCGTGCCGTGCCGGAAACAGATTAGGGCCTGAAGCCATCCTGCGGTGTTGCGGCCAGCTCAAAAGAAAGCGAGTTGAAGAAAGGAGCTCAGGGGCACTGTAATTCACAAACCTGCAGAGTTACAAATGACAGCTATCCTCCAAAAATACACTGAAGTAAGGCTGCCAAGAGGACTTGAAAGCGGGGCAGAATTGCAGGAAACCGATTTCAGGAGGTAGACTGGAATTGCATTGAAAGCATAGGAAAAGAGGCAGAACGTCCACAATGATGCACTTGGCCAAAAAGGGCGTATGCGTTTTTTCCTGAATATATTCAGGAAAAAACGCATACGTCCTTTTTGGCCAACCAAGCAAACTTGCAAAGGAAATCTGCACTACAATGAAGTCTCACTTCCCCCCAGTGAAAAGGGCCATCTGAAAAAAGTGTAAAATCCAGAAAGGCAGGACAGGCCATGGAGAACTGGGAGCCTTGTTATGCTGATGGGCGGGATGTAAATTGCCAACAACCACTCGGGAGAAGTGTATGGTGTTTCCTGAAACATCTAAAAAACAAAGCAACAGAGCCTAGGGCACTTCCACTTATGGTCCTATAGCTTAGGGAAATTAAAATCAAAAAGACACAGCCACCCCAAAGTTTGGGACGCCTCTGTTTACAAGAACCTCGTTTACTGTACAAGTTCAATATCACAGAAAGTGAAAAATGGATAAAGAACTTTTGGTACTTACGTACAATGCAGTATCACTCAGCAGTGAAATCTATGTCATCAGGCCCGTAGCAGCATAATGAGTGGATTCAGGTACGATGATTCTAACTGAAATAAGTCACACAGAAAAAGAAACATCATAAGATATCACTAATACACGGATTGTAAACTTGGCTACACAGGAACTGAATTACAGAACAGAACAGGGTCTCAAATTTAGAAAACCAACTTATGCTTGCTTAAGGGTAAAGGTGAGTTGGGGTGCTGCATAAAACCAGAGATTGAAATGAGCACAGATAAAGTTCCTTAAGCCAAATATGGAATAGACAAGAGCTACTCCTTGCTCAACGAAATGGACTCAACACCGCATATTAAACGCCTAAGAATGTACCTGACTAGTAAGTATCTTAAAACCTATGGATTGCTATGTCTCCGAAAGAGAATCAAGCATGTGTACAGGGGCATAAACGCAGCAGTGATAGGATTGGAGAGGTTCGGTGAGCAAATGAAGACCCTTTGAAGTCATATTGCATGGTACCCATTCCACGGGTTTCAACTACCCAGGTTTAAGGTATTCTTCCTTCAGCTAAAACATGCATGTGGAACCTAGAGTATGATCAACCATGTGATCGGGAGACGTGTTCAAATATGTCCCAGTTTTCGTACCCTGGTACTCGGGTGCAACATTCCACATGCTTTACTAACACTCTCCCGACTTGGAGAGTCAGTCCCTTTAACCTCCTGTTTGGCCCAGTTTGCAATTTCTGCGGAAGATGAACAGGAATAGCGAGAACCAATGAGAGACTAGCTGGAGGTGTCTGGATGGGCAAATTTAACTCTCATTTCCCACCAGGAAGAGGAATTAACCAAAGGCTCAGCATGCCGGGCCGGAACCAGATTAGGGCCTGAAGCCATCCTGCGGTGTTGCGGCCAGGTCACAAGAAAGCGAGTTGAAGAAAGGAGCTCAGGGGCACTGTAATTCACAAACCTGCAGAGTTATAAATGACAGCTATCGTCCAAAAATAGACTGAAGTAAGGCTGCCAAGAGGACTTGAAAGCGGGGCAGAATTGCAGGAAACCGATTTCAGGAGGTAGACTGGAATTGCATTGAAAGCATAGGAAAAGAGGCAGAACGTCCACAATGATGCACTTGGCCAAAAAGGGCGTATGCGTTTTTTCCTGAATATATTCAGGAAAAAACGCATACGCCCTTTTTGGCCAACCAAGCAAGCTTGCAAAGGAAATCTGCACTACAATGAAGTCTCACTTCCCCCAGTCAAAAGGGCCATCTGAAAAAAGTGTAAAATCCAGAAAGGCAGGACAGGCCATGGAGAACTGGGAGCCTTGTTATGCTGAAGGGCGGGATGTAAATTGCCAACAAACACTCGGGAGAAGTGTATGGTGTTTCCTGAAACATCTAAAAAACAAAGCAACAGAAACTAGGGCACTTCCACTTATGGTCCTATAGCTTAGGGAAATTAAAATCAAAAAGACACAGCCACCCCAAAGTTTCGAACGGCTCTGTTTACAAGAACCTCGTTTACAGTACAAGTTCAACATCGAAGAAAGTGAAAAATGGATAAACAGTTGTGGTATTTTCTTACAAAGCAATATCACTCAGCAATGAAATCTGTGTCATCAGGCCCTTAGCAGCACAATCAGTGGATTCAGGTATGATGATTCTAATTGAAATAAGTGACACAGAAAAAGAAACATCATAAGATATCAGTAATACACGGAATGTAAACTTGACTACACAGGAACTGAATTACAGAACAGAACAGGGTCTCAAATTTAGAAAACCAACTTATGCTTGCTTAAGGGTAAAGGTGAGTTGGGGTGCTGCATAAAACCAGAGATTGAAATGAGCACAGATAAAGTTCCTTAAGTCAAATATGGAATAGACAAGAGCTACTCCTTGCTCAACGAAATGGACTCAACACCGCATATTAAACGCCTAAGAATGTACCTGACTAGTAAGTATCTTAAAACCTATGGATTGCTATGTCTCCGAAAGAGAATCAAGCATGTGTACAGGGGCATAAACGCAGCAGTGATAGGATTGGAGAGGTTCAGTGAGCAAATGAAGACCCTTTGAAGTCATATTGCATGGTACCCATTCCACGGGTTTCAACTACCCAGGTTTAAGGTATTCTTCCTTCAGCTAAAACATGCATGTGGAACCAAGAGTATGATCAACCATGTGATCGGGAGACGTGTTCAAATATGTCTCAGTTTTCGTACCCTGGTACTCAGGTGCAACATTCCAGACGCTTTACTAACACTCTCCCGACTTGGAGAGTCAGTCCCTTTAACCTCCTGTTTGGCCCAGTTTGCAATTTCTGCGGAAGATGAACAGGAATAGCGACAACCAATGAGAGGCTAGCTGGAGGTGTCTGGACGGGCAAATTTAACTCTCATTTCCCACCAGGAAGAGGAATTAACCAAAGGCTCAGCGTGCCGTGCCGGAAACAGATTAGGGCCTGAAGCCATCCTGCGGTGTTGCGGCCAGCTCAAAAGAAAGCGAGTTGAAGAAAGGAGCTCAGGGGCACTGTAATTCACAAACCTGCAGAGTTATAAATGACAGCTATCCTCCAAAAATACACTGAAGTAAGGCTGCCAAGAGGACTTGAAAGCGGGGCAGAATTGCAGGAAACCGATTTCAGGAGGTAGACTGGAATTGCATTGAAAGCATAGGAAAAGAGGCAGAACGTCCACAATGATGCACTTGGCCAAAAAGGGCGTATGCGTTTTTTCCTGAATATATTCAGGAAAAAACGCATACGCCCTTTTTGGCCAACCAAGCAAACTTGCAAAGGAAATCTGCACTACAATGAAGTCTCACTTCCCCCCAGTCAAAAGGGCCATCTGAAAAAAGTGGAAAATCCAGAAAGGCAGGACAGGCCATGGAGAACTGGGAGCCTTGTTATGCTGATGGGCGGGATGTAAATTGCCAACAACCACTTGGGAGAAGTGTATGATGTTTCCTGAAACATCTAAAAAACAAAGCAACAGAGCCTAGGGCACTTCCACTTATGGTCCTATAGCTTAGGGAAATTAAAATCAAAAAGACACAGCCACCCCAAAGTTTGGGACGCCTCTGTTTACAAGAACCTCGTTTACCGTACAGGTTCAATATCACAGAAAGTGAAAAATGGATAAAGAACTTGTGGTACTTACGTACAATGCAGTATCACTCAGCAATGAAATCTGTGTCATCAGGCCCGTAGCAGCATCATGAGTGGATTCAGGTATGATGATTCTAACTGAAATAAGTCACACAGAAAAAGACACATCATAAGATATCAGTAATACAAGGAATGTAAACTTGGCTACACAGGAACTGAATTACAGAACAGAACAGGGTCTCAAATTTAGAAAACCAACTTATGCTTGCTTAAGGGTAAAGGTGAGTTGGGGTGCTGCATAAAACCAGAGATTGAAATGAGCACAGATAAAGTTCCTTAAGTCAAATATGGAATAGACAAGAGCTACTCCTTGCTCAACGAAATGGACTCAACACCGCATATTAAACGCCTAAGAATGTACCTGACTAGTAATTATCTTAAAACCTATGGATTGCTATGTCTCCGAAAGAGAATCAAGCATGTGTACAGGGGCATAAACGCAGCAGTGATAGGATTGGAGAGGTTCGGTGAGCAAATGAAGACCCTTTGAAGTCATATTGCATGGTACCCATTCCACGGGTTTCAACTACCCAGGTTTAAGGTATTCTTCCTTCAGCTAAAATATGCATGTGGAATCCAAGTATGATCAACCATGTGAACGGGAGACGTGTTCAAATATGTCTCAGTTTTCCTCCCATGGTACTCGGGTGCAACATTCCAGACGCTTTACTAACACTCTCCCCACTTGGAGAGTCAGTCCCTTTAACTTCTTGTTTGGCCCAGTTTGCAATTTCTGTGGAAGATGAACAGGAATAGCGAGAACCAATGAGAGACTAGCTGGAGGTGTCTGGACGGGCAAATTTAACTCTCATTTCCCACCAGGAAGAGGAATTAACCAAAGGCTCAGCGTGCCGTACCGGAACCATATTAGGGCCTGAAGCCATCCTGCGGTGTTGCGGCCAGCTCAAAAGAAAGCGAGTTGAAGAAAGGAGCTCAGGGGCACTGTAATTCACAAACCTGCAGAGTTATAAATGATAGCTATCGTCCAAAAATAGACTGAAGTAAGGCTGCCAAGAGGACTTGAAAGCGGGGCAGAATTGCAGGAAACCGATTTCAGGAGGTAGACTGGAATTGCATTGAAAGCATAGGAAAAGAGGCAGAACGTCCACAATGATGCACTTGGCCAAAAAGGGCGTATGCGTTTTTTCCTGAATATATTCAGGAAAAAACGCATACGCCCTTTTTGGCCAACCAAGCAAGCTTGCAAAGGAAATCTGCACTACAATGAAGTCTCACTTCCCCCCGGTCAAAAGGGCCATCTGAAAAAAGTGTAAAATCCAGAAAGGCAGGACAGGCCATGGAGAACTGGGAGCCTTGTTATGCTGATGGGCGGGATGTAAATTGCCAACAGACACTCGGGAGAAGTGTATGGTGTTTCCTTAAACATCTAAAAAACAAAGCAACAGAGCCTAGGGCACTGCCACTTATGGTCCTATAGCTTAGAGAAATTAAAATCAAAAAGACACAGCCACCCCAAAATTTGGAACGGCTCTGTTTACAGGAACCTCGTTTACAGTACAAGTTCAACATCGCAGAAAGTGAAAAATGGATAAAGAAGTTGTGGTATTTACTTACAAAGCAATATCACTCAGCAATGAAATCTGTGTCATCAGGCCCTTAGCAGCACAATGAGTGGATTCAGGTATGATGATTCTAACTGAAATAAGTCACACAGAAAAAGAAACATCATAAGATATCAGTAATACACGGACTGTAAACTTGGCTACACAGGAACTGAATGACAGAACAGAACAGGTTCTCAAATTTAGAAAACCAACTTATGCTTGCTTAAGGGTAAAGATGAGTTGGGGTGCTGCATAAAACCAGAGATTGAAATGAGCACAGATAAAGTTCCTTAAGCCAAATATGGAATAGACAAGAGCTACTCCTTGCTCAACGAAATGGACTCAACACCCCATATTAAACGCCTAAGAATGCACCTGACTAGTAAGTATCTTAAAACCTATGGATTGCTATGTCTCCGAAAGAGAATCAAGCATGTGTACAGGGGCATAAACGCAGCAGTGATAGGATTGGAGAGGTTCGGTGAGCAAATGAAGACCCTTTGAAGTCATATTGCATGGTACCCATTCCACGGGTTTCAACTACCCAGGTTTAAGGTATTCTTCCTTCAGCTAAAACATGCATGTGGAACCTAGAGTATGATCAACCATGTGATCGGGAGACGTGTTCAAATATGTCCCAGTTTTCGTACCCTGGTACTCGGGTGCAACATTCCAGACGCTTTACTAACACTCTCCCGACTTGGAGAGTCAGTCCCTTTAACCTCCTGTTTGGCCCAGTTTGCAATTTCTGCGGAAGATGAACAGGAATAGCGAGAACCAATGAGAGGCTAGCTGGAGGTGTCTGGACGGGCAAATTTAACTCTCATTTCCCACCAGGAAGAGGAATTAACCAAAGGCTCAGCGTGCCGTGCCGGAACCAGATTAGGGCCTGAAGCCATCCTGCGGTGTTGCGGCCAGCTCAAAAGAAAGCGAGTTGAAGAAAGGAGCTCAGGGGCACTGTAATTCACAAACCTGCAGAGTTATAAATGACAGCTATCGTCCAAAAATAGACTGAAGTAAGGCTGCCAAGAGGACTTGAAAGCGGGTCAGAATTGCAGGAAACCGATTTCAGAAGGTAGACAGGAACTGCATTGAAAGCATAGGAAAAGAGGCAGAACGTCCACAATGATGCACTTGGCCAAAAAGGGCGTATGCGTTTTTTCCTGAATATATTCAGGAAAAAACGCATACGCCCTTTTTGGCCAACCAAGCAAGCTTGCAAAGGAAATCTGCACTACAATGAAGTCTCAATTCCCCCCGGTCAAAAGGGCCATCTGAAAAAAGTGTAAAATCCAGAAAGGCAGGACAGGCCATGGAGAACTGGGAGCCTTGTTATGCTGATGGGCGGGATGTAAATTACCAACAGACACTCAGGAGAAGTGTATGGTGTTTCCTGAAACATCTAAAAAACAAAGCAACAGAGCCTAGGGCACTGCCACTTATGGTCCTATAGCTTAGGGAAATTAAAATCAAAAAGACACAGCCACCCCAAAGTTTGGGACGCCTCTGTTTACAAGAACCTCGTTTACAGTACAAGTTCAACATCGCAGAAAGTGAAAAATGGATAAAGAAGTTGTGGTATTTACTTACAAAGCAATATCACTCAGCAATGAAATCTATGTCATCAGGCCCTTAGGAGCACAATGAGTGGATTCAGGTATGATGATTCTAACTGAAATAAGTCACACAGAAAAAGAAACATCATAAGATATCAGTAATACACGGAATGTAAAGTTGGCTACACAGGAACTGAATTCCAAAACAGAACAGTGTCTCAAATTTAAAAAACCAACTTATGCTTGCTTAAGGGGAAAGGTGAGTTGGGGTGCTGCATAAAACCAGAGATTGAAATGAGCACAGATAAAGTTCCTTAAGCCAAATATGGAATACACAAGAGCTACTCCTTGCTCAATGAAATGGACTCAACACCGCATATTAAACGCCTAAGAATGTACCTGACTAGTAAGTATCTTAAAACCTATGGATTGCTATGTCTCCGAAAGATAATCAAGCATGTGTACAGGGGCATAAATGCAGCAGTGATAGGATTGGAGAGGTTCGGTGAGCAAATGAAGACCCTTTGAAGTCATATTGCATGGTACCCATTCCACGGGTTTCAAATACCCAGGTTTAAGGTATTCTTCCTTCAGCTAAAACATGCATGTGGAACCTAGAGTATGATCAACCATGTGATCGGGAGACGTGTTCAAATATGTCCCAGTTTTCGTACCCTGGTACTCGGGTGCAACATTCCAGACGCTTTACTAACACTCTCCCGACTTGGAGAGTCAGTCCCTTTAACCTCCTGTTTGGCCCAGTTTGCAATTTCTGCGGAAGATGAACAGGAATAGCGAGAATCAATGAGAGGCTAGCTGAAGGTGTCTGGACGGGCAAATTTAACTCTCATTTCCCACCAGGAAGAGGAATTAACCAAAGGCTCAGCATGCCGTGCCGGAACCAGATTAGGGCCTGAAGCCATCCTGCGGTGTTGCGGCCAGGTCACAAGAAAGCGAGTTGAAGAAAGGAGCTCAGGGGCACTGTAATTCACAAACCTGCAGAGTTATAAATGACAGCTATCGTCCAAAAATAGACTGAAGTAAGGCTGCCAAGAGGACTTGAAAGCGGGGCAGAATTGCAGGAAACCGATTTCAGGAGGTAGACTGGAATTGCATTGAAAGCATAGGAAAAGAGGCAGAACGTCCACAATGATGCACTTGGCCAAAAAGGGCGTATGCGTTTTTTCCTGAATATATTCAGGAAAAAACGCATACGCCCTTTTTGGCCAACCAAGCAAGCTTGCAAAGGAAATCTGCACTACAATGAAGTCTCACTTCCCCCTGGTCAAAAGGGCCATCTGAAAAAAGTGTAAAATCCAGAAAGGCAGGACAGGCCATGGAGAACTGGGAGCCTTGTTATGCTGATGGGCGGGATGTAAATTGCAAACAGACACTGGGGAGAAGTGTATGGTGTTTCCTGAAACATCTAAAAAACAAAGCAACAGAGCCTAGGGCACTTCCACTTATGGTCCTATAGCTTAGGGAAATTAAAATCAAAAAGACACAGCCACCCCAAAGTTTGGGACGCCTCTGTTTACAAGAACCTCGTTTACAGTACAAGCTCAACATCGCAGAAAGTGAAAAATGGATAAAGAAGTTGTGGTATTTACTTATAAAGCAATATCACTCAGCAATGAAATCTATGTCATCAGGCCCTTAGCAGCACAATGAGTGGATTCAGGTATGATGATTGTAACTGAAATAAGTCACACAGAAAAAGAAACATCATAAGATATCAGTAATACACGGAATGTAAACTTGGCTACACAGGAACTGAATTACAGAACAGAACAGGGTCTCAAATTTAGAAAACCAACTTATGCTTGCTTAAGGGGAAAGGTGAGTTGGGGTGCTGCATAAACCCAGAGATTGAAATGAGCACAGATAAAGTTCCTTAAGCCAAATATGGAATAGACAAGAGCTACTCCTTGCTCAACGAAATGGACTCAACACCCCATATTGAACGCCTAAGAATGTACCTGACTAGTAAGTATCTTAAAACCTATGGATTGCTATGTCTCCGAAAGAGAATCAAGCATGTGTACAGGGGCATAAACGCAGCAGTGATAGGATTGGAGAGGTTCGGTGAGCAAATGAAGACCCTTTGAAGTCATATTGCATGGTACCCATTCCACGGGTTTCAAATACACAGGTTTAAGGTATTCTTCCTTCAGCTAAAACATGCATGTGGAACCCAAGTATGATCAACCATGTGAACGGGAGACGTGTTCAAATATGTCTCAGTTTTCCTCCCCTGGTACTCGGGTGCAACATTCCAGACGCTTTACTAACACTCTCCCCACTTGGAGAGTCAGTCCCTTTAACTTCCTGTTTGGCCCAGTTTGCAATTTCTGTGGAAGATGAACAGGAATAGCGAGAACCAATGAGAGACTAGCTGGAGGTGTCTGGACGGGCAAATTTAACTCTCATTTCCCACCAGGAAGAGGAATTAACCAAAGGCTCAGCGTGCCGTACCGGAAACAGATTAGGGCCTGAAGCCATCCTGCGGTGTTGCGGCCAGCTCAAAAGAAAGCGAGTTGAAGAAAGGAGCTCAGGGGCACTGTAATTCACAAACCTGCAGAGTTATAAATGACAGCTATCGTCCAAAAATAGACTGAAGTAAGGCTGCCAAGAGGACTTGAAAGCGGGGCAGAATTGCAGGAAACCGATTTCAGGAGGTAGACTGGAATTGCATTGAAAGCATAGGAAAAGAGGCAGAACGTCCACAATGATGCACTTGGCCAAAAAGGGCGTATGCGTTTTTTCCTGAATATATTCAGGAAAAAACGCATACGCCCTTTTTGGCCAACCAAGCAAGCTTGCAAAGGAAATCTGCACTACAATGAAGTCTCACTTCCCCCCGGTCAAAAGGGCCATCTGAAAAAAGTGTAAAATCCAGAAAGGCAGGACAGGCCATGGAGAACTGGGAGCCTTGTTATGCTGATGGGCAGGATGTAAATTGCCAACAGACACTCGGGAGAAGTGTATGGTGTTTCCTTAAACATCTAAAAAACAAAGCAACAGAGCCTAGGGCACTTCCACTTATGGTCCTATAGCTTAGGGAAATTAAAATCAAAAAGACACAGCCACCCCAAAGTTTGGAACGGCTCTGTTTACAGGAACCTCGTTTACAGTACAAGTTCAACATCGCAGAAAGTGAAAAATGGATAAAGAAGTTGTGGTATTTACTTACAAAGCAATATCACTCAGCAATGAAATCTGTGTCATCAGGCCCTTAGCAGCACAATGAGTGGATTCAGGTATGATGATTCTAACTGAAATAAGTCACACAGAAAAAGAAACATCATAAGATATCACTAATACACGGAATGTAAACTTGGCTACACAGGAACTGAATGACAGAACAGAACAGGTTCTCAAATTTAGAAAACCAACTTATGCTTGCTTAAGGGTAAAGGTGAGTTGGGGTGCTGCATAAAACCAGAGATTGAAATGAGCACAGATAAAGTTCCTTAAGCCAAATATGGAATAGACAAGAGCTACTCCTTGCTCAACGAAATGGACTCAACACCGCATATTAAACGCCTAAGAATGTACCTGACTAGTAAGTATCTTAAAACCTATGGATTGCTATGTCTCTGAAAGAGAATCAAGCATGTGTACAGGGGCATAAACGCAGCAGTGATAGGATTGGAGAGGTTCGGTGAGCAAATGAAGACCCTTTGAAGTCATATTGCATGGTACCCATTCCACGGGTTTCAACTACCCAGGTTTAAGGTATTCTTCCTTCAGCTAAAACATGCATGTGGAACCTAGAGTATGATCAACCATGTGATCGGGAGACGTGTTCAAATATGTCTCAGTTTTCGTACCCTGGTACTTGGGTGCAACATTCCAGACGCTTTACTAACACTCTCCCGACTTGGAGAGTCAGTCCCTTTGACGGCCTGTTTGGCCCAGTTTGCAATTTCTGCGGAAGATGATCAGGAATAGTGAGAACCAATGAGAGACTAGCTGGAGGTGTCTGGACGGGCAAATTTAACTCTCATTTCCCACCAGGAAGAGGAAATAACCAAAGGCTCAGCGTGCCGTGCCGGAACCAGATTAGGGCCTGAAGCCATCCTGCGGTGTTGCGGCCAGCTCAAAAGAAAGCGAGTTGAAGAAAGGAGCTCAGGGGCACTGTAATTCACAAACCTGCAGAGTTATAAATGACAGCTATCGTCCAAAAATAGACTGAAGTAAGGCTGCCAAGAGGACTTGAAAGCGGGTCAGAATTGCAGGAAACCGATTTCAGAAGGTAGACAGGAACTGCATTGAAAGCATAGGAAAAGAGGCAGAACGTCCACAATGATGCACTTGGCCAAAAAGGGCGTATGCGTTTTTTCCTGAATATATTCAGGAAAAAACGCATACGCCCTTTTTGGCCAACCAAGCAAGCTTGCAAAGGAAATCTGCACTACAATGAAGTCTCAATTCCCCCCGGTCAAAAGGGCCATCTGAAAAAAGTGTAAAATCCAGAAAGGCAGGACAGGCCATGGAGAACTGGGAGCCTTGTTATGCTGATGGGCGGGATGTAAATTACCAACAGACACTCAGGAGAAGTGTATGGTGTTTCCTGAAACATCTAAAAAACAAAGCAACAGAGCCTAGGGCACTGCCACTTATGGTCCTATAGCTTAGGGAAATTAAAATCAAAAAGACACAGCCACCCCAAAGTTTGGGACGCCTCTGTTTACAAGAACCTCGTTTACAGTACAAGTTCAACATCGCAGAAAGTGAAAAATGGATAAAGAAGTTGTGGTATTTACTTACAAAGCAATATCACTCAGCAATGAAATCTATGTCATCAGGCCCTTAGGAGCACAATGAGTGGATTCAGGTATGATGATTCTAACTGAAATAAGTCACACAGAAAAAGAAACATCATAAGATATCAGTAATACACGGAATGTAAAGTTGGCTACACAGGAACTGAATTCCAAAACAGAACAGTGTCTCAAATTTAAAAAACCAACTTATGCTTGCTTAAGGGGAAAGGTGAGTTGGGGTGCTGCATAAAACCAGAGATTGAAATGAGCACAGATAAAGTTCCTTAAGCCAAATATGGAATACACAAGAGCTACTCCTTGCTCAATGAAATGGACTCAACACCGCATATTAAACGCCTAAGAATGTACCTGACTAGTAAGTATCTTAAAACCTATGGATTGCTATGTCTCCGAAAGAGAATCAAGCATGTGTACAGGGGCATAAATGCAGCAGTGATAGGATTGGAAAGGTTCGGTGAGCAAATGAAGACCCTTTGAAGTCATATTGCATGGTACCCATTCCACGGGTTTCAACTACCCAGGTTTAAGGTATTCTTCCTTCAGCTAAAACATGCATGTGGAACCTAGAGTATGATCAACCATGTGATCGGGAGACGTGTTCAAATATGTCCCAGTTTTCGTACCCTGGTACTCGGGTGCAACATTCCAGACGCTTTACTAACACTCTCCCGACTTGGAGAGTCAGTCCCTTTAACCTCCTGTTTGGCCCAGTTTGCAATTTCTGCGGAAGATGAACAGGAATAGCGAGAATCAATGAGAGGCTAGCTGGAGGTGTCTGGACGGGCAAATTTAACTCTCATTTCCCACCAGGAAGAGGAATTAACCAAAGGCTCAGCATGCCGTGCCGGAACCAGATTAGGGCCTGAAGCCATCCTGCGGTGTTGCGGCCAGGTCACAAGAAAGCGAGTTGAAGAAAGGAGCTCAGGGGCACTGTAATTCACAAACCTGCAGAGTTATAAATGACAGCTATCGTCCAAAAATAGACTGAAGTAAGGCTGCCAAGAGGACTTGAAAGCGGGGCAGAATTGCAGGAAACCGATTTCAGGAGGTAGACTGGAATTGCATTGAAAGCATAGGAAAAGAGGCAGAACGTCCACAATGATGCACTTGGCCAAAAAGGGCGTATGCGTTTTTTCCTGAATATATTCAGGAAAAAACGCATACGCCCTTTTTGGCCAACCAAGCAAGCTTGCAAAGGAAATCTGCACTACAATGAAGTCTGACTTCCCCCCGGTCAAAAGGGCCATCTGAAAAAAGTGTAAAATCCAGAAAGGCAGGACAGGCCATGGAGAACTGGGAGCCTTGTTATGCTGATGGGCGGGATGTAAATTGCCAACAGACACTGGGGAAAAGTGTATGGTGTTTCCTGAAACATCTAAAAAACAAAGCAACAGAGCCTAGGGCACTTCCACTTATGGTCCTATAGCTTAGGGAAATTAAAATCAAAAAGACACAGCCACCCCAAAGTTTGGGACGCCTCTGTTTACAAGAACCTCGTTTACAGTACAAGCTCAACATCGCAGAAAGTGAAAAATGGATAAAGAAGTTGTGGTATTTACTTATAAAGCAATATCACTCAGCAATGAAATCTATGTCATCAGGCCCTTAGCAGCACAATGAGTGGATTCAGGTATGATGATTGTAACTGAAATAAGTCACACAGAAAAAGAAACATCATAAGATATCAGTAATACACGGAATGTAAACTTGGCTACACAGGAACTGAATTACAGAACAGAACAGGGTCTCAAATTTAGAAAACCAACTTATGCTTGCTTAAGGGGAAAGGTGAGTTGGGGTGCTGCATAAACCCAGAGATTGAAATGAGCACAGATAAAGTTCCTTAAGCCAAATATGGAATAGACAAGAGCTACTCCTTGCTCAACGAAATGGACTCAACACCCCATATTGAACGCCTAAGAATGTACCTGACTAGTAAGTATCTTAAAACCTATGGATTGCTATGTCTCCGAAAGAGAATCAAGCATGTGTACAGGGGCATAAACGCAGCAGTGATAGGATTGGAGAGGTTCGGTGAGCAAATGAAGACCCTTTGAAGTCATATTGCATGGTACCCATTCCACGGGTTTCAAATACACAGGTTTAAGGTATTCTTCCTTCAGCTAAAACATGCATGTGGAACCCAAGTATGATCAACCATGTGAACGGGAGACGTGTTCAAATATGTCTCAGTTTTCCTCCCCTGGTACTCGGGTGCAACATTCCAGACGCTTTACTAACACTCTCCCCACTTGGAGAGTCAGTCCCTTTAACTTCCTGTTTGGCCCAGTTTGCAATTTCTGTGGAAGATGAACAGGAATAGCGAGAACCAATGAGAGACTAGCTGGAGGTGTCTGGACGGGCAAATTTAACTCTCATTTCCCACCAGGAAGAGGAATTAACCAAAGGCTCAGCGTGCCGTACCGGAAACAGATTAGGGCCTGAAGCCATCCTGCGGTGTTGCGGCCAGCTCAAAAGAAAGCGAGTTGAAGAAAGGAGCTCAGGGGCACTGTAATTCACAAACCTGCAGAGTTATAAATGACAGCTATCGTCCAAAAATAGACTGAAGTAAGGCTGCCAAGAGGACTTGAAAGCGGGGCAGAATTGCAGGAAACCGATTTCAGGAGGTAGACTGGAATTGCATTGAAAGCATAGGAAAAGAGGCAGAACGTCCACAATGATGCACTTGGCCAAAAAGGGCGTATGCGTTTTTTCCTGAATATATTCAGGAAAAAACGCATACGCCCTTTTTGGCCAACCAAGCAAGCTTGCAAAGGAAATCTGCACTACAATGAAGTCTCACTTCCCCCCGGTCAAAAGGGCCATCTGAAAAAAGTGTAAAATCCAGAAAGGCAGGACAGGCCATGGAGAACTGGGAGCCTTGTTATGCTGATGGGCAGGATGTAAATTGCCAACAGACACTCGGGAGAAGTGTATGGTGTTTCCTTAAACATCTAAAAAACAAAGCAACAGAGCCTAGGGCACTTCCACTTATGGTCCTATAGCTTAGGGAAATTAAAATCAAAAAGACACAGCCACCCCAAAGTTTGGAACGGCTCTGTTTACAGGAACCTCGTTTACAGTACAAGTTCAACATCGCAGAAAGTGAAAAATGGATAAAGAAGTTGTGGTATTTACTTACAAAGCAATATCACTCAGCAATGAAATCTGTGTCATCAGGCCCTTAGCAGCACAATGAGTGGATTCAGGTATGATGATTCTAACTGAAATAAGTCACACAGAAAAAGAAACATCATAAGATATCACTAATACACGGAATGTAAACTTGGCTACACAGGAACTGAATGACAGAACAGAACAGGTTCTCAAATTTAGAAAACCAACTTATGCTTGCTTAAGGGTAAAGGTGAGTTGGGGTGCTGCATAAAACCAGAGATTGAAATGAGCACAGATAAAGTTCCTTAAGCCAAATATGGAATAGACAAGAGCTACTCCTTGCTCAACGAAATGGACTCAACACCGCATATTAAACGCCTAAGAATGTACCTGACTAGTAAGTATCTTAAAACCTATGGATTGCTATGTCTCTGAAAGAGAATCAAGCATGTGTACAGGGGCATAAACGCAGCAGTGATAGGATTGGAGAGGTTCGGTGAGCAAATGAAGACCCTTTGAAGTCATATTGCATGGTACCCATTCCACGGGTTTCAACTACCCAGGTTTAAGGTATTCTTCCTTCAGCTAAAACATGCATGTGGAACCTAGAGTATGATCAACCATGTGATCGGGAGACGTGTTCAAATATGTCTCAGTTTTCGTACCCTGGTACTTGGGTGCAACATTCCAGACGCTTTACTAACACTCTCCCGACTTGGAGAGTCAGTCCCTTTGACGGCCTGTTTGGCCCAGTTTGCAATTTCTGCGGAAGATGATCAGGAATAGTGAGAACCAATGAGAGACTAGCTGGAGGTGTCTGGACGGGCAAATTTAACTCTCATTTCCCACCAGGAAGAGGAAATAACCAAAGGCTCAGCGTGCCGTGCCGGAACCAGATTAGGGCCTGAAGCCATCCTGCGGTGTTGCGGCCAGCTCAAAAGAAAGCGAGTTGAAGAAAGGAGCTCAGGGGCACTGTAATTCACAAACCTGCAGAGTTATAAATGACAGCTATCGTCCAAAAATAGACTGAAGTAAGGCTGCCAAGAGGACTTGAAAGCGGGTCAGAATTGCAGGAAACCGATTTCAGAAGGTAGACAGGAACTGCATTGAAAGCATAGGAAAAGAGGCAGAACGTCCACAATGATGCACTTGGCCAAAAAGGGCGTATGCGTTTTTTCCTGAATATATTCAGGAAAAAACGCATACGCCCTTTTTGGCCAACCAAGCAAGCTTGCAAAGGAAATCTGCACTACAATGAAGTCTCAATTCCCCCCGGTCAAAAGGGCCATCTGAAAAAAGTGTAAAATCCAGAAAGGCAGGACAGGCCATGGAGAACTGGGAGCCTTGTTATGCTGATGGGCGGGATGTAAATTACCAACAGACACTCAGGAGAAGTGTATGGTGTTTCCTGAAACATCTAAAAAACAAAGCAACAGAGCCTAGGGCACTGCCACTTATGGTCCTATAGCTTAGGGAAATTAAAATCAAAAAGACACAGCCACCCCAAAGTTTGGGACGCCTCTGTTTACAAGAACCTCGTTTACAGTACAAGTTCAACATCGCAGAAAGTGAAAAATGGATAAAGAAGTTGTGGTATTTACTTACAAAGCAATATCACTCAGCAATGAAATCTATGTCATCAGGCCCTTAGGAGCACAATGAGTGGATTCAGGTATGATGATTCTAACTGAAATAAGTCACACAGAAAAAGAAACATCATAAGATATCAGTAATACACGGAATGTAAAGTTGGCTACACAGGAACTGAATTCCAAAACAGAACAGTGTCTCAAATTTAAAAAACCAACTTATGCTTGCTTAAGGGGAAAGGTGAGTTGGGGTGCTGCATAAAACCAGAGATTGAAATGAGCACAGATAAAGTTCCTTAAGCCAAATATGGAATACACAAGAGCTACTCCTTGCTCAATGAAATGGACTCAACACCGCATATTAAACGCCTAAGAATGTACCTGACTAGTAAGTATCTTAAAACCTATGGATTGCTATGTCTCCGAAAGAGAATCAAGCATGTGTACAGGGGCATAAATGCAGCAGTGATAGGATTGGAAAGGTTCGGTGAGCAAATGAAGACCCTTTGAAGTCATATTGCATGGTACCCATTCCACGGGTTTCAACTACCCAGGTTTAAGGTATTCTTCCTTCAGCTAAAACATGCATGTGGAACCTAGAGTATGATCAACCATGTGATCGGGAGACGTGTTCAAATATGTCCCAGTTTTCGTACCCTGGTACTCGGGTGCAACATTCCAGACGCTTTACTAACACTCTCCCGACTTGGAGAGTCAGTCCCTTTAACCTCCTGTTTGGCCCAGTTTGCAATTTCTGCGGAAGATGAACAGGAATAGCGAGAATCAATGAGAGGCTAGCTGGAGGTGTCTGGACGGGCAAATTTAACTCTCATTTCCCACCAGGAAGAGGAATTAACCAAAGGCTCAGCATGCCGTGCCGGAACCAGATTAGGGCCTGAAGCCATCCTGCGGTGTTGCGGCCAGGTCACAAGAAAGCGAGTTGAAGAAAGGAGCTCAGGGGCACTGTAATTCACAAACCTGCAGAGTTATAAATGACAGCTATCGTCCAAAAATAGACTGAAGTAAGGCTGCCAAGAGGACTTGAAAGCGGGGCAGAATTGCAGGAAACCGATTTCAGGAGGTAGACTGGAATTGCATTGAAAGCATAGGAAAAGAGGCAGAACGTCCACAATGATGCACTTGGCCAAAAAGGGCGTATGCGTTTTTTCCTGAATATATTCAGGAAAAAACGCATACGCCCTTTTTGGCCAACCAAGCAAGCTTGCAAAGGAAATCTGCACTACAATGAAGTCTGACTTCCCCCCGGTCAAAAGGGCCATCTGAAAAAAGTGTAAAATCCAGAAAGGCAGGACAGGCCATGGAGAACTGGGAGCCTTGTTATGCTGATGGGCGGGATGTAAATTGCCAACAGACACTGGGGAAAAGTGTATGGTGTTTCCTGAAACATCTAAAAAACAAAGCAACAGAGCCTAGGGCACTTCCACTTATGGTCCTATAGCTTAGGGAAATTAAAATCAAAAAGACACAGCCACCCCAAAGTTTGGGACGCCTCTGTTTACAAGAACCTCGTTTACAGTACAAGCTCAACATCGCAGAAAGTGAAAAATGGATAAAGAAGTTGTGGTATTTACTTATAAAGCAATATCACTCAGCAATGAAATCTATGTCATCAGGCCCTTAGCAGCACAATGAGTGGATTCAGGTATGATGATTCTAACTGAAATAAGTCACACAGAAAAAGAAACATCATAAGATATCAGTAATACACGGAATGTAAACTTGGCTACACAGGAACTGAATTACAGAACAGAACAGGGTCTCAAATTTAGAAAACCAACTTATGCTTGCTTAAGGGGAAAGGTGAGTTGGGGTGCTGCATAAACCCAGAGATTGAAATGAGCACAGATAAAGTTCCTTAAGCCAAATATGGAATAGACAAGAGCTACTCCTTGCTCAACGAAATGGACTCAACACCCCATATTGAACGCCTAAGAATGTACCTGACTAGTAAGTATCTTAAAACCTATGGATTGCTATGTCTCCGAAAGAGAATCAAGCATGTGTACAGGGGCATAAACGCAGCAGTGATAGGATTGGAGAGGTTCGGTGAGCAAATGAAGACCCTTTGAAGTCATATTGCATGGTACCCATTCCACGGGTTTCAAATACACAGGTTTAAGGTATTCTTCCTTCAGCTAAAACATGCATGTGGAACCCAAGTATGATCAACCATGTGAACGGGAGACGTGTTCAAATATGTCTCAGTTTTCCTCCCCTGGTACTCGGGTGCAACATTCCAGACGCTTTACTAACACTCTCCCCACTTGGAGAGTCAGTCCCTTTAACTTCCTGTTTGGCCCAGTTTGCAATTTCTGTGGAAGATGAACAGGAATAGCGAGAACCAATGAGAGACTAGCTGGAGGTGTCTGGACGGGCAAATTTAACTCTCATTTCCCACCAGGAAGAGGAATTAACCAAAGGCTCAGCGTGCCGTACCGGAAACAGATTAGGGCCTGAAGCCATCCTGCGGTGTTGCGGCCAGCTCAAAAGAAAGCGAGTTGAAGAAAGGAGCTCAGGGGCACTGTAATTCACAAACCTGCAGAGTTATAAATGACAGCTATCGTCCAAAAATAGACTGAAGTAAGGCTGCCAAGAGGACTTGAAAGCGGGGCAGAATTGCAGGAAACCGATTTCAGGAGGTAGACTGGAATTGCATTGAAAGCATAGGAAAAGAGGCAGAACGTCCACAATGATGCACTTGGCCAAAAAGGGCGTATGCGTTTTTTCCTGAATATATTCAGGAAAAAACGCATACGCCCTTTTTGGCCAACCAAGCAAGCTTGCAAAGGAAATCTGCACTACAATGAAGTCTCACTTCCCCCCGGTCAAAAGGGCCATCTGAAAAAAGTGTAAAATCCAGAAAGGCAGGACAGGCCATGGAGAACTGGGAGCCTTGTTATGCTGATGGGCAGGATGTAAATTGCCAACAGACACTCGGGAGAAGTGTATGGTGTTTCCTTAAACATCTAAAAAACAAAGCAACAGAGCCTAGGGCACTTCCACTTATGGTCCTATAGCTTAGGGAAATTAAAATCAAAAAGACACAGCCACCCCAAAGTTTGGAACGGCTCTGTTTACAGGAACCTCGTTTACAGTACAAGTTCAACATCGCAGAAAGTGAAAAATGGATAAAGAAGTTGTGGTATTTACTTACAAAGCAATATCACTCAGCAATGAAATCTGTGTCATCAGGCCCTTAGCAGCACAATGAGTGGATTCAGGTATGATGATTCTAACTGAAATAAGTCACACAGAAAAAGAAACATCATAAGATATCACTAATACACGGAATGTAAACTTGGCTACACAGGAACTGAATGACAGAACAGAACAGGTTCTCAAATTTAGAAAACCAACTTATGCTTGCTTAAGGGTAAAGGTGAGTTGGGGTGCTGCATAAAACCAGAGATTGAAATGAGCACAGATAAAGTTCCTTAAGCCAAATATGGAATAGACAAGAGCTACTCCTTGCTCAACGAAATGGACTCAACACCGCATATTAAACGCCTAAGAATGTACCTGACTAGTAAGTATCTTAAAACCTATGGATTGCTATGTCTCTGAAAGAGAATCAAGCATGTGTACAGGGGCATAAACGCAGCAGTGATAGGATTGGAGAGGTTCGGTGAGCAAATGAAGACCCTTTGAAGTCATATTGCATGGTACCCATTCCACGGGTTTCAACTACCCAGGTTTAAGGTATTCTTCCTTCAGCTAAAACATGCATGTGGAACCTAGAGTATGATCAACCATGTGATCGGGAGACGTGTTCAAATATGTCTCAGTTTTCGTACCCTGGTACTTGGGTGCAACATTCCAGACGCTTTACTAACACTCTCCCGACTTGGAGAGTCAGTCCCTTTGACCTCCTGTTTGGCCCAGTTTGCAATTTCTGCGGAAGATGATCAGGAATAGTGAGAACCAATGAGAGACTAGCTGGAGGTGTCTGGACGGGCAAATTTAACTCTCATTTCCCACCAGGAAGAGGAAATAACCAAAGGCTCAGCGTGCCGTGCCGGAACCAGATTAGGGCCTGAAGCCATCCTGCGGTGTTGCGGCCAGCTCAAAAGAAAGCGAGTTGAAGAAAGGAGCTCAGGGGCACTGTAATTCACAAACCTGCAGAGTTATAAATGACAGCTATCGTCCAAAAATAGACTGAAGTAAGGCTGCCAAGAGGACTTGAAAGCGGGTCAGAATTGCAGGAAACCGATTTCAGAAGGTAGACAGGAACTGCATTGAAAGCATAGGAAAAGAGGCAGAACGTCCACAATGATGCACTTGGCCAAAAAGGGCGTATGCGTTTTTTCCTGAATATATTCAGGAAAAAACGCATACGCCCTTTTTGGCCAACCAAGCAAGCTTGCAAAGGAAATCTGCACTACAATGAAGTCTCAATTCCCCCCGGTCAAAAGGGCCATCTGAAAAAAGTGTAAAATCCAGAAAGGCAGGACAGGCCATGGAGAACTGGGAGCCTTGTTATGCTGATGGGCGGGATGTAAATTACCAACAGACACTCAGGAGAAGTGTATGGTGTTTCCTGAAACATCTAAAAAACAAAGCAACAGAGCCTAGGGCACTGCCACTTATGGTCCTATAGCTTAGGGAAATTAAAATCAAAAAGACACAGCCACCCCAAAGTTTGGGACGCCTCTGTTTACAAGAACCTCGTTTACAGTACAAGTTCAACATCGCAGAAAGTGAAAAATGGATAAAGAAGTTGTGGTATTTACTTACAAAGCAATATCACTCAGCAATGAAATCTATGTCATCAGGCCCTTAGGAGCACAATGAGTGGATTCAGGTATGATGATTCTAACTGAAATAAGTCACACAGAAAAAGAAACATCATAAGATATCAGTAATACACGGAATGTAAAGTTGGCTACACAGGAACTGAATTCCAAAACAGAACAGTGTCTCAAATTTAAAAAACCAACTTATGCTTGCTTAAGGGGAAAGGTGAGTTGGGGTGCTGCATAAAACCAGAGATTGAAATGAGCACAGATAAAGTTCCTTAAGCCAAATATGGAATACACAAGAGCTACTCCTTGCTCAATGAAATGGACTCAACACCGCATATTAAACGCCTAAGAATGTACCTGACTAGTAAGTATCTTAAAACCTATGGATTGCTATGTCTCCGAAAGATAATCAAGCATGTGTACAGGGGCATAAATGCAGCAGTGATAGGATTGGAGAGGTTCGTTGAGCAAATGAAGACCCTTTGAAGTCATATTGCATGGTACCCATTCCACGGGTTTCAAATACCCAGGTTTAAGGTATTCTTCCTTCAGCTAAAACATGCATGTGGAACCTAGAGTATGATCAACCATGTGATCGGGAGACGTGTTCAAATATGTCCCAGTTTTCGTACCCTGGTACTCGGGTGCAACATTCCAGACGCTTTACTAACACTCTCCCGACTTGGAGAGTCAGTCCCTTTAACCTCCTGTTTGGCCCAGTTTGCAATTTCTGCGGAAGATGAACAGGAATAGCGAGAATCAATGAGAGGCTAGCTGAAGGTGTCTGGACGGGCAAATTTAACTCTCATTTCCCACCAGGAAGAGGAATTAACCAAAGGCTCAGCATGCCGTGCCGGAACCAGATTAGGGCCTGAAGCCATCCTGCGGTGTTGCGGCCAGGTCACAAGAAAGCGAGTTGAAGAAAGGAGCTCAGGGGCACTGTAATTCACAAACCTGCAGAGTTATAAATGACAGCTATCGTCCAAAAATAGACTGAAGTAAGGCTGCCAAGAGGACTTGAAAGCGGGGCAGAATTGCAGGAAACCGATTTCAGGAGGTAGACTGGAATTGCATTGAAAGCATAGGAAAAGAGGCAGAACGTCCACAATGATGCACTTGGCCAAAAAGGGCGTATGCGTTTTTTCCTGAATATATTCAGGAAAAAACGCATACGCCCTTTTTGGCCAACCAAGCAAGCTTGCAAAGGAAATCTGCACTACAATGAAGTCTGACTTCCCCCCGGTCAAAAGGGCCATCTGAAAAAAGTGTAAAATCCAGAAAGGCAGGACAGGCCATGGAGAACTGGGAGCCTTGTTATGCTGATGGGCGGGATGTAAATTGCCAACAGACACTGGGGAGAAGTGTATGGTGTTTCCTGAAACATCTAAAAAACAAAGCAACAGAGCCTAGGGCACTTCCACTTATGGTCCTATAGCTTAGGGAAATTAAAATCAAAAAGACACAGCCACCCCAAAGTTTGGGACGCCTCTGTTTACAAGAACCTCGTTTACAGTACAAGCTCAACATCGCAGAAAGTGAAAAATGGATAAAGAAGTTGTGGTATTTACTTATAAAGCAATATCACTCAGCAATGAAATCTATGTCATCAGGCCCTTAGCAGCACAATGAGTGGATTCAGGTATGATGATTCTAACTGAAATAAGTCACACAGAAAAAGAAACATCATAAGATATCAGTAATACACGGAATGTAAACTTGGCTACACAGGAACTGAATTACAGAACAGAACAGGGTCTCAAATTTAGAAAACCAACTTATGCTTGCTTAAGGGTAAAGGTGAGTCGGGGTGCTGCATAAACCCAGAGATTGAAATGAGCACAGATAAAGTTCCTTAAGCCAAATATGGAATAGACAAGAGCTACTCCTTGCTCAACGAAATGGACTCAACACCCCATATTAAACGCCTAAGAATGTACCTGACTAGTAAGTATCTTAAAACCTATGGATTGCTATGTCTCCGAAAGAGAATCAAGCATGTGTACAGGGGCATAAACGCAGCAGTGATAGGATTGGAGAGGTTCGGTGAGCAAATGAAGACCCTTTGAAGTCATATTGCATGGTACCCATTCCACGGGTTTCAAATACACAGGTTTAAGGTATTCTTCCTTCAGCTAAAACATGCATGTGGAACCCAAGTATGATCAACCATGTGAACGGGAGACGTGTTCAAATATGTCTCAGTTTTCCTCCCCTGGTACTCGGGTGCAACATTCCAGACGCTTTACTAACACTCTCCCCACTTGGAGAGTCAGTCCCTTTAACTTCCTGTTTGGCCCAGTTTGCAATTTCTGTGGAAGATGAACAGGAATAGCGAGAACCAATGAGAGACTAGCTGGAGGTGTCTGGACGGGCAAATTTAACTCTCATTTCACACCAGGAAGAGGAATTAACCAAAGGCTCAGCGTGCCGTACTGGAAACAGATTAGGGCCTGAAGCCATCCTGCGGTGTTGCGGCCAGCTCAAAAGAAAGCGAGTTGAAGAAAGGAGCTCAGGGGCACTGTAATTCACAAACCTGCAGAGTTATAAATGACAGCTATCCTCCAAAAATACACTGAAGTAAGGCTGCCAAGAGGACTTGAAAGCGGGTCAGAATTGCAGGAAACCGATTTCAGGAGGTAGACTGGAATTGCATTGAAAGCATAGGAAAAGAGGCAGAACGTCCACAATGATGCACTTGGCCAAAAAGGGCGTATGCGTTTTTTCCTGAATATATTCAGGAAAAAACGCATACGCCCTTTTTGGCCAACCAAGCAAGCTTGCAAAGGAAATCTTCACTACAGTGAAGTCTCACTTCCCCCCGGTCAAAAGGGCCATCTGAAAAAAGTGTAAAATCCAGAAAGGCAGGACAGGCCATGGAGAACTGGGAGCCTTGTTATGCTGATGGGCGGGATATAAATTGCCAACAGACACTCGGGAGAAGTGTATGGTGTTTCCTGAAACATCTAAAAAACAAAGCAACAGAACCTAGGGCACTTCCACTTATGGTCCTATAGCTTAGGGAAATTAAAATCAAAAAGACACAGCCACCCCAAAGTTTGGAACGGCTCTGTTTACAAGAAACTCGTTTACAGTACAAGTTCAACATCGCAGAAAGTGAAAAATGGATAAAGAAGTTGTGGTATTTACTTACAAAGCAATATCACTCAGCAATGAAATCTGTGTCATCAGGCCCTTAGCATCACAATGAGTGGATTCAGGTATGATGATTCTAACTGAAATAAGTCACACAGAAAAAGAAACATCATAAGATATCAGTAATACATGGAATGTAAACTTGGCTACACAGGAACTGAATTACAGAACAGAACAGGGTCTCAAATTTAGAAAACCAACTTATGCTTGCTTAAGGGGAAAGGTGAGTTGGGGTGCTGCATAAAACCAGAGATTGAAATGAGCACAGATAAAGTTCCTTAAGCCAAATATGGAATAGACAAGAGCTACTCCTTGCTCAACGAAATGGACTCAACACCGCATATTAAACGCCTAAGAATGTACCTGACTAGTAAGTATCTTAAAACCTATGGATTGCTATGTCTCCGAAACAGAATCAAGCATGTGTACAGGGGCATAAATGCAGCAGTGATAGGATTGCAGAGTTTCGTGAGCAAATGAAGACCCTTTGAAGTCATATTGCATGGTACCCATTCCACGGGTTTCAACTACCCAGGTGTAAGGTATTGTTCCTTCAGCTAAAACATGCATGTGGAACCTAGAGTATGATCAACCATGTGATAGGGAGACGTGTTCAAATATGTCTCAGTTTTCGTACCCTGGTACTCGGGTGCAACATTCCAGACGCTTTACTAACACTCTCCCCACTTGGAGAGTCAGCGTCTTTAACCTCCTGTTTGGCACAGTTTGCAATTTCTGCGGAAGATGAACAGGAATAGCGAGAACCAATGAGAGGCTAGCTGGAGGTGTCTGGACGGGCAAATTTAACTCTCATTTCCCACCAGGAAGAGGAAATAACCAAAGGCTCAGCGTGCCGTACCGGAACCAGATTAGGGCCTGAAGCCATCGTGCGGTGTTGCGGCCAGCTCAAAAGAAAGCGAGTTGAAGAAAGGAGCTCAGGGGCACTGTAATTCACAAACCTGCAGATTTATAAATGACAGCTATCGTCCAAAAATAGACTGAAGTAAGGCTGCCAAGAGGACTTGAAAGCGGGGCAGAATTGCAGGAAACCGATTTCAGGAGGTAGACTGGAATTGCATTGAAAGCACAGGAAAAGAGGCAGAACGTCCACAATGATGCACTTGGCCAAAAAGGGCGTATGCGTTTTTTCCTGAATATATTCAGGAAAAAACGCATACGCCCTTTTTGGCCAACCAAGCAAGCTTGCAAAGGAAATCTGCACTACAATGAAGTCTCACTTCCCCCCGGTCAAAAGGGCTATCTGAAAAAAGTGTAAAATCCAGAAAGGCAGGACAGGCCATGGAGAACTGGGAGCCTTGTTATGCTGATGGGCGGGATGTAAATTACCAACAGACACTAAGGAGAAGTGTATGGTGTTTCCTGAAACATCTAAAAAACAAAGCAACAGAACCTAGGGCACTTCCACTTATGGTCCTATAGCTTACGGAAATTAAAATCAAAAAGACACAGCCACCCCAAAGTTTGGAACGGCTCTGTTTACAAGAAACTCGTTTACAGTACAAGTTCAACATCACAGAAAGTGAAAAATGGATAAAGAACTTGTGGTACTTACGTACAATGCAGTATCACTCAGCAATGAAATCTATGTCATCAGGCCCGTAGCAGCATAATGAGTGGATTCAGGTACGATGATTCTAACTGAAATAAGTCACACAGAAAAAGAAACATCATAAGATATCACTAATACATGGAATGTAAACTTGGCTACACAGGAACTGAATTACAGAACAGAACAGGGTCTCAAATTTAGAAAACCAACTTATGCTTGCTTAAGGGGAAAGGTGAGTTGGGGTGCTGCATAAAACCAGAGATTGAAATGAGCACAGATAAAGTTCCTTAAGCCAAATATGGAATAGACAAGAGCTACTCCTTGCTCAACGAAATGGACTCAACACCGCATATTAAACGCCTAAGAATGTACCTGACTAGTAAGTATCTTAAAACCTATGGATTGCTATGTCTCCGAAAGAAAATCAAGCATGTGTACAGGGGCATAAACGCAGCAGTGATAGGATTGGAGACGTTCGGTGAGCAAATGAAGACCCTTTGAAGTCATATTGCATGGTACCCATTCCACGGGTTTCAAATACCCAGGTTTTAGGTATTCTTCCTTCAGCTAAAACATGCATGTGGAACCCAAGTATGATCAACCATGTGAACGGGAGACGTGTTCAAATATGTCTCAGTTTTCCTCCCCTGGTACTCGGGTGCAACATTCCAGACGCTTTACTAACACTCTCCCCACTTGGAGAGTCAGTCCCTTTAACCTCCTGTTTGGCCCAGTTTGCAATTTCTGCGGAAGATGAACAGGAATAGCGAGAACCAATGAGAGACTAGCTGGAGGTGTCTGGACGGGCAAAATTAACTCTCATTTCCCACCAGGAAGAGGAATTAACCAAAGGCTCAGCGTGCCGTGCCGGAACCAGATTAGGGCCTGAAGCCATCCTGCGGTGTTGCGGCCAGGTCACAAGAAAGCGAGTTGAAGAAAGGAGCTCAGGGGCACTGTAATTCACAAACCTGCAGACTTATAAATGACAGCTATCGTCCAAAAATAGACTGAAGTAAGGCTGCCAAGAGGACTTGAAATCGGGGCAGAATTGCAGGAAACCGATTTCAGGAGGTAGACTGGAATTGCATTGAAAGCATAGGAAAAGAGGCAGAACGTCCACAATGATGCACTTGGCCAAAAAGGGCGTATGCGTTTTTTCCTGAATATATTCAGGAAAAAACGCATACGCCCTTTTTGGCCAACCAAGCAAGCTTGCAAAGGAAATCTGCACTACAATGAAGTCTCACTTCCCCCCGGTCAAAAGGGCCATCTGAAAAAAGTGTAAAATCCAGAAAGGCAGGACAGGCCATGGAGAACTGGGAGCCTTGTTATGCTGATGGGCGGGATGTAAATTACCAACAGACACTCAGGAGAAGTGTATGGTGTTTCCTGAAACATCTAAAAAACAAAGCAACAGAACCTAGGGCACTGCCACTTATGGTCCTATAGCTTAGGGAAATTAAAATCAAAAAGACACAGCCACCCCAAAGTTTGGGACGCCTCTGTTTACAAGAACTTCGTTTACAGTACAAGTTCAACATCGCAGAAAGTGAAAAATGGATAAAGAAGTTGTGGTATTTACTTACAAAGCAATATCACTCAGCAATGAAATCTATGTCATCAGGCCCTTAGCAGCACAATGAGTGGATTCAGGTATGATGATTCTAACTGAAATAAGTCACACAGAAAAAGAAACATCATAAGATATCAGTAATACACGGAATGTAAACTTGGCTACACAGGAACTGAATTACAGAACAGAACAGGGTCTCAAATTTAGAAAACCAACTTATGCTTGCTTAAGGGGAAAGGTGAGTTGGGGTGCTGCATAAAACCAGAGATTGAAATGAGCACAGATAAAGTTCCTTAAGCCAAATATGGAATAGACAAGAGCTACTCCTTGCTCAACGAAATGGACTCAACACCGCATATTAAACGCCTAAGAATGTACCTGACTAGTAAGTATCTTAAAACCTATGGATTGCTATGTCTCCGAAAGAGAATCAAGCATGTGTACAGGGGCATAAACGCAGCAGTGATAGGATTGGAGAGGTTCGTGAGCAAATGATGACCCTTTGAAGTCATATTGCATGGTACCCATTCCACGGGTTTCAACTACGCAGGTTTTAGGTATTCTTCCTTCAGCTAAAACATGCATGTGGAACCCAAGTATGATCAACCATGTGAACGGGAGACGTGTTCAAATATGTCTCAGTTTTCCTCCCCTGGTACTCGGGTGCAACATTCCAGACGCTTTACTAACACTCTCCCCACTTGGAGAGTCAGCGCCTTTAACCTCCTGTTTGGCCCAGTTTGCAATTTCTGCGGAAGATGAACAGGAATAGCGAGAACCAATGAGAGACTAGCTGGAGGTGTCTGGACGGGCAAATTTAACTCTCACTTCTCACCAGGAAGAGGAAATAACCAAAGGCTCAGCGTGCCGTACCGGAACCAGATTAGGGCCTGAAGCCATCCTGCGGTGTTGCGGCCAGCTCAAAAGAAAGCGAGTTGAAGAAAGGAGCTCAGGGGCACTGTAATTCACAAACCTGCAGAGTTATAAATGACAGCTATCGTCCAAAAATAGACTGAAGTAAGGCTGCCAAGAGGACTTGAAAGCGGGGCAGAATTGCAGGAAACCGATTTCAGGAGGTAGACTGGAATTGCATTGAAAGCATAGGAAAAGAGGCAGAACGTCCACAATGATGCACTTGGCCAAAAAGGGCGTATGCGTTTTTTCCTGAATATATTCAGGAAAAAACGCATACGCCCTTTTTGGCCAACCAAGCAAGCTTGCAAAGGAAATCTGCACTACAATGAAGTCTCACTTCCCCCCGGTCAAAAGGGCCATCTGAAAAAAGTGTAAAATCCAGAAAGGCAGGACAGGCCATGGAGAACTGGGAGCCTTGTTATGCTGATGGGCGGGATGTAAATTGCCAACAACCACTCGGGAGAAGTGTATGGTGTTTCCTGAAACATCTAAAAAACAAAGCAACAGAACCTAGGGCACTTCCACTTATGGTCCTATAGCTTAGGGAAATTAAAATCAAAAAGACACAGCCACCCCAAAGTTTGGAACGGCTCTGTTTACAAGAACCTCGTTTACAGTACAAGTTCAACATCGCAGAAAGTGAAAAATGGATAAAGAAGTTGTGGTATTTACTTACAAAGCAATATCACTCAGCAATGAAATCTGTGTCATCAGGCCCTTAGCAGCACAATGAGTGGATTCAGGTATGATGATTCTAACAGAAGTAAGTCACACAGAAAAAGAAACATCATAAGATATCAGTAATACACGAAATGTAAACTTGGCTACACAGGAACTGAATTACAGAACAGAACAGGGTCTCAAATTTAGAAAACCAACTTATGCTTGCTTAAGGGGAAAGGTGAGTTGGGGTGCTGCATAAAACCAGAGATTGAAATGAGCACAGATAAAGTTCCTTAAGTCAAATATGGAATAGACAAGAGCTACTCCTTGCTCAACGAAATGGACTCAACATCGCATATTAAATGCCTAAGAATGTACCTGACTAGTAAGTATCTTAAAAACCTATGGATTGCTATGTCTCCAAAAGAGAATCAAGCATGTGTACAGGGGCATAAACGCAGCAGTGATAGGATTGGAGAGGTTCGGTGAGCAAATGAAGACCCTTTGAAGTCATATTGCATGGTACCCATTACACGGGTCTTAACTCTCCAGGTTTAAGGTATTCTTCCTTCAACTAAAACATGCATGTGGAACCCAAGTATGATCAACCATGTGAACGGGAGACGTGTTCAAATATGTCTCAGTTTTCCTCCCCTGGTACTCGGGTGCAACATTCCAGACGCTTTACTAACACTCTCCCCACTTGGAGAGTCAGCGCCTTTAACCTCCTGTTTGGCCCAGTTTGCAATTTCTGCGGAAGATGAACAGGAATAGCGAGAACCAATGAGAGACTAGCTGGAGGTGTCTGGACGGGCAAATTTAACTCTCATTTCCCACCAGGAAAAGGAAATAACCAAAGGCTCAGCGTGCCGTGCCGGAACCAGATTAGGGCCTGAAGCCATCCTGCGGTGTTGCTGCCAGGTCACAAGAAAGCAAGTTGAAGAAAGGAGCTCAGGGGCACTGTAATGCACAAACCTGCAGAGTTATAAATGACAGCTATCGTCCAAAAATAGACTGAAGTAAGGCTGCCAAGAGGACTTGAAAGCGGGGCAGAATTGCAGGAAACCGATTTCAGGAGGTAGACTGGAATTGCATTGAAAGCATAGGAAAAGAGGCAGAACGTCCACAATGATGCACTTGGCCAAAAAGGGCGTATGCGTTTTTTCCTGAATATATTCAGGAAAAAACGCATACGCCCTTTTTGGCCAACCAAGCAAGCTTGCAAAGGAAATCTGCACTACAATGAAGTCTCACTTCCCCCCGGTCAAAAGGGCCATCTGAAAAAAGTGTAAAATCCAGAAAGGCAGGACAGGCCATGGAGAACTGGGAGTCTTGTTATGCTGATGGGCGGGATGTAAAAACGCATATGCCCTTTTTGACCAACCAAGCAAGCTTGCAAAGGTAATCTGCACTACAATGAAGTCTCACTTCCCCCCGGTCAAAAGGGCCATCTGAAAAAAGTGTAAAATCCAGAAAGGCAGGACAGGCCATGAAGAACTGGGAGCCTTGTTATGCTGATGGGCAGGATGTAAATTGCCAACAACCACTCGGGAGAAGTGTATGGTGTTTCCTGAAACATCTAAAAAACAAAGCAACAGAAACTAGGGCACTTCCACTTATGGTCCTATAGCTTAGGGAAATTAAAATCAAAAAGACACAGCCACCCCAAAGTTTGGAACGGCTCTGTTTACAAGAACCTCGTATACAGTACAAGTTCAACATTGCAGAAAGTGAAAAATGGATAAAGAAGTTGTGGTATTTACTTACAAAGCAATATCACTCAGCAATGAAATCTGTGTCATCAGGCCCTTAGCCGCACAATGAGTGGATTCAGGTATGATGATTCTAACTGAAATAAGTCACACAGAAAAAGAAACATCATAAGATATCAGTAATACACGGAATGTAAACTTGGCTACACAGGAACTGAATTACAGAACAGAACAGGGTCTCAAATTTAGAAAACCAACTTATGCTTGCTTAAGGGTAAAGGTGAGTTGGGGTGCTGCATAAAACCAGAGATTGAAATGAGCACAGATAAAGTTCCTTAGGCCAAATATGGAATAGACAAGAGCTACTCCTTGCTCAAAGAAATGGACTCAACACCGCATATTAAACGCCTAAGAATGTACCTGACTAGTAAGTATCTTAAAACCTATAGATTGCTATGTCTCCGAAAGAGAATCAAGCATGTGTACAGGGGCATAAACGCAGCAGTGATAGGATTGTAGAGGTTCGGTGAGCAAATGAAGACCCTTTGAAGTCATATTGCATGGTACCCATTCCACGGGTTTCAACTACCCAGGTTTTAGGTATTCTTCCTTCAGCTAAAACATGCATGTGGAACCTAGAGTATGATCAACCATGTGATTGGGAGACGTGTTCAAATATGTCTCAGTTTTCCTCCCCTGGTACTCGGGTGCAACATTCCAGACGCTTTACTAACACTCTCCCCACTTGGAGAGTCAGTCCCTTTAACCTCCTGTTTGGCCCAGTTTGCAATTTCTGCGGAAGATGAACAGGAATAGCGAGAACCAATGAGAGGCTAGCTGGAGGTGTCTGGACGGGCAAATTTAACTCTCATTTCCCACCAGGAAGAGGAATTAACCAAAGGCTCAGCGTGCCGGGCCGGAACCAGATTAGGGCCTGAAGCCATCCTGCGGTGTTGCGGCCAGGTCACAAGAAAGCGAGTTGAAGAAAGGAGCTCAGGGGCACTGTAATTCACAAACCTGCAGACTTATAAATGACAGCTATCGTCCAAAAATAGACTGAAGTAAGGCTGCCAAGAGGACTTGAAAGCGGGGCAGAATTGCAGGAAACCGATTTCAGGAGGTAGACTGGAATTGCATTGAAAGCATAGGAAAAGAGGCAGAACGTCCACAATGATGCACTTGGCCAAAAAGGGCGTATGCGTTTTTTCCTGAATATATTCAGGAAAAAACGCATACGCCCTTTTTGGCCAACCAAGCAAGCTTGCAAAGGAAATCTGCACTACAATGAAGTCTCACTTCCCCCCGGTCAAAAGGGCCATCTGAAAAAAGTGTAAAATCCAGAAAGGCAGGACAGGCCATGGAGAACTGGGAGCCTTGTTATGCTGATGGGCGGGATGTAAATTGCCAACAGACACTCGGGAGAAGTGTATGGTGTTTCCTGAAACATCTAAAAAACAAAGCAACAGAGCCTAGGGCACTGCCACTTATGGTCCTATAGCTTAGGGAAATTAAAATCAAAAAGACACAGCCACCCCAAAGTTTGGGATGCCTCTGTTTACAAGAACCTCGTTTACAGTACAAGTTCAACATCGCAGAAAGTGAAAAATGGATAAAGAAGTTGTGGTATTTACTTACAAAGCAATATCACTCAGCAATGAAATCTATGTCATCAGGCCCTTAGCATCACAATGAGTGGATTCAGGTATGATGATTCTAACTGAAATAAGTCACACAGAAAAAGAAACATCATAAGATATCATTAATACACGGAATGTAAACTTGGCTACACAGGAACTGAATTACAGAACAGAACAGGGTCTCAAATTTAGAAAACCAACTTATGCTTGCTTAAGGGGAAAGGTGAGTTGGGGTGCTGCATAAAACCAGAGATTGAAATGAGCACAGATAAAGTTCCTTAAGTCAAATATGGAATAGACAAGAGCTACTCCTTGCTCAACGAAATGGACTCAACACCGCATATTAAACGCCTAAGAATGTACCTGACTAGTAAGTATCGTAAAACCTATGGATTGCTATGTCTCCAAAAGAGAATCAAGCATGTGTACAGGGGCATAAACGCAGCAGTGATAGGATTGGAGAGGTTCGGTGAGCAAATGAAGACCCTTTGAAGTCATATTGCATGGTACCCATTACACGGGTCTCAACTCTCCAGGTTTAAGGTATTCTTCCTTCAGCTAAAACATGCATGTGGAACCCAAGTATGATCAACCATGTGAACGGGAGACGTGTTCAAATATGTCTCAGTTTTCCTCCCCTGGTACTCGGGTGCAACATTCCAGACGCTTTACTAACACTCTCCCCACTTGGAGAGTCAGCGCCTTTAACCTCCTGTTTGGCCCAGTTTGCAATTTCTGCGGAAGATGAACAGGAATAGCGAGAACCAATGAGAGGCTAGCTGAAGGTGTCTGGACGGGCAAATTTAACTCTCATTTCCCACCAGGAAGAGGAAATAACCAAAGGCTCAGCGTGCCGTGCCGGAACCAGATTAGGGCCTGAAGCCATCCTGCGGTGTTGCGGCCAGGTCACAAGAAAGCAAGTTGAAGAAAGGAGCTCAGGGGCACTGTAATTCACAAACCTGCAGAGTTATAAATGACAGCTATCGTCCAAAAATAGACTGAAGTAAGGCTGCCAAGAGGACTTGAAAGCGGGGCAGAATTGCAGGAAACCGATTTCAGGAGGTAGACTGGAATTGCATTGAAAGCATAGGAAAAGAGGCAGAACGTCCACAATGATGCACTTGGCCAAAAAGGGCGTATGCGTTTTTTCCTGAATATATTCAGGAAAAAACGCATACGCCCTTTTTGGCCAACCAAGCAAGCTTGCAAAGGAAATCTGCACTACAATGAAGTCTCACTTCCCCCCGGTCAAAAGGGCCATCTGAAAAAAGTGTAAAATCCAGAAAGGCAGGACAGGCCATGGAGAACTGGGAGCCTTGTTATGCTGATGGGCGGGATGTAAATTGCCAACAGACACTCGGGAGAAGTGTATGGTGTTTCCTGAAACATCTAAAAAACAAAGCAACAGAGCCTAGGGCACTGCCACTTATGGTCCTATAGCTTAGGGAAATTAAAATCAAAAAGACACAGCCACCCCAAAGTTTGGGATGCCTCTGTTTACAAGAACCTCATTTACAGTACAAGTTCAACATCGCAGAAAGTGAAAAATGGATAAAGAAGTTGTGGTATTTACTTACAAAGCAATATCACTCAGCAATGAAATCTATGTCATCAGGCCCTTAGCATCACAATGAGTGGATTCAGGTATGATGATTCTAACTGAAATAAGTCACACAGAAAAAGAAACATCATAAGATATCATTAATACACGGAATGTAAACTTGGTTACACAGGAACTGAATTACAGAACAGAACAGGGTCTCAAATTTAGAAAACCAACTTATGCTTGCTTAAGGGGAAAGGTGAGTTGGGGTGCTGCATAAAACCAGAGATTGAAATGAGCACAGATAAAGTTCCTTAAGTCAAATATGGAATAGACAAGAGCTACTCCTTGCTCAACGAAATGGACTCAACATCGCATATTAAATGCCTAAGAATGTACCTGACTAGTAAGTATCTTAAAAACCTATGGATTGCTATGTCTCCAAAAGAGAATCAAGCATGTGTACAGGGGCATAAACGCAGCAGTGATAGGATTGGAGAGGTTCGGTGAGCAAATGAAGACCCTTTGAAGTCATATTGCATGGTACCCATTACACGGGTCTTAACTCTCCAGGTTTAAGGTATTCTTCCTTCAACTAAAACATGCATGTGGAACCCAAGTATGATCAACCATGTGAACGGGAGACGTGTTCAAATATGTCTCAGTTTTCCTCCCCTGGTACTCGGGTGCAACATTCCAGACGCTTTACTAACACTCTCCCCACTTGGAGAGTCAGCGCCTTTAACCTCCTGTTTGGCCCAGTTTGCAATTTCTGCGGAAGATGAACAGGAATAGCGAGAACCAATGAGAGACTAGCTGGAGGTGTCTGGACGGGCAAATTTAACTCTCATTTCCCACCAGGAAAAGGAAATAACCAATGGCTCAGCGTGCCGGGCCGGAACCAGATTAGGGCCTGAAGCCATCCTGCTGTGTTGCTGCCAGGTCACAAGAAAGCAAGTTGAAGAAAGGAGCTCAGGGGCACTGTAATTCACAAACCTGCAGAGTTATAAATGACAGCTATCGTCCAAAAATAGACTGAAGTAAGGCTGCCAAGAGGACTTGAAAGCGGGGCAGAATTGCAGGAAACCGATTTCAGGAGGTAGACTGGAATTGCATTGAAAGCATAGGAAAAGAGGCAGAACGTCCACAATGATGCACTTGGCCAAAAAGGGCGTATGCGTTTTTTCCTGAATATATTCAGGAAAAAACGCATACGCCCTTTTTGGCCAACCAAGCAAGCTTGCAAAGGAAATCTGCACTACAATGAAGTCTCACTTCCCCCCGGTCAAAAGGGCCATCTGAAAAAAGTGTAAAATCCAGAAAGCCAGGACAGGCCATGGAGAACTGGGAGTCTTGTTATGCTGATGGGCGGGATGTAAAAACGCATATGCCCTTTTTGACCAACCAAGCAAGCTTGCAAAGGTAATCTGCACTACAATGAAGTCTCACTTCCCCCCGGTCAAAAGGGCCATCTGAAAAAAGTGTAAAATCCAGAAAGGCAGGACAGGCCATGAAGAACTGGGAGCCTTGTTATGCTGATGGGCAGGATGTAAATTGCCAACAACCACTCGGGAGATGTGTATGGTGTTTCCTTAAACATCTAAAAAACAAAGCAACAGAGCCTAGGGCACTGCCACTTATGGTCCTATAGCTTAGAGAAATTAAAATCAAAAAGACACAGCCACCCCAAAATTTGGAACGGCTCTGTTTACAGGAACCTCGTTTACAGTACACGTTCAACATCGCAGAAAGTGAAAAATGGATAAAGAAGTTGTGGTATTTACTTACAAAGCAATATCACTCAGCAATGAAATCTGTGTCATCAGGCCCTTAGCAGCACAATGAGTGGATTCAGGTATGATGATTCTAACTGAAATAAGTCACACAGAAAAAGAAACATCATAAGATATCAGTAATACACGGACTGTAAACTTGGCTACACAGGAACTGAATGACAGAACAGAACAGGTTCTCAAATTTAGAAAACCAACTTATGCTTGCTTAAGGGTAAAGATGAGTTGGGGTGCTGCATAAAACCAGAGATTGAAATGAGCACAGATAAAGTTCCTTAAGCCAAATATGGAATAGACAAGAGCTACTCCTTGCTCAACGAAATGGACTCAACACCCCATATTAAACGCCTAAGAATGCACCTGACTAGTAAGTATCTTAAAACCTATGGATTGCTATGTCTCCGAAAGAGAATCAAGCATGTGTACAGGGGCATAAACGCAGCAGTGATAGGATTGGAGAGGTTCGGTGAGCAAATGAAGACCCTTTGAAGTCATATTGCATGGTACCCATTCCACGGGTTTCAACTACCCAGGTTTAAGGTATTCTTCCTTCATCTAAAACATGCATGTGGAACCTAGAGTATGATCAACCATGTGATCGGGAGACGTGTTCAAATATGTCCCAGTTTTCGTACCCTGGTACTCGGGTGCAACATTCCAGACGCTTTACTAACACTCTCCCGACTTGGAGAGTCAGTCCCTTTAACCTCCTGTTTGGCCCAGTTTGCAATTTCTGCGGAAGATGAACAGGAATAGCGAGAACCAATGAGAGGCTAGCTGGAGGTGTCTGGACGGGCAAATTTAACTCTCATTTCCCACCAGGAAGAGGAATTAACCAAAGGCTCAGCGTGCCGTGCCGGAACCAGATTAGGGCCTGAAGCCATCCTGCGGTGTTGCGGCCAGCTCAAAAGAAAGCGAGTTGAAGAAAGGAGCTCAGGGGCACTGTAATTCACAAACCTGCAGAGTTATAAATGACAGCTATCGTCCAAAAATAGACTGAAGTAAGGCTGCCAAGAGGACTTGAAAGCGGGTCAGAATTGCAGGAAACCGATTTCAGAAGGTAGACAGGAACTGCATTGAAAGCATAGGAAAAGAGGCAGAACGTCCACAATGATGCACTTGGCCAAAAAGGGCGTATGCGTTTTTTCCTGAATATATTCAGGAAAAAACGCATACGCCCTTTTTGGCCAACCAAGCAAGCTTGCAAAGGAAATCTGCACTACAATGAAGTCTCAATTCCCCCCGGTCAAAAGGGCCATCTGAAAAAAGTGTAAAATCCAGAAAGGCAGGACAGGCCATGGAGAACTGGGAGCCTTGTTATGCTGATGGGCGGGATGTAAATTACCAACAGACACTCAGGAGAAGTGTATGGTGTTTCCTGAAACATCTAAAAAACAAAGCAACAGAGCCTAGGGCACTGCCACTTATGGTCCTATAGCTTAGGGAAATTAAAATCAAAAAGACACAGCCACCCCAAAGTTTGGGACGCCTCTGTTTACAAGAACCTCGTTTACAGTACAAGTTCAACATCGCAGAAAGTGAAAAATGGATAAAGAAGTTGTGGTATTTACTTACAAAGCAATATCACTCAGCAATGAAATCTATGTCATCAGGCCCTTAGGAGCACAATGAGTGGATTCAGGTATGATGATTCTAACTGAAATAAGTCACACAGAAAAAGAAACATCATAAGATATCAGTAATACACGGAATGTTAACTTGGCTACACAGGAACTGAATTCCAAAACAGAACAGTGTCTCAAATTTAAAAAACCAACTTATGCTTGCTTAAGGGGAAAGGTGAGTTGGGGTGCTGCATAAAACCAGAGATTGAAATGAGCACAGATAAAGTTCCTTAAGCCAAATATGGAATACACAAGAGCTACTCCTTGCTCAATGAAATGGACTCAACACCGCATATTAAACGCCTAAGAATGTACCTGACTAGTAAGTATCTTAAAACCTATGGATTGCTATGTCTCCGAAAGATAATCAAGCATGTGTACAGGGGCATAAATGCAGCAGTGATAGGATTGGAGAGGTTCGGTGAGCAAATGAAGACCCTTTGAAGTCATATTGCATGGTACCCATTCCACGGGTTTCAAATACCCAGGTTTAAGGTATTCTTCCTTCAGCTAAAACATGCATGTGGAACCTAGAGTATGATCAACCATGTGATCGGGAGACGTGTTCAAATATGTCCCAGTTTTCGTACCCTGGTACTCGGGTGCAACATTCCAGACGCTTTACTAACACTCTCCCGACTTGGAGAGTCAGTCCCTTTAACCTCCTGTTTGGCCCAGTTTGCAATTTCTGCGGAAGATGAACAGGAATAGCGAGAATCAATGAGAGGCTAGCTGAAGGTGTCTGGACGGGCAAATTTAACTCTCATTTCCCACCAGGAAGAGGAATTAACCAAAGGCTCAGCATGCCGTGCCGGAACCAGATTAGGGCCTGAAGCCATCCTGCGGTGTTGCGGCCAGGTCACAAGAAAGCGAGTTGAAGAAAGGAGCTCAGGGGCACTGTAATTCACAAACCTGCAGAGTTATAAATGACAGCTATCGTCCAAAAATAGACTGAAGTAAGGCTGCCAAGAGGACTTGAAAGCGGGGCAGAATTGCAGGAAACCGATTTCAGGAGGTAGACTGGAATTGCATTGAAAGCATAGGAAAAGAGGCAGAACGTCCACAATGATGCACTTGGCCAAAAAGGGCGTATGCGTTTTTTCCTGAATATATTCAGGAAAAAACGCATACGCCCTTTTTGGCCAACCAAGCAAGCTTGCAAAGGAAATCTGCACTACAATGAAGTCTCACTTCCCCCTGGTCAAAAGGGCCATCTGAAAAAAGTGTAAAATCCAGAAAGGCAGGACAGGCCATGGAGAACTGGGAGCCTTGTTATGCTGATGGGCGGGATGTAAATTGCAAACAGACACTGGGGAGAAGTGTATGGTGTTTCCTGAAACATCTAAAAAACAAAGCAACAGAGCCTAGGGCACTTCCACTTATGGTCCTATAGCTTAGGGAAATTAAAATCAAAAAGACACAGCCACCCCAAAGTTTGGGACGCCTCTGTTTACAAGAACCTCGTTTACAGTACAAGCTCAACATCGCAGAAAGTGAAAAATGGATAAAGAAGTTGTGGTATTTACTTATAAAGCAATATCACTCAGCAATGAAATCTATGTCATCAGGCCCTTAGCAGCACAATGAGTGGATTCAGGTATGATGATTGTAACTGAAATAAGTCACACAGAAAAAGAAACATCATAAGATATCAGTAATACACGGAATGTAAACTTGGCTACACAGGAACTGAATTACAGAACAGAACAGGGTCTCAAATTTAGAAAACCAACTTATGCTTGCTTAACGGGAAAGGTGAGTTGGGGTGCTGCATAAACCCAGAGATTGAAATGAGCACAGATAAAGTTCCTTAAGCCAAATATGGAATAGACAAGAGCTACTCCTTGCTCAACGAAATGGACTCAACACCCCATATTGAACGCCTAAGAATGTACCTGACTAGTAAGTATCTTAAAACCTATGGATTGCTATGTCTCCGAAAGAGAATCAAGCATGTGTACAGGGGCATAAACGCAGCAGTGATAGGATTGGAGAGGTTCGGTGAGCAAATGAAGACCCTTTGAAGTCATATTGCATGGTACCCATTCCACGGGTTTCAAATACACAGGTTTAAGGTATTCTTCCTTCAGCTAAAACATGCATGTGGAACCCAAGTATGATCAACCATGTGAACGGGAGACGTGTTCAAATATGTCTCAGTTTTCCTCCCCTGGTACTCGGGTGCAACATTCCAGACGCTTTACTAACACTCTCCCCACTTGGAGAGTCAGTCCCTTTAACTTCCTGTTTGGCCCAGTTTGCAATTTCTGTGGAAGATGAACAGGAATAGCGAGAACCAATGAGAGACTAGCTGGAGGTGTCTGGACGGGCAAATTTAACTCTCATTTCCCACCAGGAAGAGGAATTAACCAAAGGCTCAGCGTGCCGTACCGGAAACAGATTAGGGCCTGAAGCCATCCTGCGGTGTTGCGGCCAGCTCAAAAGAAAGCGAGTTGAAGAAAGGAGCTCAGGGGCACTGTAATTCACAAACCTGCAGAGTTATAAATGACAGCTATCGTCCAAAAATAGACTGAAGTAAGGCTGCCAAGAGGACTTGAAAGCGGGGCAGAATTGCAGGAAACCGATTTCAGGAGGTAGACTGGAATTGCATTGAAAGCATAGGAAAAGAGGCAGAACGTCCACAATGATGCACTTGGCCAAAAAGGGCGTATGCGTTTTTTCCTGAATATATTCAGGAAAAAACGCATACGCCCTTTTTGGCCAACCAAGCAAGCTTGCAAAGGAAATCTGCACTACAATGAAGTCTCACTTCCCCCCGGTCAAAAGGGCCATCTGAAAAAAGTGTAAAATCCAGAAAGGCAGGACAGGCCATGGAGAACTGGGAGCCTTGTTATGCTGATGGGCAGGATGTAAATTGCCAACAGACAATCGGGAGAAGTGTATGGTGTTTCCTTAAACATCTAAAAAACAAAGCAACAGAGCCTAGGGCACTTCCACTTATGGTCCTATAGCTTAGGGAAATTAAAATCAAAAAGACACAGCCACCCCAAAGTTTGGAACGGCTCTGTTTACAGGAACCTCGTTTACAGTACAAGTTCAACATCGCAGAAAGTGAAAAATGGATAAAGAAGTTGTGGTATTTACTTACAAAGCAATATCACTCAGCAATGAAATCTGTGTCATCAGGCCCTTAGCAGCACAATGAGTGGATTCAGGTATGATGATTCTAACTGAAATAAGTCACACAGAAAAAGAAACATCATAAGATATCACTAATACACGGAATGTAAACTTGGCTACACAGGAACTGAATGACAGAACAGAACAGGTTCTCAAATTTAGAAAACCAACTTATGCTTGCTTAAGGGTAAAGGTGAGTTGGGGTGCTGCATAAAACCAGAGATTGAAATGAGCACAGATAAAGTTCCTTAAGCCAAATATGGAATAGACAAGAGCTACTCCTTGCTCAACGAAATGGACTCAACACCGCATATTAAACGCCTAAGAATGTACCTGACTAGTAAGTATCTTAAAACCTATGGATTGCTATGTCTCTGAAAGAGAATCAAGCATGTGTACAGGGGCATAAACGCAGCAGTGATAGGATTGGAGAGGTTCGGTGAGCAAATGAAGACCCTTTGAAGTCATATTGCATGGTACCCATTCCACGGGTTTCAACTACCCAGGTTTAAGGTATTCTTCCTTCAGCTAAAACATGCATGTGGAACCTAGAGTATGATCAACCATGTGATCGGGAGACGTGTTCAAATATGTCTCAGTTTTCGTACCCTGGTACTTGGGTGCAACATTCCAGACGCTTTACTAACACTCTCCCGACTTGGAGAGTCAGTCCCTTTGACCTCCTGTTTGGCCCAGTTTGCAATTTCTGCGGAAGATGATCAGGAATAGTGAGAACCAATGAGAGACTAGCTGGAGGTGTCTGGACGGGCAAATTTAACTCTCATTTCCCACCAGGAAGAGGAAATAACCAAAGGCTCAGCGTGCCGTGCCGGAACCAGATTAGGGCCTGAAGCCATCCTGCGGTGTTGCGGCCAGCTCAAAAGAAAGCGAGTTGAAGAAAGGAGCTCAGGGGCACTGTAATTCACAAACCTGCAGAGTTATAAATGACAGCTATCGTCCAAAAATAGACTGAAGTAAGGCTGCCAAGAGGACTTGAAAGCGGGTCAGAATTGCAGGAAACCGATTTCAGAAGGTAGACAGGAACTGCATTGAAAGCATAGGAAAAGAGGCAGAACGTCCACAATGATGCACTTGGCCAAAAAGGGCGTATGCGTTTTTTCCTGAATATATTCAGGAAAAAACGCATACGCCCTTTTTGGCCAACCAAGCAAGCTTGCAAAGGAAATCTGCACTACAATGAAGTCTCAATTCCCCCCGGTCAAAAGGGCCATCTGAAAAAAGTGTAAAATCCAGAAAGGCAGGACAGGCCATGGAGAACTGGGAGCCTTGTTATGCTGATGGGCGGGATGTAAATTACCAACAGACACTCAGGAGAAGTGTATGGTGTTTCCTGAAACATCTAAAAAACAAAGCAACAGAGCCTAGGGCACTGCCACTTATGGTCCTATAGCTTAGGGAAATTAAAATCAAAAAGACACAGCCACCCCAAAGTTTGGGACGCCTCTGTTTACAAGAACCTCGTTTACAGTACAAGTTCAACATCGCAGAAAGTGAAAAATGGATAAAGAAGTTGTGGTATTTACTTACAAAGCAATATCACTCAGCAATGAAATCTATGTCATCAGGCCCTTAGGAGCACAATGAGTGGATTCAGGTATGATGATTCTAACTGAAATAAGTCACACAGAAAAAGAAACATCATAAGATATCAGTAATACACGGAATGTAAAGTTGGCTACACAGGAACTGAATTCCAAAACAGAACAGTGTCTCAAATTTAAAAAACCAACTTATGCTTGCTTAAGGGGAAAGGTGAGTTGGGGTGCTGCATAAAACCAGAGATTGAAATGAGCACAGATAAAGTTCCTTAAGCCAAATATGGAATACACAAGAGCTACTCCTTGCTCAATGAAATGGACTCAACACCGCATATTAAACGCCTAAGAATGTACCTGACTAGTAAGTATCTTAAAACCTATGGATTGCTATGTCTCCGAAAGAGAATCAAGCATGTTTACAGGGGCATAAATGCAGCAGTGATAGGATTGGAAAGGTTCGGTGAGCAAATGAAGACCCTTTGAAGTCATATTGCATGGTACCCATTCCACGGGTTTCAACTACCCAGGTTTAAGGTATTCTTCCTTCAGCTAAAACATGCATGTGGAACCTAGAGTATGATCAACCATGTGATCGGGAGACGTGTTCAAATATGTCCCAGTTTTCGTACCCTGGTACTCGGGTGCAACATTCCAGACGCTTTACTAACACTCTCCCGACTTGGAGAGTCAGTCCCTTTAACCTCCTGTTTGGCCCAGTTTGCAATTTCTGCGGAAGATGAACAGGAATAGCGAGAATCAATGAGAGGCTAGCTGAAGGTGTCTGGACGGGCAAATTTAACTCTCATTTCCCACCAGGAAGAGGAATTAACCAAAGGCTCAGCATGCCGTGCCGGAACCAGATTAGGGCCTGAAGCCATCCTGCGGTGTTGCGGCCAGGTCACAAGAAAGCGAGTTGAAGAAAGGAGCTCAGGGGCACTGTAATTCACAAACCTGCAGAGTTATAAATGACAGCTATCGTCCAAAAATAGACTGAAGTAAGGCTGCCAAGAGGACTTGAAAGCGGGGCAGAATTGCAGGAAACCGATTTCAGGAGGTAGACTGGAATTGCATTGAAAGCATAGGAAAAGAGGCAGAACGTCCACAATGATGCACTTGGCCAAAAAGGGCGTATGCGTTTTTTCCTGAATATATTCAGGAAAAAACGCATACGCCCTTTTTGGCCAACCAAGCAAGCTTGCAAAGGAAATCTGCACTACAATGAAGTCTGACTTCCCCCCGGTCAAAAGGGCCATCTGAAAAAAGTGTAAAATCCAGAAAGGCAGGACAGGCCATGGAGAACTGGGAGCCTTGTTATGCTGATGGGCGGGATGTAAATTGCCAACAGACACTGGGGAGAAGTGTATGGTGTTTCCTGAAACATCTAAAAAACAAAGCAACAGAGCCTAGGGCACTTCCACTTATGGTCCTATAGCTTAGGGAAATTAAAATCAAAAAGACACAGCCACCCCAAAGTTTGGGACGCCTCTGTTTACAAGAACCTCGTTTACAGTACAAGCTCAACATCGCAGAAAGTGAAAAATGGATAAAGAAGTTGTGGTATTTACTTATAAAGCAATATCACTCAGCAATGAAATCTATGTCATCAGGCCCTTAGCAGCACAATGAGTGGATTCAGGTATGATGATTCTAACTGAAATAAGTCACACAGAAAAAGAAACATCCTAAGATATCAGTAATACACGGAATGTAAACTTGGCTACACAGGAACTGAATTACAGAACAGAACAGGGTCTCAAATTTAGAAAACCAACTTATGCTTGCTTAAGGGTAAAGGTGAGTTGGGGTGCTGCATAAACCCAGAGATTGAAATGAGCACAGATAAAGTTCCTTAAGCCAAATATGGAATAGACAAGAGCTACTCCTTGCTCAACGAAATGGACTCAACACCCCATATTAAACGCCTAAGAATGTACCTGACTAGTAAGTATCTTAAAACCTATGGATTGCTATGTCTCCGAAAGAGAATCAAGCATGTGTACAGGGGCATAAACGCAGCAGTGATAGGATTGGAGAGGTTCGGTGAGCAAATGAAGACCCTTTGAAGTCATATTGCATGGTACCCATTCCACGGGTTTCAAATACACAGGTTTAAGGTATTCTTCCTTCAGCTAAAACATGCATGTGGAACCCAAGTATGATCAACCATGTGAACGGGAGACGTGTTCAAATATGTCTCAGTTTTCCTCCCCTGGTACTCGGGTGCAACATTCCAGACGCTTTACTAACACTCTCCCCACTTGGAGAGTCAGTCCCTTTAACCTCCTGTTTGGCCCAGTTTGCAATTTCTACGGAAGATGAACAGGAATAGCGAGAAGCAATGAGAGACTAGCTGGAGGTGTCTGGACGGGCAAATTTAACTCTCATTTCCCACCAGGAAGAGGAATTAACCAAAGGCTCAGCGTGCTGTGCCAGAACCAGATTAGGGCCTGAAGCCATCCTGCGGTGTTGTGGCCAGGTCACAAGAAAGCGAGTTGAAGAAAGGAGCTCAGGGGCACTGTAATTCACAAACCTGCAGAGTTATAAATGACAGCTATCGTCCAAAAATAGACTGAAGTAAGGCTGCCAAGAGGACTTGAAAGCGGGGCAGAATTGCAGGAAACCGATTTCAGGAGGTAGACTGGAATTGCATTGAAAGCATAGGAAAAGAGGCAGAACGTCCACAATGATGCACTTGGCCAAAAAGGGCGTATGCGTTTTTTCCTGAATATATTCAGGAAAAAACGCATACGCCCTTTTTGGCCAACCAAGCAAGCTTGCAAAGGAAATCTGCACTACAATGAAGTCTCACTTCCCCCCGGTCAAAAGGGCCATCTGAAAAAAGTGTAAAATCCAGAAAGGCAGGACAGGCCATGGAGAACTGGGAGCCTTGTTATGCTGATGGGCGGGATGTAAATTGCCAACAACCACTAGGGAGAAGTGTATGGTGTTTCCTGAAACATCTAAAAAACAAAGCAACAGAGCCTAGGGCACTTCCACTTATGGTCCTATAGCTTAGGGAATTTAAAATCAAAAAGACACAGCCACCCCAAAGTTTGGAACGGCTCTGTTTACAAGAACCTCGTTTACAGTACAAGTTCAACATCGCAGAAAGTGAAAAATGGATAAAGAAGTTGTGGTATTTACTTACAAAGCAATATCACTCAGCAATGAAATCTGTGTCATCAGGCCCTTAGCAGCACAATGAGTGGATTCAGGTATGATGATTCTAACTGAAATAAGTCACACAGAAAAAGAAACATCATAAGATATCAGTAATACACGGAATGTAAACTTGGCTACACAGGAACTGAATTACAGAACAGAACAGGGTCTCAAATTTAGAAAACCAACTTATGCTTGCTTAAGGGGAAAGGTGAGTTGGGGTGCTGCATAAAACCAGAGATTGAAATGAGCACAGATAAAGTTCCTTAAGCCAAATATGGAATAGACAAGAGCTACTCCTTGCTCAACGAAATGGACTCAACACCGCATATTAAACGCCTAAGAATGTACCTGACAAGTAAGTATCTTAAAACCTATGGATTGCTATGTCTCCGAAAGAGAATCAAGCATGTGTACAGGGGCATAAACGCAGCAGTGATAGGATTGGAGAGGTTCGTGAGCAAATGAAGACCCTTTGAAGTCATATTGCATGGTACCCATTCCACGGGTTTCAACTACCCAGGTTTAAGGTATTCTTCCTTCAGCTAAAACATGCATGTGGAACCTAGAGTATGATCAACCATGTGATCGGGAGACGTGTTCAAATATGTCTCAGTTTTCATACCCTGGTACTCGGGTGCAACATTCCAGACGCTTACTAACACTCTCCCCCCTTGGAGAGTCAGTCCCTTTAACCTCCTGTTTGGCCCAGTTTGCAATTTCTGCGGAAGATGAACAGGAACAGCGAGAATCAATGAGAGACTAGCTGGAGGTGTCTGGATGGGCAAATTTAACTCTCATTTCCCACCAGGAAGAGGAATTAACCAAAGGCTCAGCGTGCCGTGCCAGAACCAGATTAGGGCCTGAAGACATCCTGCAGTGTTGCGGCCAGGTCACAAGAAAGCGAGTTGAAGAAAGGAGCTCAGGGGCACTGTAATTCACAAACCTGCAGAGTTATAAGTGACAGCTATCGTCCAAAAATATACTGAAGTAAGGCTGCCAAGAGGACTTGAAAGCGGGGCAGAATTGCAGGAAACCGATTTCAGGAGGTAGACTGGAATTGCATTGAAAGCATAGGAAAAGAGGCAGAACGTCCACAATGATGCACTTGGCCAAAAAGGGCGTATGCGTTTTTTCCTGAATATATTCAGGAAAAAACGCATACGCCCTTTTTGGCCAACCAAGCAAACTTGCAAAGGAAATCTGCACTACAATGAAGTCTCACTTCTCCCCGGTCAAAAGGTCCATCTGAAAAAAGTGTAAAATCCAGAAAGGCAGGACAGGCCATGGAGAACTGGGAGCCTTGTTATGCTGATGGGCGGGATGTAAATTGCCAACAACCACTCGGGAGAAGTGTATGGTGTTTCCTGAAACATCTAAAAAACAAAGCAACAGAACCTAGGGCACTTCCACTTATGGTCCTATAGCTTAGGGAAATTAAAATCAAAAAGACACAGCCACCCCAAAGTTTGGAACGGCTCTGTTTACAAGAACCTCGTTTACAGTACAAGTTCAACATCACAGAAAGTGAAAAATGGATAAAGAAGTTGTGGTATTTACTTACAAAGCAATATCACTCAGCAATGAAATCTGTGTCATCAGGCCCTTAGCAGCACAATGAGTGGATTCAGGTATGATGATTCTAACTGAAATAAGTCACACAGAAAAAGAAACATCATAAGATATCAGTAATACACGGAATGTAAACTTGGCTACACAGGAACTGAATTACAGAACAGAACAGGGTCTCAAATTTAGAAAACCAACTTATTCTTGCTTAAGGGTAAAGGTGAGTTGGGGTGCTGCATAAAACCAGAGATTGAAATGAGCACAGATAAAGTTCCTTAAGCCAAATATGGAATAGACAAGAGCTACTCCTTGCTCAACGAAATGGACTCAACACCCCATATTAAACGCCTAAGAATGTACCTGACTAGTAAGTATCTTAAAACCTATGGATTGCTATGTCTCCAAAAGAGAATCAAGCATGTGTACAGGGGCATAAACGCAGCAGTGATAGGACTGGAGAGGTTCGTGAGCAAATGAAGACCCTTTGAAGTCATATTGCATGGTACCCATTCCACGGGTTTCAACTACCCAGGTTTAAGGTATTCTTCCTTCAGCTAAAACATGCATGTGGAACCCAGAGTATGATCAACCATGTGATCGGGAGACGTGTTCAAATATGTCTCAGTTTTCCTCCCCTGGTACTCGGGTGCAACATTCCAGACGCTTTACTAACACTCTCCCGACTTGGAGAGTCAGTCCCTTTAACCTCCTGTTTGGCCCAGTTTGCAATTTCTACGGAAGATGAACAGGAATAGCGAGAAGCAATGAGAGACTAGCTGGAGGTGTCTGGACGGGCAAATTTAACTCTCATTTCCCACCAGGAAGAGGAATTAACCAAAGGCTCAGCGTGCTGTGCCAGAACCAGATTAGGGCCTGAAGCCATCCTGCGGTGTTGTGGCCAGGTCACAAGAAAGCGAGTTGAAGAAAGGAGCTCAGGGGCACTGTAATTCACAAACCTGCAGAGTTATAAATGACAGCTATCGTCCAAAAATAGACTGAAGTAAGGCTGCCAAGAGGACTTGAAAGCGGGGCAGAATTGCAGGAAACCGATTTCAGGAGGTAGACTGGAATTGCATTGAAAGCATAGGAAAAGAGGCAGAACGTCCACAATGATGCACTTGGCCAAAAAGGGCGTATGCGTTTTTTCCTGAATATATTCAGGAAAAAACGCATACGCCCTTTTTGGCCAACCAAGCAAGCTTGCAAAGGAAATCTGCACTACAATGAAGTCTCACTTCCCCCCGGTCAAAAGGGCCATCTGAAAAAAGTGTAAAATCCAGAAAGGCAGGACAGGCCATGGAGAACTGGGAGCCTTGTTATGCTGATGGGCGGGATGTAAATTGCCAACAACCACTAGGGAGAAGTGTATGGTGTTTCCTGAAACATCTAAAAAACAAAGCAACAGAGCCTAGGGCACTTCCACTTATGGTCCTATAGCTTAGGGAATTTAAAATCAAAAAGACACAGCCACCCCAAAGTTTGGAACGGCTCTGTTTACAAGAACCTCGTTTACAGTACAAGTTCAACATCGCAGAAAGTGAAAAATGGATAAAGAAGTTGTGGTATTTACTTACAAAGCAATATCACTCAGCAATGAAATCTGTGTCATCAGGCCCTTAGCAGCACAATGAGTGGATTCAGGTATGATGATTCTAACTGAAATAAGTCACACAGAAAAAGAAACATCATAAGATATCAGTAATACACGGAATGTAAACTTGGCTACACAGGAACTGAATTACAGAACAGAACAGGGTCTCAAATTTAGAAAACCAACTTATGCTTGCTTAAGGGTAAAGGTGAGTTGGGGTGCTGCATAAAACCAGAGATTGAAATGAGCACAGATAAAGTTCCTTAAGCCAAATATGGAATAGACAAGAGCTACTCCTTGCTCAACGAAATGGACTCAACACCCCATATTAAACGCCTAAGAATGTACCTGACTAGTAAGTATCTTAAAACCTATGGATTGCTATGTCTCCAAAAGAGAATCAAGCATGTGTACAGGGGCATAAACGCAGCAGTGATAGGACTGGAGAGGTTCGTGAGCAAATGAAGACCCTTTGAAGTCATATTGCATGGTACCCATTCCACGGGTTTCAACTACCCAGGTTTAAGGTATTCTTCCTTCAGCTAAAACATGCATGTGGAACCCAGAGTATGATCAACCATGTGATCGGGAGACGTGTTCAAATATGTCTCAGTTTTCCTCCCCTGGTACTCGGGTGCAACATTCCAGACGCTTTACTAACACTCTCCCGACTTGGAGAGTCAGTCCCTTTAACCTCCTGTTTGGCCCAGTTTGCAATTTCTACGGAAGATGAACAGGAATAGCGAGAAGCAATGAGAGACTAGCTGGAGGTGTCTGGACGGGCAAATTTAACTCTCATTTCCCACCAGGAAGAGGAATTAACCAAAGGCTCAGCGTGCTGTGCCAGAACCAGATTAGGGCCTGAAGCCATCCTGCGGTGTTGTGGCCAGGTCACAAGAAAGCGAGTTGAAGAAAGGAGCTCAGGGGCACTGTAATTCACAAACCTGCAGAGTTATAAATGACAGCTATCGTCCAAAAATAGACTGAAGTAAGGCTGCCAAGAGGACTTGAAAGCGGGGCAGAATTGCAGGAAACCGATTTCAGGAGGTAGACTGGAATTGCATTGAAAGCATAGGAAAAGAGGCAGAACGTCCACAATGATGCACTTGGCCAAAAAGGGCGTATGCGTTTTTTCCTGAATATATTCAGGAAAAAACGCATACGCCCTTTTTGGCCAACCAAGCAAGCTTGCAAAGGAAATCTGCACTACAATGAAGTCTCACTTCCCCCCGGTCAAAAGGGCCATCTGAAAAAAGTGTAAAATCCAGAAAGGCAGGACAGGCCATGGAGAACTGGGAGCCTTGTTATGCTGATGGGCGGGATGTAAATTGCCAACAACCACTAGGGAGAAGTGTATGGTGTTTCCTGAAACATCTAAAAAACAAAGCAACAGAGCCTAGGGCACTTCCACTTATTGTCCTATAGCTTAGGGAATTTAAAATCAAAAAGACACAGCCACCCCAAAGTTTGGAACGGCTCTGTTTACAAGAACCTCGTTTACAGTACAAGTTCAACATCGCAGAAAGTGAAAAATGGATAAAGAAGTTGTGGTATTTACTTACAAAGCAATATCACTCAGCAATGAAATCTGTGTCATCAGGCCCTTAGCAGCACAATGAGTGGATTCAGGTATGATGATTCTAACTGAAATAAGTCACACAGAAAAAGAAACATCATAAGATATCAGTAATACACGGAATGTAAACTTGGCTACACAGGAACTGAATTACAGAACAGAACAGGGTCTCAAATTTAGAAAACCAACTTATGCTTGCTTAAGGGGAAAGGTGAGTTGGGGTGCTGCATAAAACCAGAGATTGAAATGAGCACAGATAAAGTTCCTTAAGCCAAATATGGAATAGACAAGAGCTACTCCTTGCTCAACGAAATGGACTCAACACCGCATATTAAACGCCTAAGAATGTACCTGACAAGTAAGTATCTTAAAACCTATGGATTGCTATGTCTCCGAAAGAGAATCAAGCATGTGTACAGGGGCATAAACGCAGCAGTGATAGGATTGGAGAGGTTCGTGAGCAAATGAAGACCCTTTGAAGTCATATTGCATGGTACCCATTCCACGGGTTTCAACTACCCAGGTTTAAGGTATTCTTCCTTCAGCTAAAACATGCATGTGGAACCTAGAGTATGATCAACCATGTGATCGGGAGACGTGTTCAAATATGTCTCAGTTTTCATACCCTGGTACTCGGGTGCAACATTCCAGACGCTTACTAACACTCTCCCCCCTTGGAGAGTCAGTCCCTTTAACCTCCTGTTTGGCCCAGTTTGCAATTTCTGCGGAAGATGAACAGGAACAGCGAGAATCAATGAGAGACTAGCTGGAGGTGTCTGGATGGGCAAATTTAACTCTCATTTCCCACCAGGAAGAGGAATTAACCAAAGGCTCAGCGTGCCGTGCCAGAACCAGATTAGGGCCTGAAGACATCCTGTAGTGTTGCGGCCAGGTCACAAGAAAGCGAGTTGAAGAAAGGAGCTCAGGGGCACTGTAATTCACAAACCTGCAGAGTTATAAGTGACAGCTATCGTCCAAAAATATACTGAAGTAAGGCTGCCAAGAGGACTTGAAAGCGGGGCAGAATTGCAGGAAACCGATTTCAGGAGGTAGACTGGAATTGCATTGAAAGCATAGGAAAAGAGGCAGAACGTCCACAATGATGCACTTGGCCAAAAAGGGCGTATGCGTTTTTTCCTGAATATATTCAGGAAAAAACGCATACGCCCTTTTTGGCCAACCAAGCAAACTTGCAAAGGAAATCTGCACTACAATGAAGTCTCACTTCTCCCCGGTCAAAAGGTCCATCTGAAAAAAGTGTAAAATCCAGAAAGGCAGGACAGGCCATGGAGAACTGGGAGCCTTGTTATGCTGATGGGCGGGATGTAAATTGCCAACAGACACTCAGGAGAAGTGTATGGTGTTTCCTGAAACATCTAAAAAACAAAGCAACAGAGCCTAGGGCACTTCCACTTATGGTCCTATAGCTTAGGGAAATTAAAATCAAAAAGACACAGCCACCCCAAAGTTTGGGACGCCTCCGTTTACAAGTACCTTGTTTACCATACAAGTTCAATATCACAGAAAGTGAAAAATGGATAAAGAACTTGTGGTACTTACGTACAATGCAGTATCACTCAGCAATGAAATCTATGTCATCAGGCCCGTAGCAGCATAATGAGTGGATTCAGGTATGATGATTCTAACTGAAATAAGTCACACAGAAAAAGAAACATCATAAGATATCAGTAATACACGGAATGTAAACTTGGCTACACAGGAACTGAATTACAGAACAGAACAGGGTCTCAAATTTAGAAAACCAACTTATTCTTGCTTAAGGGTAAAGGTGAGTTGGGGTGCTGCATAAAACCAGAGATTGAAATGAGCACAGATAAAGTTCCTTAAGCCAAATATGGAATAGACAAGAGCTACTCCTTGCTCAACGAAATGGACTCAACACCGCATATTAAACACCTAAGAATGTACCTGACTAGTAAGTATCTTAAAACCTATGTATTGCTATGTCTCCGAAAGAGAATCAAGCATGTGTACAGGGGCGTAAACGCAGCAGTGATAAGATTGGAAAGGTTCGGTGAGCAAATGAAGACCCTTTGAAGTCATATTGCATGGTACCCATTCCACGGGTTTCAACTACCCAGGTTTTAGGTATTCTTCCTTCAGCTAAAACATGCATGTGAAACCCAGAGTATGATCAACCATGTGATCGGGAGACGTGTTCAAATATGTCTCAGTTTTCGTACCCTGGTACTCGGGTGCAACATTCCAGATGCTTTACTAACACTCTCCCGACTTGGAGAGTCAGTCCCTTTAACCTCCTGTTTGGCCCAGTTTCCAATTTCTGCGGAAGATGAACAGGAATAGCGAGAACCAATGAGAGACTAGCTAGAGGTGTCTGGACGGGCAAATTTAACTCTCATTTCCCACCAGGAAGAGGAATTAATCAAAGGCTCAGCGTGCCGTGCCGGAACCAGATTAGGGCCTGAAGCCATCCTGCGGTGTTGCGGCCAGCTCACAAGTAAGCGAGTTGAAGAAAGGAGCTCAGGGGCACTGTAATTCACAAACCTGCAGAGTTATAAATGACAGCTATCGTCCAAAAATATACTGAAGTAAGGCTGCCAAGAGGACTTGAAAGCGGGGCAGAATTGCAGGAAACCGATTTCAGGAGGTAGACTGGAATTGCATTGAAAGCATAGGAAAAGAGGCAGAACGTCCACAATGATGCACTTGGACAAAAAGGGCGTATGCGTTTTTTCCTGAATATATTCAGGAAAAAACGCATACGCACTTTTTGGCCAACCAAGCAAGCTTGCAAAGGAAATCTGCACTACAATGAAGTCTCACTTCTCCCCGGTCAAAAGGGCCATCTGAAAAAAGTGTAAAATCCAGAAAGGCAGGACAGGCCATGGAGAACTGGGAGCCTTGTTATGCTGATGGGCGGGATGTAAATTGCCAACAACCACTCGGGAGAAGTGTATGGTGTTTCCTGAAACATCTAAAAAACAAAGCAACAGAACCTAGGGCACTTCCACTTATGGTCCTATAGCTTAGGGAAATTAAAATCAAAAAGACACAGCCACCCCAAAGTTTGGAACGGCTCTGTTTACAAGAACCTCGTTTACAGTACAAGTTCAACATCGCAGAAAGTGAAAAATGGAGAAAGAAGTTGTGGTATTTACTTACAAAGCAATATCATTCAGCAATGAAATCTGTGTCATCAGGCCCTTAGCAGCACAATGAGTGGATTCAGGTATGATGATTCTAACTGAAATAAGTCACACAGAAAAAGAAACATCATAAGATATCAGTAATACACGGAATGTAAACTTGGCTACACAGGAACTGAATTACAGAACAGAACAGGGTCTCAAATTTAGAAAACCAACTTATGCTTGCTTAAGGGTAAAGGTGAGTTGGGGTGCTGCATAAAACCAGAGATTGAAATGAGCACAGATAAAGTTCCTTAAGTCAAATATGGAATAGACAAGAGCTACTCCTTGCTCAACGAAATGGACTCAACACCGCATATTAAACGCCTAAGAATGTACCTGACTAGTAAGTATCTTAAAACCTATGGATTGCTATGTCTCCGAAAGAGAATCAAGCATGTGTACAGGGGCATAAACGCAGCAGTGATAGGATTGGAGAGGTTCGGTGAGCAAATGAAGACCCTTTGAAGTCATATTGCATGGTACCCATTCCACGGGTTTCAACTACCCAGGTTTTAGGTATTCTTCCTTCAGCTAAAACATGCATGTGGAACCCAAGTATGATCAACCATGTGAACGGGAGACGTGTTCAAATACGTCTCAGTTTTCCTCCCCTGGTACTCGGGTGCAACATTCCAGACGCTTTACTAACACTCTCCCCACTTGGAGAGTCAGCGCCTTTAACCTCCTGTTTGGCCCAGTTTGCAATTTCTGCGGAAGATGAACAGGAATAGCGAGAACCAATGAGAGGCTAGCTGGAGGTGTCTGGACGGGCAAATTTAACTCTCATTTCCCAACAGGAAGAGGAAATAACCAAAGGCTCAGCGTGCCGTACCGGAACCAGATTAGGGCCTGAAGCCATCCTGCGGTGTTGCGTCCACCTCAAAAGAAACCGAGTTGAAGAAAGGAGCTCACGGGCACTGTAACTCACAAACCTGCAGAGTTATAAATGACAGCTATCGTCCAAAAATAGACTGAAGTAAGGCTGCCAAGAGGACTTGAAAGTGGGGCAGAATTGCAGGAAACCGATTTCAGGAGGTAGACTGGAATTGCATTGAAAGCATAGGAAAAGAGGCAGAACGTCCACAATGATGCACTTGGCCAAAAAGGGCGTATGCGTTTTTTCCTGAATATATTCAGGAAAAAACGCATACGCCCTTTTTGGCCAACCAAGCAAGCTTGCAAAGGAAATCTGCACTACAATGAAGTCTCACTTCCCCCCGGTCAAAAGGGCCATCTGAAAAAAGTGTAAAATCCAGAAAGGCAGGACAGGCCATGGAGAACTGGGAGCCTTGTTATGCTGATGGGCGGGATGTAAATTGCCAACAACCACTCGGGAGAAGTGTATGGTGTTTCCTGAAACATCTAAAAAACAAAGCAACAGAACCTAGGGCACTTCCACTTATGGTCCTATAGCTTAGGGAAATTAAAATCAAAAAGACACAGCCACCCCAAAGTTTGGAACGGCTCTGTTTACAAGAACCTCGTTTACAGTACAAGTTCAACATCGCAGAAAGTGAAAAATGGATAAAGAAGTTGTGGTATTTACTTACAAAGCAATATCACTCAGCAATGAAATCTGTGTCATCAGGCCCTTAGCAGCACAATGAGTGGATTCAGGTATGATGATTCTAACTGAAATAAGTCACACAGAAAAGGAAACATCATAAGATATCAGTAATACACGGAATGTAAACTTGGCTACACAGGAACTGAATTACAGAACAGAACAGGGTCTCAAATTTAGAAAACCAACTTATTCTTGCTTAAGGGTAAAGGTGAGTTGGGGTGCTGCATAAAACCAGAGATTGAAATGAGCACAGATAAAGTTCCTTAAGCCAAATATGGAATAGACAAGAGCTACTCCTTGCTCAACGAAATGGACTCAACACCCCATATTAAACGCCTAAGAATGTACCTGACTAGTAAGTATCTTAAAACCTATGGATTGCTATGTCTCTGAAAGAGAATCAAGCATGTGTACAGGGGCATAAAGGCAGCAGTGATAGGATTGGAGAGGTTCGGTGAGCAAATGAAGACCCTTTGAAGTCATATTGCATGGTACCCATTCCACGGGTTTCAACTACCCAGGTTTTACGTATTCTTCCTTCAGCTAAAACATGCATGTGGAACCCAGAGTATGATCAACCATGTGATCGGGAGACGTGTTCAAATATGTCTCAGTTTTCGTACCCTGGTACTCGGGTGCAACATTCCAGATGCTTTACTAACACTCTCCCGACTTGGAGAGTCAGTACCTTTAACCTCCTGTTTGGCCCAGTTTCCAATTTCTGCGGAAGATGAACAGGAATAGCGAGAACCAATGAGAGACTAGCTGGAGGTGTCTGGACGGGCAAATTTAACTCTCATTTCCCACCAGGAAGAGGAATTAACCAAAGGCTCAGCGTGCCGTGCCGGAACCAGATTAGGGCCTGAAGCCATCCTGCGGTGTTGCGGCCAGCTCAAAAGAAAGCGAGTTGAAGAAAGGAGCTCAGGGGCACTGTAATTCACAAACCTGCAGAGTTATAAATGACAGCTATCGTCCAAAAATATACTGAAGTAAGGCTGCCAAGAGGACTTGAAAGCGGGGCAGAATTGCAGGAAACCGATTTCAGGAGGTAGACTGGAATTGCATTGAAAGCATAGGAAAAGAGGCAGAACGTCCACAATGATGCACTTGGCCAAAAAGGGCGTATGCGTTTTTTCCTGAATATATTCAGGAAAAAACGCATACGCCCTTTTTGGCCAACCAAGCAAGCTTGCAAAGGAAATCTGCACTACAATGAAGTCTCACTTCTCCCCGGTCAAAAGGGCCATCTGAAAAAAGTGTAAAATCCAGAAAGGCAGGACAGGTCATGGAGAACTGGGAGCCTTGTTATGCTGATGGGCGGGATGTAAATTGCCAACAGACACTCGGGAGAAGTGTATGGTGTTTCCTGAAACATCTAAAAAACAAAGCAACAGAGCCTAGGGCACTGCAACTTATGGTCCTATAGCTTAGGGAAATTAAAATCAAAAAGACACAGCCACCCCAAAATTTGGAACGTCTCTGTTTACAAGAACCTCGTTTACACTACAAGTTCAACATCGCAGAAAGTGAAAAATGGATAAAGAAGTTGTGGTATTTACTTACAAAGCAATATCACTCAGCAATGAAATCTGTGTCATCAGGCCCTTAGCAGCACAATGAGTGGATTCAGGTATGATGATTCTAACTGAAATAAGTCACACAGAAAAAGAAACATCATAAGATATCAGTAATACACGGAATGTAAACTTGGCTACACAGGAACTGAATTACAGAACAGAACAGGGTCTCAAATTTAGAAAACCAACTTATGCTTGCTTAAGGGGAAAGGTGAGTTGGGGTGCTGCATAAAACCAGAGATTGAAATGAGCACAGATAAAGTTCCTTAAGCCAAATATGGAATAGACAAGAGCTACTCTTTGCTCAACGAAATGGACTCAACACCGCATATTAAACGCCTAAGAATGTACCTGACTAGTAAGTATCTTAAAACCTATGGATTGCTATGTCTCCGAAAGAGAATCAAGCATGTGTACAGGGGCATAAACGCAGCAGTGATAGGACTGGAGAGGTTCGTGAGCAAATGAAGACCCTTTGAAGTCATATTGCATGGTACCCATTCCACGGGTTTCAACTACCCAGGTTTAAGGTATTCTTCATTCAGCTAAAGCATGCATGTGGAACCCAGAGTATGATCAACCATGTGATCGGGAGACGTGTTCAAATATGTCTCAGTTTTCGTACCCTGGTACTCGGGTGCAACATTCCAGACGCTTTACTAACACTCTCCCGACTTGGAGAGTCAGTCCCTTTAACCTCCTGTTTGGCCCAGTTTGCAATTTCTACGGAAGATGAACAGGAATAGCGAGAAGCAATGAGAGACTAGCTGGAGGTGTCTGGACGGGCAAATTTAACTCTCATTTCCCACCAGGAAGAGGAATTAACCAAAGGCTCAGCGTGCCGTGCCAGAACCAGATTAGGGCCTGAAGCCATCCTGCGGTGTTGTGGCCAGGTCACAAGAAAGCGAGTTGAAGAAAGGAGCTCAGGGGTACTGTAATTCACAAACCTGCAGAGTTATAAATGACAGCTATCGTCCAAAAATAGACTGAAGTAAGGCTGCCAAGAGGACTTGAAAGCGGGGCAGAATTGCAGGAAACCGATTTCAGGAGGTAGACTGGAATTGCATTGAAAGCATAGGAAAAGAGGCAGAACGTCCACAATGATGCACTTGGCCAAAAAGGGCGTATGCGTTTTTTCCTGAATATATTCAGGAAAAAAACGCATACGCCCTTTTTGGCCAACCAAGCAAGCTTGCAAAGGAAATCTGCACTACAATGAAGTCTCCCTTCCCCCCGGTCAAAAGGGCCATCTGAAAAAAGTGTAAAATCCAGAAAGGCAGGACAGGCCATGGAGAACTGGGAGCCTTGTTATGCTGATGGGCGGGATGTAAATTGCCAACAGACACTCGGGAGAAGTGTATGGTGTTTCCTGAAACATCTAAAAAACAAAGCAACAGAGCCTAGGGCACTGCCACTTATGGTCCTATAGCTTAGGGAAATTAAAATCAAAAAGACACAGCCACCCCAAAGTTTGGGACGGCTCTGTTTACAAGAACCTCGTTTACAGTACAAGTTCAACATCGCAGAAAGTGAAAAATGGATAAAGAAGTTGTGGTATTTACTTACAAAGCAATATCACTCAGCAATGAAATCTGTGTCATCAGGCCCTTAGCAGCACAATGAGTGGATTCAGGTATGATGATTCTAACTGAAGTAAGTCACACAGAAAAAGAAACATCATAAGATATCAGTAATACACGGAATGTAAACTTGGCTACACAGGAACTGAATTACAGAACAGAACAGGGTCTCAAATTTAGAAAACCAACTTATGCTTGCTTAAGGGTAAAGGTGAGTTGGGGTGCTGCATAAAACCAGAGATTGAAATGAGCACAGATAAAGTTCCTTAAGTCAAATATGGAATAGACAAGAGCTACTCCTTGCTCAACGAAATGGACTCAACACTGCATATTAAACGCCTAAGAATGTACCTGACTAGTAAGTATCTTAAAACCTATGGATTGCTATGTCTCCGAAAGAGAATCAAGCATGTGAACAGGGGCATAAACGCAGCAGTGATAGGATTGTAGAGGTTCGGTGAGCAAATGAAGACCCTTTGAAGTCATATTGCATGGTACCCATTACACGGGTCTTAACTCTCCAGGTTTAAGGTATTCTTCCTTCAGCTAAAACATGCATGTGGAACCCAAGTATGATCAACCATGTGAACGGGAGACGTGTTCAAATATGTCTCAGTTTTCCTCCCCTGGTACTCGGGTGCAACATTCCAGACGCTTTACTAACACTCTCCCCACTTGGAGAGTCAGCGCCTTTAACCTTCTGTTTGGCCCAGTTTGCAATTTCTGCGGAAGATGAACAGGAATAGCGAGAACCAATGAGAGGCTAGCTGGAGGTGTCTGGACGGGCAAATTTAACTCTCATTTCCCACCAGGAAGAGGAAATAACCAAAGGCTCAGCGTGCCGTACCGGAACCAGATTAGGGCCTGAAGCCATCCTGCGGTGTTGCGGCCACCTCAAAAGAAACCGAGTTGAAGAAAGGAGCTCAGGGGCACTATAATTCACAAACCTGCAGAGTTATAAATGACAGCTATCGTCCAAAAATAGACTGAAGTAAGGCTGCCAAGAGGACTTGAAAGCGGGGCAGAATTGCAGGAAACCGATTTCAGGAGGTAGACTGGAATTGCATTGAAAGCATAGGAAAAGAGGCAGAACGTCCACAATGATGCACTTGGCCAAAAAGGGCGTATGCGTTTTTTCCTGAATATATTCAGGAAAAAACGCATACGCCCTTTTTGGCCAACCAAGCAAGCTTGCAAAGGAAATCTGCACTACAATGAAGTCTCACTTCCCCCCGGTCAAAAGGGCCATCTGAAAAAAGTGTAAAATCCAGAAAGGCAGGACAGGCCATGGAGAACTGGGAGCCTTGTTATGCTGATGGGCGGGATGTAAATTGCCAACAACCACTAGGGAGAAGTGTATGGTGTTTCCTGAAACATCTAAAAAACAAAGCAACAGAACCTAGGGCACTTCCACTTATGGTCCTATAGCATAGGGAAATTAAAATCAAAAAGACACAGCCACCCCAAAGATTGGAACGGCTCTGTTTACAAGAACCTCGTTTACAGTACAAGTTCAACATCGCAGAAAGTGAAAAATGGATAAAGAAGTTGTGGTATTTACTTACAAAGCAATATCACTCAGCAATGAAATCTGTGTCATCAGGCCCTTAGCAGCACAATGAGTGGATTCAGGTATGATGATTCTAACTGAAATAAGTCACACAGAAAAAGAAACATCATAAGATATCAGTAATACACGGAATGTAAACTTGGCTACACAGGAACTGAATTACAGAACAGAACAGAGTCTCAAATTTAGAAAAGCAACTTATTCTTGCTTAAGGGTAAAGGTGAGTTGGGGTGCTGCATAAAACCAGAGATTGAAATGAGCACAGATAAAGTTCCTTAAGCCAAATATGGAATAGACAAGAGCTACTCCTTGCTCAACGAAATGGACTCAACACCCCATATTAAACGCCTAAGAATGTACCTGACTAGTAAGTATCTTAAAACCTATGGATTGCTATGTCTCCGAAAGAGAATCAAGCATGTGTACAGGGGCATAAACGCAGCAGTGATAGGATTGGAGAGGTTCGGTGAGCAAATGAAGACCCTTTGAAGTCATATTGCATGGTACCCATTCCACGGGTTTCAACTACCCAGGTTTTAGGTATTCTTCCTTCAGCTAAAATATGCATGTGGAACCCAGAGTATGATCAACCATGTGAACAGGAGACGTGTTCAAATATGTCTCAGTTTTCCTCCCCTGGTACTCGGGTGCAACATTCCAGACGCTTTACTAACACTCTTCCCACTTGGAGAGTCAGTCCCTTTAACCTCCTGTTTGGCCCAGTTTGCAATTTCTGCGGAAGATGAACAGGAATAGCGAGAACCAATGAGAGGCTAGCTGGAGGTGTCTGGACGGGCAAATTTAACTCTCATTTCCCAACAGGAAGAGGAAATAACCAAAGGCTCAGTGTGCCGTACCGGAACCAGATTAGGGCCTGAAGCCATCCTGCGGTGTTGCGGCCACCTCAAAAGAAACCGAGTTGAAGAAAGGAGCTCAGGGGCACTATAATTCACAAACCTGCAGAGTTATAAATGACAGCTATTGTCCAAAAATATACTGAAGTAAGGCTGCCAAGAGGACTTGAAAGCGGGGCAGAATTGCAGGAAACCGATTTCAGGAGGTAGACTGGAATTGCATTGAAAGCATAGGAAAAGAGGCAGAACGTCCACAATGATGCACTTGGCCAAAAAGGGCGTATGCGTTTTTTCCTGAATATATTCAGGAAAAAACGCATACGCCTTTTTTTGCCAAGCAAGCAAGCTTGCAAAGGAAATCTGCACTACAATGAAGTCTCACTTCCCCCCAGTCAAAAGGGCCATCTGAAAAAAGTGTAAAATCCAGAAAGGCAGGACAGGCCATGGAGAACTGGGAGCCTTGTTATGCTGATGGGCGGGATGTAAATTGCCAACAGACACTCGGGAGAAGTGTATGGTGTTTCCTGAAACATCTAAAAAACAAAGCAACAGAGCCTAGGGCACTGCCACTTATGGTCCTATAGCTTAGGGAAATTAAAATCAAAAAGACACAGCCACCCCAAAGTTTGGGACGGCTCTGTTTACAAGAACCTCGTTTACAGTACAAGTTCAACATCGCAGAAAGTGAAAAATGGATAAAGAAGTTGTGGTATTTACTTACAAAGCAATATCACTCAGCAATGAAATCTGTGTCATCAGGCCCTTAGCAGCACAATGAGTGGATTCAGGTATGATGATTCTAACTGAAGTAAGTCACACAGAAAAAGAAACATCATAAGATATCAGTAATACACGGAATGTAAACTTGGCTACACAGGAACTGAATTACAGAACAGAACAGGGTCTCAAATTTAGAAAACCAACTTATGCTTGCTTAAGGGTAAAGGTGAGTTGGGGTGCTGCATAAAACCAGAGATTGAAATGAGCACAGATAAAGTTCCTTAAGTCAAATATGGAATAGACAAGAGCTACTCCTTGCTCAACGAAATGGACTCAACACTGCATATTAAACGCCTAAGAATGTACCTGACTAGTAAGTATCTTAAAACCTATGGATTGCTATGTCTCCGAAAGAGAATCAAGCATGTGAACAGGGGCATAAACGCAGCAGTGATAGGATTGGAGAGGTTCGGTGAGCAAATGAAGACCCTTTGAAGTCATATTGCATGGTACCCATTACACGGGTCTTAACTCTCCAGGTTTAAGGTATTCTTCCTTCAGCTAAAACATGCATGTGGAACCCAAGTATGATCAACCATGTGAACGGGAGACGTGTTCAAATATGTCTCAGTTTTCCTCCCCTGGTACTCGGGTGCAACATTCCAGACGCTTTACTAACACTCTCCCCACTTGGAGAGTCAGCGCCTTTAACCTTCTGTTTGGCCCAGTTTGCAATTTCTGCGGAAGATGAACAGGAATAGCGAGAACCAATGAGAGGCTAGCTGGAGGTGTCTGGACGGGCAAATTTAACTCTCATTTCCCACCAGGAAGAGGAAATAACCAAAGGCTCAGCGTGCCGTACCGGAACCAGATTAGGGCCTGAAGCCATCCTGCGGTGTTGCGGCCACCTCAAAAGAAACCGAGTTGAAGAAAGGAGCTCAGGGGCACTATAATTCACAAACCTGCAGAGTTATAAATGACAGCTATCGTCCAAAAATAGACTGAAGTAAGGCTGCCAAGAGGACTTGAAAGCGGGGCAGAATTGCAGGAAACCGATTTCAGGAGGTAGACTGCAATTGCATTGAAAGCATAGGAAAAGAGGCAGAACGTCCACAATGATGCACTTGGCCAAAAAGGGCGTATGCGTTTTTTCCTGAATATATTCAGGAAAAAAACGCATACGCCCTTTTTGGCCAACCAAGCAAGCTTGCAAAGGAAATCTGCACTACAATGAAGTCTCACTTCCCCCCGGTCAAAAGGGCCATCTGAAAAAAGTGTAAAATCCAGAAAGGCAGGACAGGCCATGGAGAACTGGGAGCCTTGTTATGCTGATGGGCGGGATGTAAATTGCCAACAACCACTCGGGAGAAGTGTATGGTGTTTCCTGAAACATCTAAAAAACAAAGCAACAGAGCCTAGGGCACTTCCACTTATGGTCCTATAGCTTAGGGAATTTAAAATCAAAAAGACACAGCCACCCCAAAGTTTGGAACGGCTCTGTTTACAAGAACCTCGTTTACAGTACAAGTTCAACATCGCAGAAAGTGAAAAATGGATAAAGAAGTTGTGGTATTTACTTACAAAGCAATATCACTCAGCAATGAAATCTGTGTCATCAGGCCCTTAGCAGCACAATGAGTGGATTCAGGTATGATGATTCTAACTGAAATAAGTCACACAGAAAAAGAAACATCATAAGATATCAGTAATACACGGAATGTAAACTTGGCTACACAGGAACTGAATTACAGAACAGAACAGGGTCTCAAATTTAGAAAACCAACTTATTCTTGCTTAAGGGTAAAGGTGAGTTGGGGTGCTGCATAAAACCAGAGATTGAAATGAGCACAGATAAAGTTCCTTAAGCCAAATATGGAATAGACAAGAGCTACTCCTTGCTCAATGAAATGGACTCAACACCGCATATTAAACACCTAAGAATGTACCTGACTAGTAAGTATCTTAAAACCTATGGATTGCTATGTCTCCGAAAGAGAATCAAGCATGTGTACAGGGGCGTAAACGCAGCAGTGATAAGATTGGAAAGGTTCGGTGAGCAAATGAAGACCCTTTGAAGTCATATTGCATGGTACCCATTCCACGGGTTTCAACTACCCAGGTTTTACGTATTCTTCCTTCAGCTAAAACATGCATGTGGAACCCAGAGTATGATCAACCATGTGATCGTGAGACGTGTTCAAATATGTCTCAGTTTTCGTACCCTGGTACTCGGGTGCAACATTCCAGATGCTTTACTAACACTCTCCCGACTTGGAGAGTCAGTCCCTTTAACCTCCTGTTTGGCCCAGTTTCCAATTTCTGCGGAAGATGAACAGGAATAGCGGGAACCAATGAGAGACTAGCTGGAGGTGTCTGGATGGGCAAATTTAACTCTCATTTCCCACCAGGAAGAGGAATTAACCAAAGGCTCAGCGTGCCGTGCCGGAACCAGATTAGGGCCTGAAGCCATCCTGCGGTGTTGCGGCCAGCTCACAAGAAAGCAAGTTGAAGAAAGGAGCTCAGGGGCACTGTAATTCACAAACCTGCAGAGTTATAAATGACAGCTATCGTCCAAAAATATACTGAAGTAAGGCTGCCAAGAGGACTTGAAAGCGGGGCAGAATTGCAGGAAACCGATTTCAGGAGGTAGACTGGAATTGCATTGAAAGCATAGGAAAAGAGGCAGAACGTCCACAATGATGCACTTGGCCAAAAAGGGCGTATGCGTTTTTTCCTGAATATATTCAGGAAAAAACGCATACGCCCTTTTTGGCCAACCAAGCAAGCTTGCAAAGGAAATCTGCACTACAATGACGTCTCACTTCTCCCCAGTCAAAAGGGCCATCTGAAAAAAGTGTAAAATCCAGAAAGGCAGGACAGGCCATGGAGAACTGGGAGCCTTGTTATGCTGATGGGCGGGATGTAAATTGCCAACAGACACTCGGGAGAAGTGTATGGTGTTTCCTGAAACATCTAAAAAACAAAGCAACAGAGCCTAGGGCACTGCCACTTATGGTCCTATAGATTAGGGAAATTAAAATCAAAAAGACACAGCCACCCCAAAGTTTGGGACGCCTCTGTTTACAAGAACCTCGTTTACAGTACAAGTTCAACATCGCAGAAAGTGAAAAATGGATAAAGAAGTTGTGGTATTTACTTACAAAGCAATATCACTCAGCAATGAAATCTGTGTCATCAGGCCCTTAGCAGCACAATGAGTGGATTCAGGTATGATGATTCTAACTGAAGTAAGTCACACAGAAAGAGAAACATCATAAGATATCAGTAATACACGGAATGTAAACTTGGCTACACAGGAACTGAATTACAGAACAGAACAGGGTCTCAAATTTAGAAAACCAACTTATGCTTGCTTAAGGGTAAAGGTGAGTTGGGGTGCTGCATAAAACCAGAGATTGAAATGAGCACAGATAAAGTTCCTTAAGCCAAATATGGAATAGACAAGAGCTACTCCTTGCTCAACGAAATGGACTCAACACCGCATATTAAACGCCTAAGAATGTACCTGACTAGTAAGTATCTTAAAACCTATGGATTGCTATGTCTCCGAAAGAGAATCAAGCATGTGTACAGGGGCGTAAACGCAGCAGTGATAAGATTGGAAAGGTTCGGTGAGCAAATGAAGACCCTTTGAAGTCATATTGCATGGTACCCATTCCACGGGTTTCAACTACCCAGGTTTTACGTATTCTTCCTTCAGCTAAAACATGCATGTGGAACCCAGAGTATGATCAACCATGTGATCGTGAGACGTGTTCAAATATGTCTCAGTTTTCGTACCCTGGTACTCGGGTGCAACATTCCAGATGCTTTACTAACACTCTCCCGACTTGGAGAGTCAGTCCCTTTAACCTCCTGTTTGGCCCAGTTTCCAATTTCTGCGGAAGATGAACAGGAATAGCGAGAACCAATGAGAGACTAGCTGGAGGTGTCTGGACGGGCAAATTTAACTCTCATTTCCCACCAGGAAGAGGAAATAACCAAAGGCTCAGCATGCCGTACCGGAACCAGATTAGGGCCTGAAACCATCCTGCGGTGTTGCGGCCACCTCAAAAGAAACCGAGTTGAAGAAAGGAGCTCAGGGGCACTATAATTCACAAACCTGCAGAGTTATAAATGACAGCTATCGTCCAAAAATAGACTGAAGTAAGGCTGCCAAGAGGACTTGAAAGCGGGGCAGAATTGCAGGAAACCGATTTCAGGAGGTAGACTGGCATTGCATTGAAAGCATAGGAAAAGAGGCAGAACGTCCACAATGATGCACTTGGCCAAATAGGGCGTATGCGTTTTTTCCTGAATATATTCAGGAAAAAACGCATACGCCCTTTTTGGCCAACCAAGCAAGCTTGCAAAGGAAATCTGCACTACAATGAAGGATCACTTCCCCCCGGTCAAAAGGGACATCTGAAAAAAGTGTAAAATCCAGAAAGGCAGGACAGGCCATGGAGAACTGGGAGCCTTGTTATGCTGATGGGCGGGATGTAAATTGCCAACAACCACTCGGGAGAAGTGTATGGTGTTTCCTGAAACATCTAAAAAACAAAGCAACAGAACCTAGGGCACTTCCACTTATGGTCCTATAGCTTAGGGAATTTAAAATCAAAAAGACACAGCCACCCCAAAGTTTGGAACGGCTCTGTTTACAAGAACCTCGTTTACAGTACAAGTTCAACATCGCAGAAAGTGAAAAATGGATAAAGAAGTTGTGGTATTTACTTAGAAAGCAATATCACTCAGCAATGAAATCTGTGTCATCAGGCCCTTAGCAGCACAATGAGTGGATTCAGGTATGATGATTCTAACTGAAATAAGTCACACAGAAAAAGAAACATCATAAGATATCAGTAATACACGGAATGTAAACTTGGCTACACAGGAACTGAATTACAGAACAGAACAGGGTCTCAAATTTAGAAAACCAACTTATTCTTGCTTAAGGGTAAAGGTGAGTTTTGGTGCTGCATAAAACCAGAGATTGAAATGAGCACAGATAAAGTTCCTTAAGCCAAATATGGAATAGACAAGAGCTACTCCTTGCTCAACGAAATGGACTCAACACCCCATATTAAACGCCTAAGAATGTACCTGACTAGTAAGTATCTTAAAACCTATGGATTGCTATGTCTCCGAAAGAGAATCAAGCATGTGTACAGGGGCATAAACGCAGCAGTGATAGGATTGGAGAGGTTCGGTGAGCAAATGAAGACCCTTTGAAGTCATATTGCATGGTACCCATTCCACGGGTTTCAACTACCCAGGTTTTAGGTATTCTTCCTTCAGCTAAAATATGCATGTGGAACCCAGAGTATGATCAACCATGTGAACGGGAGACGTGTTCAAATATGTCTCAGTTTTCCTCCCCTGGTACTCGGGTGCAACATTCCAGACGCTTTACTAACACTCTCCCCACTTGGAGAGTCAGTCCCTTTAACCTCCTGTTTGGCCCAGTTTGCAATTTCTGCGGAAGATGAACAGGAATAGCGAGAACCAATGAGAGGCTAGCTGGAGGTGTCTGGACGGGCAAATTTAACTCTCATTTCCCAACAGGAAGAGGAAATAACCAAAGGCTCAGTGTGCCGTACCGGAACCAGATTAGGGCCTGAAGCCATCCTGCGGTGTTGCGGCCAGGTCACAAGAAAGCAAGTTGAAGAAAGGAGCTCAGGGGCACTGTAATTCACAAACCTGCAGAGTTATAAATGACAGCTATCGTCCGAAAATATACTGAAGTAAGGCTGCCAAGAGGACTTGAAAGCGGGGCAGAATTGCAGGAAACCGATTTCAGGAGGTAGACTGGAATTGCATTGAAAGCATAGGAAAAGAGGCAGAACGTCCACAATGATGCACTTGGCCAAAAAGGGTGTATGCGTTTTTTCCTGAATATATTCAGGAAAAAACATATACGCCCTTTTTGGCCAACCAAGCAAGCTTGCAAAGGAAATCTGCACTACAATGAAGTCTCACTTCCCCCCAGTCAAAAGGGCCATCTGAAAAAAGTGTAAAATCCAGAAAGGCAGGACAGGCCATGGAGAACTGGGAGCCTTGTTATGCTGATGGGCGGGATGTAAATTGCCAACAGACACTCGGGAGAAGTGTATGGTGTTTCCTGAAACATCTAAAAAACAAAGCAACAGAGCCTAGGGCACTGCCACTTATGGTCCTATAGCTTAGGGAAATTAAAATCAAAAAGACACAGCCACCCCAAAGTTTGGGACGGCTCTGTTTACAAGAACCTCGTTTACAGTACAAGTTCAACATCGCAGAAAGTGAAAAATGGATAAAGAAGTTGTGGTATTTACTTACAAAGCAATATCACTCAGCAATGAAATCTGTGTCATCAGGCCCTTAGCAGCACAATGAGTGTATTCAGGTATGATGATTCTAACTGAAGTAAGTCACACAGAAAAAGAAACATCATAAGATATCTGTAATACACGGAATGTAAACTTGGCTACACAGGAACTGAATTACAGAACAGAACAGGGTCTCAAATTTAGAAAACCAACTTATGCTTGCTTAAGGGTAAAGGTGAGTTGGGGTGCTGCATAAAACCAGAGATTGAAATGAGCACAGATAAAGTTCCTTAAGTCAAATATGGAATAGACAAGAGCTACTCCTTGCTCAACGAAATGGACTCAACACTGCATATTAAACGCCTAAGAATGTACCTGACTAGTAAGTATCTTAAAACCTATGGATTGCTATGTCTCCGAAAGAGAATCAAGCATGTGAACAGGGGCATAAACACAGCAGTGATAGGATTGGAGAGGTTCGGTGAGCAAATGAAGACCCTTTGAAGTCATATTGCATGGTACCCATTACACGGGTCTTAACTCTCCAGGTTTAAGGTATTCTTCCTTCAGCTAAAACATGCATGTGGAACCCAAGTATGATCAACCATGTGAACGGGAGACGTGTTCAAATATGTCTCAGTTTTCCTCCCCTGGTACTCGGGTGCAACATTCCAGACGCTTTACTAACACTCTCCCCACTTGGAGAGTCAGCACCTTTAACCTCCTGTTTGGCCCAGTTTGCAATTTCTGTGGAAGATGAACAGGAATAGCGAGAACCAATGAGAGACTAGCTGGAGGTGTCTGGACGGGCAAATTTAACTCTCATTTCCCACCAGGAAGAGGAAATAACCAAAGGCTCAGCGTGCCGTGCCGGAACCAGATTAGGGCCTGAAGCCATCCTGCGGTGTTGCGGCCAGGTCACAAGAAAGCAAGTTGAAGAAAGGAGCTCAGGGGCACTGTAATTCACAAACCTGCAGAGTTATAAATGACAGCTATCGTCCAAAAATAGACTGAAGTAAGGCTGCCAAGAGGACTTGAAAGCGGGGCAGAATTGCAGGAAACCGATTTCAGGAGGTAGACTGGAATTGCATTGAAAGCATAGGAAAAGAGGCAGAACGTCCACAATGATGCACTTGGCCAAAAAGGGCGTATGCGTTTTTTCCTGAATATATTCAGGAAAAAACGCATACGCCCTTTTTGGCCAACCAAGCAAGCTTGCAAAGAAAATCTGCACTACAATGAAGTCTCACTTCCCCCCGGTCAAAAGGGCCATCTGAAAAAAGTGTAAAATCCAGAAAGGCAGGACAGGCCATGGAGAACTGGGAGCCTTGTTATGCTGATGGGCGGGATGTAAATTGCCAACAACCACTCAGGAGAAGTGTATGGTGTTTCCTGAAACATTTAAAAAACAAAGCAACAGAGCCTAGGGCACTTCCACTTATGGTCCTATAGCTTAGGGAAATTAAAATCAAAAAGACACAGCCACCCCAAAGTTTGGGACGCCTCCGTTTACAAGAACCTCGTTTACCGTACAAGTTCAATATCACAGAAAGTGAAAAATGGATAAAGAACTTGTGGTACTTACGTACAATGCAGTATCACTCAGCAATGAAATCTATGTCATCAGGCCCGTAGCAGCATAATGAGTGGATTCAGGTACGATGATTCTAACTGAAATAAGTCACACAGAAAAAGAAACATCATAAGATATCACTAATACACGGAATGTAAACTTGGCTACACAGGAACTGCATTCCAAAACAGAACAGGGTCTCAAATTTAGAAAACCAACTTATGCTTGCTTAAGGGGAAAGGTGAGTTGGGGTGCTGCATAAAACCAGAGATTGAAATGAGCACAGATAAAGTTCCTTAAGCCAAATATGGAATAGACAAGAGCTACTCCTTGCTCAACGAAATGGACTCAACACCGCATATTAAACGCCTAAGAATGTACCTGACTAGTAAGTATCTTAAAACCTATGGATTGCTATGTCTCCGAAAGAGAATCAAGCATGTGTACAGGGGCATAAACGCAGCAGTGATAGGATTGGAGAGGTTCGGTGAGCAAATGAAGACCCTTTGAAGTCATATTGCATGGTACCCATTCCACGGGTTTCAACTACCCAGGTTTTAGGTATTCTTCCTTCAGCTAAAATATGCATGTGGAACCCAGAGTATGATCAACCATGTGATCGGGAGACGTGTTCAAATATGTCTCAGTTTTCGTACCCTGGTACTCGGGTGCAACATTCCAGACGCTTTACTAACACTCTCCCGACTTGGAGAGTCAGTCCCTTTAACCTCCTGTTTGGCCCAGTTTGCAATTTCTGCGGAAGATGAACAGGAATAGCGAGAACCAATGAGAGGCTAGCTGGAGGTGTCTGGACGGGCAAATTTAACTCTCATTTCCCACCAGGAAGAGGAAATAACCAAAGGCGCAGTGCGCCGTACCGGAACCAGATTAGGGCCTGAAGCCATCCTGCGGTGTTGCGGCCAGCTCAAAAGAAAGCGAGTTGAAGAAAGGAGCTCAGGGGCACTGTAATTCACAAACCTGCAGAGTTATAAATGACAGCTATCGTCCAAAAATATACTGAAGTAAGGCTGCCAAGAGGACTTGAAAGCGGGGCAGAATTGCAGGAAACCGATTTCAGGAGGTAGACTGGAATTGCATTGAAAGCATAGGAAAAGAGGCAGAACGTCCACAATGATGCACTTGGCAAAAAAGGGCGTATGTGTTTTTTCCTGAATATATTCAGGAAAAAACGCATACGCCCTTTTTGGCCAACCAAGCAAGCTTGCAAAGGAAATCTGCACTACAATGAAGTCTCACTTCCCCCCGGTCAAAAGGGCCATCTGAAAAAAGTGTAAAATCCAGAAAGGCAGGACAGGCCATGGAGAACTGGGTGCCTTGTTATGCTGATGGGCGGGATGTAAATTGCCAACAACCACTCGGGAGAAGTGTATGGTGTTTCCTGAAACATCTAAAAAACAAAGCAACAGAGCCTAGGGCGCTTCCACTTATGGTCCTATAGCTTAGGGAAATTAAAATCAAAAAGACACAGCCACCCCAAAGTTTGGGACGCCTCCGTTTACAAGAACCTCGTTTACCGTACAAGTTCAATATCACAGAAAGTGAAAAATGGATAAAGAACTTGTGGTACTTACGTACAATGCAGTATCACTCAGCAATGAAATCTATGTCATCAGGCCCGAAGCAGCATAATGAGTGGATTCAGGTACGATGATTCTAACTGAAATAAGTCACACAGAAAAAGAAACATCATAAGATATCACTAATACACGGAATGTAAACTTGGCTACACAGGAACTGCATTCCAAAACAGAACAGGGTCTCAAATTTAGAAAACCAACTTATGCTTGCTTAAGGGGAAAGGTGAGTTGGGGTGCTGCATAAAACCAGAGATTGAAATGAGCACAGATAAAGTTCCTTAAGCCAAATACGGAATAGACAAGAGCTACTCCTTGCTCAACGAAATGGACTCAACACCCCATATTAAACGCCTAAGAATGTACCTGACTAGTAAGTATCTTAAAACCTATGGATTGCTATGTCTCCGAAAGAGAATCAAGCATGTGTACAGGGGCATAAACGCAGCAGTGATAGGATTGGAGAGGTTCGGTGAGCAAATGAAGACCCTTTGAAGTCATATTGCATGGTACCCATTCCACGGGTCTCAACTCTCCAGGTTTAAGGTATTCTTCCTTCAGCTAAAACATGCATGTGGAACCTAGAGTATGATCAACCATGTGATCGGGAGACGTGTTCAAATATGTCGCAGTTTTCCTCCCCTGGTACTCGGGTGCAACATTCCAGACGCTTTACTAACACTCTCCCCACTTGGAGAGTCAGCGCCTTTAACCTCCTGTTTGGCCCAGTTTGCAATTTCTGCGGAAGATGAACAGGAATAGCGAGAACCAATGAGAGGCTAGCTGGAGGTGTCTGGACGGGCAAATTTAACTCTCATTTCCCACCAGGAAGAGGAAATAACCAAAGGCTCAGCGTGCCGTACCGGAACCAAATTAGGGCCTGAAGCAATCCTGCGGTGTTGCGGCCAGCTCAAAAGAAAGCGAGTTGAAGAAAGGAGCTCAGGGGCACTGTAATTCACAAACCTGCAGAGTTATAAATGACAGCTATCGTCCAAAAATAGACTGAAGTAAGGCTGCCAAGAGGACTTGAAAGCGGGGCAGAATTGCAGGAAACCGATTTCAGGAGGTAGACTGGAATTGCATTGAAAGCATAGGAAAAGAGGCAGAACGTCCACAATGATGCACTTGGCCAAAAAGGGCGTATGCGTTTTTTCCTGAATATATTCAGGAAAAAACGCATACGCCCTTTTTGGCCAACCAAGCAAGCTTGCAAAGGAAATCTGCACTACAATGAAGTCTCACTTCCCCCCGGTCAAAAGGGCCATCTGAAAAAAGTGTAAAATCCAGAAAGGCAGGACAGGCCATGGAGAACTGGGAGCCTTGTTATGCTGATGGGCGGGATGTAAATTGCCAACAACCACTCGGGAGAAGTGTATGGTGTTTCCTGAAACATCTAAAAAACAAAGCAACAGAACCTAGGGCACTTCCACTTATGGTCCTATAGCTTAGGGAAATTAAAATCAAAAAGACACAGCCACCCCAAAGTTTGGAACGGCTCTGTTTACAAGAACCTCGTTTACAGTACAAGTTCAACATCGCAGAAAGTGAAAAATGGAGAAAGAAGTTGTGGTATTTACTTACAAAGCAATATCACTCAGCAATGAAATCTGTGTCATCAGGCCCTTAGCAGCACAATGAGTGGATTCAGGTATGATGATTCTAACTGAAGTATGTCACACAGAAAAAGAACATCATAAGATATCAGTAATACACGGAATGTAAACTTGGCTACACAGGAACTGAATTACAGAACAGAACAGGGACTCAAATTTAGAAAACCAACTTATGCTTGCTTAAGGGTAAAGGTGAGTTGGGGTGCTGCATAAAACCAGAGATTGAAATGAGCACAGATAAAGTTCCTTAAGCCAAATATGGAATAGACAAGAGCTACTCCTTGCTCAACGAAATGGACTCAACAACGCATATTAAACGCCTAAGAATGTACCTGACTTGTAAGTATCTTAAAACCTATGGATTGCTATGTCTCCAAAAGAGAATCAAGCATGTGTACAGGGGCATAAACGCAGCAGTGATAGGATTGGAGAGGTTGGGTGAGCAAATGAAGACCCTTTGAACTCATATTGCAGGGTACCCATTCCACGTGTTTCAACTACCTAGGTTTAAGGTATTCTTCCTTCATCTAAAACATGCATGTGGAACCTAGAGTATGATCAACCATGTGATCGGGAGACGTGTTCAAATATGTCTCAGTTTTCGTACCCTGGTACTCGGGTGCAACATTCCAGACGCTTTACTAACACTCTCCCGACTTGGAGAGTCAGTCCCTTTAACCTCCTGTTTAGCCCAGTTTACAATTTCTGCGGAAGATGAACAGGAATAGCGAGAACCAATGGAGACTAGCTGGAGGTGTCTGGACGGGCAAATTTAACTCTCATTTCCTACCAGGAAGAGGAATTAACCAAAGGCTCAGCGTGCCATGCCAGAATCAGATTAGGGCCTGAAGCCATCCTGCGGTGTTGCGGCCAGGTCACAAGAAAGCGAGTTGAAGAAAGGAGCTCAGGGGCACTGTAATTCACAAACCTGCAGAGTTATAAATGACAGCTATCGTCCAAAAATAGACTGAAGTAAGGCTGCCAAGAGGACTTGAAAGCGGGGCAGAATTGCAGGAAACCGATTTCAGGAGGTAGACTGGAATTGCATTGAAAGCATAGGAAAAGAGGCAGAACGTCCACAATGATGCACTTGGCCAAAAAGGGCGTATGCGTTTTTTCCTGAATATATTCAGGAAAAAACGCATACGCCCTTTTTGGCCAACCAAGCAAGCTTGCAAAGGAAATCTGCACTACAATGAAGTCTCACTTCCCCCCAGTCAAAAGGGCCTTCTGAAACAAGTGTAAAATCCAGAAAGGCAGGACAGGCCATGGAGAACTGGGAGCCTTGTTATGCTGATGGGCGGGATGTAAATTGCCAACAGACACTTGGGAGAAGTGTATGGTGTTTCCTGAAACATCTAAAAAACAAAGCAACAGAGCCTAGGGCACTGCCACTTATGGTCCTATAGCTTAGGGAAATTAAAATCAAAAAGACACAGCCACCCCAAAGTTTGGGACGCCTCTGTTTACAAGAACCTCGTTTACAGTACAAGTTCAACATCGCAGAAAGTGAAAAATGGATAAAGAAGTTGTGGTATTTACTTACAAAGCAATATCACTCAGCAATGAAATCTATGTCATCAGGCCCTTAGCATCACAATGAGTGGATTCAGGTATGATGATTCTAACTGAAATAAGTCACACAGAAAATGAACCATCATAAGATATCAGTAATACACGGAATGTAAACTTGGCTACACAGGAACTGAATTACAGAACAGAACAGGGTCTCAAATTTAGAAAACCAACTTATGCTTGCTTAAGGGGAAAGGTGAGTTGGGGTGCTGCATAAAACCAGAGATTGAAATGAGCACAGATAAAGTTCCTTAAGTCAAATATGGAATAGACAAGAGCTACTCCTTGCTCAACGAAATGGACTCAACACCGCATATTAAACGCCTAAGAATGTACCTGACTAGTAAGTATCTTAAAACCTATGGATTGCTATGTCTCCGAAAGACATTCAAGCATGTGTACAGGGGCATAAACGCAGCAGTGATAGGATTGGAGAGGTTCGGTGAGCAAATGAAGACCCTTTGAAGTCATATTGCATGGTACCCATTCCACAGGTCTCAACTCTCCAGGTTTAAGGTATTCTTCCTTCAGCTAAAACATGCATGTGGAACCCAAGTATGATCAACCATGTGAACGGGAGACGTGTTCAAATATGTCTCAGTTTTCCTCCCCTGGTACTCGGGTGCAACATTCCAGACGCTTTACTAACACTCTCCCCACTTGGAGAGTCAGCGCCTTTAACCTCCTGTTTGGCCCAGTTTGCAATTTCTGCGGAAGATGAACAGGAATAGCGAGAACCAATGAGAGGCTAGCTGGAGGTGTCTGGACGGGCAAATTTAACTCTCATTTCCCACCAGGAAGAGGAAATAACCAAAGGCTCAGCGTGCCGTACCGGAACCAGATTAGGGCCTGAAGCCATCCTGCGGTGTTGCGGCCAGCTCAAAAGAAAGCGAGTTGAAGAAAGGAGCTCAGGGGCACTGTAATTCACAAACCTGCAGAGTTATAAATGACAGCTATTGTCCAAAAATATACTGAAGTAAGGCTGCCAAGAGGACTTGAAAGTGGGGCAGAATTGCAGGAAACCAATTTCAGGAGGTAGACTGGAATTGCATTGAAAGCATAGGAAAAGAGGCAGAACGTCCACAATGATGCACTTGGCCAAAAAGGGCGTATGCGTTTTTTCCTGAATATATTCAGGAAAAAACGCATACGCCCTTTTTGGCCAACCAAGCAAGCTTGCAAAGGAAATCTGCACTACAATGAAGTCTCACTTCCCCCCGGTCAAAAGGGCCATCTGAAAAAAGTGTAAAATCCAGAAAGGCAGGACAGGCCATGGAGAACTGGGAGCCTTGTTATGCTGATGGGCGGGATGTAAATTGCCAACAACCACTCGGGAGAAGTGTATGGTGTTTCCTGAAACATCTAAAAAACAAAGCAACAGAACCTAGGGCACTTCCACTTATGGTCCTATAGCTTAGGGAAATTAAAATCAAAAAGACACAGCCACCCCAAAGTTTGGAACGGCTCTGTTTACAAGAACCTCGTTTACAGTACAAGTTCAACATCGCAGAAAGTGAAAAATGGATAAAGAAGTTGTGGTATTTACTTACAAAGCAATATCACTCAGCAATGAAATCTGTGTCATCAGGCCCTTAGCAGCACAATGAGTGGATTCAGGTATGATGATTCTAACTGAAATAAGTCACACAGAAAAAGAAACATCCTAAGATATCAGTAATACACGGAATGTAAACTTGGCTACACAGGAACTGAATTACAGAACAGAACAGGGTCTCAAATTTAGAAAACCAACTTATGCTTGCTTAAGGGGAAAGGTGAGTTGGGGTGCTGCATAAAACCAGAGATTGAAATGAGCACAGATAAAGTTCCTTAAGTCAAATATGGAATAGACAAGAGCTACTCCTTGCTCAACGAAATGGACTCAACACCGCATATTAAACGCCTAAGAATGTACCTGACTAGTAAGTATCTTAAAACCTATGGATTGCTATGTCTCCGAAAGAGAATCAAGCATGTGTACAGGGGCATAAACGCAGCAGTGATAGGATTGGAGAGGTTCGGTGAGTAAATGAAGACCCTTTGAAGTCATATTGCATGGTACCCATTCCACGGGTTTCAACTACCCAGGTTTTAGGTATTCTTCCTTCAGCTAAAACATGCATGTGGAACCCAAGTATGATCAACCATGTGAATGGGAGACGTGTTCAAATACGTCTCAGTTTTCCTCCCCTGGTACTCGGGTGCAACATTCCAGACGCTTTACTAACACTCTCCCCACTTGGAGAGTCAGCGCCTTTAACCTCCTGTTTGGCCCAGTTTGCAATTTCTGCGGAAGATGAACAGGAATAGCGAGAACCAATGAGAGGCTAGCTGGAGGTGTCTGGACGGGCAAATTTAACTCTCATTTCCCAACAGGAAGAGGAAATAACCAAAGGCTCAGCGTGCCGTACCGGAACCAGATTAGGGCCTGAAGCCATCCTGCGGTGTTGCGTCCACCTCAAAAGAAACCGAGTTGAAGAAAGGAGCTCAGGGGCACTATAATTCACAAACCTGCAGAGTTATAAATGACAGCTATCGTCCAAAAATAGACTGAAGTAAGGCTGCCAAGAGGACTTGAAAGCGGGGCAGAATTGCAGGAAACCGATTTCAGGAGGTAGACTGGAATTGCCTTGAAAGCATAGGAAAAGAGGCAGAACGTCCACAATGATGCACTTGGCCAAAAAGGGCGTATGCGTTTTTTCCTGAATATATTCAGGAAAAAACGCATACGCCCTTTTTGGCCAACCAAGCAAGCTTGCAAAGGAAATCTGCACTACAATGAAGTCTCACTTCCCCCCGGTCAAAAGGGCCATCTGAAAAAAGTGTAAAATCCAGAAAGGCAGGACAGGCCATGGAGAACTGGGAGCCTTGTTATGCTGATGGGCGGGATGTAAATTGCCAACAACCACTCGGGAGAAGTGTATGGTGTTTCCTGAAACATCTAAAAAACAAAGCAACAGAGCCTAGGGCACTTCCACTTATGGTCCTATAGCTTAGGGAATTTAAAATCAAAAAGACACAGCCACCCCAAAGTTTGGAACGGCTCTGTTTACAAGAACCTCGTTTACAGTACAAGTTCAACATCGCAGAAAGTGAAAAATGGATAAAGAAGTTGTGGTATTTACTTACAAAGCAATATCACTCAGCAATGAAATCTGTGTCATCAGGCCCTTAGCAGCACAATGAGTGGATTCAGGTATGATGATTCTAACTGAAATAAGTTACACAGAAAAAGAAACATCCTAAGATATCAGTAATACACGGAATGTAAACTTGGCTACACAGGAACTGAATTACAGAACAGAACAGGGTCTCAAATTTAGAAAACCAACTTATTCTTGCTTAAGGGTAAAGGTGAGTTGGGGTGCTGCATAAAACCAGAGATTGAAATGAGCACAGATAAAGTTCCTTAAGCCAAATATGGAATAGACAAGAGCTACTCCTTGCTCAACGAAATGGACTCAACACCCCATATTAAACGCCTAAGAATGTACCTGACTAGTAAGTATCTTAAAACCTATGGATTGCTATGTCTCCGAAAGAGAATCAAGCATGTGTACAGGGGCATAAACGCAGCAGTGATAGGATTGGAGAGGTTGGGTGAGCAAATGAAGACCCTTTGAAGTCATATTGCATGGTACCCATTCCACGGGTTTCAACTACCCAGGTTTTAGGTATTCTTCCTTCAGCTAAAATATGCATGTGGAACCCAGAGTATGATCAACCATGTGAACGGGAGACGTGTTCAAATATGTCTCAGTTTTCCTCCCCTGGTACTCGGGTACAACATTCCAGACGCTTTACTAACACTCTTCCCACTTGGAGAGTCAGTCCCTTTAACCTCCTGTTTGGCCCAGTTTGCAATTTCTGCGGAAGATGAACAGGAATAGCGAGAACCAATGAGAGGCTAGCTGGAGGTGTCTGGACGGGCAAATTTAACTCTCATTTCCCAACAGGAAGAGGAAATAACCAAAGGCTCAGTGTGCCGTACCGGAACCAGATTAGGGCCTGAACCCATCCTGCGGTGTTGCGGCCACCTCAAAAGAAACCGAGTTGAAGAAAGGAGCTCAGGGGCACTATAATTCACAAACCTGCAGAGTTATAAATGACAGCTATCGTCCAAAAATATACTGAAGTAAGGCTGCCAAGAGGACTTGAAAGTGGGGCAGAATTGCAGGAAACCGATTTCAGGAGGTAGACTGGAATTGCATTGAAAGCATAGGAAAAGAGGCAGAACGTCCACAATGATGCACTTGGCCAAAAAGGGCGTATGCGTTTTTTCCTGAATATATTCAGGAAAAAACGCATACGCCCTTTTTGGCCAACCAAGCAAGCTTGCAAAGGAAATCTGCACTACAATGAAGTCTCACTTCCCCCCGGTCAAAAGGGCCATCTGAAAAAAGTGTAAAATCCAGAAAGGCAGGACAGGCCATGGAGAACTGGGAGCCTTGTTATGCTGATGGGCGGGATGTAAATTGCCAACAACCACTAGGGAGAAGTGTATGGTGTTTCCTGAAACATCTAAAAAACAAAGCAACAGAGCCTAGGGCACTTCCACTTATGGTCCTATAGCTTAGGGAATTTAAAATCAAAAAGACACAGCCACCCCAAAGTTTGGAACGGCTCTGTTTACAAGAACCTCGTTTACAGTACAAGTTCAACATCGCAGAAAGTGAAAAATGGATAAAGAAGTTGTGGTATTTACTTACAAAGCAATATCACTCAGCAATGAAATCTGTGTCATCAGGCCCTTAGCAGCACAATGAGTGGATTCAGGTATGATGATTCTAACTGAAATAAGTCACACAGAAAAAGAAACATCCTAAGATATCAGTAATACACGGAATGTAAACTTGGCTACACAGGAACTGAATTACAGAACAGAACAGGGTCTCAAATTTAGAAAACCAACTTATGCTTGCTTAAGGGGAAAGGTGAGTTGGGGTGCTGCATAAAACCAGAGATTGAAATGAGCACAGATAAAGTTCCTTAAGCCAAATATGGAATAGACAAGAGCTACTCCTTGCTCAACGAAATGGACTCAACACCCCATATTAAACGCCTAAGAATGTACCTGACTAGTAAGTATCTTAAAACCTATGGATTGCTATGTCTCCAAAAGAGAATCAAGCATGTGTACAGGGGCATAAACGCAGCAGTGATAGGACTGGAGAGGTTCGTGAGCAAATGAAGACCCTTTGAAGTCATATTGCATGGTACCCATTCCACGGGTTTCAACTACCCAGGTTTAAGGTATTCTTCCTTCAGCTAAAACATGCATGTGGAACCCAGAGTATGATCAACCATGTGATCGGGAGACGTGTTCAAATATGTCTCAGTTTTCATACCCTGGTACTCGGGTGCAACATTCCAGACGCTTACTAACACTCTCCCCCCTTGGAGAGTCAGTCCCTTTAACCTCCTGTTTGGCCCAGTTTGCAATTTCTGCGGAAGATGAACAGGAACAGCGAGAATCAATGAGAGACTAGCTGGAGGTGTCTGGATGGGCAAATTTAACTCTCATTTCCCACCAGGAAGAGGAATTAACCAAAGGCTCAGCGTGCCGTGCCAGAACCAGATTAGGGCCTGAAGACATCCTGCAGTGTTGCGGCCAGGTCACAAGAAAGCGAGTTGAAGAAAGGAGCTCAGGGGCACTGTAATTCACAAACCTGCAGAGTTATAAGTGACAGCTATCGTCCAAAAATATACTGAAGTAAGGCTGCCAAGAGGACTTGAAAGCGGGGCAGAATTGCAGGAAACCGATTTCAGGAGGTAGACTGGAATTGCATTGAAAGCATAGGAAAAGAGGCAGAACGTCCACAATGATGCACTTGGCCAAAAAGGGCGTATGCGTTTTTTCCTGAATATATTCAGGAAAAAACGCATACGCCCTTTTTGGCCAACCAAGCAAACTTGCAAAGGAAATCTGCACTACAATGAAGTCTCACTTCTCCCCGGTCAAAAGGTCCATCTGAAAAAAGTGTAAAATCCAGAAAGGCAGGACAGGCCATGGAGAACTGGGAGCCTTGTTATGCTGATGGGCGGGATGTAAATTGCCAACAACCACTCGGGAGAAGTGTATGGTGTTTCCTGAAACATCTAAAAAACAAAGCAACAGAACCTAGGGCACTTCCACTTATGGTCCTATAGCTTAGGGAAATTAAAATCAAAAAGACACAGCCACCCCAAAGTTTGGAACAGCTCTGTTTACAAGAACCTCGTTTACAGTACAAGTTCAACATCGCAGAAAGTGAAAAATGGATAAAGAAGTTGTGGTATTTACTTACAAAGCAATATCACTCAGCAATGAAATCTGTGTCATCAGGCCCTTAGCAGCACAATGAGTGGATTCAGGTATGATGATTCTAACTGAAATAAGTCACACAGAAAAAGAAACATCATAAGATATCAGTAATACACGGAATGTAAACTTGGCTACACAGGAACTGAATTACAGAACAGAACAGGGTCTCAAATTTAGAAAACCAACTTATTCTTGCTTAAGGGTAAAGGTGAGTTGGGGTGCTGCATAAAACCAGAGATTGAAATGAGCACAGATAAAGTTCCTTAAGCCAAATATGGAATAGACAAGAGCTACTCCTTGCTCAACGAAATGGACTCAACACCCCATATTAAACGCCTAAGAATGTACCTGACTAGTAAGTATCTTAAAACCTATGGATTGCTATGTCTCCAAAAGAGAATCAAGCATGTGTACAGGGGCATAAACGCAGCAGTGATAGGACTGGAGAGGTTCGTGAGCAAATGAAGACCCTTTGAAGTCATATTGCATGGTACCCATTCCACGGGTCTCAACTACCCAGGTTTAAGGTATTCTTCCTTCAGCTAAAACATGCATGTGGAACCCAGAGTATGATCAACCATGTGATCGGGAGACGTGTTCAAATATGTCTCAGTTTTCCTCCCCTGGTACTCGGGTGCAACATTCCAGACGCTTTACTAACACTCTCCCGACTTGGAGAGTCAGTCCCTTTAACCTCCTGTTTGGCCCAGTTTGCAATTTCTACGGAAGATGAACAGGAATAGCGAGAAGCAATGAGAGACTAGCTGGAGGTGTCTGGACGGGCAAATTTAACTCTCATTTCCCACCAGGAAGAGGAATTAACCAAAGGCTCAGCGTGCTGTGCCAGAACCAGATTAGGGCCTGAAGCCATCCTGCGGTGTTGTGGCCAGGTCACAAGAAAGCGAGTTGAAGAAAGGAGCTCAGGGGCACTGTAATTCACAAACCTGCAGAGTTATAAATGACAGCTATCGTCCAAAAATAGACTGAAGTAAGGCTGCCAAGAGGACTTGAAAGCGGGGCAGAATTGCAGGAAACCGATTTCAGGAGGTAGACTGGAATTGCATTGAAAGCATAGGAAAAGAGGCAGAACGTCCACAATGATGCACTTGGCCAAAAAGGGCGTATGCGTTTTTTCCTGAATATATTCAGGAAAAAACGCATACGCCCTTTTTGGCCAACCAAGCAAGCTTGCAAAGGAAATCTGCACTACAATGAAGTCTCACTTCCCCCCGGTCAAAAGGGCCATCTGAAAAAAGTGTAAAATCCAGAAAGGCAGGACAGGCCATGGAGAACTGGGAGCCTTGTTATGCTGATGGGCGGGATGTAAATTGCCAACAACCACTAGGGAGAAGTGTATGGTGTTTCCTGAAACATCTAAAAAACAAAGCAACAGAGCCTAGGGCACTTCCACTTATGGTCCTATAGCTTAGGGAATTTAAAATCAAAAAGACACAGCCACCCCAAAGTTTGGAACGGCTCTGTTTACAAGAACCTCGTTTACAGTACAAGTTCAACATCGCAGAAAGTGAAAAATGGATAAAGAAGTTGTGGTATTTACTTACAAAGCAATATCACTCAGCAATGAAATCTGTGTCATCAGGCCCTTAGCAGCACAATGAGTGGATTCAGGTATGATGATTCTAACTGAAATAAGTCACACAGAAAAAGAAACATCCTAAGATATCAGTAATACACGGAATGTAAACTTGGCTACACAGGAACTGAATTACAGAACAGAACAGGGTCTCAAATTTAGAAAACCAACTTATGCTTGCTTAAGGGGAAAGGTGAGTTGGGGTGCTGCATAAAACCAGAGATTGAAATGAGCACAGATAAAGTTCCTTAAGCCAAATATGGAATAGACAAGAGCTACTCCTTGCTCAACGAAATGGACTCAACACCCCATATTAAACGCCTAAGAATGTACCTGACTAGTAAGTATCTTAAAACCTATGGATTGCTATGTCTCCAAAAGAGAATCAAGCATGTGTACAGGGGCATAAACGCAGCAGTGATAGGACTGGAGAGGTTCGTGAGCAAATGAAGACCCTTTGAAGTCATATTGCATGGTACCCATTCCACGGGTTTCAACTACCCAGGTTTAAGGTATTCTTCCTTCAGCTAAAACATGCATGTGGAACCCAGAGTATGATCAACCATGTGATCGGGAGACGTGTTCAAATATGTCTCAGTTTTCCTCCCCTGGTACTCGGGTGCAACAATCCAGACGCTTTACTAACACTCTCCCGACTTGGAGAGTCAGTCCCTTTAACCTCCTGTTTGGCCCAGTTTGCAATTTCTACGGAAGATGAACAGGAATAGCGAGAAGCAATGAGAGACTAGCTGGAGGTGTCTGGACGGGCAAATTTAACTCTCATTTCCCACCAGGAAGAGGAATTAACCAAAGGCTCAGCGTGCTGTGCCAGAACCAGATTAGGGCCTGAAGCCATCCTGCGGTGTTGTGGCCAGGTCACAAGAAAGCGAGTTGAAGAAAGGAGCTCAGGGGCACTGTAATTCACAAACCTGCAGAGTTATAAATGACAGCTATCGTCCAAAAATAGACTGAAGTAAGGCTGCCAAGAGGACTTGAAAGCGGGGCAGAATTGCAGGAAACCGATTTCAGGAGGTAGACTGGAATTGCATTGAAAGCATAGGAAAAGAGGCAGAACGTCCACAATGATGCACTTGGCCAAAAAGGGCGTATGCGTTTTTTCCTGAATATATTCAGGAAAAAACGCATACGCCCTTTTTGGCCAACCAAGCAAGCTTGCAAAGGAAATCTGCACTACAATGAAGTCTCACTTCCCCCCGGTCAAAAGGGCCATCTGAAAAAAGTGTAAAATCCAGAAAGGCAGGACAGGCCATGGAGAACTGGGAGCCTTGTTATGCTGATGGGCGGGATGTAAATTGCCAACAACCACTAGGGAGAAGTGTATGGTGTTTCCTGAAACATCTAAAAAACAAAGCAACAGAGCCTAGGGCACTTCCACTTATGGTCCTATAGCTTAGGGAATTTAAAATAAAAAAGACACAGCCACCCCAAAGTTTGGAACGGCTCTGTTTACAAGAACCTCGTTTACAGTACAAGTTCAACATCGCAGAAAGTGAAAAATGGATAAAGAAGTTGTGGTATTTACTTACAAAGCAATATCACTCAGCAATGAAATCTGTGTCATCAGGCCCTTAGCAGCACAATGAGTGGATTCAGGTATGATGATTCTAACTGAAATAAGTCACACAGAAAAAGAAACATCATAAGATATCAGTAATACACGGAATGTAAACTTGGCTACACAGGAACTGAATTACAGAACAGAACAGGGTCTCAAATTTAGAAAACCAACTTATGCTTGCTTAAGGGGAAAGGTGAGTTGGGGTGCTGCATAAAACCAGAGATTGAAATGAGCACAGATAAAGTTCCTTAAGCCAAATATGGAATAGACAAGAGCTACTCCTTGCTCAACGAAATGGACTCAACACCGCATATTAAACGCCTAAGAATGTACCTGACAAGTAAGTATCTTAAAACCTATGGATTGCTATGTCTCCGAAAGAGAATCAAGCATGTGTACAGGGGCATAAACGCAGCAGTGATAGGATTGGAGAGGTTCGTGAGCAAATGAAGACCCTTTGAAGTCATATTGCATGGTACCCATTCCACGGGTTTCAACTACCCAGGTTTAAGGTATTCTTCCTTCAGCTAAAACATGCATGTGGAACCTAGAGTATGATCAACCATGTGATCGGGAGACGTGTTCAAATATGTCTCAGTTTTCATACCCTGGTACTCGGGTGCAACATTCCAGACGCTTACTAACACTCTCCCCCCTTGGAGAGTCAGTCCCTTTAACCTCCTGTTTGGCCCAGTTTGCAATTTCTGCGGAAGATGAACAGGAACAGCGAGAATCAATGAGAGACTAGCTGGAGGTGTCTGGATGGGCAAATTTAACTCTCATTTCCCACCAGGAAGAGGAATTAACCAAAGGCTCAGCGTGCCGTGCCAGAACCAGATTAGGGCCTGAAGACATCCTGCAGTGTTGCGGCCAGGTCACAAGAAAGCGAGTTGAAGAAAGGAGCTCAGGGGCACTGTAATTCACAAACCTGCAGAGTTATAAGTGACAGCTATCGTCCAAAAATATACTGAAGTAAGACTGCCAAGAGGACTTGAAAGCGGGGCAGAATTGCAGGAAACCGATTTCAGGAGGTAGACTGGAATTGCATTGAAAGCATAGGAAAAGAGGCAGAACGTCCACAATGATGCACTTGGCCAAAAAGGGCGTATGCGTTTTTTCCTGAATATATTCAGGAAAAAACGCATACGCCCTTTTTGGCCAACCAAGCAAACTTGCAAAGGAAATCTGCACTACAATGAAGTCTCACTTCTCCCCGGTCAAAAGGTCCATCTGAAAAAAGTGTAAAATCCAGAAAGGCAGGACAGGCCATGGAGAACTGGGAGCCTTGTTATGCTGATGGGCGGGATGTAAATTGCCAACAGACACTCAGGAGAAGTGTATGGTGTTTCCTGAAACATCTAAAAAACAAAGCAACAGAGCCTAGGGCACTGCAAATTATGGTCCTATAGCTTAGGGAAATTAAAATCAAAAAGACACAGCCACCCCAAAATTTGGAACGTCTCTGTTTACAAGAACCTCGTTTACACTACAAGTTCAACATCGCAGAAAGTGAAAAATGGATAAAGAAGTTGTGGTATTTACTTACAAAGCAATATCACTCAGCAATGAAATCTGTGTCATCAGGCCCTTAGCAGCACAATGAGTGGATACAGGTATGATGATTCTAACTGAAGTAAGTCACACAGAAAGAGAAACATCATAAGATATCAGTAATACACGGAATGTAAACTTGGCTACACAGGAACTGAATTACAGAACAGAACAGGGTCTCAAATTTAGAAAACCAACTTATGCTTGCTTAAGGGTAAAGGTGAGTTGGGGTGCTGCATAAAACCAGAGATTGAAATGAGCACAGATAAAGTTCCTTAAGTCAAATATGGAATAGACAAGAGCTACTCCTTGCTCAACGAAATGGACTCAACACTGCATATTAAACGCCTAAGAATGTACCTGACTAGTAAGTATCTTAAAACCTATGGATTGCTATGTCTCCGAAAGAGAATCAAGCATGTGAACAGGGGTATAAACGCAGCAGTGATAGGATTGGAGAGGTTCGGTGAGCAAATGAAGACCCTTTGAAGTCATATTGCACGGTACCCATTACACGGGTCTTAACTCTCCAGGTTTAAGGTATTCTTCCTTCAGCTAAAACATGCATGTGGAACCCAAGTATGATCAACCATGTGAACGGGAGACGTGTTCAAATATGTCTCAGTTTTCCTCCCCTGGTACTCGGGTGCAACATTCCAGACGCTTTACTAACACTCTCCCCACTTGGAGAGTCAGCGCCTTTAACCTCCTGTTTGGCCCAGTTTGCAATTTCTGCGGAAGATGAACAGGAATAGCGAGAACCAATGAGAGGCTAGCTGGAGGTGTCTGGACGGGCAAATTTAACTCTCATTTCCCAACAGGAAGAGGAAATAACCAAAGGCTCAGCGTGCCGTACCGGAACCAGATTAGGGCCTGAAGACATCCTGCGGTGTTGCGGCCACCTCAAAAGAAACCGAGTTGAAGAAAGGAGCTCAGGGGCACTATAATTCACAAACCTGCAGAGTTATAAATGACAGCTATCGTCCAAAAATATACTGAAGTAAGGCTGCCAAGAGGACTTGAAAGCGGGGCAGAATTGCAGGAAACCGATTTCAGGAGGTAGACTGGAATTGCATTGAAAGCATAGGAAAAGAGGCAGAACGTCCACAATGATGCACTTGGCCAAAAAGGGCGTATGCGTTTTTTCCTGAATATATTCAGGAAAAAACGCATACGCCCTTTTTGGCCAACCAAGCAAGCTTGCAAAGGAAATCTGCACTACAATGAAGTCTCACTTCCCCCCAGTCAAAAGGGCCATCTGAAAAAAGTGTAAAATCCAGAAAGGCAGGACAGGCCATGGAGAACTGGGAGCCTTGTTATGCTGATGGGCGGGATGTAAATTGCCAACAGACACTCGGGAGAAGTGTATGGTGTTTCCTGAAACATCTAAAAAACAAAGCAACAGAGCCTAGGGCACTGCCACTTATGGTCCTATAGCTTAGGGAAATTAAAATCAAAAAGACACAGCCACCCCAAAGTTTGGGACGGCTCTGTTTACAAGAACCTCGTTTACAGTACAAGTTCAACATCGCAGAAAGTGAAAAATGGATAAAGAAGTTGTGGTATTTACTTACAAAGCAATATCACTCAGCAATGAAATCTATGTCATCAGGCCCTTAGCAGCACAATGAGTGGATTCAGGTATGATGATTCTAACTGAAATAAGTCACACAGAAAAAGAAACATCATAAGATATCAGTAATACACGGAATGTAAACTTGGCTACACAGGAACTGAATTACAGAACAGAACAGGGTCTCAAATTTAGAAAACCAACTTATGCTTGCTTAAGGGGAAAGGTGAGTTGGGGTGCTGCATAAAACCAGAGATTGAAATGAGCACAGATAAAGTTCCTTAAGCCAAATATGGAATAGACAAGAGCTACTCTTTGCTCAACGAAATGGACTCAACACCGCATATTAAACGCCTAAGAATGTACCTGACTAGTAAGTATCTTAAAACCTATGGATTGCTATGTCTCCGAAAGAGAATCAAGCATGTGTACAGGGGCATAAACGCAGCAGTGATAGGACTGGAGAGGTTCGTGAGCAAATGAAGACCCTTTGAAGTCATATTGCATGGTACCCATTCCACGGGTTTCAACTACCCAGGTTTAAGGTATTCTTCCTTCAGCTAAAACATGCATGTGGAACCCAGAGTATGATCAACCATGTGATCGGGAGACGTGTTCAAATATGTCTCAGTTTTCGTACCCTGGTACTCGGGTTCGACATTCCAGACGCTTTACTAACACTCTCCCGACTTGGAGAGTCTGTCCCTTTAACCTCCTGTTTGGCCCAGTTTGCAATTTCTACGGAAGATGAACAGGAAAAGCGAGAAGCAATGAGAGACTAGCTGGAGGTGTCTGGACGGGCAAATTTAACTCTCATTTCCCACCAGGAAGAGGAATTAACCAAAGGCTCAGCGTGCCGTGCCAGAACCAGATTAGGGCCTGAAGCCATCCTGCGGTGTTGCGGCCACCTCAAAAGAAACCGAGTTGAAGAAAGGAGCTCAGGGGCACTATAATTCACAAACCTGCAGAGTTATAAATGACAGCTATCGTCCAAAAATATACTGAAGTAAGGCTGCCAAGAGGACTTGAAAGCGGGGCAGAATTGCAGGAAACCGATTTCAGGAGGTAGACTGGAATTGCATTGAAAGCATAGGAAAAGAGGCAGAACGTCCACAATGATGCACTTGGCCAAAAAGGGCGTATGCGTTTTTTCCTGAATATATTCAGGAAAAAACGCATACGCCCTTTTTGGCCAACCAAGCAAGCTTGCAAAGGAAATCTGCACTACAATGAAGTCTCACTTCCCCCCAGTCAAAAGGGCCATCTGAAAAAAGTGTAAAATCCAGAAAGGCAGGACAGGCCATGGAGAACTGGGAGCCTTGTTATGCTGATGGGCGGGATGTAAATTGCCAACAGACACTCGGGAGAAGTGTATGGTGTTTCCTGAAACATCTAAAAAACAAAGCAACAGAGCCTAGGGCACTGCCACTTATGGTCCTATAGCTTAGGGAAATTAAAATCAAAAAGACACAGCCACCCCAAAGTTTGGGACGGCTCTGTTTACAAGAACCTCGTTTACAGTACAAGTTCAACATCGCAGAAAGTGAAAAATGGATAAAGAAGTTGTGGTATTTACTTACAAAGCAATATCACTCAGCAATGAAATCTATGTCATCAGGCCCTTAGCAGCACAATGAGTGGATTCAGGTATGATGATTCTAACTGAAATAAGTCACACAGAAAAAGAAACATCATAAGATATCAGTAATACACGGAATGTAAACTTGGCTACACAGGAACTGAATTACAGAACAGAACAGGGTCTCAAATTTAGAAAACCAACTTATGCTTGCTTAAGGGGAAAGGTGAGTTGGGGTGCTGCATAAAACCAGAGATTGAAATGAGCACAGATAAAGTTCCTTAAGCCAAATATGGAATAGACAAGAGCTACTCTTTGCTCAACGAAATGGACTCAACACCGCATATTAAACGCCTAAGAATGTACCTGACTAGTAAGTATCTTAAAACCTATGGATTGCTATGTCTCCGAAAGAGAATCAAGCATGTGTACAGGGGCATAAACGCAGCAGTGATAGGACTGGAGAGGTTCGTGAGCAAATGAAGACCCTTTGAAGTCATATTGCATGGTACCCATTCCACGGGTTTCAACTACCCAGGTTTAAGGTATTCTTCCTTCAGCTAAAACATGCATGTGGAACCCAGAGTATGATCAACCATGTGATCGGGAGACGTGTTCAAATATGTCTCAGTTTTCGTACCCTGGTACTCGGGTTCGACATTCCAGACGCTTTACTAACACTCTCCCGACTTGGAGAGTCTGTCCCTTTAACCTCCTGTTTGGCCCAGTTTGCAATTTCTACGGAAGATGAACAGGAATAGCGAGAAGCAATGAGAGACTAGCTGGAGGTGTCTGGACGGGCAAATTTAACTCTCATTTCCCACCAGGAAGAGGAATTAACCAAAGGCTCAGCGTGCCGTGCCAGAACCAGATTAGGGCCTGAAGCCATCCTGCGGTGTTGTGGCCAGGTCACAAGAAAGCGAGTTGAAGAAAGGAGCTCAGGGGCACTGTAATTCACAAACCTGCAGAGTTATAAATGACAGCTATCGTCCAAAAATAGACTGAAGTAAGGCTGCCAAGAGGACTTGAAAGCGGGGCAGAATTGCAGGAAACCGATTTCAGGAGGTAGACTGGAATTGCATTGAAAGCATAGGAAAAGAGGCAGAACGTCCACAATGATGCACTTGGCCAAAAAGGGCGTATGCGTTTTTTCCTGAATATATTCAGGAAAAAAACGTATACGCCCTTTTTGGCCAACCAAGCAAGCTTGCAAAGGAAATCTGCACTACAATGAAGTCTCACTTCCCCCCAGTCAAAAGGGCCATCTGAAAAAAGTGTAAAATCCAGAAAGGCAGGACAGGCCATGGAGAACTGGGAGCCTTGTTATGCTGATGGGCGGGATGTAAATTGCCAACAACCACTCGGGAGAAGTGTATGGTGTTTCCTGAAACATCTAAAAAACAAAGCAACAGAGCCTAGGGCACTTCCACTTATGGTCCTATAGCTTGGGGAATTTAAAATCAAAAAGACACAGCCACCCCAAAGTTTGGAACGGCTCTGTTTACAAGAACCTCGTTTACAGTACAAGTTCAACATCGCAGAAAGTGAAAAATGGATAAAGAAGTTGTGGTATTTACTTACAAAGCAATATCACTCAGCAATGAAATCTGTGTCATCAGGCCCTTAGCAGCACAATGAGTGATTCAGGTATGATGATTCTAACTGAAATAAGTCACACAGAAAAAGAAACATCATAAGATATCAGTAATACACGGAATGTAAACTTGGCTACACAGGAACTGAATTACAGAACAGAACAGGGTCTCAAATTTAGAAAACCAACTTATTCTTGCTTAAGGGTAAAGGTGAGTTGGGGTGCTGCATAAAACCAGAGATTGAAATGAGCACAGATAAAGTTCCTTAAGCCAAATATGGAATAGACAAGAGCTACTCCTTGCTCAACGAAATGGACTCAACACCGCATATTAAACACCTAAGAATGTACCTGACTAGTAAGTATCTTAAAACCTATGGATTGCTATGTCTCCGAAAGAGAATCAAGCATGTGTACAGGGGCGTAAACGCAGCAGTGATAAGATTGGAAAGGTTCGGTGAGCAAATGAAGACCCTTTGAAGTCATATTGCATGGTACCCATTCCACGGGTTTCAACTACCCAGGTTTTACGTATTCTTCCTTCAGCTAAAACATGCATGTGGAACCCAGAGTATGATCAACCATGTGATCGTGAGACGTGTTCAAATATGTCTCAGTTTTCGTACCCTGGTACTCGGGTGCAACATTCCAGATGCTTTACTAACACTCTCCCGACTTGGAGAGTCAGTCCCTTTAACCTCCTGTTTGGCCCAGTTTCCAATTTCTGCGGAAGATGAACAGGAATAGCGAGAACCAATGAAAGACTAGCTGGAGGTGTCTGGACGGGCAAATTTAACTCTCATTTCCCACCAGGAAGAGGAATTAACCAAAGGCTCAGCGTTCCGTGCCGGAACCAGATTAGGGCCTGAAGCCATCCTGCGGTGTTGCGGCCAGCTCACAAGAAAGCGAGTTGAAGAAAGGAGCTCAGGGGCACTGTAATTCACAAACCTGCAGAATTATAAATGACAGCTATCGTCCAAAAATATACTGAAGTAAGGCTGCCAAGAGGACTTGAAAGCGGGGCAGAATTGCAGGAAACCGATTTCAGGAGGTAGACTGGAATTGCATTGAAAGCATAGGAAAAGAGGCAGAACGTCCACAATGATGCACTTGGCCAAAAAGGGCGTATGCATTTTTTCCTGAATATATTCAGGAAAAAACGCATACGCCCTTTTTGGCCAACCAAGCAAGCTTGCAAAGGAAATCTGCACTACAATGAAGTCTCACTTCCCCCCGGTCAAAAGGGCCATCTGAAAAAAGTGTAAAATCCAGAAAGGCAGGACAGGCCATGGAGAACTGGGAGCCTTGTTATGCTGATGGGCGGGATGTAAATTGCCAACAACCACTAGGGAGAAGTGTATGGTGTTTCCTGAAACATCTAAAAAACAAAGCAACAGAGCCTAGGGCACTGCCACTTATGGTCCTATAGCTTAGGGAATTTAAAATCAAAAAGACACAGCCACCCCAAAGTTTGGAACGGCTCTGTTTACAAGAACCTCGTTTACAGTACAAGTTCAACATCGCAGAAAGTGAAAAATGGATAAAGAAGTTGTGGTATTTACTTACAAAGCAATATCACTCAGCAATGAAATCTGTGTCATCAGGCCCTTAGCAGCACAATGAGTGGATTCAGGTATGATGATTCTAACTGAAATAAGTCACACAGAAAAAGAAACATCATAAGATATCAGTAATACACGGAATGTAAACTTGGCTACACAGGAACTGAATTACAGAACAGAACAGGGTCTCAAATTTAGAAAACCAACTTATGCTTGCTTAAGGGTAAAGGTGAGTTGGGGTGCTGCATAAAACCAGAGATTGAAATGAGCACAGATAAAGTTCCTTAAGCCAAATATGGAATAGACAAGAGCTACTCCTTGCTCAACGAAATGGACTCAACACCCCATATTAAACGCCTAAGAATGTACCTGACTAGTAAGTATCTTAAAACCTATGGATTGCTATGTCTCCGAAAGAGAATCAAGCATGTGTACAGGGGCATAAACGCAGCACTGATAGGATTGGAGAGGTTCGGTGAGCAAATGAAGACCCTTTGAAGTCATATTGCATGGTACCCATTCCACGGGTTCCAACTACACAGGTTTTAGGTATTCTTCCTTCAGCTAAAATATGCATGTGGAACCCAGAGTATGATCAACCATGTGAACGGGAGACGTGTTCAAATATGTCTCAGTTTTCCTCCCCTGGTACTCGGGTGCAACATTCCAGACGCTTTACTAACACTCTCCCCACTTGGAGAGTCAGTCCCTTTAACTTCCTGTTTGGCCCAGTTTGCAATTTCTGCGGAAGATGAACAGGAATAGCGAGAACCAATGAGAGGCTAGCTGGAGGTGTCTGGACGGGCAAATTTAACTCTCATTTCCCAACAGGAAGAGGAAATAACCAAAGGCTCAGTGTGCCGTACCGGAACCAGATTAGGGCCTGAAGCCATCCTGCGGTGTTGCGGCCAGGTCACAAGAAAGCAAGTTGAAGAAAGGAGCTCAGGGGCACTGTAATTCACAAACCTGCAGAGTTATAAATGACAGCTATCGTCCAAAAATATACTGAAGTAAGGCTGCCAAGAGGACTTGAAAGCGGGGCAGAATTGCAGGAAACCGATTTCAGGAGGTAGACTGGAATTGCATTGAAAGCATAGGAAAAGAGGCAGAACGTCCACAATGATGCACTTGGCCAAAAAGGGTGTATGCGTTTTTTCCTGAATATATTCAGGAAAAAACGCATACGCCCTTTTTGGCCAACCAAGCAAGCTTGCAAAGGAAATCTGCACTACAATGAAGTCTCCCTTCCCCCCGGTCAAAAGGGCCATCTGAAAAAAGTGTAAAATCCAGAAAGGCAGGACAGGCCATGGAGAACTGGGAGCCTTGTTATGCTGATGGGCGGGATGTAAATTGCCAACAGACACTCGGGAGAAGTGTATGGTGTTTCCTGAAACATCTAAAAAACAAAGCAACAGAGCCTAGGGCACTGCCACTTATGGTCCTATAGCTTAGGGAAATTAAAATCAAAAAGACACAGCCACCCCAAAGTTTGGGACGGCTCTGTTTACAAGAACCTCGTTTACAGTACAAGTTCAACATCGCAGAAAGTGAAAAATGGATAAAGAAGTTGTGGTATTTACTTACAAAGCAATATCACTCAGCAATGAAATCTGTGTCATCAGGCCCTTAGCAGCACAATGAGTGGATTCAGGTATGATGATTCTAACTGAAGTAAGTCACACAGAAAAAGAAACATCATAAGATATCAGTAATACACGGAATGTAAACTTGGCTACACAGGAACTGAATTACAGAACAGAACAGGGTCTCAAATTTAGAAAACCAACTTATGCTTGCTTAAGGGTAAAGGTGAGTTGGGGTGCTGCATAAAACCAGAGATTGAAATGAGCACAGATAAAGTTCCTTAAGTCAAATATGGAATAGACAAGAGCTACTCCTTGCTCAACGAAATGGACTCAACACTGCATATTAAACGCCTAAGAATGTACCTGACTAGTAAGTATCTTAAAACCTATGGATTGCTATGTCTCCGAAAGAGAATCAAGCATGTGAACAGGGGCATAAACGCAGCAGTGATAGGATTGGAGAGGTTCGGTGAGCAAATGAAGACCCTTTGAAGTCATATTGCATGGTACCCATTACACGGGTCTTAACTCTCCAGGTTTAAGGTATTCTTCCTTCAGCTAAAACATGCATGTGGAACCCAAGTATGATCAACCATGTGAACGGGAGACGTGTTCAAATATGTCTCAGTTTTCCTCCCCTGGTACTCGGGTGCAACATTCCAGACGCTTTACTAACACTCTCCCCACTTGGAGAGTCAGCGCCTTTAACCTTCTGTTTGGCCCAGTTTGCAATTTCTGCGGAAGATGAACAGGAATAGCGAGAACCAATGAGAGGCTAGCTGGAGGTGTCTGGACGGGCAAATTTAACTCTCATTTCCCACCAGGAAGAGGAAATAACCAAAGGCTCAGCGTGCCGTACCGGAACCAGATTAGGGCCTGAAGCCATCCTGCGGTGTTGCGGCCACCTCAAAAGAAACCGAGTTGAAGAAAGGAGCTCAGGGGCACTATAATTCACAAACCTGCAGAGTTATAAATGACAGCTATCGTCCAAAAATAGACTGAAGTAAGGCTGCCAAGAGGACTTGAAAGCGGGGCAGAATTGCAGGAAACCGATTTCAGGAGGTAGACTGGAATTGCATTGAAAGCATAGGAAAAGAGGCAGAACGTCCACAATGATGCACTTGGCCAAAAAGGGCGTATGCGTTTTTTCCTGAATATATTCAGGAAAAAACGCATACGCCCTTTTTGGCCAACCAAGCAAGCTTGCAAAGGAAATCTGCACTACAATGAAGTCTCACTTCCCCCTGGTCAAAAGGGCCATCTGAAAAAAGTGTAAAATCCAGAAAGGCAGGACAGGCCATGGAGAACTGGGAGCCTTGTTATGCTGATGGGCGGGATGTAAATTGCCAACAACCACTCGGGAGAAGTGTATGGTGTTTCCTGAAACATCTAAAAAACAAAGCAACAGAACCTAGGGCACTTCCACTTATGGTCCTATAGCATAGGGAAATTAAAATCAAAAAGACACAGCCACCCCAAAGATTGGAACGGCTCTGTTTACAAGAACCTCGTTTACAGTACAAGTTCAACATTGCAGAAAGTGAAAAATGGATAAAGAAGTTGTGGTATTTACTTACAAAGCAATATCACTCAGCAATGAAATCTGTGTCATCAGGCCCTTAGCAGCACAATGAGTGGATTCAGGTATGATGATTCTAACTGAAATAAGTCACACAGAAAAAGAAACATCATAAGATATCAGTAATACACGGAATGTAAACTTGGCTACACAGGAACTGAATTACAGAACAGAACAGGGTCTCAAATTTAGAAAACCAACTTATTCTTGCTTAAGGGTAAAGGTGAGTTGGGGTGCTGCATAAAACCAGAGATTGAAATGAGCACAGATAAAGTTCCTTAAGCCAAATATGGAATAGACAAGAGCTACTCCTTGCTCAACGAAATGGACTCAACACCCCATATTAAACGCCTAAGAATGTACCTGACTAGTAAGTATCTTAAAACCTATGGATTGCTATGTCTCCGAAAGAGAATCAAGCATGTGTACAGGGGCATAAACGCAGCAGTGATAGGATTGGAGAGGTTCGGTGAGCAAATGAAGACCCTTTGAAGTCATATTGCATGGTACCCATTCCACGGGTTTCAACTACCCAGGTTTTAGGTATTCTTCCTTCAGCTAAAATATGCATGTGGAACCCAGAGTATGATCAACCATGTGAACAGGAGACGTGTTCAAATATGTCTCAGTTTTCCTCCCCTGGTACTCGGGTGCAACATTCCAGACGCTTTACTAACACTCTTCCCACTTGGAGAGTCAGTCCCTTTAACCTCCTGTTTGGCCCAGTTTGCAATTTCTGCGGAAGATGAACAGGAATAGCGAGAACCAATGAGAGGCTAGCTGGAGGTGTCTGGACGGGCAAATTTAACTCTCATTTCCCAACAGGAAGAGGAAATAACCAAAGGCTCAGTGTGCCGTACCGGAACCAGATTAGGGCCTGAAGCCATCCTGCGGTGTTGCGGCCAGGTCACAAGAAAGCAAGTTGAAGAAAGGAGCTCAGGGGCACTGTAATTCACAAACCTGCAGAGTTATAAATGACAGCTATCGTCCAAAAATATACTGAAGTAAGGCTGCCAAGAGGACTTGAAAGCGGGGCAGAATTGCAGGAAACCGATTTCAGGAGGTAGACTGGAATTGCATTGAAAGCATAGGAAAAGAGGCAGAACGTCCACAATGATGCACTTGGCCAAAAAGGGTGTATGCGTTTTTTCCTGAATATATTCAGGAAAAAACGCATACGCCCTTTTTGGCCAACCAAGCAAGCTTGCAAAGGAAATCTGCACTACAATGAAGTCTCCCTTCCCCCCGGTCAAAAGGGCCATCTGTAAAAAGTGTAAAATCCAGAAAGGCAGGACAGGCCATGGAGAACTGGGAGCCTTGTTATGCTGATGGGCGGGATGTAAATTGCCAACAGACACTCGGGAGAAGTGTATGGTGTTTCCTGAAACATCTAAAAAACAAAGCAACAGAGCCTAGGGCACTGCCACTTATGGTCCTATAGCTTAGGGAAATTAAAATCAAAAAGACACAGCCACCCCAAAGTTTGGGACGGCTCTGTTTACAAGAACCTCGTTTACAGTACAAGTTCAACATCGCAGAAAGTGAAAAATGGATAAAGAAGTTGTGGTATTTACTTACAAAGCAATATCACTCAGCAATGAAATCTGTGTCATCAGGCCCTTAGCAGCACAATGAGTGGATTCAGGTATGATGATTCTAACTGAAGTAAGTCACACAGAAAAAGAAACATCATAAGATATCAGTAATACACGGAATGTAAACTTGGCTACACAGGAACTGAATTACAGAACAGAACAGGGTCTCAAATTTAGAAAACCAACTTATGCTTGCTTAAGGGTAAAGGTGAGTTGGGGTGCTGCATAAAACCAGAGATTGAAATGAGCACAGATAAAGTTCCTTAAGTCAAATATGGAATAGACAAGAGCTACTCCTTGCTCAACGAAATGGACTCAACACTGCATATTAAACGCCTAAGAATGTACCTGACTAGTAAGTATCTTAAAACCTATGGATTGCTATGTCTCCGAAAGAGAATCAAGCATGTGAACAGGGGCATAAACGCAGCAGTGATAGGATTGGAGAGGTTCGGTGAGCAAATGAAGACCCTTTGAAGTCATATTGCATGGTACCCATTACACGGGTCTTAACTCTCCAGGTTTAAGGTATTCTTCCTTCAGCTAAAACATGCATGTGGAACCCAAGTATGATCAACCATGTGAACGGGAGACGTGTTCAAATATGTCTCAGTTTTCCTCCCCTGGTACTCGGGTGCAACATTCCAGACGCTTTACTAACACTCTCCCCACTTGGAGAGTCAGCGCCTTTAACCTTCTGTTTGGCCCAGTTTGCAATTTCTGCGGAAGATGAACAGGAATAGCGAGAACCAATGAGAGGCTAGCTGGAGGTGTCTGGACGGGCAAATTTAACTCTCATTTCCCACCAGGAAGAGGAAATAACCAAAGGCTCAGCGTGCCGTACCGGAACCAGATTAGGGCCTGAAGCCATCCTGCGGTGTTGCGGCCACCTCAAAAGAAACCGAGTTGAAGAAAGGAGCTCAGGGGCACTATAATTCACAAACCTGCAGAGTTATAAATGACAGCTATCGTCCAAAAATAGACTGAAGTAAGGCTGCCAAGAGGACTTGAAAGCGGGGCAGAATTGCAGGAAACCGATTTCAGGAGGTAGACTGGAATTGCATTGAAAGCATAGGAAAAGAGGCAGAACGTCCACAATGATGCACTTGGCCAAAAAGGGCGTATGCGTTTTTTCCTGAATATATTCAGGAAAAAACGCATACGCCCTTTTTGGCCAACCAAGCAAGCTTGCAAAGGAAATCTGCACTACAATGAAGTCTCACTTCCCCCTGGTCAAAAGGGCCATCTGAAAAAAGTGTAAAATCCAGAAAGGCAGGACAGGCCATGGAGAACTGGGAGCCTTGTTATGCTGATGGGCGGGATGTAAATTGCCAACAACCACTCGGGAGAAGTGTATGGTGTTTCCTGAAACATCTAAAAAACAAAGCAACAGAACCTAGGGCACTTCCACTTATGGTCCTATAGCATAGGGAAATTAAAATCAAAAAGACACAGCCACCCCAAAGATTGGAACGGCTCTGTTTACAAGAACCTCGTTTACAGTACAAGTTCAACATTGCAGAAAGTGAAAAATGGATAAAGAAGTTGTGGTATTTACTTACAAAGCAATATCACTCAGCAATGAAATCTGTGTCATCAGGCCCTTAGCAGCACAATGAGTGGATTCAGGTATGATGATTCTAACTGAAATAAGTCACACAGAAAAAGAAACATCATAAGATATCAGTAATACATGGAATGTAAACTTGGCTACACAGGAACTGAATTACAGAACAGAACAGGGTCTCAAATTTAGAAAACCAACTTATTCTTGCTTAAGGGTAAAGGTGAGTTGGGGTGCTGCATAAAACCAGAGATTGAAATGAGCACAGATAAAGTTCCTTAAGCCAAATATGGAATAGACAAGAGCTACTCCTTGCTCAACGAAATGGACTCAACACCCCATATTAAACGCCTAAGAATGTACCTGACTAGTAAGTATCTTAAAACCTATGGATTGCTATGTCTCCGAAAGAGAATCAAGCATGTGTACAGGGGCATAAACGCAGCAGTGATAGGATTGGAGAGGTTCGGTGAGCAAATGAAGACCCTTTGAAGTCATATTGCATGGTACCCATTCCACGGGTTTCAACTACCCAGGTTTTAGGTATTCTTCCTTCAGCTAAAATATGCATGTGGAACCCAGAGTATGATCAACCATGTGAACAGGAGACGTGTTCAAATATGTCTCAGTTTTCCTCCCCTGGTACTCGGGTGCAACATTCCAGACGCTTTACTAACACTCTTCCCACTTGGAGAGTCAGTCCCTTTAACCTCCTGTTTGGCCCAGTTTGCAATTTCTGCGGAAGATGAACAGGAATAGCGAGAACCAATGAGAGGCTAGCTGGAGGTGTCTGGACGGGCAAATTTAACTCTCATTTCCCACCAGGAAGAGGAAATAACCAAAGGCTCAGTGTGCCGTACCGGAACCAGATTAGGGCCTGAAGCCATCCTGCGGTGTTGCGGCCACCTCAAAAGAAACCGAGTTGAAGAAAGGAGCTCAGGGGCACTATAATTCACAAACCTGCAGAGTTATAAATGACAGCTATTGTCCAAAAATATACTGAAGTAAGGCTGCCAAGAGGACTTGAAAGCGGGGCAGAATTGCAGGAAACCGATTTCAGGAGGTAGACTGGAATTGCATTGAAAGCATAGGAAAAGAGGCAGAACGTCCACAATGATGCACTTGGCCAAAAAGGGCGTATGCGTTTTTTCCTGAATATATTCAGGAAAAAACGCATACGCCTTTTTTTGCCAAGCAAGCAAGCTTGCAAAGGAAATCTGCACTACAATGAAGTCTCACTTCCCCCTGGTCAAAAGGGCCATCTGAAAAAAGTGTAAAATCCAGAAAGGCAGGACAGGCCATGGAGAACTGGGAGCCTTGTTATGCTGATGGGCGGGATGTAAATTGCCAACAGACACTCGGGAGAAGTGTATGGTGTTTCCTGAAACATCTAAAAAACAAAGCAACAGAGCCTAGGGCACTGCCACTTATGGTCCTATAGCTTAGGGAAATTAAAATCAAAAAGACACAGCCACCCCAAAGTTTGGGACGGCTCTGTTTACAAGAACCTCGTTTACAGTACAAGTTCAACATCGCAGAAAGTGAAAAATGGATAAAGAAGTTGTGGTATTTACTTACAAAGCAATATCACTCAGCAATGAAATCTATGTCATCAGGCCCTTAGCAGCACAATGAGTGGATTCAGGTATGATGATTCTAACTGAAATAAGTCACACAGAAAAAGAAACATCATAAGATATCAGTAATACACGGAATGTAAACTTGGCTACACAGGAACTGAATTACAGAACAGAACAGGGTCTCAAATTTAGAAAACCAACTTATGCTTGCTTAAGGGGAAAGGTGAGTTGGGGTGCTGCATAAAACCAGAGATTGAAATGAGCACAGATAAAGTTCCTTAAGCCAAATATGGAATAGACAAGAGCTACTCCTTGCTCAACGAAATGGACTCAACACCGCATATTAAACGCCTAAGAATGTACCTGACTAGTAAGTATCTTAAAACCTATGGATTGCTATGTCTCCGAAAGAGAATCAAGCATGTGTACAGGGGCATAAACGCAGCAGTGATAGGACTGGAGAGGTTCGTGAGCAAATGAAGACCCTTTGAAGTCATATTGCATGGTACCCATTCCACGGGTTTCAACTACCCAGGTTTAAGGTATTCTTCCTTCAGCTAAAACATGCATGTGGAACCCAGAGTATGATCAACCATGTGATCGGGAGACGTGTTCAAATATGTCTCAGTTTTCGTACCCTGGTACTCGGGTTCGACATTCCAGACGCTTTACTAACACTCTCCCGACTTGGAGAGTCTGTCCCTTTAACCTCCTGTTTGGCCCAGTTTGCAATTTCTACGGAAGATGAACAGGAATAGCGAGAAGCAATGAGAGACTAGCTGGAGGTGTCTGGACGGGCAAATTTAACTCTCATTTCCCACCAGGAAGAGGAATTAACCAAAGGCTCAGCGTGCCGTGCCAGAACCAGATTAGGGCCTGAAGCCATCCTGCGGTGTTGTGGCCAGGTCACAAGAAAGCGAGTTGAAGAAAGGAGCTCAGGGGCACTGTAATTCACAAACCTGCAGAGTTATAAATGACAGCTATCGTCCAAAAATAGACTGAAGTAAGGCTGCCAAGAGGACTTGAAAGCGGGGCAGAATTGCAGGAAACCGATTTCAGGAGGTAGACTGGAATTGCATTGAAAGCATAGGAAAAGAGGCAGAACGTCCACAATGATGCACTTGGCCAAACAGGGCGTATGCGTTTTTTCCTGAATATATTCAGGAAAAAAACGCATACGCCCTTTTTGGCCAACCAAGCAAGCTTGCAAAGGAAATCTGCACTACAATGAAGTCTCACTTCCCCCCGGTCAAAAGGGCCATCTGAAAAAAGTGTAAAATCCAGAAAGGCAGGACAGGCCATGGAGAACTGGGAGCCTTGTTATGCTGATGGGCGGGATGTAAATTGCCAACAACCACTCGGGAGAAGTGTATGGTGTTTCCTGAAACATCTAAAAAACAAAGCAACAGAGCCTAGGGCACTTCCACTTATGGTCCTATAGCTTAGGGAATTTAAAATCAAAAAGACACAGCCACCCCAAAGTTTGGAACGGCTCTGTTTACAAGAACCTCGTTTACAGTACAAGTTCAACATCGCAGAAAGTGAAAAATGGATAAAGAAGTTGTGGTATTTACTTACAAAGCAATATCACTCAGCAATGAAATCTGTGTCATCAGGCCCTTAGCAGCACAATGAGTGGATTCAGGTATGATGATTCTAACTGAAGTAAGTCACACAGAAAGAGAAACATCATAAGATATCAGTAATACACGGAATGTAAACTTGGCTACACAGGAACTGAATTACAGAACAGAACAGGGTCTCAAATTTAGAAAACCAACTTATGCTTGCTTAAGGGTAAAGGTGAGTTGGGGTGCTGCATAAAACCAGAGATTGAAATGAGCACAGATAAAGTTCCTTAAGCCAAATATGGAATAGACAAGAGCTACTCCTTGCTCAACGAAATGGACTCAACACCGCATATTAAACGCCTAAGAATGTACCTGACTAGTAAGTATCTTAAAACCTATGGATTGCTATGTCTCCGAAAGAGAATCAAGCATGTGTACAGGGGCGTAAACGCAGCAGTGATAAGATTGGAAAGGTTCGGTGAGCAAATGAAGACCCTTTGAAGTCATATTGCATGGTACCCATTCCACGGGTTTCAACTACCCAGGTTTTACGTATTCTTCCTTCAGCTAAAACATGCATGTGGAACCCAGAGTATGATCAACCATGTGATCGTGAGACGTGTTCAAATATGTCTCAGTTTTCGTACCCTGGTACTCGGGTGCAACATTCCAGATGCTTTACTAACACTCTCCCGACTTGGAGAGTCAGTCCCTTTAACCTCCTGTTTGGCCCAGTTTCCAATTTCTGCGGAAGATGAACAGGAATAGCGAGAACCAATGAGAGACTAGCTGGAGGTGTCTGGACGGGCAAATTTAACTCTCATTTCCCACCAGGAAGAGGAAATAACCAAAGGCTCAGCGTGCCGTACCGGAACCAGATTAGGGCCTGAAACCATCCTGCGGTGTTGCGGCCACCTCAAAAGAAACCGAGTTGAAGAAAGGAGCTCAGGGGCACTATAATTCACAAACCTGCAGAGTTATAAATGACAGCTATCGTCCAAAAATAGACTGAAGTAAGGCTGCCAAGAGGACTTGAAAGCGGGGCAGAATTGCAGGAAACCGATTTCAGGAGGTAGACTGGAATTGCATTGAAAGCATAGGAAAAGAGGCAGAACGTCCACAATGATGCACTTGGCCAAATAGGGCGTATGCGTTTTTTCCTGAATATATTCAGGAAAAAACGCATACGCCCTTTTTGGCCAACCAAGCAAGCTTGCAAAGGAAATCTGCACTACAATGAAGTCTCACTTCCCCCCGGTCAAAAGGGCCATCTGAAAAAAGTGTAAAATCCAGAAAGGCAGGACAGGCCATGGAGAACTGGGAGCCTTGTTATGCTGATGGGCGGGATGTAAATTGCCAACAACCACTCGGGAGAAGTGTATGGTGTTTCCTGAAACATCTAAAAAACAAAGCAACAGAACCTAGGGCACTTCCACTTATGGTCCTATAGCTTAGGGAAATTAAAATCAAAAAGACACAGCCACCCCAAAGTTTGGAACGGCTCTGTTTACAAGAACCTCGTTTACAGTACAAGTTCAACATCGCAGAAAGTGAAAAATGGATAAAGAAGTTGTGGTATTTACTTACAAAGCAATATCACTCAGCAATGAAATCTGTGTCATCAGGCCCTTAGCAGCACAATGAGTGGATTCAGGTATGATGATTCTAACTGAAATAAGTCACACAGAAAAAGAAACATCATAAGATATCAGTAATACACGGAATGTAAACTTGGCTACACAGGAACTGAATTACAGAACAGAACAGGGTCTCAAATTTAGAAAACCAACTTATTCTTGCTTAAGGGTAAAGGTGAGTTGGGGTGCTGCATAAAACCAGAGATTGAAATGAGCACAGATAAAGTTCCTTAAGCCAAATATGGAATAGACAAGAGCTACTCCTTGCTCAACGAAATGGACTCAACACCCCATATTAAACGCCTAAGAATGTACCTGACTAGTAAGTATCTTAAAACCTATGGATTGCTATGTCTCCGAAAGAGAATCAAGCATGTGTACAGGGGCATAAACGCAGCAGTGATAGGATTGGAGAGGTTCGGTGAGCAAATGAAGACCCTTTGAAGTCATATTGCATGGTACCCATTCCACGGGTTTCAACTACCCAGGTTTTAGGTATTCTTCCTTCAGCTAAAATATGCATGTGGAACCCAGAGTATGATCAACCATGTGAACGGGAGACGTGTTCAAATATGTCTCAGTTTTCCTCCCCTGGTACTCGGGTGCAACATTCCAGACGCTTTACTAACACTCTCCCCACTTGGAGAGTCAGTCCCTTTAACCTCCTGTTTGGCCCAGTTTGCAATTTCTGCGGAAGATGAACAGGAATAGCGAGAACCAATGAGAGGCTAGCTGGAGGTGTCTGGACGGGCAAATTTAACTCTCATTTCCCAACAGGAAGAGGAAATAACCAAAGGCTCAGTGTGCCGTACCGGAACCAGATTAGGGCCTGAAGCCATCCTGCGGTGTTGCGGCCAGGTCACAAGAAAGCAAGTTGAAGAAAGGAGCTCAGGGGCACTGTAATTCACAAACCTGCAGAGTTATAAATGACAGCTATCGTCCAAAAATATACTGAAGTAAGGCTGCCAAGAGGACTTGAAAGCGGGGCAGAATTGCAGGAAACCGATTTCAGGAGGTAGACTGGAATTGCATTGAAAGCATAGGAAAAGAGGCAGAACGTCCACAATGATGCACTTGGCCAAAAAGGGTGTATGCGTTTTTTCCTGAATATATTCAGGAAAAAACATATACGCCCTTTTTGGCCAACCAAGCAAGCTTGCAAAGGAAATCTGCACTACAATGAAGTCTCACTTCCCCCCAGTCAAAAGGGCCATCTGAAAAAAGTGTAAAATCCAGAAAGGCAGGACAGGCCATGGAGAACTGGGAGCCTTGTTATGCTGATGGGCGGGATGTAAATTGCCAACAGACACTCGGGAGAAGTGTATGGTGTTTCCTGAAACATCTAAAAAACAAAGCAACAGAGCCTAGGGCACTGCCACTTATGGTCCTATAGCTTAGGGAAATTAAAATCAAAAAGACACAGCCACCCCAAAGTTTGGGACGGCTCTGTTTATAAGAACCTCGTTTACAGTACAAGTTCAACATCACAGAAAGTGAAAAATGGATAAAGAAGTTGTGGTATTTACTTACAAAGCAATATCACTCAGCAATGAAATCTGTGTCATCAGGCCCTTAGCAGCACAATGAGTGTATTCAGGTATGATGATTCTAACTGAAGTAAGTCACACAGAAAAAGAAACATCATAAGATATCTGTAATACACGGAATGTAAACTTGGCTACACAGGAACTGAATTACAGAACAGAACAGGGTCTCAAATTTAGAAAACCAACTTATGCTTGCTTAAGGGGAAAGGTGAGTTGGGGTGCTGCATAAAACCAGAGATTGAAATGAGCACAGATAAAGTTCCTTAAGTCAAATATGGAATAGACAAGAGCTACTCCTTGCTCAACGAAATGGACTCAACACTGCATATTAAACGCCTAAGAATGTACCTGACTAGTAAGTATCTTAAAACCTATGGATTGCTATGTCTCCGAAAGAGAATCAAGCATGTGAACAGGGGCATAAACACAGCAGTGATAGGATTGGAGAGGTTCGGTGAGCAAATGAAGACCCTTTGAAGTCATATTGCATGGTACCCATTACACGGGTCTTAACTCTCCAGGTTTAAGGTATTCTTCCTTCAGCTAAAACATGCATGTGGAACCCAAGTATGATCAACCATGTGAACGGGAGACGTGTTCAAATATGTCTCAGTTTTCCTCCCCTGGTACTCGGGTGCAACATTCCAGACGCTTTACTAACACTCTCCCCACTTGGAGAGTCAGTCCCTTTAACCTCCTGTTTGGCCCAGTTTGCAATTTCTGCGGAAGATGAACAGGAATAGCGAGAACCAATGAGAGGCTAGCTGGAGGTGTCTGGACGGGCAAATTTAACTCTCATTTCCCAACAGGAAGAGGAAATAACCAAAGGCTCAGTGTGCCGTACCGGAACCAGATTAGGGCCTGAAGCCATCCTGCGGTGTTGCGGCCAGGTCACAAGAAAGCAAGTTGAAGAAAGGAGCTCAGGGGCACTGTAATTCACAAACCTGCAGAGTTATAAATGACAGCTATCGTCCAAAAATATACTGAAGTAAGGCTGCCAAGAGGACTTGAAAGCGGGGCAGAATTGCAGGAAACCGATTTCAGGAGGTAGACTGGAATTGCATTGAAAGCATAGGAAAAGAGGCAGAACGTCCACAATGATGCACTTGGCCAAAAAGGGTGTATGCGTTTTTTCCTGAATATATTCAGGAAAAAACATATACGCCCTTTTTGGCCAACCAAGCAAGCTTGCAAAGGAAATCTGCACTACAATGAAGTCTCACTTCCCCCCAGTCAAAAGGGCCATCTGAAAAAAGTGTAAAATCCAGAAAGGCAGGACAGGCCATGGAGAACTGGGAGCCTTGTTATGCTGATGGGCGGGATGTAAATTGCCAACAGACACTCGGGAGAAGTGTATGGTGTTTCCTGAAACATCTAAAAAACAAAGCAACAGAGCCTAGGGCACTGCCACTTATGGTCCTATAGCTTAGGGAAATTAAAATCAAAAAGACACAGCCACCCCAAAGTTTGGGACGGCTCTGTTTATAAGAACCTCGTTTACAGTACAAGTTCAACATCACAGAAAGTGAAAAATGGATAAAGAAGTTGTGGTATTTACTTACAAAGCAATATCACTCAGCAATGAAATCTGTGTCATCAGGCCCTTAGCAGCACAATGAGTGTATTCAGGTATGATGATTCTAACTGAAGTAAGTCACACAGAAAAAGAAACATCATAAGATATCTGTAATACACGGAATGTAAACTTGGCTACACAGGAACTGAATTACAGAACAGAACAGGGTCTCAAATTTAGAAAACCAACTTATGCTTGCTTAAGGGGAAAGGTGAGTTGGGGTGCTGCATAAAACCAGAGATTGAAATGAGCACAGATAAAGTTCCTTAAGTCAAATATGGAATAGACAAGAGCTACTCCTTGCTCAACGAAATGGACTCAACACTGCATATTAAACGCCTAAGAATGTACCTGACTAGTAAGTATCTTAAAACCTATGGATTGCTATGTCTCCGAAAGAGAATCAAGCATGTGAACAGGGGCATAAACACAGCAGTGATAGGATTGGAGAGGTTCGGTGAGCAAATGAAGACCCTTTGAAGTCATATTGCATGGTACCCATTACACGGGTCTTAACTCTCCAGGTTTAAGGTATTCTTCCTTCAGCTAAAACATGCATGTGGAACCCAAGTATGATCAACCATGTGAACGGGAGACGTGTTCAAATATGTCTCAGTTTTCCTCCCCTGGTACTCGGGTGCAACATTCCAGATGCTTTACTAACACTCTCCCCACTTGGAGAGTCAGCACCTTTAACCTCCTGTTTGGCCCAGTTTGCAATTTCTGTGGAAGATGAACAGGAATAGCGAGAACCAATGAGAGACTAGCTGGAGGTGTCTGGACGGGCAAATTTAACTCTCATTTCCCACCAGGAAGAGGAAATAACCAAAGGCTCAGCGTGCCGTGCCGGAACCAGATTAGGGCCTGAAGCCATCCTGCGGTGTTGCGGCCAGGTCACAAGAAAGCAAGTTGAAGAAAGGAGCTCAGGGGCACTGTAATTCACAAACCTGCAGAGTTATAAATGACAGCTATCGTCCAAAAATAGACTGAAGTAAGGCTGCCAAGAGGACTTGAAAGCGGGGCAGAATTGCAGGAAACCGATTTCAGGAGGTAGACTGGAATTGCATTGAAAGCATAGGAAAAGAGGCAGAACGTCCACAATGATGCACTTGGCCAAAAAGGGCGTATGCGTTTTTTCCTGAATATATTCAGGAAAAAACGCATACGCCCTTTTTGGCCAACCAAGCAAGCTTGCAAAGAAAATCTGCACTACAATGAAGTCTCACTTCCCCCCGGTCAAAAGGGCCATCTGAAAAAAGTGTAAAATCCAGAAAGGCAGGACAGGCCATGGAGAACTGGGAGCCTTGTTATGCTGATGGGCGGGATGTAAATTGCCAACAACCACTCAGGAGAAGTGTATGGTGTTTCCTGAAACATTTAAAAAACAAAGCAACAGAGCCTAGGGCACTTCCACTTATGGTCCTATAGCTTAGGGAAATTAAAATCAAAAAGACACAGCCACCCCAAAGTTTGGGACGCCTCCGTTTACAAGAACCTCGTTTACCGTACAAGTTCAATATCACAGAAAGTGAAAAATGGATAAAGAACTTGTGGTACTTACGTACAATGCAGTATCACTCAGCAATGAAATCTATGTCATCAGGCCCGTAGCAGCATAATGAGTGGATTCAGGTACGATGATTCTAACTGAAATAAGTCACACAGAAAAAGAAACATCATAAGATATCACTAATACACGGAATGTAAACTTGGCTACACAGGAACTGCATTCCAAAACAGAACAGGGTCTCAAATTTAGAAAACCAACTTATGCTTGCTTAAGGGGAAAGGTGAGTTGGGGTGCTGCATAAAACCAGAGATTGAAATGAGCACAGATAAAGTTCCTTAAGCCAAATATGGAATAGACAAGAGCTACTCCTTGCTCAACGAAATGGACTCAACACCGCATATTAAACGCCTAAGAATGTACCTGACTAGTAAGTATCTTAAAACCTATGGATTGCTATGTCTCCGAAAGAGAATCAAGCATGTGTACAGGGGCATAAACGCAGCAGTGATAGGATTGGAGAGGTTCGGTGAGCAAATGAAGACCCTTTGAAGTCATATTGCATGGTACCCATTCCACGGGTTTCAACTACCCAGGTTTTAGGTATTCTTCCTTCAGCTAAAATATGCATGTGGAACCCAGAGTATGATCAACCATGTGATCGGGAGACGTGTTCAAATATGTCTCAGTTTTCGTACCCTGGTACTCGGGTGCAACATTCCAGACGCTTTACTAACACTCTCCCGACTTGGAGAGTCAGTCCCTTTAACCTCCTGTTTGGCCCAGTTTGCAATTTCTGCGGAAGATGAACAGGAATAGCGAGAACCAATGAGAGGCTAGCTGGAGGTGTCTGGACGGGCAAATTTAACTCTCATTTCCCACCAGGAAGAGGAAATAACCAAAGGCGCAGTGTGCCGTACCGGAACCAGATTAGGGCCTGAAGCCATCCTGCGGTGTTGCGGCCAGCACAAAAGAAAGCGAGTTGAAGAAAGGAGCTCAGGGGCACTGTAATTCACAAACCTGCAGAGTTATAAATGACAGCTATCGTCCAAAAATAGACTGAAGTAAGGCTGCCAAGAGGACTTGAAAGCGGGGCAGAATTGCAGGAAACCGATTTCAGGAGGTAGACTGGAATTGCATTGAAAGCATAGGAAAAGAGGCAGAACGTCCACAATGATGCACTTGGCAAAAAAGGGCGTATGTGTTTTTTCCTGAATATATTCAGGAAAAAACGCATACGCCCTTTTTGGCCAACCAAGCAAGCTTGCAAAGGAAATCTGCACTACAATGAAGTCTCACTTCCCCCCGGTCAAAAGGGCCATCTGAAAAAAGTGTAAAATCCAGAAAGGCAGGACAGGCCATGGAGAACTGGGAGCCTTGTTATGCTGATGGGAGGGATGTAAATTGCCAACAACCACTCGGGAGAAGTGTATGGTGTTTCCTGAAACATCTAAAAAACAAAGCAACAGAGCCTAGGGCGCTTCCACTTATGGTCCTATAGCTTAGGGAAATTAAAATCAAAAAGACACAGCCACCCCAAAGTTTGGGACGCCTCCGTTTACAAGAACCTCGTTTACCGTACAAGTTCAATATCACAGAAAGTGAAAAATGGATAAAGAACTTGTGGTACTTACGTACAATACAGTATCACTCAGCAATGAAATCTATGTCATCAGGCCCGTAGCAGCATAATGAGTGGATTCAGGTACGATGATTCTAACTGAAATAAGTCACACAGAAAAAGAAACATCATAAGATATCACTAATACACGGAATGTAAACTTGGCTACACAGGAACTGCATTCCAAAACAGAACAGGGTCTCAAATTTAGAAAACCAACTTATGCTTGCTTAAGGGGAAAGGTGAGTTGGGGTGCTGCATAAAACCAGAGATTGAAATGAGCACAGATAAAGTTCCTTAAGCCAAATACGGAATAGACAAGAGCTACTCCTTGCTCAACGAAATGGACTCAACACCCCATATTAAATGCCTAAGAATGTACCTGACTAGTAAGTATCTTAAAACCTATGGATTGCTATGTCTCCGAAAGAGAATCAAGCATGTGTACAGGGGCATAAACGCAGCAGTGATAGGATTGGAGAGGTTCGGTGAGCAAATGAAGACCCTTTCAAGTCATATTGCATGGTACCCATTCCACGGGTTTCAACTACCCAAGTTTAAGGTATTCTTCCTTCAGCTAAAACATGCATGTGGAACCTAGAGTATGATCAACCATGTGATCGGGAGACGTGTTCAAATATGTCTCAGTTTTCCTCCCCTGGTACTCGGGTGCAACATTCCAGACGCTTTACTAACACTCTCCCCACTTGGAGAGTCAGTCCCTTTAACCTCCTGTTTGGCCCAGTTTGCAATTTCTGCGGAAGATGAACAGGAATAGCGAGAACCAATGAGAGGCTAGCTGGAGGTGTCTGGACGGGCAAATTTAACTCTCAATTCCCACCAGGAAGAGGAAATAACCAAAGGCTCAGCGTGCCGTACCGGAACCAGATTAGGGCCTGAAGACATCCTGCGGTGTTGCGGCCAGCTCAAAAGAAAGCGAGTTGAAGAAAGGAGCTCAGGGGCACTGTAATTCACAAACCTGCAGAGTTATAAATGACAGCTATCGTCCAAAAATAGACTGAAGTAAGGCTGCCAAGAGGACTTGAAAGCGGGGCAGAATTGCAGGAAACCGATTTCAGGAGGTAGACTGGAATTACATTGAAAGCATAGGAAAAGAGGCAGAACGTCCACAATGATGCACTTGGCCAAAAAAGGCGTATGCGTTTTTTCCTGAATATATTCAGGAAAAAACGCATACGTCCTTTTTGGCCAACCAAGCAAGCTTGCAAAGGAAATCTGCACTACAATGAAGTCTCACTTCCCCCCGGTCAAAAGGGCCATCTGAAAAAAGTGTAAAATCCAGAAAGGCAGGACAGGCCATGGAGAACTGGGAGCCTTGTTATGCTGATGGGCGGGATGTAAATTGCCAACAACCACTCGGGAGAAGTGTATGGTGTTTCCTGAAACATCTAAAAAACAAAGCAACAGAACCTAGGGCACTTCCACTTATGGTCCTATAGCTTAGGGAAATTAAAATCAAAAAGACACAGCCACCCCAAAGTTTGGAACGGCTCTGTTTACAAGAACCTCGTTTACAGTACAAGTTCAACATCGCAGAAAGTGAAAAATGGAGAAAGAAGTTGTGGTATTTACTTACAAAGCAATATCACTCAGCAATGAAATCTGTGTCATCAGGCCCTTAGCAGCACAATGAGTGGATTCAGGTATGATGATTCTAACTGAAGTAAGTCACACAGAAAAAGAAACATCATAAGATATCAGTAATACACGGAATGGAAACTTGGCTACACAGGAACTGAATTACAGAACAGAACAGGGACTCAAATTTAGAAAACCAACTTATGCTTGCTTAAGGGTAAAGGTGAGTTGGGGTGCTGCATAAAACCAGAGATTGAAATGAGCACAGATAAAGTTCCTTAAGCCAAATATGGAATAGACAAGAGCTACTCCTTGCTCAACGAAATGGACTCAACAACGCATATTAAACGCCTAAGAATGTACCTGACTTGTAAGTATCTTAAAACCTATGGATTGCTATGTCTCCAAAAGAGAATCAAGCATGTGTACAGGGGCATAAACGCAGCAGTGATAGGATTGGAGAGGTTGGGTGAGCAAATGAAGACCCTTTGAACTCATATTGCAGGGTACCCATTCCACGTGTTTCAACTACCTAGGTTTAAGGTATTCTTCCTTCATCTAAAACATGCATGTGGAACCTAGAGTATGATCAACCATGTGATCGGGAGACGTGTTCAAATATGTCTCAGTTTTCGTACCCTGGTACTCGGGTGCAACATTCCAGACGCTTTACTAACACTCTCCCGACTTGGAGAGTCAGTCCCTTTAACCTCCTGTTTGGCCCAGTTTGCAATTTCTGCGGAAGATGAACAGGAATAGCGAGAACCAATGGAGACTAGCTGGAGGTGTCTGGACGGGCAAATTTAACTCTCATTTCCTACCAGGAAGAGGAATTAACCAAAGGCTCAGCGTGCCATGCCAGAATCAGATTAGGGCCTGAAGCCATCCTGCGGTGTTGCGGCCAGGTCACAAGAAAGCGAGTTGAAGAAAGGAGCTCAGGGGCACTGTAATTCACAAACCTGCAGAGTTATAAATGACAGCTATCGTCCAAAAATAGACTGAAGTAAGGCTGCCAAGAGGACTTGAAAGCGGGGCAGAATTGCAGGAAACCGATTTCAGGAGGTAGACTGGAATTGCATTGAAAGCACAGGAAAAGAGGCAGAACGTCCACAATGATGCACTTGGCCAAAAAAGGCGTATGCGTTTTTTCCTGAATATATTCAGGAAAAAACGCATACGCCCTTTTTGGCCAACCAAGCAAGCTTGCAAAGGAAATCTGCACTACAATGAAGTCTCACTTCCCCCCAGTCAAAAGGGCCATCTGAAAAAAGTGTAAAATCCAGAAAGGCAGGACAGGCCATGGAGAACTGGGAGCCTTGTTATGCTGATGGGCGGGATGTAAATTGCCAACAGACACTCCGGAGAAGTGTATGGTGTTTCCTGAAACATCTAAAAAACAAAGCAACAGAGCCTAGGGCACTGCCACTTATGGTCCTATAGCTTAGGGAAATTAAAATCAAAAAGACACAGCCACCCCAAAGTTTGGGACGCCTCTGTTTACAAGAACCTCGTTTACAGTACAAGTTCAACATCGCAGAAAGTGAAAAATGGATAAAGAAGTTGTGGTATTTACTTACAAAGCAATATCACTCAGCAATGAAATCTATGTCATCAGGCCCTTAGCAGCACAATGAGTGGATTCAGGTATGATGATTCTAACTGAAATAAGTCACACAGAAAATGAACCATCATAAGATATCAGTAATACATGGAATGTAAACTTGGCTACACAGGAACTGAATTACAGAACAGAACAGGGTCTCAAATTTAGAAAACCAACTTATGCTTGCTTAAGGGTAAAGGTGAGTTGGGGTGCTGCATAAAACCAGAGATTGAAATGAGCACAGATAAAGTTCCTTAAGCCAAATATGGAATAGACAAGAGCTACTCCTTGCTCAACGAAATGGACTCAACACCGCATATTAAACGCCTAAGAATGTACCTGACTAGTAAGTATCTTAAAACCTATGGATTGCTATGTCTCCGAAAGAGAATCAAGCATGTGTACAGGGGCATAAACGCAGCAGTGATAGGATTGGAGAGGTTCGGTGAGCAAATGAAGACCCTTTGAAGTCATATTGCATGGTACCCATTCCACGGGTCTCAACTCTCCAGGTTTAAGGTATTCTTCCTTCAGCTAAAACATGCATGTGGAACCCAAGTATGATCAACCATGTGAACGGGAGACGTGTTCAAATATGTCTCAGTTTTCCTCCCCTGGTACTCGGGTGCAACATTCCAGACGCTTTACTAACACTCTCCCCACTTGGAGAGTCAGCGCCTTTAACCTCCTGTTTGGCCCAGTTTGCAATTTCTGGGGAAGAAGAACAGGAATAGCAAGAACCAATGAGAGGCTAGCTGGAGGTGTCTGGACGGGCAAATTTAACTCTCATTTCCCACCAGGAAGAGGAAATAACCAAAGGCTCAGCGTGCCGTACCGGAACCAAATTAGGGCCTGAAGCAATCCTGCGGTGTTGCGGCCAGCTCAAAAGAAAGCGAGTTGAAGAAAGGAGCTCAGGGGCACTGTAATTCACAAACCTGCAGAGTTATAAATGACAGCTATCGTCCAAAAATAGACTGAAGTAAGGCTGCCAAGAGGACTTGAAAGCGGGGCAGAATTGCAGGAAACCGATTTCAGGAGGTAGACTGGAATTGCATTGAAAGCATAGGAAAAGAGGCAGAACGTCCACAATGATGCACTTGGCCAAAAAGGGCGTATGCGTTTTTTCCTGAATATATTCAGGAAAAAACGCATACGCCCTTTTTGGCCAACCAAGCAAGCTTGCAAAGGAAATCTGCACTACAATGAAGTCTCACTTCCCCCCGGTCAAAAGGGCCATCTGAAAAAAGTGTAAAATCCAGAAAGGCAGGACAGGCCATGGAGAACTGGGAGCCTTGTTATGCTGATGGGCGGGATGTAAATTGCCAACAACCACTCGGGAGAAGTGTATGGTGTTTCCTGAAACATCTAAAAAACAAAGCAACAGAACCTAGGGCACTTCCACTTATGGTCCTATAGCTTAGGGAAATTAAAATCAAAAAGACACAGCCACCCCAAAGTTTGGAACGGCTCTGTTTACAAGAACCTCGTTTACAGTACAAGTTCAACATCGCAGAAAGTGAAAAATGGAGAAAGAAGTTGTGGTATTTACTTACAAAGCAATATCACTCAGCAATGAAATCTGTGTCATCAGGCCCTTAGCAGCACAATGAGTGGATTCAGGTATGATGATTCTAACTGAAGTAAGTCACACAGAAAAAGAACATCATAAGATATCAGTAATACACGGAATGTAAACTTGGCTACACAGGAACTGAATTATAGAACAGAACAGGGACTCAAATTTAGAAAACCAACTTATGCTTGCTTAAGGGGAAAGGTGAGTTGGGGTGCTGCATAAAACCAGAGATTGAAATGAGCACAGATAAAGTTCCTTAAGCCAAATATGGAATAGACAAGAGCTACTCCTTGCTCAACGAAATGGACTCAACAACGCATATTAAACGCCTAAGAATGTACCTGACTTGTAAGTATCTTAAAACCTATGGATTGCTATGTCTCCAAAAGAGAATCAAGCATGTGTACAGGGGCATAAACGCAGCAGTGATAGGATTGGAGAGGTTGGGTGAGCAAATGAAGACCCTTTGAACTCATATTGCAGGGTACCCATTCCACGTGTTTCAACTACCTAGGTTTAAGGTATTCTTCCTTCATCTAAAACATGCATGTGGAACCTAGAGTATGATCAACCATGTGATCGGGAGACGTGTTCAAATATGTCTCAGTTTTCGTACCCTGGTACTCGGGTGCAACATTCCAGACGCTTTACTAACACTCTCCCGACTTGGAGAGTCAGTCCCTTTAACCTCCTGTTTAGCCCAGTTTACAATTTCTGCGGAAGATGAACAGGAATAGCGAGAACCAATGGAGACTAGCTGGAGGTGTCTGGACGGGCAAATTTAACTCTCATTTCCTACCAGGAAGAGGAATTAACCAAAGGCTCAGCGTGCCATGCCAGAATCAGATTAGGGCCTGAAGCCATCCTGCGGTGTTGCGGCCAGGTCACAAGAAAGCGAGTTGAAGAAAGGAGCTCAGGGGCACTGTAATTCACAAACCTGCAGAGTTATAAATGACAGCTATCGTCCAAAAATAGACTGAAGTAAGGCTGCCAAGAGGACTTGAAAGCGGGGCAGAATTGCAGGAAACCGATTTCAGGAGGTAGACTGGAATTGCATTGAAAGCATAGGAAAAGAGGCAGAACGTCCACAATGATGCACTTGGCCAAAAAGGGCGTATGCGTTTTTTCCTGAATATATTCAGGAAAAAACGCATACGCCCTTTTTGGCCAACCAAGCAAGCTTGCAAAGGAAATCTGCACTACAATGAAGTCTCACTTCCCCCCAGTCAAAAGGGCTATCTGAAACAAGTGTAAAATCCAGAAAGGCAGGACAGGCCATGGAGAACTGGGAGCCTTGTTATGCTGATGGGCGGGATGTAAATTGCCAACAGACACTTGGGAGAAGTGTATGGTGTTTCCTGAAACATCTAAAAAACAAAGCAACAGAGCCTAGGGCACTGCCACTTATGGTCCTATAGCTTAGGGAAATTAAAATCAAAAAGACACAGCCACCCCAAAGTTTGGGACGCCTCTGTTTACAAGAACCTCGTTTACAGTACAAGTTCAACATCGCAGAAAGTGAAAAATGGATAAAGAAGTTGTGGTATTTACTTACAAAGCAATATCACTCAGCAATGAAATCTATGTCATCAGGCCCTTAGCATCACAATGAGTGGATTCAGGTATGATGATTCTAACTGAAATAAGTCACACAGAAAATGAACCATCATAAGATATCAGTAATACACGGAATGTAAACTTGGCTACACAGGAACTGAATTACAGAACAGAACAGGGTCTCAAATTTAGAAAACCAACTTATGCTTGCTTAAGGGTAAAGGTGAGTTGGGGTGCTGCATAAAACCAGAGATTGAAATGAGCACAGATAAAGTTCCTTAAGTCAAATATGGAATAGACAAGAGCTACTCCTTGCTCAACGAAATGGACTCAACACTGCATATTAAACGCCTAAGAATGTACCTGACTAGTAAGTATCTTAAAACCTATGGATTGCTATGTCTCCGAAAGAGAATCAAGCATGTGAACAGGGGCAAAAACGCAGCAGTGATAGGATTGGAGAGGTTCGGTGAGCAAATGAAGACCCTTTGAAGTCATATTGCATGGTACCCATTACACGGGTCTTAACTCTCCAGGTTTAAGGTATTCTTCCTTCAGCTAAAACATGCATGTGGAACCCAAGTATGATCAACCATGTGAACGGGAGACGTGTTCAAATATGTCTCAGTTTTCCTCCCCTGGTACTCGGGTGCAACATTCCAGACGCTTTACTAACACTCTCCCCACTTGGAGAGTCAGCGCCTTTAACCTCCTGTTTGGCCCAGTTTGCAATTTCTGCGGAAGATGAACAGGAATAGCGAGAACCAATGAGAGGCTAGCTGGAGGTGTCTGGACGGGCAAATTTAACTCTCAATTCCCACCAGGAAGAGGAAATAACCAAAGGCTCAGCGTGCCGTACCGGAACCAGATTAGGGCCTGAAGCCATCCTGCGGTGTTGCGGCCAGCTCAAAAGAAAGCGAGTTGAAGAAAGGAGCTCAGGGGCACTGTAATTCACAAACCTGCAGAGTTATAAATGACAGCTATTGTCCAAAAATATACTGAAGTAAGGCTGCCAAGAGGACTTGAAAGCGGGGCAGAATTGCAGGAAACCGATTTCAGGAGGTAGACTGGAATTACATTGAAAGCATAGGAAAAGAGGCAGAACGTCCACAATGATGCACTTGGCCAAAAAAGGCGTATGCGTTTTTTCCTGAATATATTCAGGAAAAAACGCATACGCCCTTTTTGGCCAACCAAGCAAGCTTGCAAAGGAAATCTGCACTACAATGAAGTCTCACTTCCCCCCGGTCAAAAGGGCCATCTGAAAAAAGTGTAAAATCCAGAAAGGCAGGACAGGCCATGGAGAACTGGGAGCCTTGTTATGCTGATGGGCGGGATGTAAATTGCCAACAACCACTCGGGAGAAGTGTATGGTGTTTCCTGAAACATCTAAAAAACAAAGCAACAGAACCTAGGGCACTTCCACTTATGGTCCTATAGCTTAGGGAAATTAAAATCAAAAAGACACAGCCACCCCAAAGTTTGGAACGGCTCTGTTTACAAGAACCTCGTTTACAGTACAAGTTCAACATCGCAGAAAGTGAAAAATGGATAAAGAAGTTGTGGTATTTACTTACAAAGCAATATCACTCAGCAATGAAATCTGTGTCATCAGGCCCTTAGCAGCACAATGAGTGGATTCAGGTATGATGATTCTAACTGAAGTAAGTCACACAGAAAAAGAAACATCATAAGATATCAGTAATACACGGAATGTAAACTTGGCTACACAGGAACTGAATTACAGAACAGAACAGGGACTCAAATTTAGAAAACCAACTTATGCTTGCTTAAGGGTAAAGGTGAGTTGGGGTGCTGCATAAAACCAGAGATTGAAATGAGCACAGATAAAGTTCCTTAAGCCAAATATGGAATAGACAAGAGCTACTCCTTGCTCAACGAAATGGACTCAACAACGCATATTAAACGCCTAAGAATGTACCTGACTTGTAAGTATCTTAAAACCTATGGATTGCTATGTCTCCAAAAGAGAATCAAGCATGTGTACAGGGGCATAAACGCAGCAGTGATAGGATTGGAGAGGTTGGGTGAGCAAATGAAGACCCTTTGAACTCATATTGCAGGGTACCCATTCCACGTGTTTCAACTACCTAGGTTTAAGGTATTCTTCCTTCATCTAAAACATGCATGTGGAACCTAGAGTATGATCAACCATGTGATCGGGAGACGTGTTCAAATATGTCTCAGTTTTCCTCCCCTGGTACTCGGGTGCAACATTCCAGACGCTTTACTAACACTCTCCCGACTTGGAGAGTCAGTCCCTTTAACCTCCTGTTTGGCCCAGTTTGCAATTTCTGCGGAAGATGAACAGGAATAGCGAGAACCAATGGAGACTAGCTGGAGGTGTCTGGACGGGCAAATTTAACTCTCATTTCCTACCAGGAAGAGGAATTAACCAAAGGCTCAGCGTGCCATGCCAGAATCAGATTAGGGCCTGAAGCCATCCTGCGCTGTTGCGGCCAGGTCACAAGAAAGCGAATTGAAGAAAGGAGCTCAGGGGCACTGTAATTCACAAACCTGCAGAGTTATAAATGACAGCTATCGTCCAAAAATAGACTGAAGTAAGGCTGCCAAGAGGACTTGAAAGCGGGGCAGAATTGCAGGAAACCGATTTCAGGAGGTAGACTGGAATTGCATTGAAAGCACAGGAAAAGAGGCAGAACGTCCACAATGATGCACTTGGCCAAAAAGGGCGTATGCGTTTTTTCCTGAATATATTCAGGAAAAAACGCATATGCCCTTTTTGGCCAACCAAGCAAGCTTGCAAAGGAAATCTGCACTACAATGAAGTCTCACTTCCCCCCAGTCAAAAGGGACATCTGAAAAAAGTGTAAAATCCAGAAAGGCAGAACAGGCCATGGAGAACTGGGAGCCTTGTTATGCTGATGGGCGGGATGTAAATTGCCAACAACCACTCGGGAGAAGTGTATGGTGTTTCCTGAAACATCTAAAAAACAAAGCAACAGAACCTAGGGCACTGCCACTTATGGTCCTATAGCTTAGGGAAATTAAAATCAAAAAGACACAGCCACCCCAAAGTTTGGAACGGCTCTGTTTACAAGAACCTCGTTTACAGTACAAGTTCAACATCGCAGAAAGTGAAAAATGGAGAAAGAAGTTGTGGTATTTACTTACAAAGCAATATCACTCAGCAATGAAATCTGTGTCATCAGGCCCTTAGCAGCACAATGAGTGTATTCAGGTATGATGATTCTAACTGAAGTAAGTCACACAGAAAAAGAAACATCATAAGATATCAGTAATACACGGAATGTAAACTTGGCTACACAGGAACTGAATTACAGAACAGAACAGGGTCTCAAATTTAGAAAACCAACTTATGCTTGCTTAAGGGTAAAGGTGAGTTGGGGTGCTGCATAAAACCAGAGATTGAAATGAGCACAGATAAAGTTCCTTAAGTCAAATATGGAATAGACAAGAGCTACTCCTTGCTCAATGAAATGGACTCAACACTGCATATTAAACGCCTAAGAATGTACCTGACTAGTAAGTATCTTAAAACCTATGGATTGCTATGTCTCCGAAAGAGAATCAAGCATGTGTACAGGGGCATAAACGCAGCAGTGATAGGATTGGAGAGGTTCGGTGAGCAAATGAAGACCCTTTGAAGTCATATTGCATGGTACCCATTACACGGGTCTTAACTCTCCAGGTTTAAGGTATTCTTCCTTCAGCTAAAACATGCATGTGGAACCCAAGTATGATCAACCATGTGAACGGGAGACGTGTTCAAATATGTCTCAGTTTTCCTCCCCTGGTACTCGGGTGCAACATTCCAGACGCTTTACTAACACTCTCCCCACTTGGAGAGTCAGCGCCTTTAACCTCCTGTTTGGCCCAGTTTGCAATTTCTGCGGAAGATGAACAGGAATAGCGAGAACCAATGAGAGGCTAGCTGGAGGTGTCTGGACGGGCAAATTTAACTCTCAATTCCCACCAGGAAGAGGAAATAACCAAAGGCTCAGCGTGCCGTACCGGAACCAGATTAGGGCCTGAAGCCATCCTGCGGTGTTGCGGCCAGCTCAAAAGAAAGCGAGTTGAAGAAAGGAGCTCAGGGGCACTGTAATTCACAAACCTGCAGAGTTATAAATGACAGCTATCGTCCAAAAATATACTGAAGTAAGGCTGCCAAGAGGACTTGAAAGCGGGGCAGAATTGCAGGAAACCGATTTCAGGAGGTAGACTGGAATTACATTGAAAGCATAGGAAAAGAGGCAGAACGTCCACAATGATGCACTTGGCCAAAAAGGGCGTATGCGTTTTTTCCTGAATATATTCAGGAAAAAACGCATACGCCCTTTTTGGCCAACCAAGCAAGCTTGCAAAGGAAATCTGCACTACAATGAAGTCTCACTTCCCCCCGGTCAAAAGGGCCATCTGAAAAAAGTGTAAAATCCAGAAAGGCAGGACAGGCCATGGAGAACTGGGAGCCTTGTTATGCTGATGGGCGGGATGTAAATTGCCAACAACCACTCGGGAGAAGTGTATGGTGTTCCCTGAAACATCTAAAAAACAAAGCAACAGAACCTAGGGCACTTCCACTTATGGTCCTATAGCTTAGGGAAATTAAAATCAAAAAGACACAGCCACCCCAAAGTTTGGAACGGCTCTGTTTACAAGAACCTCGTTTACAGTACAAGTTCAACATCGCAGAAAGTGAAAAATGGAGAAAGAAGTTGTGGTATTTACTTACAAAGCAATATCACTCAGCAATGAAATCTGTGTCATCAGGCCCTTAGCAGCACAATGAGTGGATTCAGGTATGATGATTCTAACTGAAGTAAGTCACACAGAAAAAGAACATCATAAGATATCAGTAATACACGGAATGTAAACTTGGCTACACAGGAACTGAATTACAGAACAGAACAGGGACTCAAATTTAGAAAACCAACTTATGCTTGCTTAAGGGTAAAGGTGAGTTGGGGTGCTGCATAAAACCAGAGATTGAAATGAGCACAGATAAAGTTCCTTAAGCCAAATATGGAATAGACAAGAGCTACTCCTTGCTCAACGAAATGGACTCAACAACGCATATTAAACGCCTAAGAATGTACCTGACTTGTAAGTATCTTAAAACCTATGGATTGCTATGTCTCCAAAAGAGAATCAAGCATGTGTACAGGGGCATAAACGCAGCAGTGATAGGATTGGAGAGGTTGGGTGAGCAAATGAAGACCCTTTGAACTCATATTGCAGGGTACCCATTCCACGTGTTTCAACTACCTAGGTTTAAGGTATTCTTCCTTCATCTAAAACATGCATGTGGAACCTAGAGTATGATCAACCATGTGATCGGGAGACGTGTTCAAATATGTCTCAGTTTTCGTACCCTGGTACTCGGGTGCAACATTCCAGACGCTTTACTAACACTCTCCCGACTTGGAGAGTCAGTCCCTTTAAGCTCCTGTTTAGCCCAGTTTACAATTTCTGCGGAAGATGAACAGGAATAGCGAGAACCAATGGAGACTAGCTGGAGGTGTCTGGACGGGCAAATTTAACTCTCATTTCCTACCAGGAAGAGGAATTAACCAAAGGCTCAGCGTGCCATGCCAGAATCAGATTAGGGCCTGAAGCCATCCTGCGGTGTTGCGGCCAGCTCAAAAGAAAGCGAGTTGAAGAAAGGAGCTCAGGGGCACTGTAATTCACAAACCTGCAGAGTTATAAATGACAGCTATCGTCCAAAAATAGACTGAAGTAAGGCTGCCAAGAGGACTTGAAAGCGGGGCAGAATTGCAGGAAACCGATTTCAGGAGGTAGACTGGAATTGCATTGAAAGCATAGGAAAAGAGGCAGAACGTCCACAATGATGCACTTGGCCAAAAAGGGCGTATGCGTTTTTTCCTGAATATATTCAGGAAAAAACGCATACGCCCTTTTTGGCCAACCAAGCAAGCTTGCAAAGGAAATCTGCACTACAATGAAGTCTCACTTCCCCCCAGTCAAAAGGGCCATCTGAAACAAGTGTAAAATCCAGAAAGGCAGGACAGGCCATGGAGAACTGGGAGCCTTGTTATGCTGATGGGCGGGATGTAAATTGCCAACAGACACTTGGGAGAAGTGTATGGTGTTTCCTGAAACATCTAAAAAACAAAGCAACAGAGCCTAGGGCACTGCCACTTATGGTCCTATAGCTTAGGGAAATTAAAATCAAAAAGACACAGCCACCCCAAAGTTTGGGACGCCTCTGTTTACAAGAACCTCGTTTACAGTACAAGTTCAACATCGCAGAAAGTGAAAAATGGATAAAGAAGTTGTGGTATTTACTTACAAAGCAATATCACTCAGCAATGAAATCTATGTCATCAGGCCCTTAGCATCACAATGAGTGGATTCAGGTATGATGATTCTAACTGAAATAAGTCACACAGAAAATGAACCATCATAAGATATCAGTAATACACGGAATGTAAACTTGGCTACACAGGAACTGAATTACAGAACAGAACAGGGTCTCAAATTTAGAAAACCAACTTATGCTTGCTTAAGGGGAAAGGTGAGTTGGGGTGCTGCATAAAACCAGAGATTGAAATGAGCACAGATAAAGTTCCTTAAGTCAAATATGGAATAGACAAGAGCTACTCCTTGCTCAACGAAATGGACTCAACACCGCATATTAAACGCCTAAGAATGTACCTGACTAGTAAGTATCTTAAAACCTATGGATTGCTATGTCTCCGAAAGAGAATCAAGCATGTGTACAGGGGCATAAACGCAGCAGTGATAGGATTGGAGAGGTTCGGTGAGCAAATGAAGACCCTTTGAAGTCATATTGCATGGTACCCATTCCACAGGTCTCAACTCTCCAGGTTTAAGGTATTCTTCCTTCAGCTAAAACATGCATGTGGAACCCAAGTATGATCAACCATGTGAACGGGAGACGTGTTCAAATATGTCTCAGTTTTCCTCCCCTGGTACTCGGGTGCAACATTCCAGACGCTTTACTAACACTCTCCCCACTTGGAGAGTCAGCGCCTTTAACCTCCTGTTTGGCCCAGTTTGCAATTTCTGCGGAAGATGAACAGGAATAGCGAGAACCAATGAGAGGCTAGCTGGAGGTGTCTGGACGGGCAAATTTAACTCTCATTTCCCACCAGGAAGAGGAAATAACCAAAGGCTCAGCGTGCCGTACCGGAACCAGATTAGGGCCTGAAGCCATCCTGCGGTGTTGCGGCCAGCTCAAAAGAAAGCGAGTTGAAGAAAGGAGCTCAGGGGCACTGTAATTCACAAACCTGCAGAGTTATAAATGACAGCTATCGTCCAAAAATAGACTGAAGTAAGGCTGCCAAGAGGACTTGAAAGTGGGGCAGAATTGCAGGAAACCGATTTCAGGAGGTAGACTGGAATTGCATTGAAAGCATAGGAAAAGAGGCAGAACGTCCACAATGATGCACTTGGCCAAAAAGGGCGTATGCGTTTTTTCCTGAATATATTCAGGAAAAAACGCATACGCCCTTTTTGGCCAACCAAGCAAGCTTGCAAAGGAAATCTGCACTACAATGAAGTCTCACTTCCCCCCGGTCAAAAGGGCCATCTGAAAAAAGTGTAAAATCCAGAAAGGCAGGACAGGCCATGGAGAACTGGGAGCCTTGTTATGCTGATGGGCGGGATGTAAATTGCCAACAACCACTCGGGAGAAGTGTATGGTGTTTCCTGAAACATCTAAAAAACAAAGCAACAGAACCTAGGGCACTGCCACTTATGGTCCTATAGCTTAGGGAAATTAAAATCAAAAAGACACAGCCACCCCAAAGTTTGGAACGGCTCTGTTTACAAGAACCTCGTTTACAGTACAAGTTCAACATCGCAGAAAGTGAAAAATGGAGAAAGAAGTTGTGGTATTTACTTACAAAGCAATATCACTCAGCAATGAAATCTGTGTCATCAGGCCCTTAGCAGCACAATGAGTGTATTCAGGTATGATGATTCTAACTGAAATAAGTCACACAGAAAAAGAAACATCATAAGATATCAGTAATACACGGAATGTAAACTTGGCTACACAGGAACTGAATTACAGAACAGAACAGGGTCTCAAATTTAGAAAACCAACTTATGCTTGCTTAAGGGTAAAGGTGAGTTGGGGTGCTGCATAAAACCAGAGATTGAAATGAGCACAGATAAAGTTCCTTAAGTCAAATATGGAATAGACAAGAGCTACTCCTTGCTCAACGAAATGGACTCAACACTGCATATTAAACGTCTATGAATGTACCTGACTAGTAAGTATCTTAAAACCTATGGATTGCTATGTCTCCGAAAGAGAATCAAGCATGTGAACAGGGGCATAAACGCAGCAGTGATAGGATTGGAGAGGTTCGGTGAGCAAATGAAGACCCTTTGAAGTCATATTGCATGGTACCCATTACACGGGTCTTAACTCTCCAGGTTTAAGGTATTCTTCCTTCAGCTAAAACATGCATGTGGAACCCAAGTATGATCAACCATGTGAACGGGAGACGTGTTCAAATATGTCTCCGTTTTCCTCCCCTGGTACTCGGGTGCAACATTCCAGACGCTTTACTAACACTCTCCCCACTTGGAGAGTCAGCGCCTTTAACCTCCTGTTTGGCCCAGTTTGCAATTTCTGCGGAAGATGAACAGGAATAGCGAGAACCAATGAGAGGCTAGCTGGAGGTGTCTGGACGGGCAAATTTAACTCTCAATTCCCACCAGGAAGAGGAAATAACCAAAGGCTCAGCGTGCCGTACCGGAACCAGATTAGGGCCTGAAGCCATCCTGCGGTGTTGCGGCCAGCTCAAAAGAAAGCGAGTTGAAGAAAGGAGCTCAGGGGCACTGTAATTCACAAACCTGCAGAGTTATAAATGACAGCTATTGTCCAAAAATATACTGAAGTAAGGCTGCCAAGAGGACTTGAAAGCGGGGCAGAATTGCAGGAACCCGATTTCAGGAGGTAGACTGGAATTACATTGAAAGCATAGGAAAAGAGGCAGAACGTCCACAATGATGCACTTGGCCAAAAAAGGCGTATGCGTTTTTTCCTGAATATATTCAGGAAAAAACGCATACGTCCTTTTTGGCCAACCAAGCAAGCTTGCAAAGGAAATCTGCACTACAATGAAGTCTCACTTCCCCCCGGTCAAAAGGGCCATCTGAAAAAAGTGTAAAATCCAGAAAGGCAGGACAGGCCATGGAGAACTGGGAGCCTTGTTATGCTGATGGGCGGGATGTAAATTGCCAACAACCACTCGGGAGAAGTGTATGGTGTTTCCTGAAACATCTAAAAAACAAAGCAACAGAACCTAGGGCACTTCCACTTATGGTCCTATAGCTTAGGGAAATTAAAATCAAAAAGACACAGCCACCCCAAAGTTTGGAACGGCTCTGTTTACAAGAACCTCGTTTACAGTACAAGTTCAACATCGCAGAAAGTGAAAAATGGATAAAGAAGTTGTGGTATTTACTTACAAAGCAATATCACTCAGCAATGAAATCTGTGTCATCAGGCCCTTAGCAGCACAATGAGTGGATTCAGGTATGATGATTCTAACTGAAGTAAGTCACACAGAAAAAGAAACATCATAAGATATCAGTAATACACGGAATGTAAACTTGGCTACACAGGAACTGAATTACAGAACAGAACAGGGACTCAAATTTAGAAAACCAACTTATGCTTGCTTAAGGGTAAAGGTGAGTTGGGGTGCTGCATAAAACCAGAGATTGAAATGAGCACAGATAAAGTTCCTTAAGCCAAATATGGAATAGACAAGAGCTACTCCTTGCTCAACGAAATGGACTCAACAACGCATATTAAACGCCTAAGAATGTACCTGACTTGTAAGTATCTTAAAACCTATGGATTGCTATGTCTCCAAAAGAGAATCAAGCATGTGTACAGGGGCATAAACGCAGCAGTGATAGGATTGGAGAGGTTGGGTGAGCAAATGAAGACCCTTTGAACTCATATTGCAGGGTACCCATTCCACGTGTTTCAACTACCTAGGTTTAAGGTATTCTTCCTTCATCTAAAACATGCATGTGGAACCTAGAGTATGATCAACCGTGTGATCGGGAGACGTGTTCAAATATGTCTCAGTTTTCGTACCCTGGTACTCGGGTGCAACATTCCAGACGCTTTACTAACACTCTCCCGACTTGGAGAGTCAGTCCCTTTAACCTCCTGTTTGGCCCAGTTTGCAATTTCTGCGGAAGATGAACAGGAATAGCGAGAACCAATGGAGACTAGCTGGAGGTGTCTGGACGGGCAAATTTAACTCTCATTTCCTACCAGGAAGAGGAATTAACCAAAGGCTCAGCGTGCCATGCCAGAATCAGATTAGGGCCTGAAGCCATCCTGCGCTGTTGCGGCCAGGTCACAAGAAAGCGAGTTGAAGAAAGGAGCTCAGGGGCACTGTAATTCACAAACCTGCAGAGTTATAAATGACAGCTATCGTCCAAAAATAGACTGAAGTAAGGCTGCCAAGAGGACTTGAAAGCGGGGCAGAATTGCAGGAAACCGATTTCAGGAGGTAGACTGGAATTGCATTGAAAGCACAGGAAAAGAGGCAGAACGTCCACAATGATGCACTTGGCCAAAAAGGGCGTATGCGTTTTTTCCTGAATATATTCAGGAAAAAACGCATACGCCCTTTTTGGCCAACCAAGCAAGCTTGCAAAGGAAATCTGCACTACAATGAAGTCTCACTTCCCCCCAGTCAAAAGGGACATCTGAAAAAAGTGTAAAATCCAGAAAGGCAGAACAGGCCATGGAGAACTGGGAGCCTTGTTATGCTGATGGGTGGGATGTAAATTGCCAACAGACACTCGGGAGAAGTGTATGGTGTTTCCTGAAACATCTAAAAAACAAAGCAACAGAGCCTAGGGCACTGCCACTTATGGTCCTATAGCTTAGGGAAATTAAAATCAAAAAGACACAGCCACCCCAAAGTTTGGGACGCCTCTGTTTACAAGAACCTCGTTTACAGTACAAGTTCAACATCGCAGAAAGTGAAAAATGGATAAAGAAGTTGTGGTATTTACTTACAAAGCAATATCACTCAGCAATGAAATCTATGTCATCAGGCCCTTAGCAGCACAATGAGTGGATTCAGGTATGATGATTCTAACTGAAATAAGTCACACAGAAAATGAACCATCATAAGATATCAGTAATACATGGAATGTAAACTTGGCTACACAGGAACTGAATTACAGAACAGAACAGGGTCTCAAATTTAGAAAACCAACTTATGCTTGCTTAAGGGGAAAGGTGAGTTGGGGTGCTGCATAAAACCAGAAATTGAAATGAGCACAGATAAAGTTCCTTAAGTCAAATATGGAATAGACAAGAGCTACTCCTTGCTCAACGAAATGGACTCAACACCGCATATTAAACGCCTAAGAATGTACCTGACTAGTAAGTATCTTAAAACCTATGGATTGCTATGTCTCCGAAAGAGAATCAAGCATGTGTACAGGGGCATAAACGCAGCAGTGATAGGATTGGAGAGGTTCGGTGAGCAAATGAAGACCCTTTGAAGTCATATTGCATGGTACCCATTCCACAGGTCTCAACTCTCCAGGTTTAAGGTATTCTTCCTTCAGCTAAAACATGCATGTGGAACCCAAGTATGATCAACCATGTGAACGGGAGACGTGTTCAAATATGTCTCAGTTTTCCTCCCCTGGTACTCGGGTGCAACATTCCAGACGCTTTACTAACACTCTCCCCACTTGGAGAGTCAGCGCCTTTAACCTCCTGTTTGGCCCAGTTTGCAATTTCTGCGGAAGATGAACAGGAATAGCGAGAACCAATGAGAGGCTAGCTGGAGGTGTCTGGACGGGCAAATTTAACTCTCATTTCCCACCAGGAAGAGGAAATAACCAAAGGCTCAGCGTGCCGTACCGGAACCAGATTAGGGCCTGAAGCCATCCTGCGGTGTTGCGGCCAGCTCAAAAGAAAGCGAGTTGAAGAAAGGAGCTCAGGGGCACTGTAATTCACAAACCTGCAGAGTTATAAATGACAGCTATCGTCCAAAAATATACTGAAGTAAGGCTGCCAAGAGGACTTGAAAGCGGGGCAGAATTGCAGGAAACCGATTTCAGGAGGTAGACTGGAATTGCATTGAAAGCATAGGAAAAGAGGCAGAACGTCCACAATGATGCACTTGGCCAAAAAGGGCGTATGCGTTTTTTCCTGAATATATTCAGGAAAAAACGCATACGCCCTTTTTGGCCAACCAAGCAAGCTTGCAAAGGAAATCTGCACTACAATGAAGTCTCACTTCCCCCCGGTCAAAAGGGCCATCTGAAAAAAGTGTAAAATCCAGAAAGGCAGGACAGGCCATGGAGAACTGGGAGCCTTGTTATGCTGATGGGCGGGATGTAAATTGCCAACAACCACTCGGGAGAAGTGTATGGTGTTTCCTGAAACATCTAAAAAACAAAGCAACAGAACCTAGGGCACTGCCACTTATGGTCCTATAGCTTAGGGAAATTAAAATCAAAAAGACACAGCCACCCCAAAGTTTGGAACGGCTCTGTTTACAAGAACCTCGTTTACAGTACAAGTTCAACATCGCAGAAAGTGAAAAATGGAGAAAGAAGTTGTGGTATTTACTTACAAAGCAATATCACTCAGCAATGAAATCTGTGTCATCAGGCCCTTAGCAGCACAATGAGTGTATTCAGGTATGATGATTCTAACTGAAGTAAGTCACACAGAAAAAGAAACATCATAAGATATCAGTAATACACGGAATGTAAACTTGGCTACACAGGAACTGAATTACAGAACAGAACAGGGTCTCAAATTTAGAAAACCAACTTATGCTTGCTTAAGGGTAAAGGTGAGTTGGGGTGCTGCATAAAACCAGAGATTGAAATGAGTACAGATAAAGTTCCTTAAGTCAAATATGGAATAGACAAGAGCTACTCCTTGCTCAATGAAATGGACTCAACACTGCATATTAAACGCCTAAGAATGTACCTGACTAGTAAGTATCTTAAAACCTATGGATTGCTATGTCTCCGAAAGAGAATCAAGCATGTGTACAGGGGCATAAACGCAGCAGTGATAGGATTGGAGAGGTTCGGTGAGCAAATGAAGACCCTTTGAAGTCATATTGCATGGTACCCATTACACGGGTCTTAACTCTCCAGGTTTAAGGTATTCTTCCTTCAGCTAAAACATGCATGTGGAACCCAAGTATGATCAACCATGTGAACGGGAGACGTGTTCAAATATGTCTCAGTTTTCCTCCCCTGGTACTCGGGTGCAACATTCCAGACGCTTTACTAACACTCTCCCCACTTGGAGAGTCAGCGCCTTTAACCTCCTGTTTGGCCCAGTTTGCAATTTCTGCGGAAGATGAACAGGAATAGCGAGAACCAATGAGAGGCTAGCTGGAGGTGTCTGGACGGGCAAATTTAACTCTCAATTCCCACCAGGAAGAGGAAATAACCAAAGGCTCAGCGTGCCGTACCGGAACCAGATTAGGGCCTGAAGCCATCCTGCGGTGTTGCGGCCAGCTCAAAAGAAAGCGAGTTGAAGAAAGGAGCTCAGGGGCACTGTAATTCACAAACCTGCAGAGTTATAAATGACAGCTATCGTCCAAAAATATACTGAAGTAAGGCTGCCAAGAGGACTTGAAAGTGGGGCAGAATTGCAGGAAACCGATTTCAGGAGGTAGACTGGAATTGCATTGAAAGCATAGGAAAAGAGGCAGAACGTCCACAATGATGCACTTGGCCAAAAAGGGCGTATGCGTTTTTTCCTGAATATATTCAGGAAAAAACGCATACGCCCTTTTTGGCCAACCAAGCAAGCTTGCAAAGGAAATCTGCACTACAATGAAGTCTCACTTCCCCCCGGTCAAAAGGGCCATCTGAAAAAAGTGTAAAATCCAGAAAGGCAGGACAGGCCATGGAGAACTGGGAGCCTTGTTATGCTGATGGGCGGGATGTAAATTGCCAACAACCACTCGGGAGAAGTGTATGGTGTTTCCTGAAACATCTAAAAAACAAAGCAACAGAACCTAGGGCACTGCCACTTATGGTCCTATAGCTTAGGGAAATTAAAATCAAAAAGACACAGCCACCCTAAAGTTTGGAACGGCTCTGTTTACAAGAACCTCGTTTACAGTACAAGTTCAACATCGCAGAAAGTGAAAAATGGAGAAAGAAGTTGTGGTATTTACTTACAAAGCAATATCACTCAGCAATGAAATCTGTGTCATCAGGCCCTTAGCAGCACAATGAGTGTATTTAGGTATGATGATTCTAACTGAAATAAGTCACACAGAAAAAGAAACATCATAAGATATCAGTAATACACGGAATGTAAACTTGGCTACACAGGAACTGAATTACAGAACAGAACAGGGTCTCAAATTTAGAAAACCAACTTATGCTTGCTTAAGGGTAAAGGTGAGTTGGGGTGCTGCATAAAACCAGAGATTGAAATGAGCACAGATAAAGTTCCTTAAGTCAAATATGGAATAGACAAGAGCTACTCCTTGCTCAACGAAATGGACTCAACACTGCATATTAAACGCCTAAGAATGTACCTGACTAGTAAGTATCTTAAAACCTATGGATTGCTATGTCTCCGAAAGAGAATCAAGCATGTGAACAGGGGCATAAACGCAGCAGTGATAGGATTGGAGAGGTTCGGTGAGCAAATGAAGACCCTTTGAAGTCATATTGCATGGTACCCATTACACGGGTCTTAACTCTCCAGGTTTAAGGTATTCTTCCTTCAGCTAAAACATGCATGTGGAACCCAAGTATGATCAACCATGTGAACGGGAGATGTGTTCAAATATGTCTCAGTTTTCCTCCCCTGGTACTCGGGTGCAACATTCCAGACGCTTTACTAACACTCTCCCCACTTGGAGAGTCAGCGCCTTTAACCTCCTGTTTGGCCCAGTTTGCAATTTCTGCGGAAGATGAACAGGAATAGCGAGAACCAATGAGAGGCTAGCTGGAGGTGTCTGGACGGGCAAATTTAACTCTCAATTCCCACCAGGAAGAGGAAATAACCAAAGGCTCAGCGTGCCATGCCAGAATCAGATTAGGGCCTGAAGCCATCCTGCGCTGTTGCGGCCAGGTCACAAGAAAGCGAGTTGAAGAAAGGAGCTCAGGGGCACTGTAATTCACAAACCTGCAGAGTTATAAATGACAGCTATCGTCCAAAAATAGACTGAAGTAAGGCTGCCAAGAGGACTTGAAAGCGGGGCAGAATTGCAGGAAACCGATTTCAGGAGGTAGACTGGAATTGCATTGAAAGCACAGGAAAAGAGGCAGAACGTCCACAATGATGCACTTGGCCAAAAAGGGCGTATGCGTTTTTTCCTGAATATATTCAGGAAAAAACGCATATGCCCTTTTTGGCCAACCAAGCAAGCTTGCAAAGGAAATCTGCACTACAATGAAGTCTCACTTCCCCCCAGTCAAAAGGGACATCTGAAAAAAGTGTAAAATCCAGAAAGGCAGAACAGGCCATGGAGAACTGGGAGCCTTGTTATGCTGATGGGCGGGATGTAAATTGCCAACAGACACTCCGGAGAAGTGTATGGTGTTTCCTGAAACATCTAAAAAACAAAGCAACAGAGCCTAGGGCACTGCCACTTATGGTCCTATAGCTTAGGGAAATTAAAATCAAAAAGACACAGCCACCCCAAAGTTTGGGACGCCTCTGTTTACAAGAACCTCGTTTACAGTACAAGTTCAACATCGCAGAAAGTGAAAAATGGATAAAGAAGTTGTGGTATTTACTTACAAAGCAATATCACTCAGCAATGAAATCTATGTCATCAGGCCCTTAGCAGCACAATGAGTGGATTCAGGTATGATGATTCTAACTGAAATAAGTCACACAGAAAATGAACCATCATAAGATATCAGTAATACATGGAATGTAAACTTGGCTACACAGGAACTGAATTACAGAACAGAACAGGGTCTCAAATTTAGAAAACCAACTTATGCTTGCTTAAGGGTAAAGTTGAGTTGGGGTGCTGCATAAAACCAGAGATTGAAATGAGCACAGATAAAGTTCCTTAAGTCAAATATGGAATAGACAAGAGCTACTCCTTGCTCAACGAAATGGACTCAACACCGCATATTAAACGCCTAAGAATGTACCTGACTAGTAAGTATCTTAAAACCTATGGATTGCTATGTCTCCGAAAGAGAATCAAGCATGTGTACAGGGGCATAAACGCAGCAGTGATAGGATTGGAGAGGTTCGGTGAGCAAATGAAGACCCTTTGAAGTCATATTGCATGGTACCCATTCCACAGGTCTCAACTCTCCAGGTTTAAGGTATTCTTCCTTCAGCTAAAACATGCATGTGGAACCCAAGTATGATCAACCATGTGAACGGGAGACGTGTTCAAATATGTCTCAGTTTTCCTCCCCTGGTACTCGGGTGCAACATTCCAGACGCTTTACTAACACTCTCCCCACTTGGAGAGTCAGCGCCTTTAACCTCCTGTTTGGCCCAGTTTGCAATTTCTGCGGAAGATGAACAGGAATAGCGAGAACCAATGAGAGGCTAGCTGGAGGTGTCTGGACGGGCAAATTTAACTCTCATTTCCCACCAGGAAGAGGAAATAACCAAAGGCTCAGCGTGCCGTACCGGAACCAGATTAGGGCCTGAAGCCATCCTGCGGTGTTGCGGCCAGCTCAAAAGAAAGCGAGTTGAAGAAAGGAGCTCAGGGGCACTGTAATTCACAAACCTGCAGAGTTATAAATGACAGCTATCGTCCAAAAATAGACTGAAGTAAGGCTGCCAAGAGGACTTGAAAGCGGGGCAGAATTGCAGGAAACCGATTTCAGGAGGTAGACTGGAATTGCATTGAAAGCACAGGAAAAGAGGCAGAACGTCCACAATGATGCACTTGGCCAAAAAGGGCGTATGCGTTTTTTCCTGAATATATTCAGGAAAAAACGCATATGCCCTTTTTGGCCAACCAAGCAAGCTTGCAAAGGAAATCTGCACTACAATGAAGTCTCACTTCCCCCCAGTCAAAAGGGACATCTGAAAAAAGTGTAAAATCCAGAAAGGCAGAACAGGCCATGGAGAACTGGGAGCCTTGTTATGCTGATGGGCGGGATGTAAATTGCCAACAGACACTCGGGAGAAGTGTATGGTGTTTCCTGAAACATCTAAAAAACAAAGCAACAGAACCTAGGGCACTGCCACTTATGGTCCTATAGCTTAGGGAAATTAAAATCAAAAAGACACAGCCACCCCAAAGTTTGGGACGCCTCTGTTTACAAGAACCTCGTTTACAGTACAAGTTCAACATCGCAGAAAGTGAAAAATGGATAAAGAAGTTGTGGTATTTACTTACAAAGCAATATCACTCAGCAATGAAATCTATGTCATCAGGCCCTTAGCAGCACAATGAGTGGATTCAGGTATGATGATTCTAACTGAAATAAGTCACACAGAAAATGAACCATCATAAGATATCAGTAATACATGGAATGTAAACTTGGCTACACAGGAACTGAATTACAGAACAGAACAGGGTCTCAAATTTAGAAAACCAACTTATGCTTGCTTAAGGGTAAAGGTGAGTTGGGGTGCTGCATAAAACCAGAGATTGAAATGAGCACAGATAAAGTTCCTTAAGTCAAATATGGAATAGACAAGAGCTACTCCTTGCTCAACGAAATGGACTCAACACCGCATATTAAACGCCTAAGAATGTACCTGACTAGTAAGTATCTTAAAACCTATGGATTGCTATGTCTCCGAAAGAGAATCAAGCATGTGTACAGGGGCATAAACGCAGCAGTGATAGGATTGGAGAGGTTCGGTGAGCAAATGAAGACCCTTTGAAGTCATATTGCATGGTACCCATTCCACAGGTCTCAACTCTCCAGGTTTAAGGTATTCTTCCTTCAGCTAAAACATGCATGTGGAACCCAAGTATGATCAACCATGTGAACGGGAGACGTGTTCAAATATGTCTCAGTTTTCCTCCCCTGGTACTCGGGTGCAACATTCCAGACGCTTTACTAACACTCTCCCCACTTGGAGAGTCAGCGCCTTTAACCTCCTGTTTGGCCCAGTTTGCAATTTCTGCGGAAGATGAACAGGAATAGCGAGAACCAATGAGAGGCTAGCTGGAGGTGTCTGGACGGGCAAATTTAACTCTCATTTCCCACCAGGAAGAGGAAATAACCAAAGGCTCAGCGTGCCGTACCGGAACCAGATTAGGGCCTGAAGCCATCCTGCGGTGTTGCGGCCAGCTCAAAAGAAAGCGAGTTGAAGAAAGGAGCTCAGGGGCACTGTAATTCACAAACCTGCAGAGTTATAAATGACAGCTATCGTCCAAAAATAGACTGAAGTAAGGCTGCCAAGAGGACTTGAAAGCGGGGCAGAATTGCAGGAAACCGATTTCAGGAGGTAGACTGGAATTGCATTGAAAGCACAGGAAAAGAGGCAGAACGTCCACAATGATGCACTTGGCCAAAAAGGGCGTATGCGTTTTTTCCTGAATATATTCAGGAAAAAACGCATATGCCCTTTTTGGCCAACCAAGCAAGCTTGCAAAGGAAATCTGCACTACAATGAAGTCTCACTTCCCCCCAGTCAAAAGGGACATCTGAAAAAAGTGTAAAATCCAGAAAGGCAGAACAGGCCATGGAGAACTGGGAGCCTTGTTATGCTGATGGGCGGGATGTAAATTGCCAACAGACACTCGGGAGAAGTGTATGGTGTTTCCTGAAACATCTAAAAAACAAAGCAACAGAACCTAGGGCACTGCCACTTATGGTCCTATAGCTTAGGGAAATTAAAATCAAAAAGACACAGCCACCCCAAAGTTTGGGACGCCTCTGTTTACAAGAACCTCGTTTACAGTACAAGTTCAACATCGCAGAAAGTGAAAAATGGATAAAGAAGTTGTGGTATTTACTTACAAAGCAATATCACTCAGCAATGAAATCTATGTCATCAGGCCCTTAGCAGCACAATGAGTGGATTCAGGTATGATGATTCTAACTGAAATAAGTCACACAGAAAATGAACCATCATAAGATATCAGTAATACATGGAATGTAAACTTGGCTACACAGGAACTGAATTACAGAACAGAACAGGGTCTCAAATTTAGAAAACCAACTTATGCTTGCTTAAGGGTAAAGGTGAGTTGGGGTGCTGCATAAAACCAGAGATTGAAATGAGCACAGATAAAGTTCCTTAAGTCAAATATGGAATAGACAAGAGCTACTCCTTGCTCAACGAAATGGACTCAACACCGCATATTAAACGCCTAAGAATGTACCTGACTAGTAAGTATCTTAAAACCTATGGATTGCTATGTCTCCGAAAGAGAATCAAGCATGTGTACAGGGGCATAAACGCAGCAGTGATAGGATTGGAGAGGTTCGGTGAGCAAATGAAGACCCTTTGAAGTCATATTGCATGGTACCCATTCCACAGGTCTCAACTCTCCAGGTTTAAGGTATTCTTCCTTCAGCTAAAACATGCATGTGGAACCCAAGTATGATCAACCATGTGAACGGGAGACGTGTTCAAATATGTCTCAGTTTTCCTCCCCTGGTACTCGGGTGCAACATTCCAGACGCTTTACTAACACTCTCCCCACTTGGAGAGTCAGCGCCTTTAACCTCCTGTTTGGCCCAGTTTGCAATTTCTGCGGAAGATGAACAGGAATAGCGAGAACCAATGAGAGGCTAGCTGGAGGTGTCTGGACGGGCAAATTTAACTCTCATTTCCCACCAGGAAGAGGAAATAACCAAAGGCTCAGCGTGCCGTACCGGAACCAGATTAGGGCCTGAAGCCATCCTGCGGTGTTGCGGCCAGCTCAAAAGAAAGCGAGTTGAAGAAAGGAGCTCAGGGGCACTGTAATTCACAAACCTGCAGAGTTATAAATGACAGCTATCGTCCAAAAATATACTGAAGTAAGGCTGCCAAGAGGACTTGAAAGCGGGGCAGAATTGCAGGAAACCGATTTCAGGAGGTAGACTGGAATTGCATTGAAAGCATAGGAAAAGAGGCAGAACGTCCACAATGATGCACTTGGCCAAAAAGGGCGTATGCGTTTTTTCCTGAATATATTCAGGAAAAAACGCATACGCCCTTTTTGGCCAACCAAGCAAGCTTGCAAAGGAAATCTGCACTACAATGAAGTCTCACTTCCCCCCGGTCAAAAGGGCCATCTGAAAAAAGTGTAAAATCCAGAAAGGCAGGACAGGCCATGGAGAACTGGGAGCCTTGTTATGCTGATGGGCGGGATGTAAATTGCCAACAACCACTCGGGAGAAGTGTATGGTGTTTCCTGAAACATCTAAAAAACAAAGCAACAGAACCTAGGGCAGTGCCACTTATGGTCCTATAGCTTAGGGAAATTAAAATCAAAAAGACACAGCCACCCCAAAGTTTGGAACGGCTCTGTTTACAAGAACCTCGTTTACAGTACAAGTTCAACATCGCAGAAAGTGAAAAATGGAGAAAGAAGTTGTGGTATTTACTTACAAAGCAATATCACTCAGCAATGAAATCTGTGTCATCAGGCCCTTAGCAGCACAATGAGTGTATTCAGGTATGATGATTCTAACTGAAGTAAGTCACACAGAAAAAGAAACATCATAAGATATCAGTAATACACGGAATGTAAACTTGGCTACACAGGAACTGAATTACAGAACAGAACAGGGTCTCAAATTTAGAAAACCAACTTATGCTTGCTTAAGGGTAAAGGTGAGTTGGGGTGCTGCATAAAACCAGAGATTGAAATGAGCACAGATAAAGTTCCTTAAGTCAAATATGGAATAGACAAGAGCTACTCCTTGCTCAACGAAATGGACTCAACACTGCATATTAAACGCCTAAGAATGTACCTGACTAGTAAGTATCTTAAAACCTATGGATTGCTATGTCTCCGAAAGAGAATCAAGCATGTGTACAGGGGCATAAACGCAGCAGTGATAGGATTGGAGAGGTTCGGTGAGCAAATGAAGACCCTTTGAAGTCATATTGCATGGTACCCATTACACGGGTCTTAACTCTCCAGGTTTAAGGTATTCTTCCTTCAGCTAAAACATGCATGTGGAACCCAAGTATGATCAACCATGTGAACGGGAGACGTGTACAAATATGTCTCAGTTTTCCTCCCCTGGTACTCGGGTGCAACATTCCAGACGCTTTACTAACACTCTCCCCACTTGGAGAGTCAGCGCCTTTAACCTCCTGTTTGGCCCAGTTTGCAATTTCTGCGGAAGATGAACAGGAATAGCGAGAACCAATGAGAGGCTAGCTGGAGGTGTCTGGACGGGCAAATTTAACTCTCAATTCCCACCAGGAAGAGGAAATAACCAAAGGCTCAGCATGCCGTACCGGAACCAGATTAGGGCCTGAAGCCATCCTGCGGTGTTGCGGCCAGCTCAAAAGAAAGCGAGTTGAAGAAAGGAGCTCAGGGGCACTGTAATTCACAAACCTGCAGAGTTATAAATGACAGCTATTGTCCAAAAATATACTGAAGTAAGGCTGCCAAGAGGACTTGAAAGCGGGACAGAATTGCAGGAAACCGATTTCAGGAGGTAGACTGGAATTACATTGAAAGCATAGGAAAAGAGGCAGAACGCCCACAATGATGCACTTGGCCAAAAAGGGCGTATGCGTTTTTTCCTGAATATATTCAGGAAAAAACGCATACGTCCTTTTTGGCCAACCAAGCAAGCTTGCAAAGGAAATCTGCACTACAATGAAGTCTCACTTCCCCCCGGTCAAAAGGGCCATCTGAAAAAAGTGTAAAATCCAGAAAGGCAGGACAGGCCATGGAGAATTGGGAGCCTTGTTATCCTGATGGGCGGGATGTAAATTGCCAACAACCACTCGGGAGAAGTGTATGGTGTTTCCTGAAACATCTAAAAAACAAAGCAACAGAACCTAGGGCACTTCCACTTATGGTCCTATAGCTTAGGGAAATTAAAATCAAAAAGACACAGCCACCCCAAAGTTTGGAACGGCTCTGTTTACAAGAACCTCGTTTACAGTACAAGTTCAACATCGCAGAAAGTGAAAAATGGATAAAGAAGTTGTGGTATTTACTTACAAAGCAATATCACTCAGCAATGAAATCTGTGTCATCAGGCCCTTAGCAGCACAATGAGTGGATTCAGGTATGATGATTCTAACTGAAGTAAGTCACACAGAAAAAGAAACATCATAAGATATCAGTAATACACGGAATGTAAACTTGGCTACACAGGAACTGAATTACAGAACAGAACAGGGACTCAAATTTAGAAAACCAACTTATGCTTGCTTAAGGGTAAAGGTGAGTTGGGGTGCTGCATAAAACCAGAGATTGAAATGAGCACAGATAAAGTTCCTTAAGCCAAATATGGAATAGACAAGAGCTACTCCTTGCTCAACGAAATGGACTCAACAACGCATATTAAACACCTAAGAATGTACCTGACTTGTAAGTATCTTAAAACCTATGGATTGCTATGTCTCCAAAAGAGAATCAAGCATGTGTACAGGGGCATAAACGCAGCAGTGATAGGATTGGAGAGGTTGGGTGAGCAAATGAAGACCCTTTGAACTCATATCGCAGGGTACCCATTCCACGTGTTTCAACTACCTAGGTTTAAGGTATTCTTCCTTCATCTAAAACATGCATGTGGAACCTAGAGTATGATCAACCATGTGATCGGGAGACGTGTTCAAATATGTCTCAGTTTTCGTACCCTGGTACTCGGGTGCAACATTCCAGACGCTTTACTAACACTCTCCCGACTTGGAGAGTCAGTCCCTTTAACCTCCTGTTTGGCCCAGTTTGCAATTTCTGCGGAAGATGAACAGGAATAGCGAGAACCAATGGAGACTAGCTGGAGGTGTCTGGACGGGCAAATTTAACTCTCATTTCCTACCAGGAAGAGGAATTAACCAAAGGCTCAGCGTGCCATGCCAGAATCAGATTAGGGCCTGAAGCCATCCTGCGCTGTTGCGGCCAGGTCACAAGAAAGCGAGTTGAAGAAAGGAGCTCAGGGGCACTGTAATTCACAAACCTGCAGAGTTATAAATGACAGCTATCGTCCAAAAATAGACTGAAGTAAGGCTGCCAAGAGGACTTGAAAGCGGGGCAGAATTGCAGGAAACCGATTTCAGGAGGTAGACTGGAATTGCATTGAAAGCACAGGAAAAGAGGCAGAACGTCCACAATGATGCACTTGGCCAAAAAGGGCATATGCGTTTTTTCCTGAATATATTCAGGAAAAAACGCATATGCCCTTTTTGGCCAACCAAGCAAGCTTGCAAAGGAAATCTGCACTACAATGAAGTCTCACTTCCCCCCAGTCAAAAGGGCCATCTGAAAAAAGTGTAAAATCCAGAAAGGCAGGACAGGCCATGGAGAACTGGGAGCCTTGTTATGCTGATGGGCGGGATGTAAATTGCCAACAGACACTCGGGAGAAGTGTATGGTGTTTCCTGAAACATCTAAAAAACAAAGCAACAGAGCCTAGGGCACTGCCACTTATGGTCCTATAGCTTAGGGAAATTAAAATCAAAAAGACACAGCCACCCCAAAGTTTGGAACGGCTCTGTTTACAAGAACCTCGTTTACAGTACAAGTTCAACATCGCAGAAAGTGAAAAATGGATAAAGAAGTTGTGGTATTTACTTACAAAGCAATATCACTCAGCAATGAAATCTATGTCATCAGGCCCTTAGCAGCACAATGAGTGGATTCAGGTATGATGATTCTAACTGAAATAAGTCACACAGAAAATGAACCATCATAAGATATCAGTAATACATGGAATGTAAACTTGGCTACACAGGAACTGAATTACAGAACAGAACAGGGTCTCAAATTTAGAAAACCAACTTATGCTTGCTTAAGGGTAAAGGTGAGTTGGGGTGCTGCATAAAACCAGAGATTGAAATGAGCACAGATAAAGTTCCTTAAGTCAAATATGGAATAGACAAGAGCTACTCCTTGCTCAACGAAATGGACTCAACACCGCATATTAAACGCCTAAGAATGTACCTGACTAGTAAGTATCTTAAAACCTATGGATTGCTATGTCTCCGAAAGAGAATCAAGCATGTGTACAGGGGCATAAACGCAGCAGTGATAGGATTGGAGAGGTTCGGTGAGCAAATGAAGACCCTTTGAAGTCATATTGCATGGTACCCATTCCACGGGTCTCAACTCTCCAGGTTTAAGGTATTCTTCCTTCAGCTAAAACATGCATGTGGAACCCAAGTATGATCAACCATGTGAACGGGAGACGTGTTCAAATATGTCTCAGTTTTCCTCCCCTGGTACTCGGGTGCAACATTCCAGACGCTTTACTAACACTCTCCCCACTTGGAGAGTCAGCGCCTTTAACCTCCTGTTTGGCCCAGTTTGCAATTTCTGCGGAAGATGAACAGGAATAGCGAGAACCAATGAGAGGCTAGCTGGAGGTGTCTGGACGGGCAAATTTAACTCTCATTTCCCACCAGGAAGAGGAAATAACCAAAGGCTCAGCGTGCCGTACCGGAACCAGATTAGGGCCTGAAGCCATCCTGCGGTGTTGCGGCCAGCTCAAAAGAAAGCGAGTTGAAGAAAGGAGCTCAGGGGCACTGTAATTCACAAACCTGCAGAGTTATAAATGACAGCTATCGTCCAAAAATAGACTGAAGTAAGGCTGCCAAGAGGACTTGAAAGCGGGGCAGAATTGCAGGAAACCGATTTCAGAAGGTAGACTGGAATTGCATTGAAAGCATAGGAAAAGAGGCAGAACGTCCACAATGATGCACTTGGCCAAAAAGGGCGTATGCGTTTTTTCCTGAATATATTCAGGAAAAAACGCATACGCCCTTTTTGGCCAACCAAGCAAGCTTGCAAAGGAAATCTGCACTACAATGAAGTCTCACTTCCCCCCAGTCAAAAGGGCCATCTGAAAAAAGTGTAAAATCCAGAAAGGCAGGACAGGCCATGGAGAACTGGGAGCCTTGTTATGCTGATGGGCGGGATGTAAATTGCCAACAGACACTCGGGAGAAGTGTATGGTGTTTCCTGAAACATCTAAAAAACAAAGCAACAGAACCTAGGGCACTGCCACTTATGGTCCTATAGCTTAGGGAAATTAAAATCAAAAAGACACAGCCACCCCAAAGTTTGGAACGGCTCTGTTTACAAGAACCTCGTTTACAGTACAAGTTCAACATCGCAGAAAGTGAAAAATGGAGAAAGAAGTTGTGGTATTTACTTACAAAGCAATATCACTCAGCAATGAAATCTGTGTCATCAGGCCCTTAGCAGCACAATGAGTGGATTCAGGTATGATGATTCTAACTGAAGTAAGTCACACAGAAAAAGAAACATCATAAGATATCAGTAATACACGGAATGTAAACTTGGCTACACAGGAACTGAATTACAGAACAGAACAGGGACTCAAATTTAGAAAACCAACTTATGCTTGCTTAAGGGTAAAGGTGAGTTGGGGTGCTGCATAAAACCAGAGATTGAAATGAGCACAGATAAAGTTCCTTAAGCCAAATATGGAATAGACAAGAGCTACTCCTTGCTCAACGAAATGGACTCAACAACGCATATTAAACGCCTAAGAATGTACCTGACTTGTAAGTATCTTAAAACCTATGGATTGCTATGTCTCCAAAAGAGAATCAAGCATGTGTACAGGGGCATAAACGCAGCAGTGATAGGATGGGAGAGGTTGGGTGAGCAAATGAAGACCCTTTGAACTCATATTGCAGGGTACCCATTCCACGTGTTTCAACTACCTAGGTTTAAGGTATTCTTCCTTCATCTAAAACATGCATGTGGAACCTAGAGTATGATCAACCATGTGATCGGGAGACGTGTTCAAATATGTCTCAGTTTTCGTACCCTGGTACTCGGGTGCAACATTCCAGACACTTTACTAACACTCTCCCGACTTGGAGAGTCAGTCCCTTTAACCTCCTGTTTGGCCCAGTTTGCAATTTCTGCGGAAGATGAACAGGAATAGCGAGAACCAATGGAGACTAGCTGGAGGTGTCTGGACGGGCAAATTTAACTCTCATTTCCTACCAGGAAGAGGAATTAACCAAAGGCTCAGCGTGCCATGCCAGAATCAGATTAGGGCCTGAAGCCATCCTGCGGTGTTGCGGCCAGGTCACAAGAAAGCGAGTTGAAGAAAGGAGCTCAGGGGCACTGTAATTCACAAACCTGCAGAGTTATAAATGACAGCTATCGTCCAAAAATAGACTGAAGTAAGGCTGCCAAGAGGACTTGAAAGCGGGGCAGAATTGCAGGAAACCGATTTCAGGAGGTAGACTGGAATTGCATTGAAAGCATAGGAAAAGAGGCAGAACGTCCACAATGATGCACTTGGCCAAAAAGGGCGTATGCGGTTTTTCCTGAATATATTCAGGAAAAAACGCATACGCCCTTTTTGGCCAACCAAGCAAGCTTGCAAAGGAAATCTGCACTACAATGAAGTCTCACTTCCCCCCAGTCAAAAGGGCCATCTGAAAAAAGTGTAAAATCCAGAAAGGCAGGACAGGCCATGGAGAACTGGGAGCCTTGTTATGCTGATGGGCGGGATGTAAATTGCCAACAGACACTCGGGAGAAGTGTATGGTGTTTCCTGAAACATCTAAAAAACAAAGCAACAGAGCCTAGGGCACTGCCACTTATGGTCCTATAGCTTAGGGAAATTAAAATCAAAAAGACACAGCCACCCGAAAGTTTGGGACGCCTCTGTTTACAAGAACCTCGTTTACAGTACAAGTTCAACATCGCAGAAAGTGAAAAATGGATAAAGAAGATGTGGTATTTACTTACAAAGCAATATCACTCAGCAATGAAATCTATGTCATCAGGCCCTTAGCATCACAATGAGTGGATTCAGGTATGATGATTCTAACTGAAATAAGTCACACAGAAAATGAACCATCATAAGATATCAGTAATACACGGAATGTAAACTTGGCTACACAGGAACTGAATTACAGAACAGAACAGGGTCTCAAATTTAGAAAACCAACTTATGCTTGCTTAAGGGTAAAGGTGAGTTGGGGTGCTGCATAAAACCAGAGATTGAAATGAGCACAGATAAAGTTCCTTAAGTCAAATATGGAATAGACAAGAGCTACTCCTTGCTCAACGAAATGGACTCAACACCGCATATTAAACGCCTAAGAATGTAACTGACTAGTAAGTATCTTAAAACCTATGGATTGCTATGTCTCCGAAAGAGAATCAAGCATGTGTACAGGGGCATAAACGCAGCAGTGATAGGATTGGAGAGGTTCGGTGAGCAAATGAAGACCCTTTGAACTCATATTGCATGGTACCCATTCCACGGGTCTCAACTCTCCAGGTTTAAGGTATTCTTCCTTCAGCTAAAACATGCATGTGGAACCCAAGTATGATCAACCATGTGAACGGGAGACGTGTTCAAATATGTCTCAGTTTTCCTCCCCTGGTACTCGGGTGCAACATTCCAGACGCTTTACTAACACTCTCCCCACTTGGAGAGTCAGCGCCTTTAACCTCCTGTTTGGCCCAGTTTGCAATTTCTGCGGAAGATGAACAGGAATAGCGAGAACCAATGAGAGGCTAGCTGGAGGTGTCTGGACGGGCAAATTTAACTCTCATTTCCCACCAGGAAGAGGAAATAACCAAAGGCTCAGCGTGCCGTACCGGAACCAGATTAGGGCCTGAAGCCATCCTGCGGTGTTGCGGCCAGCTCAAAAGAAAGCGAGTTGAAGAAAGGAGCTCAGGGGCACTGTAATTCACAAACCTGCAGAGTTATAAATGACAGCTATCGTCCAAAAATATACTGAAGTAAGGCTGCCAAGAGGACTTGAAAGCGGGGCAGAATTGCAGGAAACCGATTTCAGGAGGTAGACTGGAATTGCATTGAAAGCATAGGAAAAGAGGCAGAACGTCCACAATGATGCACTTGGCCAAAAAGGGCGTATGCGTTTTTTCCTGAATATATTCAGGAAAAAACGCATACGCCCTTTTTGGCCAACCAAGCAAGCTTGCAAAGGAAATCTGCACTACAATGAAGTCTGACTTCCCCCCGGTCAAAAGGGCCATCTGAAAAAAGTGTAAAATCCAGAAAGGCAGGACAGGCCATGGAGAACTGGGAGCCTTGTTATGCTGATGGGCGGGATGTAAATTGCCAACAACCACTCGGGAGAAGTGTATGGTGTTTCCTGAAACATCTAAAAAACAAAGCAACAGAACCTAGGGCACTGCCACTTATGGTCCTATAGATTAGGGAAATTAAAATCAAAAAGACACAGCCACCCCAAAGTTTGGAACGGCTCTGTTTACAAGAACCTCGTTTACAGTACAAGTTCAACATCGCAGAAAGTGAAAAATGGAGAAAGAAGTTGTGGTATTTACTTACAAAGCAATATCACTCAGCAATGAAATCTGTGTCATCAGGCCCTTAGCAGCACAATGAGTGGATTCAGGTATGATGATTCTAACTGAAATAAGTCACACAGAAAAAGAAACATCATAAGATATCAGTAATACATGGAATGTAAACTTGGCTACACAGGAACTGAATTACAGAACAGAACAGGGTCTCAAATTTAGAAAACCAACTTATTCTTGCTTAAGGGTAAAGGTGAGTTGGGGTGCTGCATAAAACCAGAGATTGAAATGAGCACAGATAAAGTTCCTTTAGCCAAATATGGAATAGACAAGAGCTACTCCTTGCTCAACGAAATGGACTCAACACCCCATATTAAACGCCTAAGAATGTACCTGACTAGTAAGTATCTTAAAACCTATGGATTGCTATGTCTCCGAAAGAGAATCAAGCATGTGTACAGGGGCATAAACGCAGCAGTGATAGGATTGGAGAGGTTCGGTGAGCAAATGAAGACCCTTTGAAGTCATATTGCATGGTACTCATTCCACGGGTTTCAACTACCCAGGTTTAAGATATTCTTCCTTCAGCTAAAACATGCATGTGGAACCTAGAGTATGATCAACCATGTGATCGGGAGACGTGTTCAAATATGTCTCAGTTTTCCTCCCCTGGTACTCGGGTGCAACATTCCAGACGCTTTACTAACACTCTCCCCACTTGGAGAGTCAGCGCCTTTAACCTCCTGTTGGCCCAGTTTGCAATTTCTGCAGAAGATGAACAGGAATAGCAAAAACCAATGAGAGGCTAGCTGGAGGTGTCTGGACGGGCAAATTTAACTCTCATTTCCCACCAGGAAGAGGAATTAACCAAAGGCTCAGCATGCCGGGCCGGAACCAGATTATGGCCTGAAGCCATCCTGCGGTGTTGCGGCCAGGTCACAAGAAAGCGAGTTGAAGACAGGAGCTCAGGGGCACTGTAATTCACAAACCTGCAGAGTTATAAATGACAGCTATCGTCCAAAAATAGACTGAAGTAAGGCTGCCAAGAGGACTTGAAAGCGGGGCAGAATTGCAGGAAACCGATTTCAGGAGGTAGACTGGAATTGCATTGAAAGCATAGGAAAAGAGGCAGAACGTCCACAATGATGCACTTGGACAAAAAGGGCGTATGCGTTTTTTCCTGAATATATTCAGGAAAAAACGCATACGCCCTTTTTGGCCAACCAAGCAAGCTTGCAAAGGAAATCTGCACTACAATGAAGTCTCACTTCCCCCCGGTCAAAAGGGCCATCTGAAAAAAGTGTAAAATCCAGAAAGGCAGGACAGGCCATGGAGAACTGGGAGCCTTGTTATGCTGATGGGCGGGATGTAAATTGCCAACAACCACTCGGGAGAAGTGTATGGTGTTTCCTGAAACATCTAGAAAACAAAGCAACAGAGCCTAGGGCACTTCCACTTATGGTCCTATAGCTTAGGGAAATTAAAATCAAAAAGACACAGCCACCCCAAAGTTTGGGACGCCTCCGTTTACAAGAACCTCGTTTACCGTACAAGTTCAATATCACAGAAAGTGAAAAATGGATAAAGAACTTGTGGTACTTACGTACAATGCAGTATCACTCAGCAATGAAATCTATGTCATCAGGCCCGTAGCAGCATAATGAGTGGATTCAGGTACGATGATTCTAACTGAAATAAGTCACACAGAAAAAGAAACATCATAAGATATCACTAATACACGGAATGTAAACTTGGCTACACAGGAACTGCATTCCAAAACAGAACAGGGTCTCAAATTTAGAAAACCAACTTATGCTTGCTTAAGGGGAAAGGTGAGTTGGGGTGCTGCATAAAACCAGAGATTGAAATGAGCACAGATAAAGTTCCTTAAGCCAAATATGGAATAGACAAGAGCTACTCCTTGTTCAACGAAATGGACTCAACACCGCATATTAAACGCCTAAGAATGTACCTGACTAGTAAGTATCTTAAAACGTATGGATTGCTATGTCTCCGAAAGAGAATCAAGCATGTGTACAGGGGCATAAACGCAGCAGTGATAGGATTGGAGAGGTTCGGTGAGCAAATGAAGACCCTTTGAAGTCATATTGCATGGTACCCATTCCACGGGTTTCAACTACCCAGGTTTTAGGTATACTTCCTTCAGCTAAAATATGCATGTGGAACCCAGAGTATGATCAACCATGTGATCGGGAGACGTGTTCAAATATGTCTCAGTTTTCCTCCCCTGGTACTCGGGTGCAACATTCCAGACGCTTTACTAACACTCTCCCCACTTGGAGAGTCAGCGCCTTTAACCTCCTGTTTGGCACAGTTTGCAATTTCTGCGGAAGATGAACAGGAATAGCGAGAACCAATGAGAGGCTAGCTGGAGGTGTCTGGACGGGCAAATTTAACTCTCATTTCCCACCAGGAAGAGGAAATAACCAAAGGCTCAGCGTGCCGTACCGGAACTTGATTAGGGCCTGAAGCCATCCTGCGGTGTTGCGGCCAGCTCAAAAGAAAGCGAGTTGAAGAAAGGAGCTCAGGGGCACTGTAATTCACAAACCTGCAGAGTTATAAATGACAGCTATCGTCCAAAAATAGACTGAAGTAAGGCTGCCAAGAGGACTTGAAAGCGGGGCAGAATTGCAGGAAACCGATTTCAGGAGGTAGACTGGAATTGCATTGAAAGCATAGGAAAAGAGGCAGGACGTCCACAATGATGCACTTGGCCAAAAAGGGCGTATGCGTTTTTTCCTGAATATATTCAGGAAAAAACGCATACGCCCTTTTTGGCCAACCAAGCAAGCTTGCAAAGGAAATCTGCACTACAATGAAGTCTCACTTCTCCCCGGTCAAAAGGGCCATCTGAAAAAAGTATAAAATCCAGAAAGGCAGGACAGGCCATGGAGAACTGGGAGCCTTGTTATGCTGAAGGGCGGGATGTAAATTGCCAACAACCACTCGGGAGAAGTGTATGGTGTTTCCTGAAACATCTAGAAAACAAAGCAACAGAACCTAGGGCACTTCCACTTATAGTCCTATAGCTTAGGGAAATTAAAATCAAAAAGACACAGCCACCCCAAAGTTTGGAACGGCTCTGTTTACAAGAACCTCGTTTACAGTACAAGTTCAACATCGCAGAAAGTGAAAAATGGATAAAGAAGTTGTGGTATTTACTTACAAAGCAATATCACTCAGCAATGAAATCTGTGTCATCAGGCCCTTAGCAGCACAATGAGTGGATTCAGGTATGATGATTCTAACTGAAATAAGTCACACAGAAAAAGAAACATCATAAGATATCAGTAATACACGGAATGTAAACTTGGCTACACAGGAACTGAATTACAGAACAGAACAGGGTCTCAAATTTAGAAAACCAACTTATTCTTGCTTAAGGGGAAAGGTGAGTTGGGGTGCTGCATAAAACCAGAGATTGAAATGAGCACAGATAAAGTTCCTTAAGCCAAATACGGAATAGACAAGAGCTACTCCTTGCTCAACGAAATGGACTCAACACCCCATATTAAACGCCTAAGAATGTACCTGACTAGTAAGTATCTTAAAACCTATGGATTGCTATGTCTCCGAAAGAGAATCAAGCATGTGTACAGGGGCATAAACGCAGCAGTGATAGGATTGGAGAGGTTCGGTGAGCAAATGAAGACCCTTTGAAGTCATATTGCATGGTACCCATTCCACGGGTTTCAACTACCCAAGTTTAAGGTATTCTTCCTTCAGCTAAAACATGCATGTGGAACCTAGAGTATGATCAACCATGTGATCGGGAGACGTGTTCAAATATGTCTCAGTTTTCCTCCCCTGGTACTCGGGTGCAACATTCCAGACGCTTTACTAACACTCTCCCCACTTGGAGAGTCAGTCCCTTTAACCTCCTGTTTGGCCCAGTTTGCAATTTCTGCGGAAGATGAACAGGAATAGCGAGAACCAATGAGAGGCTAGCTGGAGGTGTCTGGACGGGCAAATTTAACTCTCATTTCCCACCAGGAAGAGGAATTAACCAAAGGCTCAGCATGCCGGGCCGGAACCAGATTAGGGCCTGAAGCCATCCTGCGGTGTTGCGGCCAGGTCACAAGAAAGCGAGTTGAAGAAAGGAGCTCAGGGGCACTGTAATTCACAAACCTGCAGAGTTATAAATGACAGCTATCGTCCAAAAATAGACTGAAGTAAGGCTGCCAAGAGGACTTGAAAGCGGGGCAGAATTGCAGGAAACCGATTTCAGGAGGTAGACTGGAATTGCATTGAAAGCATAGGAAAAGAGGCAGAACGTCCACAATGATGCACTTGGCCAAAAAGGGCGTATGCGTTTTTTCCTGAATATATTCAGGAAAAAACGCATACGCACTTTTTGGCCAACCAAGCAAGCTTGCAAAGGAAATCTGCACTACAATGAAGTCTCACTTCCCCCCGGTCAAAAGGGCCATCTGAATAAAGTGTAAAATCCAGAAAGGCAGGACAGGCCATGGAGAACTGGGAGCCTTGTTATGCTGATGGGCGGGATGTAAATTGCCAACAGACACTCGGGAGAAGTGTATGGTGTTTCCTGAAACATCTAAAAAACAAAGCAACAGAGCCTAGGGCACTGCCACTTATGGTCCTATAGCTTAGGGAAATTAAAATCAAAAAGACACAGCCACCCCAAAGTTTGGGACGCCTCTGTTTACAAGAACCTCGTTTACAGTACAAGTTCAACATCGCAGAAAGTGAAAAATGGATAAAGAAGTTGTGGTATTTACTTACAAAGCAATATCACTCAGCAATGAAATCTATGTCATCAGGCCCTTAGCATCACAATGAGTGGATTCAGGTATGATGATTCTAACAGAAATAAGTCACACAGAAAAAGAAACATCATAAGATATCATTAATACACGGAATGTAAACTTGGCTACACAGGAACTGAATTACAGAACAGAACAGGGTCTCAAATTTAGAAAACCAACTTATGCTTGCTTAAGGGTAAAGGTGAGTTGGGGTGCTGCATAAAACCAGAGATTGAAATGAGCACAGATAAAGTTCCTTAAGTCAAATATGGAATAGACAAGAGCTACTCCTTGCTCAACGAAATGGACTCAACACCGCATATTAAACGCCTAAGAATGTACCTGACTAGTAAGTATCTTAAAACCTATGGATTGCTATGTCTCCGAAAGAGAATCAAGCATGTGTACAGGGGCATAAACGCAGCAGTGATAGGATTGGAGACGTTCGGTGAGCAAATGAAGACCCTTTGAAGTCATATTGCATGGTACCCATTCCACGGGTCTCAACTCTCCAGGTTTAAGGTATTCTTCCTTCAGCTAAAACATGCATGTGGAACCCAAGTATGATCAACCATGTGAACGGGAGACGTGTTCAAATATGTCTCAGTTTTCCTTCCCTGGTACTCGGGTGCAACATTCCAGACGCTTTACTAACACTCTCCCCACTTGGAGAGTCAGCGCCTTTAACCTCCTGTTTGGCCCAGTTTGCAATTTCTGCGGAAGATGAACAGGAAGAGCGAGAACCAATGAGAGGCTAGCTGGAGGTGTCTGGACGGGCAAATTTAACTCTCATTTCCCACCAGGAAGAGGAAATAACCAAAGGCTCAGTGTGCCGTACCGGAACCAGATTAGGGCCTGAAGCCATCCTGCGGTGTTGCGGCCAGCTCAAAAGAAAGCGAGTTGAAGAAAGGAGCTCAGGGGCACTGTAATTCACAAACCTGCAGAGTTATAAATGACAGCTATCGTCCAAAAATAGACTGAAGTAAGGCTGCCAAGAGGACTTGAAAGCGGGGCAGAATTGCAGGAAACCGATTTCAGGAGGTAGACTGGAATTGCATTGAAAGTATAGGAAAAGAGGCAGAACGTCCACAATGATGCACTTGGCCAAAAAGGGCGTATGTGTTTTTTCCTGAATATATTCAGGAAAAAACGCATACGCCCTTTTTGGCCAACCAAGCAAGCTTGCAAAGGAAATCTGCACTACAATGAAGTCTCACTTCCCCCCGGTCAAAAGGGCCATCTGAAAAAAGTGTAAAATCCAGAAAGGCAGGACAGGCCATGGAGAACCGGGAGCCTTGTTATGCTGATGGGCGGGATGTAAATTGCCAACAACCACTTGGGAGAAGTGTATGGTGTTTCCTGAAACATCTAAAAAACAAAGCAACAGAACCTAGGGCACTTCCACTTATGGTCCTATAGCTTAGGGAAATTAAAATCAAAAAGACACAGCCACCCCAAAGTTTGGAACGGCTCTGTTTACAAGAACCTCGTTTACAGTACAAGTTCAACATCACAGAAAGTGAAAAATGGAGAAAGAAGTTGTGGTATTTACTTACAAAGCAATATCACTCAGCAATGAAATCTGTGTCATCAGGCCCTTAGCAGCACAATGAGTGGATTCAGGTATGATGATTCTAACTGAAGTAAGTCACACAGAAAAAGAAACATCATAAGATATCAGTAATACACGGAATGTAAACTTGGCTACACAGGAACTGAATTACAGAACAGAACAGGGTCTCAAATTTAGAAAACCAACTTATGCTTGCTTAAGGGTAAAGGTGAGTTGGGGTGCTGCATAAAACCAGAGATTGAAATGAGCACAGATAAAGTTCCTTAAGCCAAATATGGAATAGACAAGAGCTACTCCTTGCTCAACGAAATGGACTCAACAACGCATATTAAACGCCTAAGAATGTACCTGACTTGTAAGTATCTTAAAACCTATGGATTGCTATGTCTCCAAAAGAGAATCAAGCATGTGTACAGGGGCATAAACGCAGCAGTGATAGGATTGGAGAGGTTCGGTGAGCAAATGTAGACCCTTTGAACTCATATTGCAGGGTACCCATTGCACGTGTTTCAACTACCTAGGTTTAAGGTATTCTTCCTTCATCTAAAACATGCATGTGGAACCTAGAGTATGATCAACCATGTGATCGGGAGACGTGTTCAAATATGTCTCAGTTTTCGTACCCTGGTACTCGGGTGCAACATTCCAGACGCTTTACTAACACTCTCCCGACTTGGAGAGTCAGTCCCTTTAACCTCCTGTTTGGCCCAGTTTGCAATTTCTGCGGAAGATGAACAGGAATAGCGAGAACCAATGGAGACTAGCTGGAGGTGTCTGGACGGGCAAATTTAACTCTCATTTCCTACCAGGAAGAGGAATTAACCAAAGGCTCAGCGTGCCATGCCAGAATCAGATTAGGGCCTGAAGCCATCCTGCGGTGTTGCGGCCAGGTCACAAGAAAGCGAGTTGAAGAAAGGAGCTCAGGGGCACTGTAATTCACAAACCTGCAGAGTTATAAATGACAGCTATCGTCCAAAAATAGACTGAAGTAAGGCTGCCAAGAGGACTTGAAAGCGGGGCAGAATTGCAGGAAACCGATTTCAGGAGGTAGACTGGAATTGCATTGAAAGCATAGGAAAAGAGGCAGAACGTCCACAATGATGCACTTGGCCAAAAAGGGCGTATGCGTTTTTTCCTGAATATATTCAGGAAAAAACGCATACGCCCTTTTTGGCCAACCAAGCAAGCTTGCAAAGGAAATCTGCACTACAATGAAGTCTCACTTCCCCCCAGTCAAAAGGGCCATCTGAAAAAAGTGTAAAATCCAGAAAGGCAGGACAGGCCATGGAGAACTGGGAGCCTTGTTATGCTGATGGGCGGGATGTAAATTGCCAACAGACACTCGGGAGAAGTGTATGGTGTTTCCTGAAACATCTAAAAAACAAAGCAACAGAGCCTAGGGCACTGCCACTTATGGTCCTATAGCTTAGGGAAATTAAAATCAAAAAGACACAGCCACCCCAAAGTTTGGGACGCCTCTGTTTACAAGAACCTCGTTTACAGTACAAGTTCAACATCGCAGAAAGTGAAAAATGGATAAAGAAGTTGTGGTATTTACTTACAAAGCAATATCACTCAGCAATGAAATCTGTGTCATCAGGCCCTTAGCAGCACAATGAGTGGATTCAGGTATGATGATTCTAACTGAAATAAGTCACACAGAAAAAGAAACATCATAAGATATCAGTAATACACGGAATGTAAACTTGGCTACACAGGAACTGAATTACAGAACAGAACAGGGTCTCAAATTTAGAAAACCTACTTATTCTTGCTTAAGGGTAAAGGTGAGTTGGGGTGCTGCATAAAACCAGAGATTGAAATGAGCACAAATAAACTTCCTTAAGCCAAATATGGAATAGACAAGAGCTACTCCTTGCTCAACGAAATGGACTCAACACCCCATATTAAACGCCTAAGAATGTACCTGACTAGTAAGTATCTTAAAACCTATGGATTGCTATGTCTCCGAAAGAGAATCAAGCATGTGTACAGGGGCATAAACGCAGCAGTGATAGGATTGGAGAGGTTCGGTGAGCAAATGAAGACCCTTTGAAGTCATATTGCATGGTACCCATTCCACGGGTTTCAACTACCCAGGTTTAAGGTATTCTTCCTTCAGCTAAAACATGCATGTGGAACCTAGAGTATGATCAACCATGTGATCGGGAGACGTGTTTAAATATGTCTCAGTTTTCCTCCCCTGGTACTCGGGTGCAACATTCCAGACGCTTTACTAACACTCTCCCCACTTGGAGAGTCAGTCCCTTTAACCTCCTGTTTGGCCCAGTTTGCAATTTCTGCGGAAGATGAACAGGAATAGCGAGAACCAATGAGAGGCTAGCTGGAGGTGTCTGGACGGGCAAATTTAACTCTCATTTCCCTCCAGGAAGTGGAATTAACCAAAGGCTCAGCATGCCGGGCCGGAACCAGATTAGGGCCTGAAGCCATCCTGCGGTGTTGCGGCCAGGTCACAAGAAAGCGAGTTGAAGAAAGGAGCTCAGTGGCACTGTAATTCACAAACCTGCAGAGTTATAAATGACAGCTATCGTCCAAAAATAGACTGAAGTAAGGCTGCCAAGAGGACTTGAAAGCGGGGCAGAATTGCAGGAAACCGATTTCAGGAGGTAGACTGGAATTGCATTGAAAGCATAGGAAAAGAGGCAGAACGTCCACAATGATGCACTTGGCCAAAAAGGGCGTATGCGTTTTTTCCTGAATATATTCAGGAAAAAACGCATACGCCCTTTTTGGCCAACCAAGCAAGCTTGCAAAGGAAATCTGCACTACAATGAAGTCTCACTTCCCCCCGGTCAAAAGGGCCATCTGAAAAAAGTGTAAAATCCAGAAAGGCAGGACAGGCCATGGAGAACTGGGAGCCTTGTTATGCTGATGGGCGGGATGTAAATTGCCAACAACCACTCGGGAGAAGTGTATGGTGTTTCCTGAAACATCTAAAAAACAAAGCAACAGAACCTAGGGCACTTCCACTTATGGTCCTATAGCTTAGGGAAATTAAAATCAAAAAGACACAGCCACCCCAAAGTTTGGAACGTCTCTGTTTACAAGAACCTCGTTTACAGTACAAGTTCAACATCGCAGAAAGTGAAAAATGGAGAAAGAAGTTGTGGTATTTACTTACAAAGCAATATCACTCAGCAATGAAATCTATGTCATCAGGCCCGTAGCAGCATAATGAGTGGATTCAGGTACGATGATTCTAACTGAAATAAGTCACACAGAAAAAGAAACATCATAAGATATCAGTAATACACGGAATGTAAACTTGGCTACACAGGAACTGCATTCCAAAACAGAACAGTGTCTCAAATTTAGAAAACCAACTTATGCTTGCTTAAGGGTAAAGGTGAGTTGGGGTGCTGCATAAAACCAGAGATTGAAATGAGCACAGATAAAGTTCCTTAAGTCAAATATGGAATAGACAAGAGCTACTCCTTGCTCAACGAAATGGACTCAACACCGCATATTAAACGCCTAAGAATGTACCTGACTAGTAAGTATCTTAAAACCTATGGATTGCTATGTCTCCGAAAGAGAATCAAGCATGTGTACAGGGGCATAAACGCAGCAGTGATAGGATTGGAGAGGTTCAGTGAGCAAATGAAGACCCTTTGAAGTCATATTGCATGGTACCCATTCCACGGGTTTCAACTACCCAGGTTTAAGGTATTCTTCCTTCAGCTAAAACATGCATGTGGAACCAAGAGTATGATCATCCGTGTGAACGGGAGACGTGTTCAAATATGTCTCAGTTTTCGTACCCTGGTACTCGGGTGCAACATTCCAGACGCTTTACTAACACTCTCCCGACTTGGAGAGTCAGCGCCTTTAACCTCCTGTTTGGCCCAGTTTGCAATTTCTGCGGAAGATGAACAGGAATAGCAAGAACCAATGAGAGACTAGCTGGAGGTGTCTGGACGGGCAAATTTAACTCTCATTTCCCACCAGGAACAGGAAATAACCAAAGGCTCAGCGTGCCGTGCCGGAACCAGATAAGGGCCTGAAGCCATCCTGCGGTGTTGCAGCCAGCTCACAAGAAAGCGAGTTGAAGAAAGGAGCTCAGGGGCACTGTAATTCACAAACCTGCAGAGTTATAAATGACAGCTATTGTCCAAAAATAGACTGAAGTAAGGCTGCCAAGAGGACTTGAAAGCGGGGCAGAATTGCAGGAAACCGATTTCAGGAGGTAGACTGGAATTGCATTGAAAGCATAGGAAAAGAGGCAGAACGTCCACAATGATGCACTTGGCCAAAAAGGGCGTATGCGTTTTTTCCTGAATATATTCAGGAAAAAACGCATACGCCCTTTTTGGCCAACCAAGCAAGCTTGCAAAGGAAATCTGCACTACAATGAAGTCTCACTTCTCCCCGGTCAAAAGGGCCATCTGAAAAAAGTGTAAAATCCAGAAAGACAGGACAGGCCATGGAGAACTGGGAGCATTGTTATGCTGAAGGGCGGGATGTAAATTGCCAACAACCACTCGGGAGAAGTGTATGGTGTTTCCTGAAACATCTAAAAAACAAAGCAACAGAGCCTAGGGCACTGCCACTTATGGTCCTATAGCTTAGGGAAATTAAAATCAAAAAGACACAGCCACCCCAAAGTTTGGGACGCCTCTGTTTACAAGAACCTCGTTTACAGTACAAGTTCAACATCGCAGAAAGTGAAAAATGGATAAAGAAGTTGTGGTATTTACTTACAAAGCAATATCACTCAGCAATGAAATCTATGTCATCAGGCCCTTGGCATCACAATGAGTGGATTCAGATATGATGATTCTAACTGAAATAAGTCACACAGAAAATGAACCATCATAAGATATCTGTAATACATGGAATGTAAACTTGGCTACACAGGAACTGAATTACAGAACAGAACAGGGTCTCAAATTTAGAAAACCAACTTATGCTTGCTTAAGGGTAAAGGTGAGTTGGGGTGCTGCATAAAACCAGAGATTGAAATGAGCACAGATAAAGTTCCTTAAGTCAAATATGGAATAGACAAGAGCTACTCCTTGCTCAACGAAATGGACTCAACACCGCATATTAAACGCCTAAGAATGTACCTGACTAGTAAGTATCTTAAAACCTATGGATTGCTATGTCTCCGAAAGAGAATCAAGCATGTGTACAGGGGCATAAACGCAGCAGTGATAGGATTGGAGAGGTTCGGTGAGCAAATGAAGACCCTTTGAAGTCATATTGCATGGTACCCATTCCACGGGTCTCAACTCTCCAGGTTTAAGGTATTCTTCCTTCAGCTAAAACATGCATGTGGAACCCAAGTATGATCAACCATGTGAACGGGAGACGTGTTCAAATATGTCTCAGTTTTCCTCCCCTGGTACTCGGGTGCAACATTCCAGACGCTTTACTAACACTCTCCCCACTTGGAGAGTCAGCGCCTTTAACCTCCTGTTTGGCCCAGTTTGCAATTTCTGCGGAAGATGAACAGGAATAGCGAGAACCAATGAGAGGCTAGCTGGAGGTGTCTGGACGGGCAAATTTAACTCTCATTTCCCACCAGGAAGAGGAAATAACCAAAGGCTCAGCGTGCCATACCGGAACCAGATTAGGGCCTGAAGCCATCCTGTGGTGTTGCGGCCAGCTCAAAAGAAAGCGAGTTGAAGAAAGGAGCTCAGGGGCACTGTAATTCACAAACCTGCAGAGTTATAAATGACAGCTATCGTCCAAAAATAGACTGAAGTAAGGCTGCCAAGAGGACTTGAAAGCGGGGCAGAATTGCAGGAAACCGATTTCAGGAGGTAGACTGCAATTGCATTGAAAGCATAGGAAAAGAGGCAGAACGTCCACAATGATGCACTTGGCCAAAAAGGGCGTATGCGTTTTTTCCTGAATATATTCAGGAAAAAACGCATACGCCCTTTTTGGCCAACCAAGCAAGCTTGCAAAGGAAATCTGCACTACAATGAAGTCTCACTTCCCCCCGGTCAAAAGGGCCATCTGAAAAAAGTGTAAAATCCAGAAAGGCAGGACAGGCCATGGAGAACTGGGAGCCTTGTTATGCTGATGGGCGGGATGTAAATTGCCAACAACCACTCGGGAGAAGTGTATGGTGTTTCCTGAAACATCTAAAAAACAAAGCAACAGAACCTAGGGCACTTCCACTTATGGTCCTATAGCTTAGGGAAATTAAAATCAAAAAGACACAGCCACCCCAAAGTTTGGAACGGCTCTGTTTACAAGAACCTCGTTTACAGTACAAGTTCAACATCGCAGAAAGTGAAAAATGGAGAAAGAAGTTTTGGTATTTACTTACAAAGCAATATCACTCAGCAATGAAATCTGTGTCATCAGGCCCTTAGCAGCACAATGAGTGGATTCAGGTATGATGATTCTAACTGAAGTAAGTCACACAGAAAAAGAAACATCATAAGATATCAGTAATACACGGAATGTAAACTTGGCTACACAGGAACTGAATGACAGAACAGAACAGGGACTCAAATTTAGAAAACCAACTTATGCTTGCTAAAGGGTAAAGGTGACTTGGGGTGCTGCATAAAACCAGAGATTGAAATGAGCACAGATAAAGTTCCTTAAGCCAAGTATGGAATAGACAAGAGCTACTCCTTGCTCAACGAAATGGACTCAACAACGCATATTAAACGCCTAAGAATGTACCTGACTTGTAAGTATCTTAAAACCTATGGATTGCTATGTCTCCAAAAGAGAATCAAGCATGTGTACAGGGGCATAAACGCAGCAGTGATAGGATTGGAGAGGTTGGGTGAGCAAATGAAGACCCTTTGAACTCATATTGCAGGGTACCCATTCCACGTGTTTCAACTACCTAGGTTTAAGGTATTCTTCCTTCATCTAAAACATGCATGTGGAACCTAGAGTATGATCAACCATGTGATCGGGAGACGTGTTCAAATATGTCTCAGTTTTCGTACCCTGGTACTCGGGTGCAACATTCCAGACGCTTTACTAACACTCTCCCGACTTGGAGAGTCAGTCCCTTTAACCTCCTGTTTGGCCCAGTTTGCAATTTCTGCGGAAGATGAACAGGAATAGCGAGAACCAATGGAGACTAGCTGGAGGTGTCTGGACGGGCAAATTTAACTCTCATTTCCTACCAGGAAGAGGAATTAACCAAAGGCTCAGCGTGCCATGCCAGAATCAGATTAGGGCCTGAAGCCATCCTGCGGTGTTGCGGCCAGGTCACAAGAAAGCGAGTTGAAGAAAGGAGCTCAGGGGCACTGTAATTCACAAACCTGCAGAGTTATAAATGACAGCTATCGTCCAAAAATAGACTGAAGTAAGGCTGCCAAGAGGACTTGAAAGCGGGGCAGAATTGCAGGAAACCGATTTCAGGAGGTAGACTGGAATTGCATTGAAAGCATAGGAAAAGAGGCAGAACGTCCACAATGATGCACTTGGCCAAAAAGGGCGTATGTGTTTTTTCCTGAATATATTCAGGAAAAAACGCATACGCCCTTTTTGGCCAACCAAGCAAGCTTGCAAAGGAAATCTGCACTACAATGAAGTCTCACTTCCCCCCAGTCAAAAGGGCCATCTGAAAAAAGTGTAAAATCCAGAAAGGCAGGACAGGCCATGGAGAACTGGGAGCCTTGTTATGCTGATGGGCGGGATGTAAATTGCCAACAGACACTCGGGAGAAGTGTATGGTGTTTCCTGAAACATCTAAAAAACAAAGCAACAGAGCCTAGGGCACTGCCACTTATGGTCCTATAGCTTAGGGAAATTAAAATCAAAAAGACACAGCCACCCCAAAGTTTGGGACGCCTCTGTTTACAAGAATCTCGTTTACAGTACAAGTTCAACATCGCAGAAAGTGAAAAATGGATAAAGAAGTTGTGGTATTTACTTACAAAGCAATATCACTCAGCAATGAAATCTATGTCATCAGGCCCTTAGCATCACAATGAGTGGATTCAGGTATGATGATTCTAACTGAAATAAGTCACACAGAAAATGAACCATCATAAGATATCAGTAATACACGGAATGTAAACTTGGCTACACAGGAACTGAATTACAGAACAGAACAGGGTCTCAAATTTAGAAAACCAACTTATGCTTGCTTCAGGGGAAAGGTGAGTTGGGTTGCTGCATAAAACCAGAGATTGAAATGAGCACAGATAAAGTTCCTTAAGCCAAATATGGAATAGACAAGAGCTACTCCTTGCTCAACGAAATGGACTCAACACCGCATATTAAACGCCTAAGAATGTACCTGACTAGTAAGTATCTTAAAACCTATGGATTGCTATGTCTCCAAAAGAGAATCAAGCGTGTGTACAGGGGCATAAACGCAGCAGTGATAGGATTGGAGAGGTTCGGTGAGCAAATGAAGACCCTTTGAAGTCATATTGCATGGTACCCATTCCACGGGTCTCAACTCTCCAGGTTTAAGGTATTCTTCCTTCAGCTAAAACATGCATGTGGAACCCAGAGTATGATCAACCATGTGAACGGGAGACGTGTTCAAATATGTCTCAGTTTTCCTCCCCTGGTACTCGGGTGCAACATTCCAGACGCTTTACTAACACTCTCCCGACTTGGAGAGTCAGTCCCTTTAACCTCCTGTTTGGCCCAGTTTGCAATTTCTGCGGAAGATGAACAGTAATAGCGAGAACCAATGAGAGACTAGCTGGAGGTGTCTGAACAGGCAAATTTAACTCTCATTTCCCACCAGGAAGAGGAATTAACCAAAGGCTCAGCATGCCGGGCCGGAACCAGATTAGGGCCTGAAGCCATCCTGCGGTGTTGCGGCCAGCTCAAAAGAAAGCGAGTTGAAGAAAGGAGCTCAGGGGCACTGTAATTCACAAACCTGCAGAGTTATAAATGACAGCTATCGTCCAAAAATAGACTGAAGTAAGGCTGCCAAGAGGACTTGAAAGCGGGGCAGAATTGCAGGAAACCGATTTCAGGAGGTAGACTGCAATTGCATTGAAAGCATCGGAAAAGAGGCAGAACGTCCACAATGATGCACTTGGCCAAAAAGGGCGTATGCGTTTTTTCCTGAATATATTCAGGAAAAAACGCATACGCCCTTTTTGGCCAACCAAGCAAGCTTGCAAAGGAAATCTGCACTACAATGAAGTCTCACTTCCCCCCGGTCAAAAGGGCCATCTGAAAAAAGTGTAAAATCCAGAAAGGCAGGACAGGCCATGGAGAACTGGGAGCCTTGTTATGCTGATGGGCGGGATGTAAATTGCCAACAACCACTCGGGAGAAGTGTATGGTGTTTCCTGAAACATCTAAAAAACAAAGCAACAGAGCCTAGGGCACTTCCACTTATGGCCCTATAGCTTAGGGAAATTAAAATCAAAAAGACACAGCCACCCCAAAGTTTGGGACGCCTCTGTTTACAAGAACCTCGTTTACCATACAAGTTCAATATCACAAAAAGTGAAAAATGGATAAAGAACTTGTGGTACTTACGTACAATGCAGTATCACTCAGCAATGAAATCTATGTCATCAGGCCCGTAGCAGCATAATGAGTGGATTCAGGTACGATGATTCTAACTGAAATAAGTCACACAGAAAAAGAAACATCATAAGATATCACTAATACACGGAATGGAAACTTGGCTACACAGGAACTGCATTCCAAAACAGAACAGGGTCTCAAATTTAGAAAACCAACTTATGCTTGCTTAAGGGTAAAGGTGAGTTGGGGTGCTGCATAAAACCAGAGATTGAAATGAGCACAGATAAAGTTCCTTAAGTCAAATATGGAATAGACAAGAGCTACTCCTTGCTCAACGAAATGGACTCAACACCGCATATTAAACGCCTAAGTATGTACCTGACTAGTAAGTATCTTAAAACCTATGGATTGCTATGTCTCCGAAAGAGAATCAAGCATGTGTACAGGGGCATAAACGCAGCAGTGATAGGATTGGAGAGGTTCAGTGAGCAAATGAAGACCCTTTGAAGTCATATTGCATGGTACCCATTCCACGGGTTTCAACTACCCAGGTTTAAGGTATTCTTCCTTCAGCTAAAACATGCATGTGGAACCAAGAGTATGATCATCCGTGTGAACGGGAGACGTGTTCAAATATGTCTCAGTTTTCGTACCCTGGTACTCGGGTGCAACATTCCAGACGCTTTACTAACACTCTCCCGACTTGGAGAGTCAGCGCCTTTAACCTCCTGTTTGGCCCAGTTTGCAATTTCTGCGGAAGATGAACAGGAATAGCAAGAACCAATGAGAGACTAGCTGGAGGTGTCTGGACGGGCAAATTTAACTCTCATTTCCCACCAGGAACAGGAAATAACCAAAGGCTCAGCGTGCCGTGCCGGAACCAGATAAGGGCCTGAAGCCATCCTGCGGTGTTGCAGCCAGCTCACAAGAAAGCGAGTTGAAGAAAGGAGCTCAGGGGCACTGTAATTCACAAACCTGCAGAGTTATAAATGACAGCTATTGTCCAAAAATAGACTGAAGTAAGGCTGCCAAGAGGACTTGAAAGCGGGGCAGAATTGCAGGAAACCGATTTCAGGAGGTAGACTGGAATTGCATTGAAAGCATAGGAAAAGAGGCAGAACGTCCACAATGATGCACTTGGCCAAAAAGGGCGTATGCGTTTTTTCCTGAATATATTCAGGAAAAAACGCATACGCCCTTTTTGGCCAACCAAGCAAGCTTGCAAAGGAAATCTGCACTACAATGAAGTCTCACTTCTCCCCGGTCAAAAGGGCCATCTGAAAAAAGTGTAAAATCCAGAAAGACAGGACAGGCCATGGAGAACTGGGAGCATTGTTATGCTGAAGGGCGGGATGTAAATTGCCAACAACCACTCGGGAGAAGTGTATGGTGTTTCCTGAAACATCTAAAAAACAAAGCAACAGAGCCTAGGGCACTGCCACTTATGGTCCTATAGCTTAGGGAAATTAAAATCAAAAAGACACAGCCACCCCAAAGTTTGGGACGCCTCTGTTTACAAGAACCTCGTTTACAGTACAAGTTCAACATCGCAGAAAGTGAAAAATGGAGAAAGAAGTTGTGGTATTTACTTACAAAGCAATATCACTCAGCAATGAAATCTATGTCATCAGGCCCTTGGCATCACAATGAGTGGATTCAGATATGATGATTCTAACTGAAATAAGTCACACAGAAAATGAACCATCATAAGATATCTGTAATACATGGAATGTAAACTTGGCTACACAGGAACTGAATTACAGAACAGAACAGGGTCTCAAATTTAGAAAACCAACTTATGCTTGCTTAAGAGTAAAGGTGAGTTGGGGTGCTGCATAAAACCAGAGATTGAAATGAGCACAGATAAAGTTCCTTAAGTCAAATATGGAATAGACAAGAGCTACTCCTTGCTCAACGAAATGGACTCAACACCGCATATTAAACGCCTAAGAATGTACCTGACTAGTAAGTATCTTAAAACCTATGGATTGCTATGTCTCCGAAAGAGAATCAAGCATGTGTACAGGGGCATAAACGCAGCAGTGATAGGATTGGAGAGGTTCGGTGAGCAAATGAAGACCCTTTGAAGTCATATTGCATGGTACCCATTCCACGGGTCTCAACTCTCCAGGTTTAAGGTATTCTTCCTTCAGCTAAAACATGCATGTGGAACCCAAGTATGATCAACCATGTGAACGGGAGACGTGTTCAAATATGTCTCAGTTTTCCTCCCCTGGTACTCGGGTGCAACATTCCAGACGCTTTACTAACACTCTCCCCACTTGGAGAGTCAGCGCCTTTAACCTCCTGTTTGGCCCAGTTTGCAATTTCTGCGGAAGATGAACAGGAATAGCGAGAACCAATGAGAGGCTAGCTGGAGGTGTCTGGACGGGCAAATTTAACTCTCATTTCCCAACAGGAAGAGGAAATAACCAAAGGCTCAGCGTGCCGTACCGGAACCAGATTAGGGCCTGAAGCCATCCTGTGGTGTTGCGGCCAGCTCAAAAGAAAGCGAGTTGAAGAAAGGAGCTCAGGGGCACTGTAATTCACAAACCTGCAGAGTTATAAATGACAGCTATCGTCCAAAAATAGACTGAAGTAAGGCTGCCAAGAGGACTTGAAAGCGGGGCAGAATTGCAGGAAACCGATTTCAGGAGGTAGACTGCAATTGCATTGAAAGCATAGGAAAAGAGGCAGAACGTCCACAATGATGCACTTGGCCAAAAAGGGCGTATGCGTTTTTTCCTGAATATATTCAGGAAAAAACGCATACGCCCTTTTTGGCCAACCAAGCAAGCTTGCAAAGGAAATCTGCACTACAATGAAGTCTCACTTCCCCCCGGTCAAAAGGGCCATCTGAAAAAAGTGTAAAATCCAGAAAGGCAGGACAGGCCATGGAGAACTGGGAGCCTTGTTATGCTGATGGGCGGGATGTAAATTGCCAACAACCACTCGGGAGAAGTGTATGGTGTTTCCTGAAACATCTAAAAAACAAAGCAACAGAACCTAGGGCACTTCCACTTATGGTCCTATAGCTTAGGGAAATTAAAATCAAAAAGACACAGCCACCCCAAAGTTTGGAACGGCTCTGTTTACAAGAACCTCGTTTACAGTACAAGTTCAACATCGCAGAAAGTGAAAAATGGAGAAAGAAGTTGTGGTATTTACTTACAAAGCAATATCACTCAGCAATGAAATCTGTGTCATCAGGCCCTTAGCAGCACAATGAGTGGATTCAGGTATGATGATTCTAACTGAAGTAAGTCACACAGAAAAAGAAACATCATAAGATATCAGTAATACACGGAATGTAAACTTGGCTACACAGGAACTGAATTACAGAACAGAACAGGGACTCAAATTTAGAAAACCAACTTATGCTTGCTAAAGGGTAAAGGTGACTTGGGGTGCTGCATAAAACCAGAGATTGAAATGAGCACAGATAAAGTTCCTTAAGCCAAGTATGGAATAGACAAGAGCTACTCCTTGCTCAACGAAATGGACTCAACAACGCATATTAAACGCCTAAGAATGTACCTGACTTGTAAGTATCTTAAAACCTATGGATTGCTATGTCTCCAAAAGAGAATCAAGCATGTGTACAGGGGCATAAACGCAGCAGTGATAGGATTGGAGAGGTTGGGTGAGCAAATGAAGACCCTTTGAACTCATATTGCAGGGTACCCATTCCACGTGTTTCAACTACCTAGGTTTAAGGTATTCTTCCTTCATCTAAAACATGCATGTGGAACCTAGAGTATGATCAACCATGTGATCGGGAGACGTGTTCAAATATGTCTCAGTTTTCGTACCCTGGTACTCGGGTGCAACATTCCAGACGCTTTACTAACACTCTCCCGACTTGGAGAGTCAGTCCCTTTAACCTCCTGTTTGGCCCAGTTTGCAATTTCTGCGGAAGATGAACAGGAATAGCGAGAACCAATGGAGACTAGCTGGAGGTGTCTGGACGGGCAAATTTAACTCTCATTTCCTACCAGGAAGAGGAATTAACCAAAGGCTCAGCGTGCCATGCCAGAATCAGATTAGGGCCTGAAGCCATCCTGCGGTGTTGCGGCCAGGTCACAAGAAAGCGAGTTGAAGAAAGGAGCTCAGGGGCACTGTAATTCACAAACCTGCAGAGTTATAAATGACAGCTATCGTCCAAAAATAGACTGAAGTAAGGCTGCCAAGAGGACTTGAAAGCGGGGCAGAATTGCAGGAAACCGATTTCAGGAGGTAGACTGGAATTGCATTGAAAGCATAGGAAAAGAGGCAGAACGTCCACAATGATGCACTTGGCCAAAAAGGGCGTATGTGTTTTTTCCTGAATATATTCAGGAAAAAACGCATACGCCCTTTTTGGCCAACCAAGCAAGCTTGCAAAGGAAATCTGCTCTACAATGAAGTCTCACTTCCCCCCAGTCAAAAGGGCCATCTGAAAAAAGTGTAAAATCCAGAAAGGCAGGACAGGCCATGGAGAACTGGGAGCCTTGTTATGCTGATGGGCGGGATGTAAATTGCCAACAGACACTCGGGAGAAGTGTATGGTGTTTCCTGAAACATCTAAAAAACAAAGCAACAGAGCCTAGGGCACTGCCACTTATGGTCCTATAGCTTAGGGAAATTAAAATCAAAAAGACACAGCCACCCCAAAGTTTGGGACGCCTCTGTTTACAAGAATCTCGTTTACAGTACAAGTTCAACATCGCAGAAAGTGAAAAATGGATAAAGAAGTTGTGGTATTTACTTACAAAGCAATATCACTCAGCAATGAAATCTATGTCATCAGGCCCTTAGCATCACAATGAGTGGATTCAGGTATGATGATTCTAACTGAAATAAGTCACACAGAAAATGAACCATCATAAGATATCAGTAATACACGGAATGTAAACTTGGCTACACAGGAACTGAATTACAGAACAGAACAGGGTCTCAAATTTAGAAAACCAACTTATGCTTGCTTCAGGGGAAAGGTGAGTTGGGTTGCTGCATAAAACCAGAGATTGAAATGAGCACAGATAAAGTTCCTTAAGCCAAATATGGAATAGACAAGAGCTACTCCTTGCTCAACGAAATGGACTCAACACCGCATATTAAACGCCTAAGAATGTACCTGACTAGTAAGTATCTTAAAACCTATGGATTGCTATGTCTCCAAAAGAGAATCAAGCGTGTGTACAGGGGCATAAACGCAGCAGTGATAGGATTGGAGAGGTTCGGTGAGCAAATGAAGACCCTTTGAAGTCATATTGCATGGTACCCATTCCACGGGTCTCAACTCTCCAGGTTTAAGGTATTCTTCCTTCAGCTAAAACATGCATGTGGAACCCAGAGTATGATCAACCATGTGAACGGGAGACGTGTTCAAATATGTCTCAGTTTTCCTCCCCTGGTACTCGGGTGCAACATTCCAGACGCTTTACTAACACTCTCCCGACTTGGAGAGTCAGTCCCTTTAACCTCCTGTTTGGCCCAGTTTGCAATTTCTGCGGAAGATGAACAGTAATAGCGAGAACCAATGAGAGACTAGCTGGAGGTGTCTGAACGGGCAAATTTAACTCTCATTTCCCACCAGGAAGAGGAATTAACCAAAGGCTCAGCATGCCGGGCCGGAACCAGATTAGGGCCTGAAGCCATCCTGCGGTGTTGCGGCCAGCTCAAAAGAAAGCGAGTTGAAGAAAGGAGCTCAGGGGCACTGTAATTCACAAACCTGCAGAGTTATAAATGACAGCTATCGTCCAAAAATAGACTGAAGTAAGGCTGCCAAGAGGACTTGAAAGCGGGGCAGAATTGCAGGAAACCGATTTCAGGAGGTAGACTGCAATTGCATTGAAAGCATCGGAAAAGAGGCAGAACGTCCACAATGATGCACTTGGCCAAAAAGGGCGTATGCGTTTTTTCCTGAATATATTCAGGAAAAAACGCATACGCCCTTTTTGGCCAACCAAGCAAGCTTGCAAAGGAAATCTGCACTACAATGAAGTCTCACTTCCCCCCGGTCAAAAGGGCCATCTGAAAAAAGTGTAAAATCCAGAAAGGCAGGACAGGCCATGGAGAACTGGGAGCCTTGTTATGCTGATGGGCGGGATGTAAATTGCCAACAACCACTCGGGAGAAGTGTATGGTGTTTCCTGAAACATCTAAAAAACAAAGCAACAGAGCCTAGGGCACTTCCACTTATGGCCCTATAGCTTAGGGAAATTAAAATCAAAAAGACACAGCCACCCCAAAGTTTGGGACGCCTCCGTTTACAAGAACCTCGTTTACCGTACAAGTTCAATATCACAAAAAGTGAAAAATGGATAAAGAACTTGTGGTACTTACGCACAATGCAGTATCACTCAGCAATGAAATCTATGTCATCAGGCCCGTAGCAGCATAATGAGTGGATTCAGGTACGATGATTCTAACTGAAATAAGTCACACAGAAAAAGAAACATCATAAGATATCACTAATACACGGAATGCAAACTTGGCTACACAGGAACGGCATTCCAAAACAGAACAGGGTCTCAAATTTAGAAAACCAACTTATGCTTGCTTAAGGGTAAAGGTGAGTTGGGGTGCTGCATAAAACCAGAGATTGAAATGAGCACAGATAAAGTTCCTTAAGCCAAATATGGAATAGACAAGAGCTACTCCTTGCTCAACGAAATGGACTCAACAACGCATATTAAACGCCTAAGAATGTACCTGACTTGTAAGTATCTTAAAACCTATGGATTGCTATGTCTCCAAAAGAGAATCAAGCATGTGTACAGGGGCATAAACGCAGCAGTGATAGGATTGGAGAGGTTCGGTGAGCAAATGAAGACCCTTTGAAGTCATATTGCATGGTACCCATTCCACGGGTTTCAACTACCCAGGTTTAAGGTATTCTTCCTTCAGCTAAAACATGCATGTGGAACCTAGAGTATGATCAACCATGTGATCGGGAGACGTGTTCAAATATGTCTCAGTTTTCGTACCCTGGTACTCGGGTGCAACATTCCAGACGCTTTACTAACACTCTCCCCACTTGGAGAGTCAGTCCCTTTAACCTCCTGTTTGGCCCAGTTTGCAATTTCTGCGGAAGATGAACAGGAATAGCGAGAACCAATGGAGACTAGCTGGAGGTGTCTGGACGGGCAAATTTAACTCTCATTTCCTACCAGGAAGAGTAATTAACCAAAGGCTCAGCGTGCCATGCCAGAATCAGATTAGGGCCTGAAGCCATCCTGCGGTGTTGCGGCCAGCTCAAAAGAAAGCGAGTTGAAGAAAGGAGCTCAGGGGCACTGTAATTCACAAACGTGCAGAGTTATAAATGACAGCTATCGTCCAAAAATAGACTGAAGTAAAGCTGCCAAGAGGACTTGAAAGTGGGGCAGAATTGCAGGAAACCGATTTCAGGAGGTAGACTGGAATTGCATTGAAAGCATAGGAAAAGAGGCAGAACGTCCACAATGATGCACTTGGCCAAAAGGGCGTATGCGTTTTTTCCTGAATATATTCAGGAAAAAACGCATACGCACTTTTTGGACAACCAAGCAAGCTTGCAAAGGAAATCTGCACTACAATGAAGTCTCACTTCCCCACGGTCAAAAGGGCCATCTGAAAAAAGTGTAAAATCCAGAAAGGCAGGACAGGCCATGGAGAACTGGGAGCCTTGTTATGCTGATGGGCGGGATGTAAATTGCCAACAACCACTCGGGAGAAGTGTATGGTGTTTCCTGAAACATCTAAAAAACAAAGCAACAGAGCCTAGGGCACTTCCACTTATGGTCCTATAGCTTAGGGAAATTAAAATCAAAAAGACACAGCCACCCCAAAGTTTGGGACGCCTCCGTTTACAAGAACCTCGTTTACCGTACAAGTTCAATATCAAAGAAAGTGAAAAATGGATAAAGAACTTGTGGTACTTACGTACAATGCAGTATCAGTCAGCAATGAAATCTATGTCATCAGGCCCGTAGCAGCATAATGAGTGGATTCAGGTACGATGATTCTAACTGAAATAAGTCACACAGAAAAAGAAACATCATAAGATATCACTAATACACGGAATGTAAACTTGGCTACACAGGAACTGCATTCCAAAACAGAACAGGGTCTCAAATTTAGAAAACCAACTTATGCTTGCTTCAGGGGAAAGGTGAGTTGGGTTGCTGCATAAAACCAGAGATTGAAATGAGCACAGATAAAGTTCCTTAAGCCAAATATGGAATAGACAAGAGCTACTCCTTGCTCAACGAAATGGACTCAACACCCCTTATTAAACGCCTAAGAATGTACCTGACTTGTAAGTATCTTAAAACCTATGGATTGCTATGTCTCCAAAAGACAATCAAGCGTGTGTACAGGGGCATAAATGCAGCAGTGATAGGATTGGAGAGGTTCGGTGAGCAAATGAAGACCCTTTGAAGTCATATTGCATGGTACCCATTCCACGGGTCTCAACTCTCCAGGTTTAAGGTATTCTTCCTTCAGCTAAAACATGCATGTGGAACCCAGTGTATGATCAACCATGTGAACGGGAGACGTGTTCAAATATGTCTCAGTTTTCCTCCCCTGGTACTCGGGTGCAACATTCCAGACGCTTTACTAACACTCTCCCGACTTGGAGAGTCAGTCCCTTTAACCTCCTGTTTGGCCCAGTTTGCAATTTCTGCGGAAGATGAACAGGAATAGCGAGAACCAATGAGAGACTAGCAGGAGGTGTCTGAACGGGCAAATTTAACTCTCATTTCCCACCAGGAAGAGGAATTAACCAAAGGCTCAGCATGCCGGGCCGGAACCAGATTAGGGCCTGAAGCCATCCTGCGGTGTTGCGGCCAGGTCACAAGAAAGCGAGTTGAAGAAAGGAGCTCAGGGGCACTGTAATTCACAAACCTGCAGAGTTATAAATGACAGCTATCGTCCAAAAATAGACTGAAGTAAGGCTGCCAAGAGGACTTGAAAGCGGGGCAGAATTGCAGGAAACCGATTTCAGGAGGTAGACTGCAATTGCATTGAAAGCATAGGAAAAGAGGCAGAACGTCCACAATGATGCACTTGGCCAAAAAGGGCGTATGCGTTTTTTCCTGAATATATTCAGGAAAAAACGCATACGCCCTTTTTGGCCAACCAAGCAAGCTTGCAAAGGAAATCTGCACTACAATGAAGTCTCACTTCCCCTCGGTCAAAAGGGCCATCTGAAAAAAGTGTAAAATCCAGAAAGGCAACAGGCCATGGAGAACTGGGAGCCTTGTTATGCTGATGGGCGGGATGTAAATTGCCAACAGACACTCGGGAGAAGTGTATGGTGTTTCCTGAAACATCTAAAAAACAAAGCAACAGAACCTAGGGCACTTCCACTTATGGTCCTATAGCTTAGGGAAATTAAAATCAAAAAGACACAGCCACCCCAAAGTTTGGAACGGCTCTGTTTACAAGAACCCCGTTTACAGTACAAGTTCAACATCGCAGAAAGTGAAAAATGGATAAAGAACTTGTGGTACTTACGTACAATGCAGTATCACTCAGCAATGAAATCTATGTCATCAGGCCCGTAGCAGCATAATGAGTAGATTCAGATACGATGATTCTAACTGAAATAAGTCACACAGAAAAAGAAACATCATAAGATATCACTAATACACGGAATGTAAACTTGGCTACACAGGAACTGAATTCCAAAACAGAACAGGTTCTCAAATTTAGAAAACCAACTTATGCTTGCTTAAGGGGAAAGGTGAGTTGGGTTGCTGCATAAAACCAGAGATTGAAATGAGCACAGATAAAGTTCCTTAAGCCAAATATGGAATAGACAAGAGCTACTCCTTGCTCAACGAAATGGACTCAACACCGCATATTAAACGCCTAAGAATGTACCTGACTAGTAAGTATCTTAAAACCTATGGATTGCTATGTCTCCGAAAGAGAATCAAGCATGTGTACAGGGGCATAAACGCAGCAGTGATAGGATTGGAGAGGTTCGGTGAGCAAATGAAGACCCTTTGAAGTCATATTGCATGGTACCCATTCCACGGGTTTCAACTACCCAGGTTTTAGGTATTCTTCCTTCAGCTAAAACATGCATGTGGAACCCAGAGTACGATCAACCATGTGATCGGGAGACGTGTTCAAATATGTCTCAGTTTTCCTCCCCTGGTACTCGGGTGCAACATTCCAGACGCTTTACTAACACTCTCCCCACTTGGAGAGTCAGTCCCTTTAACCTCCTGTTTGGCCCAGTTTGCAATCTCTGCGGAAGATGAACAGAAATAGCGAGAACAAATGGAGACTAGCTGGAGGTGTCTGGACGGGCAAATTTAACTCTCATTTCCCACCAGGAAGAGGAAATAACCAAAGGCTCAGCAGGCCGGGCCGGAACCAGATTAGGGCCTGAAGCCATCCTGCGGTGTTGAGGCCAGGTCACAAGAAAGCGAGTTGAAGAAAGGAGCTCAGGGGCACTGTAATTCACAAACCTGCAGAGTTATAAATGACAGCTATCGTCCAAAAATAGACTGAAGTAAGGCTGCCAAGAGGACTTGAAAGCGGGGCAGAATTGCAGGAAACCGATTTCAGGAGGTAGACTGGAATTGCATTGAAAGCATAGGAAAAGAGGCAGAACGTCCACAATGATGCACTTGGCCAAAAAGGGCGTATGCGTTTTTTCCTGAATATATTCAGGAAAAAACGCATACGCCCTTTTTGGCCAACCAAGCAAGCTTGCAAAGGAAATCTGCACTACAATGAAGTCTCACTTCCCCCCGGTCAAAAGGGCCATCTGAATAAAGTGTAAAATCCAGAAAGGCAGGACAGGCCATGGAGAACTGGGAGCCTTGTTATGCTGATGGGAGGGATGTAAATTGCCAACAGACACTCGGGAGAAGTGTATGGTGTTTCCTGAAACATCTAAAAAACAAAGCAACAGAGCCTAGGGCACTGCCACTTATGGTCCTATAGCTTAGGGAAATTAAAATCAAAAAGACACAGCCACCCCAAAGTTTGGGACGCCTCTGTTTACAAGAACCTCGTTTACAGTACAAGTTCAACATCGCAGAAAGTGAAAAATGGATAAAGAAGTTGTGGTATTTACTTACAAAGCAATATCACTCAGCAATGAAATCTATGTCATCAGGCCCTTAGCATCACAATGAGTGGATTCAGGTATGATGATTCTAACTGAAATAAGTCACACAGAAAAAGAAACATCATAAGATATCATTAATACACGGAATGTAAACTTGGCTACACAGGAACTGAATTACAGAACAGAACAGGGTCTCAAATTTAGAAAACCAACTTATGCTTGCTTAAGGGTAAAGGTGAGTTGGGGTGCTGCATAAAACCAGAGATTGAAATGAGCACAGATAAAGTTCCTTAAGTCAAATGTGGAATAGACAAGAGCTACTCCTTGCTCAACGAAATGGACTCAACACCGCATATTAAACGCCTAAGAATGTACCTGACTAGTAAGTATCTTAAAACCTATGGATTGCTATGTCTCCGAAAGAGAATCAAGCATGTGTACAGGGGCATAAACGCAGCAGTGATAGGATTGGAGAGGTTCGGTGAGCAAATGAAGACCCTTTGAGGTCATATTGCATGGTACCCATTACACGGGTCTCAACTCTCCAGGTTTAAGGTATTCTTCCTTCAGCTAAAACATGCATGTGGAACCCAAGTATGATCAACCATGTGAACGGGAGACGTGTTCAAATATGTCTCAGTTTTCCTCCCCTGGTACTCGGGTGCAACATTCCAGACGCTTTACTAACACTCTCCCCACTTGGAGAGTCAGTCCCTTTAACCTCCTGTTTCGCCCAGTTTGCAATTTCTGCGGAAGATGATCAGGAATAGCGAGAACCAATGAGAGACTAGCTGGAGGTGTCTGGACGGGCAAATTTAACTCTCATTTCCCACCAGGAAGAGGAAATAACCAAAGGCTCAGTGTGCCGTGCCGGAACCAGATTAGGGCCTGAAGCCATCCTGCGGTGTTGCGGCCAGGTCACAAGAAAGCGAGTTGAAGAAAGGAGCTCAGGGGCACTGTAATTCACAAACTTGCAGAGTTATAAATGACAGCTATCGTCCAAAAATAGACTGAAGTAAGGCTGCCAAGAGGACTTGAAAGCGGGGCAGAATTGCAGGAAACCGATTTCAGGAGGTAGACTGGAATTGCATTGAAAGCATAGGAAAAGAGGCAGAACGTCCACAATGATGCACTTGGCCAAAAAGGGCGTATGCGTTTTTTCCTGAATATATTCAGGAAAAAACGCATACGCCCTTTTTGGCCAACCAAGCAAGCTTGCAAAGGAAATCTGCACTACAATGAAGTCTCACTTCCCCCCGGTCAAAAGGGCCATCTGAAAAAAGTGTAAAATCCAGAAAGGCAGGACAGGCCATGGAGAACTGGGAACCTTGTTATGCTGATGGGCGGGATGTAAATTGCCAACAGACACTCGGGAGAAGTGTATGGTGTTTCCTGAAACATCTAAAAAACAAAGCAACAGAGCCTAGGGCACTGCCACTTATGGTCCTATAGCTTAGGGAAATTAAAATCAAAAAGACACAGCCACCCCAAAGTTTGGGACGCCTCTGTTTACAAGAACCTCGTTTACAGTACAAGTTCAACATCGCAGAAAGTGAAAAATGGATAAAGAAGTTGTGGTATTTACTTACAAAGCAATATCACTCAGCAATGAAATCTATGTCATCAGGCCCTTAGCATCACAATGAGTGGATTCAGGTATGATGATTCTAACTGAAATAAGTCACACAGAAAAAGAAACATCATAAGATATCAGTAATACACGGAATGTAAACTTGGCTACACAGGATCTGAGTTACAGAACAGAACAGGGTCTCAAATTTAGAAAACCAACTTATGCTTGCTTAAGGGTAAAGGTGAGTTGGGGTGCTGCATAAAACCAGAGATTGAAATGAGCACAGATAAAGTTCCTTAAGTCAAATATGGACTAGACAAGAGCTACTCCTTGCTCAACGAAATGGACTCAACACCCCATATTAAACGCCTAAGAATGTACCTGACTAGTAAGTATCGTAAAACCTATGGATTGCTATGTCTCCGAAAGAGAATCAAGCATGTGTACAGGGGCATAAACGCAGCAGTGATAAGATTGGAGAGGTTCGGTGAGCAAATGAAGACCCTTTGAAGTCATATTGCATGGTACCCATTCCACGGGTTTCAACTACCCAGGTTTAAGGTATTCTTCCTTCAGCTAAAACATGCATATGGAACCTAGAGTATGATCAACCATGTGATCGGGAGACGTGTTCAAATATGTCTCAGTTTTCCTCCCCTGGTACTCGGGTGCAACATTCCAGACGCTTTACTAACACTCTCCCCACTTGGAGAGTCAGCGCCTTTAACCTGCTGTTTGGCCCAGTTTGCAATTTCTGCGGAAGATGAACAGGAATAGCGAGAACCAATGAGAGGCTAGCTGGAGGTGTCTGGACGGGCAAATTTAACTCTCATTTCCCACCAGGAAGAGGAATTAACCAAAGGCTCAGCGTGCCGGGCCGGAACCAGATTAGGGCCTGAAGCCATCCTGCGGTGTTGCGGCCAGGTCACAAGAAAGCGAGTTGAAGAAAGGAGCTCAGGGGCACTGTAATTCACAAACCTGCAGAGTTATAAATGACAGCTATCGTCCAAAAATAGACTGAAGTAAGGCTGCCAAGAGGACTTGAAAGCGGGGCAGAATTGCAGGAAACCGATTTCAGGAGGTAGACTGGAATTGCATTGAAAGCATAGGAAAAGAGGCAGAACGTCCACAATGATGCACTTGGCCAAAAAGGGCGTATGCGTTTTTTCCTGAATATATTCAGGAAAAAACGCATACGCCCTTTTTGGCCAACCAAGCAAGCTTGCAAAGGAAATCTGCACTACAATGAAGTCTCACTTCCCCCCGGTCAAAAGGGCCATCTGAAAAAAGTGTAAAATCCAGAAAGGCAGGACAGGCCATGGAGAACTGGGAGCCTTGTTATGCTGATGGGCGGGATGTAAATTGCCAACAGACACTCGGGAGAAGTGTATGGTGTTTCCTGAAACATCTAAAAAACAAAGCAACAGAGCCTAGGGCACTGCCACTTATGGTCCTATAGCTTAGGGAAATTAAAATCAAAAAGACACAGCCACCCCAAAGCTTGGAACAGCTCTGTTTACAAGAACCTCGTTTACAGTACAAGTTCAACATCGCAGAAAGTGAAAAATGGATAAAGAAGTTGTGGTATTTACTTACAAAGCAATATCACTCAGCAATGAAATCTATGTCATCAGGCCCTTAGCATCACAATGAGTGGATTCAGGTATGATGATTCTAACTGAAATAAGTCACACAGAAAAAGAAACATCATAAGATATCAGTAATACACGGAATGTAAACTTGGCTACACAGGAACTGAATTACAGAACAGAACAGGGTCTCAAATTTAGAAAACCAACTTATGCTTGCTTAAGGGTAAAGGTGAGTTGGGGTGCTGCATAAAACCAGAGATTGAAATGAGCACAGATAAAGTTCCTTAAGTCAAATATGGAATAGACAAGAGCTACTCCTTGCTCAATGAAATGGACTCAACACCGCATATTAAACGCCTAAGAATGTACCTGACTAGTAAGTATCGTAAAACCTATGGATTGCTATGTCTCCGAAAGAGAATCAAGCATGTGTACAGGGGCATAAACGCAGCAGTGATAGGATTGGAGAGGTTCGGTGAGCAAATGAAGACCCTTTGAAGTCATATTGCATGGTACCCATTACACGGGTCACAACTCTCCAGGTTTAAGGTATTCTTCCTTCAGCTAAAACATGCATGTGGAACCCAAGTATGATCAACCATGTGAACGGGAGACGTGTTCAAATATGTCTCAGTTTTCCTCCCCTGGTACTCGGGTGCAACATTCCAGACGCTTTACTAACACTCTCCCCACTTGGAGAGTCAGCGCCTTTAACCTGCTGTTTGGCCCAGTTTGCAATTTCTGCGGAAGATGAACAGGAATAGCGAGAACCAATGAGAGGCTAGCTGGAGGTGTCTGGACGGGCAAATTTAACTCTCATTTCCCACCAGGAAGAGGAATTAACCAAAGGCTCAGCGTGCCGGCCCGGAACCAGATTAGGGCCTGAAGCCATCCTGCGGTGTTGCGGCCAGGTCACAAGAAAGCGAGTTGAAGAAAGGAGCTCAGGGGCACTGTAATTCACAAACCTGCAGAGTTATAAATGACAGCTATCGTCCAAAAATAGACTGAAGTAAGGCTGCCAAGAGGACTTGAAAGCGGGGCAGAATTGCAGGAAACCGATTTCAGGAGGTAGACTGGAATTGCATTGAAAGCATAGGAAAAGAGGCAGAACGTCCACAATGATGCACTTGGCCAAAAAGGGCGTATGCGTTTTTTCCTGAATATATTCAGGAAAAAACGCATACGCCCTTTTTGGCCAACCAAGCAAGCTTGCAAAGGAAATCTGCACTACAATGAAGTCTCACTTCCCCCCGGTCAAAAGGGCCATCTGAAAAAAGTGTAAAATCCAGAAAGGCAGGACAGGCCATGGAGAACTGGGAGCCTTGTTATGCTGATGGGCGGGATGTAAATTGCCAACAGACACTCGGGAGAAGTGTATGGTGTTTCCTGAAACATCTAAAAAACAAAGCAACAGAGCCTAGGGCACTGCCACTTATGGTCCTATAGCTTAGGGAAATTAAAATCAAAAAGACACAGCCACCCCAATGCTTGGAACAGCTCTGTTTACAAGAACCTCGTTTACAGTACAAGTTCAACATCGCAGAAAGTGAAAAATGGATAAAGAAGTTGTGGTATTTACTTACAAAGCAATATCACTCAGCAATGAAATCTATGTCATCAGGCCCTTAGCATCACAATGAGTGGATTCAGGTATGATGATTCTAACTGAAATAAGTCACACAGAAAAAGAAACATCATAAGATATCAGTAATACACGGAATGTAAACTTGGCTACACAGGAACTGAATTACAGAACAGAACAGGGTCTCAAATTTAGAAAACCAACTTATGCTTGCTTAAGGGTAAAGGTGAGTTGGGGTGCTGCATAAAACCAGAGATTGAAATGAGCACAGATAAAGTTCCTTAAGTCAAATATGGAATAGACAAGAGCTACTCCTTGCTCAATGAAATGGACTCAACACCGCATATTAAACGCCTAAGAATGTACCTGACTAGTAAGTATCGTAAAACCTATGGATTGCTATGTCTCCGAAAGAGAATCAAGCATGTGTACAGGGGCATAAACGCAGCAGTGATAGGATTGGAGAGGTTCGGTGAGCAAATGAAGACCCTTTGAAGTCATATTGCATGGTACCCATTACACGGGTCACAACTCTCCAGGTTTAAGGTATTCTTCCTTCAGCTAAAACATGCATGTGGAACCCAAGTATGATCAACCATGTGAACGGGAGACGTGTTCAAATATGTCTCAGTTTTCCTCCCCTGGTACTCGGGTGCAACATTCCAGACGCTTTACTAACACTCTCCCCACTTGGAGAGTCAGCGCCTTTAACCTCCTATTTGGCCCAGTTTGCAATTTCTGCGGAAGATGAACAGGAATAGCGAGAACCAATGAGAGGCTAGCTGGAGGTGTCTGGACGGGCAAATTTAACTCTCATTTCCCACCAGGAAGAGGAATTAACCAAAGGCTCAGCGTGCCGGGCCGGAACCAGATTAGGGCCTGAAGCCATCCTGCGGTGTTGCGGCCAGGTCACAAGAAAGCGAGTTGAAGAAAGGAGCTCAGGGGCACTGTAATTCACAAACCTGCAGAGTTATAAATGACAGCTATCGTCCAAAAATAGACTGAAGTAAGGCTGCCAAGAGGACTTGAAAGCGGGGCAGAATTGCAGGAAACCGATTTCAGGAGGTAGACTGGAATTGCATTGAAAGCATAGGAAAAGAGGCAGAACGTCCACAATGATGCACTTGGCCAAAAAGGGCGTATGCGTTTTTTCCTGAATATATTCAGGAAAAAACGCATACGCCCTTTTTGGCCAACCAAGCAAGCTTGCAAAGGAAATCTGCACTACAATGAAGTCTCACTTCCCCCCGGTCAAAAGGGCCATCTGAAAAAAGTGTAAAATCCAGAAAGGCAGGACAGGCCATGGAGAACTGGGAGCCTTGTTATGCTGATGGGCGGGATGTAAATTGCCAACAGACACTCGGGAGAAGTGTATGGTGTTTCCTGAAACATCTAAAAAACAAAGCAACAGAGCCTAGGGCACTGCCACTTATGGTCCTATAGCTTAGGGAAATTAAAATCAAAAAGACACAGCCACCCCAAAGCTTGGAACAGCTCTGTTTACAAGAACCTCGTTTACAGTACAAGTTCAACATCGCAGAAAGTGAAAAATGGATAAAGAAGTTGTGGTATTTACTTACAAAGCAATATCACTCAGCAATGAAATCTATGTCATCAGGCCCTTAGCATCACAATGAGTGGATTCAGGTATGATGATTCTAACTGAAATAAGTCACACAGAAAAAGAAACATCATAAGATATCAGTAATACACGGAATGTAAACTTGGCTACACAGGAACTGAATTACAGAACAGAACAGGGTCTCAAATTTAGAAAACCAACTTATGCTTGCTTAAGGGGAAAGGTGAGTTGGGGTGCTGCATAAAACCAGAGATTGAAATGAGCACAGATAAAGTTCCTTAAGTCAAATACGGAATAGACAAGAGCTACTCCTTGCTCAATGAAATGGACTCAACACCGCATATTAAACGCCTAAGAATGTACCTGACTAGTAAGTATCGTAAAACCTATGGATTGCTATGTCTCCGAAAGAGAATCAAGCATGTGTACAGGGGCATAAACGCAGCAGTGATAGGATTGGAGAGGTTCGGTGAGCAAATGAAGACCCTTTGAAGTCATATTGCATGGTACCCATTACACGGGTCACAACTCTCCAGGTTTAAGGTATTCTTCCTTCAGCTAAAACATGCATGTGGAACCCAAGTATGATCAACCATGTGAACGGGAGACGTGTTCAAATATGTCTCAGTTTTCCTCCCCTGGTACTCGGGTGCAACATTCCAGACGCTTTACTAACACTCTCCCCACTTGGAGAGTCAGCGCCTTTAACCTCCTGTTTGGCCCAGTTTGCAATTTCTGCGGAAGATGAACAGGAATAGCGAGAACCAATGAGAGGCTAGCTGGAGGTGTCTGGACGGGCAAATTTAACTCTCATTTCCCACCAGGAAGAGGAAATAACCAAAGGCTCAGCGTGCCGTACCGGAACCAGATTAGGGCCTGAAGCCATCCTGCGGTGTTGCGGCCAGGTCAAAAGAAAGCGAGTTGAAGAAAGGAGCTCAGGGGCACTGTAATTCACAAACCTGCAGAGTTATAAATGACAGCTATCGTCCAAAAATAGACTGAAGTAAGGCTGCCAAGAGGACTTGAAAGCGGGGCAGAATTGCAGGAAACCGATTTCAGGAGGTAGACTGGAATTGCATTGAAAGCATAGGAAAAGAGGCAGAACGTCCACAATGATGCACTTGGCCAAAAAGGGCGTATGCGTTTTTTCCTGAATATATTCAGGAAAAAACGCATACGACCTTTTTGGCCAACCAAGCAAGCTTGCAAAGGAAATCTGCACTACAATGAAGTCTCACTTCCCCCAGCCAAAAGGGCCATCTGAAAAAAGTGTAAAATCCAGAAAGGCAACAGGCCATTGAGAACTGGGAGCCTTGTTATGCTGATGGGCGGGATGTAAATTGCCAACAGACACTAGGGAGAAGTGTATGGTGTTTCCTGAAACATCTAAAAAACAAAGCAACAGAGCCTAGGGCACTTCCACTTATGGTCCTATAGCTTAGGGAAATTAAAATCAAAAAGACACAGCCACCCCAAAGCTTGGAACAGCTCTGTTTACAAGAACCTCGTTTACAGTACAAGTTCAACATCGCAGAAAGTGAAAAATGGATAAAGAAGTTGTGGTATTCACTTACAAAGCAATATCATTCAGCAATGAAACCTATGTCATCAGGCCCTTAGCAGCACAATGAGTGGATTCAGGTATGATGATTCTAACTGAAATAAGTCACACAGAAAAAGAAACATCATAAGATATCAGTAATACACGGAATGGAAACTTGGCTACACAGGAACTGAATTACAGAACAGAACAGGGTCTCAAATTTAGAAAAACAACTTATGCTTGCTTAAGGGTAAAGGTGAGTTGGGGTGCTGCATAAAACCAGAGATTGAAATGAGCACAGATAAAGTTCCTTAAGCCAAATATGGAATAGACAAGAGCTACTCCTTGCTCAACGAAATGGACTCAACACCGCATATTAAACGCCTAAGAATGTACCTGACTTGTAAGTATCTTAAAACCTAAGAATTGCTATGTCTCCGAAAGAGAATCAAGCATGTGTACAGGGGCATAAACGCAGCAGTGATAGGATTGGAGAGGTTCGGTGAGCAAATGAAGACCCTTTGAAGTCATATTGCATGGTACCCATTCCACGGGTTTCAACTACCCAGGTTTAAGGTATTCTTCCTTCAGCTAAAACATGCATGTGGAACCTAGAGTATGATCAACCATGTGATCGGGAGACGTGTTCAAATATGTCTCAGTTTTCCTCCCCTGGTACTCGGGTGCAACATTCCAGACGCTTTACTAACACTCTCCCTAAGTGGAGAGTCAGTCCCTTTAACCTCCTGTTTGGCCCAGTTTGCAATTTCTGCGGAAGATGAACAGGAATAGCGAGAACCAATGAGAGGCTAGCTGGAGGTGTCTGGACGGGCAAATTTAACTCTCATTTCCCACCAGGAAGAGGAAATAACCAAAGGCTCAGCGTGCCGTACCGGAACCAGATTAGGGCCTGAAGCCATCCTGCGGTGTTGCGGCCAGGTCAAAAGAAAGCGAGTTGAAGAAAGGAGCTCAGGGGCACTGTAATTCACAAACCTGCAGAGTTATAAATGACAGCTATCGTCCAAAAATAGACTGAAGTAAGGCTGCCAAGAGGACTTGAAAGCGGGGCAGAATTGCAGGAAACCGATTTCAGGAGGTAGACTGGAATTGCATTGAAAGCATAGGAAAAGAGGCAGAACGTCCACAATGATGCACTTGGCCAAAAAGGGCGTATGCGTTTTTTCCTGAATATATTCAGGAAAAAACGCATACGTCCTTTTTGGCCAACCAAGCAAGCTTGCAAAGGAAATCTGCACTACAATGAAGTCTCACTTCCCCCCGGTCAAAAGGGCCATCTGAAAAAAGTGTAAAATCCAGAAAGGCAACAGGCCATTGAGAACTGGGAGCCTTGTTATGCTGATGGGCGGGATGTAAATTGCCAACAGACACTTGGGAGAAGTGTATGGTGCTTCCTGAAACATCTAAAAAACAAAGCAACAGAGCCTAGGGCCCTTCCACTTATGGTCCTATAGCTTAGGGAAATTAAAATCAAAAAGACACAGCCACCCCAAAGTTTGGAACGGCTCTGTTTACAAGAACCTCGTTTACAGTACAAGTTCAGCATCGCAGAAAGTGAAAAATGGATAAAGAAGTTGTGGTATTCACTTACAAAGCAATATCACTCAGCAATGAAATCTATGTCATCAGGCCCTTAGCAGCACAATGAGTGGATTCAGGTATGATGATTCTAACTGAAATAAGTCACACAGAAAAAGAAACATCATAAGATATCAGTAATACACGGAATGGAAACTTGGCTACACAGGAACTGAATTACAGAACAGAACAGGGTCTCAAATTTAGAAAAACAACTTATGCTTGCTTAAGGGTAAAGGTGAGTTGGGGTGCTGCATAAAACCAGAGATTGAAATGAGCACAGATAAAGTTCCTTAAGCCAAATATGGAATAGACAAGAGCTACGCCTTGCTCAACGAAATGGAGTCAACACCGCATATTAAACGCCTAAGAATGTACCTGACTTGTAAGTATCTTAAAACCTATGGATTGCTATGTCTCCGAAAGAGAATCAAGCATGTGTACAGGGGCATAAACGCAGCAGTGATAGGATTGGAGAGGTTCGGTGAGCAAATGAAGACCCTTTGAAGTCATATTGCATGGTACCCATTCCACGGGTTTCAACTACCCAGGTTTAAGGTATTCTTCCTTCAGCTAAAACATGCATATGGAACCTAGAGTATGATCAACCATGTGATCGGGAGACGTGTTCAAATATGTCTCAGTTTTCCTCCCCTGGTACTCGGGTGCAACATTCCAGATGCTTTACTAACACTCTCCCCACTTGGAGAGTCAGTCCCTTTAACCTCCTGTTTGGCCCAGTTTGCAATTTCTGCGGAAGATGAACAGGAATAGCGAGAACCAATGAGAGGCTAGCTGGAGGTGTCTGGACGGGCAAATTTAACTCTCATTTCCCACCAGGAAGAGGAATTAACCAAAGGCTCAGCGTGCCATGCCAGAATCAGATTAGGGCCTGAAGCCATCCTGCGGTGTTGCGGCCAGGTCACAAGAAAGCGAGTTGAAGAAAGGAGCTCAGGGGCACTGTAATTCACAAACCTGCAGAGTTATAAATGACAGCTATCGTCCAAAAATAGACTGAAGTAAGGCTGCCAAGAGGACTTGAAAGCGGGGCAGAATTGCAGGAAACCGATTTCAGGAGGTAGACTGGAATTGCATTGAAAGCATAGGAAAAGAGGCAGAACGTCCACAATGATGCACTTGGCCAAAAAGGGCGTATGCATTTTTTCCTGAATATATTCAGGAAAAAACGCATACGCCCTTTTTGGCCAACCAAGCAAGCTTGCAAAGGAAATCTGCACTACAATGAAGTCTCACTTCCCCCCGGTCAAAAGGGCCATCTGAAAAAAGTGTAAAATCCAGAAAGGCAACAGGCCATTGAGAACTGGGAGCCTTGTTATGCTGATGGGCGGGATGTAAATTGCCAACAGACAATTGGGAGAAGTGTATGGTGTTTCCTGAAACATCTAAAAAACAAAGCAACAGAGCCTAGGGCACTTCCACTTATGGTCCTATAGCTTAGGGAAATTAAAATCAAAAAGACACAGCCACCCCAAAGTTTGGAACGGCTCTGTTTACAAGAACCTCGTTTACAGTACAAGTTCAACATCGCAGAAAGTGAAAAATGGATAAAGAAGTTGTGGTATTCACTTACAAAGCAATATCACTCAGCAATGAAATCTATGTCATCAGGCCCTTAGCAGCACAATGAGTGGATTCAGGTATGATGATTCTAACTGAAATAAGTCACACAGAAAAAGAAACATCATAAGATATCAGTAATACACGGAATGGAAACTTGGCTACACAGGAACTGAATTACAGAACAGAACAGGGTCTCGAATTTAGAAAAACAACTTATGCTTGCTTAAGGGTAAAGGTGAGTTGGGGTGCTGCATAAAACCAGAGATTGAAATGAGCACAGATAAAGTTCCTTAAGCCAAATATGGAATAGACAAGAGCTACTCCTTGCTCAACGAAATGGAGTCAACACCGCATATTAAACGCCTAAGAATGTACCTGACTTGTAAGTATCTTAAAACCTATGGATTGCTATGTCTCCGAAAGAGAATCAAGCATGTGTACAGGGGCATAAACGCAGCAGTGATAAGATTGGAGAGGTTCGGTGAGCAAATGAAGACCCTTTGAAGTCATATTGCATGGTACCCATTCCACGGGTTTCAACTACCCAGGTTTAAGGTATTCTTCCTTCAGCTAAAACATGCATATGGAACCTAGAGTATGATCAACCATGTGATCGGGAGACATGTTCAAATATGTCTCAGTTTTCCTCCCCTGGTACTCGGGTGCAACATTCCAGACGCTTTACTAACACTCTCCCTAAGTGGAGAGTCAGTCCCTTTAACCTCCTGTTTGGCCCAGTTTGCAATTTCTGCGGAAGATGAACAGGAATAGCGAGAACCAATGAGAGGCTAGCTGGAGGTGTCTGGACGGGCAAATTTAACTCTCATTTCCCACCAGGAAGAGGAATTAACCAAAGGCTCAGCATGCCGGACCGGAACCAGATTAGGGCCTGAAGCCATCTTGCGGTGTTGCGGCCAGGTCACAAGAAAGCGAGTTGAAGAAAGGAGCTCAGGGGCACTGTAATTCACAAACCTGCAGAGTTATAAATGACAGCTATCGTCCAAAAATAGACTGAAGTAAGGCTGCCAAGAGGACTTGAAAGCGGGGCAGAATTGCAGGAAACCGATTTCAGGAAGTAGACTGGAATTGCATTGAAAGCATAGGAAAAGAGGCAGAACGTCCACAATGATGCACTTGGCCAAAAAGGGCGTATGCGTTTTTTCCTGAATATATTCAGGAAAAAACGCATACGTCCTTTTTGGCCAACCAAGCAAGCTTGCAAAGGAAATCTGCACTACAATGAAGTCTCACTTCCCCCCGGTCAAAAGGGCCATCTGAAAAAAGTGTAAAATCCAGAAAGGCAGGACAGGCCATGGAGAACTGGGAGCCTTGTTATGCTGATGGGCGGGATGTAAATTGCCAACAGACACTCGGGAGAAGTGTATGGTGTTTCCTGAAACATCTAAAAAACAAAGCAACAGAGCCTAGGGCACTGCCACTTATGGTCCTATAGCTTAGGGAAATTAAAATCAAAAAGACACAGCCACCCCAAAGTTTGGGACGCCTCTGTTTACAAGAACCTCGTTTACAGTACAAGTTCAACATCGCAGAAAGTGAAAAATGGATAAAGAAGTTGTGGTATTTACTTACAAAGCAATATCACTCAGCAATGAAATCTATGTCATCAGGCCCTTAGCATCACAATGAGTGTATTCAGGTATGATGATTCTAACTGAAGTAAGTCACACAGAAAAAGAAACATCATAAGATATCAGTAATACACGGAATGTAAACTTGGCTACACAGGAACTGAATTACAGAACAGAACAGGGTCTCAAATTTAGAAAACCAACTTATGCTTGCTTAAGGGTAAAGGTGAGTTGGGGTGCTGCATAAAACCAGAGATTGAAATGAGCACAGATAAAGTTCCTTAAGTCAAATATGGAATAGACAAGAGCTACTCCTTGCTCAACGAAATGGACTCAACACTGCATATTAAACGCCTAAGAATGTACCTGACTAGTAAGTATCTTAAAACCTATGGATTGCTATGTCTCTGAAAGAGAATCAAGCATGTGAACAGGGGCATAAACGCAGCAGTGATAGGATTGGAGAGGTTCGGTGAGCAAATGAAGACCCTTTGAAGTCATATTGCATGGTACCCATTACACGGGTCTTAACTCTCCAGGTTTAAGGTATTCTTCCTTCAGCTAAAACATGCATGTGGAACCCAAGTATGATCAACCATGTGAACGGGAGACGTGTTCAAATATGTCTCAGTTTTCCTCCCCTGGTACTCGGGTGCAACATTCCAGACGCTTTACTAACACTCTCCCCACTTGGAGAGTCAGCGCCTTTAACCTCCTGTTTGGCCCAGTTTGCAATTTCTGCAGAAGATGAACAGGAATAGCGAGAACCAATGAGAGGCTAGCTGGAGGTGTCTGGACGGGCAAATTTAACTCTCAATTCCCACCAGGAAGAGGAAATAACCAAAGGCTCAGCGTGCCGTACCGGAACAAGATTAGGGCCTGAAGCCATCCTGCGGTGTTGCGGCCAGCTCAAAAGAAAGCGAGTTGAAGAAAGGAGCTCAGGGGCACTGTAAATCACAAACCTTCAGAGTTATAAATGACAGCTATTGTCCAAAAATATACTGAAGTAAGGCTGCCAAGAGGACTTGAAAGCGGGGCAGAATTGCAGGAAACCGATTTCAGGAGGTAGACTGGAATTACATTGAAAGCATAGGAAAAGAGGCAGAACGTCCACAATGATGCACTTGGCCAAAAAGGGCGTATGCGTTTTTTCCTGAATATATTCAGGAAAAAACGCATACGTCCTTTTTGGCCAACCAAGCAAGCTTGCAAAGGAAATCTGCACTACAATGAAGTCTCACTTCCCCCCGGTCAAAAGGGCCATCTGAAAAAAGTGTAAAATCCAGAAAGGCACGACAGGCCATGGAGAACTGGGAGCCTTGTTATGCTGATGGGCGGGATGTAAATTGCCAACAACCACTGGGGAGAAGTGTATGGTGTTTCCTGAAACATCTAAAAAACAAAGCAACAGAACCTAGGGCACTGCCACTTATGGTCCTATAGCTTAGGGAAATTAAAATCAAAAAGACACAGCCACCCCAAAGTTTGGAACGGCTCTGTTTACAAGAACCTCGTTTACAGTACAAGTTCAACATCGCAGAAAGTGAAAAATGGATAAAGAAGTTGTGGTATTTACTTACAAAGCAATATCACTCAGCAATGAAATCTGTGTCATCAGGCCCTTAGCAGCACAATGAGTGGATTCAGGTATGATGATTCTAACTGAAGTAAGTCACACAGAAAAAGAAACATCATAAGATATCAGTAATACACGGAATGTAAACTTGGCTACACAGGAACTGAATTACAGAACAGAACAGGGACTCAAATTTAGAAAACCAACTTATGCTTGCTTAAGGGTAAAGGTGAGTTGGGGTGCTGCATAAAACCAGAGATTGAAATGAGCACAGATAAAGTTCCTTAAGCCAAATATGGAATAGACAAGAGCTACTCCTTGCTCAACGAAATGGACTCAACAACGCATATTAAACGCCTAAGAATGTACCTGACTTGTAAGTATCTTAAAACCTATGGATTGCTATGTCTCCAAAAGAGAATCAAGCATGTGTACAGGGGCATAAACGCAGCAGTGATAGGATTGGAGAGGTTGGGTGAGCAAATGAAGACCCTTTGAACTCATATTGCAGGGTACCCATTCCACGTGTTTCAACTACCTAGGTTTAAGGTATTCTTCCTTCATCTAAAACATGCATGTGGAACCTAGAGTATGATCAACCATGTGATCGGGAGACGTGTTCAAATATGTCTCAGTTTTCGTACCCTGGTACTCGGGTGCAACATTCCAGACGCTTTACTAACACTCTCCCGACTTGGAGAGTCAGTCCCTTTAACCTCCTGTTTGGCCCAGTTTGCAATTTCTGCGGAAGATGAACAGGAATAGCGAGAACCAATGAGAGGCTAGCTGGAGGTGTCTGGACGGGCAAATTTAACTCTCAATTCCCACCAGGAAGAGGAAATAACCAAAGGCTCAGCGTGCCATGCCAGAATCAGATTAGGGCCTGAAGCCATCCTGCGGTGTTGCGGCCAGGTCACAAGAAAGCGAGTTGAAGAAAGGAGCTCAGGGGCACTGTAATTCACAAACCTGCAGAGTTATAAATGACAGCTATCGTCCAAAAATAGACTGAAGTAAGGCTGCCAAGAGGACTTGAAAGCGGGGCAGAATTGCAGGAAACCGATTTCAGGAGGTAGACTGGAATTGCATTGAAAGCACAGGAAAAGAGGCAGAACGTCCACAATGATGCACTTGGCCAAAAAGGGCGTATGCGTTTTTTCCTGAATATATTCAGGAAAAAACGCATATGCCCTTTTTGGCCAACCAAGCAAGCTTGCAAAGGAAATCTGCACTACAATGAAGTCTCACTTCCCCCCAGTCAAAAGGGCCATCTGAAAAAAGTGTAAAATCCAGAAAGGCAGGACAGGCCATGGAGAACTGGGAGCCTTGTTATGCTGATGGGCGGGATGTAAATTGCCAACAGACACTCGGGAGAAGTGTATGGTGTTTCCTGAAACATCTAAAAAACAAAGCAACAGAACCTAGGGCACTTCCACTTATGGTCCTATAGCTTAGGGAAATTAAAATCAAAAAGACACAGCCACCCCAAAGTTTGGAACGGCTCTGTTTACAAGAACCTCGTTTACAGTACAAGTTCAACATCGCAGAAAGTGAAAAATGGAGAAAGAAGTTGTGGTATTTACTTACAAAGCAATATCACTCAGCAATGAAATCTGTGTCATCAGGCCCTTAGCAGCACAATGAGTGGATTCAGGTATGATGATTCTAACTGAAGTAAGTCACACAGAAAAAGAAACATCATAAGATATCAGTAATACACGGAATGTAAACTTGGCTACACAGGAACTGAATTACAGAACAGAACAGGGACTCAAATTTAGAAAACCAACTTATGCTTGCTTAAGGGTAAAGGTGAGTTGGGGTGCTGCATAAAACCAGAGATTGAAATGAGCACAGATAAAGTTCCTTAAGCCAAATATGGAATAGACAAGAGCTACTCCTTGCTCAACGAAATGGAATCAACAACGCATATTAAACACCTAAGAATGTACCTGACTTGTAAGTATCTTAAAACCTATGGATTGCTATGTCTCCAAAAGAGAATCAAGCATGTGTACAGGGGCATAAACGCAGCAGTGATAGGATTGGAGAGGTTGGGTGAGCAAATGAAGACCCTTTGAACTCATATTGCAGGGTACCCATTCCACGTGTTTCAACTACCTAGGTTTAAGGTATTCTTCCTTCATCTAAAACATGCATGTGGAACCTAGAGTATGATCAACCATGTGATCGGGAGACGTGTTCAAATATGTCTCAGTTTTCGTACACTGGTACTCGGGTGCAACATTCCAGACGCTTTACTAACACTCTCCCGACTTGGAGAGTCAGTCCCTTTAACCTCCTGTTTGGCCCAGTTTGCAATTTCTGCGGAAGATGAACAGGAATAGCGAGAACCAATGGAGACTAGCTGGAGGTGTCTGGACGGGCAAATTTAACTCTCATTTCCTACCAGGAAGAGGAATTAACCAAAGGCTCAGCGTGCCATGCCAGAATCAGATTAGGGCCTGAAGCCATCCAGCGCTGTTGCGGCCAGGTCACAAGAAAGCGAGTTGAAGAAAGGAGCTCAGGGGCACTGTAATTCACAAACCTGCAGAGTTATAAATGACAGCTATCGTCCAAAAATAGACTGAAGTAAGGCTGCCAAGAGGACTTGAAAGCGGGGCAGAATTGCAGGAAACCGATTTCAGGAGGTAGACTGGAATTGCATTGAAAGCATAGGAAAAGAGGCAGAACGTCCACAATGATGCACTTGGCCAAAAAGGGCGTATGCGGTTTTTCCTGAATATATTCAGGAAAAAACGCATACGCCCTTTTTGGCCAACCAAGCAAGCTTGCAAAGGAAATCTGCACTACAATGAAGTCTCACTTCCCCCCAGTCAAAAGGGCCATCTGAAAAAAGTGTAAAATCCAGAAAGGCAGGACAGGCCATGGAGAACTGGGAGCCTTGTTATGCTGATGGGCGGGATGTAAATTGCCAACAGACACTTGGGAGAAGTGTATGGTGTTTCCTGAAACATCTAAAAAACAAAGCAACAGAGCCTAGGGCACTGCCACTTATGGTCCTATAGCTTAGGGAAATTAAAATCAAAAAGACACAGCCACCCCAAAGTTTGGGACGCCTCTGTTTATAAGAACCTCGTTTACAGTACAAGTTCAACATCGCAGAAAGTGAAAAATGGATAAAAAAGTTGTGGTATTTACTTACAAAGCAATATCACTCAGCAATGAAATCTATGTCATCAGGCCCTTAGCATCACAATGAGTGGATTCAGGTATGATGATTCTAACTGAAATAGGTCACACAGAAAATGAACCATCATAAGATATCAGTAATACACGGAATGTAAACTTGGCTACACAGGAACTGAATTACAGAACAGAACAGGGTCTCAAATTTAGAAAACCAACTTATGCTTGCTTAAGGGTAAAGGTGAGTTGGGGTGCTGCATAAAACCAGAGATTGAAATGAGCACAGATAAAGTTCCTTAAGCCAAATATGGAATAGACAAGAGCTACTCCTTGCTCAACGAAATGGACTCAACACCGCATATTAAACGCCTAAGAATGTACCTGACTAGTAAGTATCTTAAAACCTATGGATTGCTATGTCTCCGAAAGAGAATCAAGCATGTGTACAGGGGCATAAACGCAGCAGTGATAGGATTGGAGAGGTTCGGTGAGCAAATGAAGACCCTTTGAAGTCATATTGCATGGTACCCATTCCACGGGTTTCAACTACCCAGGTTTTAGGTATTCTTCCTTCAGCTAAAATATGCATGTGGAACCCAGAGTATGATCAACCATGTGATCGGGAGACGTGTTCAAATATGTCTCAGTTTTCGTACCCTGGTACTCGGGTGCAACATTCCAGACGCTTTACTAACACTCTCCCCACTTGGAGAGTCAGTCCCTTTAACCTCCTGTTTGGCCCAGTTTGCAATTTCTGCGGAAGATGAACAGGAATAGCGAGAACCAATGAGAGGCTAGCTGGAGGTGTCTGGACGGGCAAATTTAACTCTCATTTCCCACCAGGAAGAGGAAATAACCAAAGGCGCAGTGTGCCGTACCGGAACCAGATTAGGGCCTGAAGCCATCCTGCGGTGTTGCGGCCAGCTCAAAAGAAAGCGAGTTGAAGAAAGGAGCTCAGGGGCACTGTAATTCACAAACCTGCAGAGTTATAAATGACAGCTATCGTCCAAAAATATACTGAAGTAAGGCTGCCAAGAGGACTTGAAAGCGGGGCAGAATTGCAGGAAACCGATTTCAGGAGGTAGACTGGAATTGCATTGAAAGCATAGGAAAAGAGGCAGAACGTCCACAATGATGCACTTGGCCAAAAAGGACGTATGTGTTTTTTCCTGAATATATTCAGGAAAAAACGCATACGCCCTTTTTGGCCAACCAAGCAAGCTTGCAAAGGAAATCTGCACTACAATGAAGTCTCACTTCCCCCCGGTCAAAAGGGCCATCTGAAAAAAGTGTAAAATCCAGAAAGGCAGGACAGGCCATGGAGAACTGGGAGCCTTGTTATGCTGATGGGCGGGATGTAAATTGCCAACAACCACTTGGGAGAAGTGTATGGTGTTTCCTGAAACATCTAAAAAACAAAGCAACAGAACCTAGGGCACTTCCACTTATGGTCCTATAGCTTAGGGAAATTAAAATCAAAAAGACACAGCCACCCCAAAGTTTGGAACGGCTCTGTTTACAAGAACCTTGTTTACAGTACAAGTTCAACATCGCAGAAAGTGAAAAATGGATAAAGAAGTTGTGGTATTTACTTACAAAGCAATATCACTCAGCAATGAAATCTGTGTCATCAGGCCCTTAGCAGCACAATGAGTGGATTCAGGTATGATGATTCTAACTGAAATAAGTCACACAGAAAAAGAAACATCATAAGATATCAGTAATACATGGAATGTAAACTTGGCTACACAGGAACTGAATTACAGAACAGAACAGGGTCTCAAATTTAGAAAACCAACTTATTCTTGCTTAAGGGTAAAGGTGAGTTGGGGTGCTGCATAAAACCAGAGATTGAAATGAGCACAGATAAAGTTCCTTTAGCCAAATATGGAATAGACAAGAGCTACTCCTTGCTCAACGAAATGGACTCAACACCCCATATTAAACGCCTAAGAATGTACCTGACTAGTAAGTATCTTAAAACCTATGGATTGCTATGTCTCCGAAAGAGAATCAAGCATGTGTACAGGGGCATAAACGCAGCAGTGATAGGATTGGAGAGGTTCGGTGAGCAAATGAAGACCCTTTGAAGTCATATTGCATGGTACTCATTCCACGGGTTTCAACTACCCAGGTTTAAGATATTCTTCCTTCAGCTAAAACATGCATGTGGAACCTAGAGTATGATCAACCATGTGATCGGGAGACGTGTTCAAATATGTCTCAGTTTTCCTCCCCTGGTACTCGGGTGCAACATTCCAGACGCTTTACTAACACTCTCCCCACTTGGAGAGTCAGCGCCTTTAACCTCCTGTTGGCCCAGTTTGCAATTTCTGCAGAAGATGAACAGGAATAGCAAAAACCAATGAGAGGCTAGCTGGAGGTGTCTGGACGGGCAAATTTAACTCTCATTTCCCACCAGGAAGAGGAATTAACCAAAGGCTCAGCATGCCGGGCCGGAACCAGATTATGGCCTGAAGCCATCCTGCGGTGTTGCGGCCAGGTCACAAGAAAGCGAGTTGAAGACAGGAGCTCAGGGGCACTGTAATTCACAAACCTGCAGAGTTATAAATGACAGCTATCGTCCAAAAATAGACTGAAGTAAGGCTGCCAAGAGGACTTGAAAGCGGGGCAGAATTGCAGGAAACCGATTTCAGGAGGTAGACTGGAATTGCATTGAAAGCATAGGAAAAGAGGCAGAACGTCCACAATGATGCACTTGGACAAAAAGGGCGTATGCGTTTTTTCCTGAATATATTCAGGAAAAAACGCATACGCCCTTTTTGGCCAACCAAGCAAGCTTGCAAAGGAAATCTGCACTACAATGAAGTCTCACTTCCCCCCGGTCAAAAGGGCCATCTGAAAAAAGTGTAAAATCCAGAAAGGCAGGACAAGCCATGGAGAACTGGGAGCCTTGTTATGCTGATGGGCGGGATGTAAATTGCCAACAACCACTCGGGAGAAGTGTATGGTGTTTCCTGAAACATCTAAAAAACAAAGCAACAGAGCCTAGGGCACTTCCACTTATGGTCCTATAGCTTAGGGAATTTAAAATCAAAAAGACACAGCCACCCCAAAGTTTGGAACGGCTCTGTTTACAAGAACCTCGTTTACAGTACAAGTTCAACATCGCAGAAAGTGAAAAATGGATAAAGAAGTTGTGGTATTTACTTACAAAGCAATATCACTCAGCAATGAAATCTGTGTCATCAGGCCCTTAGCAGCACAATGAGTGGATTCAGGTATGATGATTCTAACTGAAATAAGTCACAGAGAAAAAGAAACATCATAAGATATCAGTAATACACGGAATGTAAACTTGGCTACACAGGAACTGAATTACAGAACAGAACAGGGTCTCAAATTTAGAAAACCAACTTATTCTTGCTTAAGGGGAAAGGTGAGTTGGGGTGCTGCATAAAACCAGAGATTGAAATGAGCACAGATAAAGTTCCTTAAGCCAAATACGGAATAGACAAGAGCTACTCCTTGCTCAACGAAATGGACTCAACACCCCATATTAAACGCCTAAGAATGTACCTGACTAGTAAGTATCTTAAAACCTATGGATTGCTATGTCTCCGAAAGAGAATCAAGCATGTGTACAGGGGCATAAACGCAGCAGTGATAGGATTGGAGAGGTTCGGTGAGCAAATGAAGACCCTTTGAAGTCATATTGCATGGTACCCATTCCACGGGTTTCAACTACCCAAGTTTAAGGTATTCTTCCTTCAGCTAAAACATGCATGTGGAACCTAGAGTATGATCAACCATGTGATCGGGAGACGTGTTCAAATATGTCTCAGTTTTCCTCCCCTGGTACTCGGGTGCAACATTCCAGACGCTTTACTAACACTCTCCCCACTTGGAGAGTCAGTCCCTTTAACCTCCTGTTTGGCCCAGTTTGCAATTTCTGCGGAAGATGAACAGGAATAGCGAGAACCAATGAGAGGCTAGCTGGAGGTGTCTGGACGGGCAAATTTAACTCTCATTTCCCACCAGGAAGAGGAATTAACCAAAGGCTCAGCATGCCGGGCCGGAACCAGATTAGGGCCTGAAGCCATCCTGCGGTGTTGCGGCCAGGTCACAAGAAAGCGAGTTGAAGAAAGGAGCTCAGGGGCACTGTAATTCACAAACCTGCAGAGTTATAAATGACAGCTATCGTCCAAAAATAGACTGAAGTAAGGCTGCCAAGAGGACTTGAAAGCGGGGCAGAATTGCAGGAAACCGATTTCAGGAGGTAGACTGGAATTGCATTGAAAGCATAGGAAAAGAGGCAGAACGTCCACAATGATGCACTTGGCCAAAAAGGGCGTATGCGTTTTTTCCTGAATATATTCAGGAAAAAACGCATACGCCCTTTTTGGCCAACCAAGCAAGCTTGCAAAGGAAATCTGCACTACAATGAAGTCTCACTTCCCCCCGGTCAAAAGGGCCATCTGAATAAAGTGTAAAATCCAGAAAGGCAGGACAGGCCATGGAGAACTGGGAGCCTTGTTATGCTGATGGGCGGGATGTAAATTGCCAACAGACACTCGGGAGAAGTGTATGGTGTTTCCTGAAACATCTAAAAAACAAAGCAACAGAGCCTAGGGCACTGCCACTTATGGTCCTATAGCTTAGGGAAATTAAAATCAAAAAGACACAGCCACCCCAAAGTTTGGGACGCCTCTGTTTACAAGAACCTCGTTTACAGTACAAGTTCAACATCGCAGAAAGTGAAAAATGGATAAAGAAGTTGTGGTATTTACTTACAAAGCAATATCACTCAGCAATGAAATCTATGTCATCAGGCCCTTAGCATCACAATGAGTGGATTCAGGTATGATGATTCTAACAGAAATAAGTCACACAGAAAAAGAAACATCATAAGATATCATTAATACACGGAATGTAAACTTGGCTACACAGGAACTGAATTACAGAACAGAACAGGGTCTCAAATTTAGAAAACCAACTTATGCTTGCTTAAGGGTAAAGGTGAGTTGGGGTGCTGCATAAAACCAGAGATTGAAATGAGCACAGATAAAGTTCCTTAAGTCAAATATGGAATAGACAAGAGCTACTCCTTGCTCAACGAAATGGACTCAACACCGCATATTAAACGCCTAAGAATGTACCTGACTAGTAAGTATCTTAAAACCTATGGATTGCTATGTCTCCGAAAGAGAATCAAGCATGTGTACAGGGGCATAAACGCAGCAGTGATAGGATTGGAGACGTTCGGTGAGCAAATGAAGACCCTTTGAAGTCATATTGCATGGTACCCATTCCACGGGTCTCAACTACCCAGGTTTAAGGTATTCTTCCTTCAGCTAAAACATGCATGTGGAACCCAAGTATGATCAACCATGTGAACGGGAGACGTGTTCAAATATGTCTCAGTTTTCCTTCCCTGGTACTCGGGTGCAACATTCCAGACGCTTTACTAACACTCTCCCCACTTGGAGAGTCAGCGCCTTTAACCTCCTGTTTGGCCCAGTTTGCAATTTCTGCGGAAGATGAACAGGAATAGCGAGAACCAATGAGAGGCTAGCTGGAGGTGTCTGGACGGGCAAATTTAACTCTCATTTCCCACCAGGAAGAGGAAATAACCAAAGGCTCAGTGTGCCGTACCGGAACCAGATTAGGGCCTGAAGCCATCCTGCGGTGTTGCGGCCAGCTCAAAAGAAAGCGAGTTGAAGAAAGGAGCTCAGGGGCACTGTAATTCACAAACCTGCAGAGTTATAAATGACAGCTATCGTCCAAAAATAGACTGAAGTAAGGCTGCCAAGAGGACTTGAAAGCGGGGCAGAATTGCAGGAAACCGATTTCAGGAGGTAGACTGGAATTGCATTGAAAGTATAGGAAAAGAGGCAGAACGTCCACAATGATGCACTTTGCCAAAAAGGGCGTATGTGTTTTTTCCTGAATATATTCAGGAAAAAACGCATACGCCCTTTTTGGCCAACCAAGCAAGCTTGCAAAGGAAATCTGCACTACAATGAAGTCTCACTTCCCCCCGGTCAAAAGGGCCATCTGAAAAAAGTGTAAAATCCAGAAAGGCAGGACAGGCCATGGAGAACCGGGAGCCTTGTTATGCTGATGGGCGGGATGTAAATTGCCAACAACCACTCGGGAGAAGTGTATGGTGTTTCCTGAAACATCTAAAAAACAAAGCAACAGAACCTCGGGCACTTCCACTTATGGTCCTATAGCTTAGGGAAATTAAAATCAAAAAGACACAGCCACCCCAAAGTTTGGAACGGCTCTGTTTACAAGAACCTCGTTTACAGTACAAGTTCAACATCGCAGAAAGTGAAAAATGGAGAAAGAAGTTGTGGTATTTACTTACAAAGCAATATCACTCAGCAATGAAATCTGTGTCATCAGGCCCTTAGCAGCACAATGAGTGGATTCAGGTATGATGATTCTAACTGAAGTAAGTCACACAGAAAAAGAAACATCATAAGATATCAGTAATACACGGAATGTAAACTTGGCTACACAGGAACTGAATTACAGAACAGAACAGGGTCTCAAATTTAGAAAACCAACTTATGCTTGCTTAAGGGTAAAGGTGAGTTGGGGTGCTGCATAAAACCAGAGATTGAAATGAGCACAGATAAAGTTCCTTAAGTCAAATATGGAATAGACAAGAGCTACTCCTTGCTCAACGAAATGGACTCAACAACGCATATTAAACGCCTAAGAATGTACCTGACTTGTAAGTATCTTAAAACCTATGGATTGCTATGTCTCCAAAAGAGAATCAAGCATGTGTACAGGGGCATAAACGCAGCAGTGATAGGATTGGAGAGGTTCGGTGAGCAAATGTAGACCCTTTGAACTCATATTGCAGGGTACCCATTGCACGTGTTTCAACTACCTAGGTTTAAGGTATTCTTCCTTCATCTAAAACATGCATGTGGAACCTAGAGTATGATCAACCATGTGATCGGGAGACGTGTTCAAATATGTCTCAGTTTTCGTACCCTGGTACTCGGGTGCAACATTCCAGACGCTTTACTAACACTCTCCCGACTTGGAGAGTCAGTCCCTTTAACCTCCTGTTTGGCCCAGTTTGCAATTTCTGCGGAAGATGAACAGGAATAGCGAGAACCAATGGAGACTAGCTGGAGGTGTCTGGACGGGCAAATTTAACTCTCATTTCCTACCAGGAAGAGGAATTAACCAAAGGCTCAGCGTGCCATGCCAGAATCAGATTAGGGCCTGAAGCCATCCTGCGGTGTTGCGGCCAGGTCACAAGAAAGCGAGTTGAAGAAAGGAGCTCAGGGGCACTGTAATTCACAAACCTGCAGAGTTATAAATGACAGCTATCGTCCAAAAATAGACTGAAGTAAGGCTGCCAAGAGGACTTGAAAGCGGGGCAGAATTGCAGGAAACCGATTTCAGGAGGTAGACTGGAATTGCATTGAAAGCATAGGAAAAGAGGCAGAACGTCCACAATGATGCACTTGGCCAAAAAGGGCGTATGCGTTTTTTCCTGAATATATTCAGGAAAAAACGCATACGCCCTTTTTGGCCAACCAAGCAAGCTTGCAAAGGAAATCTGCACTACAATGAAGTCTCACTTCCCCCCAGTCAAAAGGGCCATCTGAAAAAAGTGTAAAATCCAGAAAGGCAGGACAGGCCATGGAGAACTGGGAGCCTTGTTATGCTGATGGGCGGGATGTAAATTGCCAACAGACACTCGGGAGAAGTGTATGGTGTTTCCTGAAACATCTAAAAAACAAAGCAACAGAGCCTAGGGCACTGCCACTTATGGTCCTATAGCTTAGGGAAATTAAAATCAAAAAGACACAGCCACCCCAAAGTTTGGGACGCCTCTGTTTACAAGAACCTCGTTTACAGTACAAGTTCAACATCGCAGAAAGTGAAAAATGGATAAAGAAGTTGTGGTATTTACTTACAAAGCAATATCACTCAGCAATGAAATCTGTGTCATCAGGCCCTTAGCAGCACAATGAGTGGATTCAGGTATGATGATTCTAACTGAAATAAGTCACACAGAAAAAGAAACATCATAAGATATCAGTAATACACGGAATGTAAACTTGGCTACACAGGAACTGAATTACAGAACAGAACAGGGTCTCAAATTTAGAAAACCTACTTATTCTTGCTTAAGGGTAAAGGTGAGTTGGGGTGCTGCATAAAACCAGAGATTGAAATGAGCACAAATAAACTTCCTTAAGCCAAATATGGAATAGACAAGAGCTACTCCTTGCTCAACGAAATGGACTCAACACCCCATATTAAACGCCTAAGAATGTACCTGACTAGTAAGTATCTTAAAACCTATGGATTGCTATGTCTCCGAAAGAGAATCAAGCATGTGTACAGGGGCATAAACGCAGCAGTGATAGGATTGGAGAGGTTCGGTGAGCAAATGAAGACCCTTTGAAGTCATATTGCATGGTACCCATTCCACGGGTTTCAACTACCCAGGTTTAAGGTATTCTTCCTTCAGCTAAAACATGCATGTGGAACCTAGAGTATGATCAACCATGTGATCGGGAGACGTGTTTAAATATGTCTCAGTTTTCCTCCCCTGGTACTCGGGTGCAACATTCCAGACGCTTTACTAACACTCTCCCCACTTGGAGAGTCAGTCCCTTTAACCTCCTGTTTGGCCCAGTTTGCAATTTCTGCGGAAGATGAACAGGAATAGCGAGAACCAATGAGAGGCTAGCTGGAGGTGTCTGGACGGGCAAATTTAACTCTCATTTCCCTCCAGGAAGTGGAATTAACCAAAGGCTCAGCATGCCGGGCCGGAACCAGATTAGGGCCTGAAGCCATCCTGCGGTGTTGCGGCCAGGTCACAAGAAAGCGAGTTGAAGAAAGGAGCTCAGTGGCACTGTAATTCACAAACCTGCAGAGTTATAAATGACAGCTATCGTCCAAAAATAGACTGAAGTAAGGCTGCCAAGAGGACTTGAAAGCGGGGCAGAATTGCAGGAAACCGATTTCAGGAGGTAGACTGGAATTGCATTGAAAGCATAGGAAAAGAGGCAGAACGTCCACAATGATGCACTTTGCCAAAAAGGGCGTATGCGTTTTTTCCTGAATATATTCAGGAAAAAACGCATACGCCCTTTTTGGCCAACCAAGCAAGCTTGCAAAGGAAATCTGCACTACAATGAAGTCTCACTTCCCCCCGGTCAAAAGGGCCATCTGAAAAAAGTGTAAAATCCAGAAAGGCAGGACAGGCCATGGAGAACTGGGAGCCTTGTTATGCTGATGGGCGGGATGTAAATTGCCAACAACCACTCGGGAGAAGTGTATGGTGTTTCCTGAAACATCTAAAAAACAAAGCAACAGAACCTAGGGCACTTCCACTTATGGTCCTATAGCTTAGGGAAATTAAAATCAAAAAGACACAGCCACCCCAAAGTTTGGAACGGCTCTGTTTACAAGAACCTCGTTTACAGTACAAGTTCAACATCGCAGAAAGTGAAAAATGGAGAAAGAAGTTGTGGTATTTACTTACAAAGCAATATCACTCAGCAATGAAATCTGTGTCATCAGGCCCTTAGCAGCACAATGAGTGGATTCAGGTATGATGATTCTAACTGAAGTAAGTCACACAGAAAAAGAAACATCATAAGATATCAGTAATACACGGAATGTAAACTTGGCTACACAGGAACTGAATTACAGAACAGAACAGGGACTCAAATTTAGAAAAACAACTTATGCTTGCTTAAGGGTAAAGGTGAGTTGGGGTGCTGCATAAAACCAGAGATTGAAATGAGCACAGATAAAGTTCCTTAAGCCAAATATGGAATAGACAAGAGCTACTCCTTGCTCAACGAAATGGACTCAACACCGCATATTAAACGCCTAAGAATGTACCTGACTAGTAAGTATCTTAAAACCGATGGATTGCTATGTCTCCAAAAGAGAATCAAGCGTGTGTACAGGGGCATAAACGCAGCAGTGATAGGATTGGAGAGGTTCGGTGAGCAAATGAAGACCCTTTGAAGTCATATTGCATGGTACCCATTCCACGGGTCTCAACTCTCCAGGTTTAAGGTATTCTTCCTTCAGCTAAAACATGCATGTGGAACCCAGAGTATGATCAACCATGTGAACGGGAGACGTGTTCAAATATGTCTCAGTTTTCCTCCCCTGGTACTCGGGTGCAACATTCCAGACGCTTTACTAACACTCTCCCGACTTGGAGAGTCAGTCCCTTTAACCTCCTGTTTGGCCCAGTTTGCAATTTCTGCGGAAGATGAACAGTAATAGCGAGAACCAATGAGAGACTAGCTGGAGGTGTCTGAACGGGCAAATTTAACTCTCATTTCCCACCAGGAAGAGGAATTAACCAAAGGCTCAGCATGCCGTACCGGAACCAGATTAGGGCCTGAAGCCATCCTGCGGTGTTGCGGCCAGCTCAAAAGAAAGCGAGTTGAAGAAAGGAGCTCAGGGGCACTGTAATTCACAAACCTGCAGAGTTATAAATGACAGCTATCGTCCAAAAATAGACTGAAGTAAGGCTGCCAAGAGGACTTGAAAGCGGGGCAGAATTGCAGGAAACCGATTTCAGGAGGTAGACTGGAATTGCATTGAAAGCATCGGAAAAGAGGCAGAACGTCCACAATGATGCACTTGGCCAAAAAGGGCGTATGCGTTTTTTCCTGAATATATTCAGGAAAAAACGCATATGCCCTTTTTGGCCAACCAAGCAAGCTTGCAAAGGAAATCTGCACTACAATGAAGTCTCACTTCCCCCTGGTCAAAAGGGCCATCTGAAAAAAGTGTAAAATTCAGAAAGGCAACAGGCCATTGAGAACTGGGAGCCTTGTTATGCTGATGGGCGGGATGTAAATTGCCAACAGACACTCGGGAGAAGTGTATGGTGTTTCCTGAAACATCTAAAAAACAAAGCAACAGAGCCTAGGGCACTGCCACTTATGGTCCTATATCTTAGGGAAATTAAAATCAAAAAGACACAGCCACCCCAAAGTTTGGGACGCCTCTGTTTACAAGAACCTCGTTTACAGTACAAGTTCAACATCGCAGAAAGTGAAAAATGGATAAAGAAGTTGTGGTATTTACTTACAAAGCAATATCACTCAGCAATGAAATCTATGTCATCAGGCCCTTGGCATCACAATGAGTGGATTCAGATATGATGATTCTAACTGAAATAAGTCACACAGAAAATGAACCATCATAAGATATCTGTAATACATGGAATGTAAACTTGGCTACACAGGAACTGAATTACAGAACAGAACAGGGTCTCAAATTTAGAAAACCAACTTATGCTTGCTTAAGGGTAAAGGTGAGTTGGGGTGCTGCATAAAACCAGAGATTGAAATGAGCACAGATAAAGTTCCTTAAGTCAAATATGGAATAGACAAGAGCTACTCCTTGCTCAACGAAATGGACTCAACACCGCATATTAAATGCCTAAGAATGTACCTGACTAGTAAGTATCTTAAAACCTATGGATTGCTATGTCTCCGAAAGAGAATCAAGCATGTGTACAGGGGCATAAACGCAGCAGTGATAGGATTGGAGAGGTTCGGTGAGCAAATGAAGACCCTTTGAAGTCATATTGCATGGTACCCATTCCACGGGTCTCAACTCTCCAGGTTTAAGGTATTCTTCCTTCAGCTAAAACATGCATGTGGAACCCAAGTATGATCAACCATGTGAACGGGAGACGTGTTCAAATATGTCTCAGTTTTCCTCCCCTGGTACTCGGGTGCAACATTCCAGACGCTTTACTAACACTCTCCCCACTTGGAGAGTCAGCGCCTTTAACCTCCTGTTTGGCCCAGTTTGCAATTTCTGCGGAAGATGAACAGGAATAGCGAGAACCAATGAGAGGCTAGCTGGAGGTGTCTGGACGGGCAAATTTAACTCTCATTTCCCACCAGGAAGAGGAAATAACCAAAGGCTCAGCGTGCCGTACCGGAACCAGATTAGGGCCTGAAGCCATCCTGTGGTGTTGCGGCCAGCTCAAAAGAAAGCGAGTTGAAGAAAGGAGCTCAGGGGCACTGTAATTCACAAACCTGCAGAGTTATAAATGACAGCTATCGTCCAAAAATAGACTGAAGTAAGGCTGCCAAGAGGACTTGAAAGCGGGGCAGAATTGCAGGAAACCGATTTCAGGAGGTAGACTGCAATTGCATTGAAAGCATAGGAAAAGAGGCAGAACGTCCACAATGATGCACTTGGCCAAAAAGGGCGTATGCGTTTTTTCCTGAATATATTCAGGAAAAAACGCATACGCCCTTTTTGGCCAACCAAGCAAGCTTGCAAAGGAAATCTGCACTACAATGAAGTCTCACTTCCCCCCGGTCAAAAGGGCCATCTGAAAAAAGTGTAAAATCCAGAAAGGCAGGACAGGCCATGGAGAACTGGGAGCCTTGTTATGCTGATGGGCGGGATGTAAATTGCCAACAACCACTCGGGAGAAGTGTATGGTGTTTCCTGAAACATCTAAAAAACAAAGCAACAGAACCTAGGGCACTTCCACTTATGGTCCTATAGCTTAGGGAAATTAAAATCAAAAAGACACAGCCACCCCAAAGTTTGGAACGGCTCTGTTTACAAGAACCTCGTTTACAGTACAAGTTCAACATCGCAGAAAGTGAAAAATGGAGAAAGAAGTTGTGGTATTTACTTACAAAGCAATATCACTCAGCAATGAAATCTGTGTCATCAGGCCCTTAGCAGCACAATGAGTGGATTCAGGTATGATGATTCTAACTGAAGTAAGTCACACAGAAAAAGAAACATCATAAGATATCAGTAATACACGGAATGTAAACTTGGCTACACAGGAACTGAATTACAGAACAGAACAGGGACTCAAATTTAGAAAACCAACTTATGCTTGCTAAAGGGTAAAGGTGAGTTGGGGTGCTGCATAAAACCAGAGATTGAAATGAGCACAGATAAAGTTCCTTAAGCCAAGTATGGAATAGACAAGAGCTACTCCTTGCTCAACGAAATGGACTCAACAACGCATATTAAACGCCTAAGAATGTACCTGACTTGTAAGTATCTTAAAACCTATGGATTGCTATGTCTCCAAAAGAGAATCAAGCATGTGTACAGGGGCATAAACGCAGCAGTGATAGGATTGGAGAGGTTGGGTGAGCAAATGAAGACCCTTTGAACTCATATTGCAGGGTACCCATTCCACGTGTTTCAACTACCTAGGTTTAAGGTATTCTTCCTTCATCTAAAACATGCATGTGGAACCTAGAGTATGATCAACCATGTGATCGGGAGACGTGTTCAAATATGTCTCAGTTTTCGTACCCTGGTACTCGGGTGCAACATTCCAGACGCTTTACTAACACTCTCCCGACTTGGAGAGTCAGTCCCTTTAACCTCCTGTTTGGCCCAGTTTGCAATTTCTGCGGAAGATGAACAGGAATAGCGAGAACCAATGGAGACTAGCTGGAGGTGTCTGGACGGGCAAATTTAACTCTCATTTCCTACCAGGAAGAGGAATTAACCAAAGGCTCAGCGTGCCATGCCAGAATCAGATTAGGGCCTGAAGCCATCCTGCGGTGTTGCGGCCAGGTCACAAGAAAGCGAGTTGAAGAAAGGAGCTCAGGGGCACTGTAATTCACAAACCTGCAGAGTTATAAATGACAGCTATCGTCCAAAAATAGACTGAAGTAAGGCTGCCAAGAGGACTTGAAAGCGGGGCAGAATTGCAGGAAACCGATTTCAGGAGGTAGACTGGAATTGCATTGAAAGCATAGGAAAAGAGGCAGAACGTCCACAATGATGCACTTGGCCAAAAAGGGCGTATGTGTTTTTTCCTGAATATATTCAGGAAAAAACGCATACGCCCTTTTTGGCCAACCAAGCAAGCTTGCAAAGGAAATCTGCACTACAATGAAGTCTCACTTCCCCCCAGTCAAAAGGGCCATCTGAAAAAAGTGTAAAATCCAGAAAGGCAGGACAGGCCATGGAGAACTGGGAGCCTTGTTATGCTGATGGGCGGGATGTAAATTGCCAACAGACACTCGGGAGAAGTGTATGGTGTTTCCTGAAACATCTAAAAAACAAAGCAACAGAGCCTAGGGCACTGCCACTTATGGTCCTATAGCTTAGGGAAATTAAAATCAAAAAGACACAGCCACCCCAAAGTTTGGGACGCCTCTGTTTACAAGAATCTCGTTTACAGTACAAGTTCAACATCGCAGAAAGTGAAAAATGGATAAAGAAGTTGTGGTATTTACTTACAAAGCAATATCACTCAGCAATGAAATCTATGTCATCAGGCCCTTAGCATCACAATGAGTGGATTCAGGTATGATGATTCTAACTGAAATAAGTCACACAGAAAATGAACCATCATAAGATATCAGTAATACACGGAATGTAAACTTGGCTACACAGGAACTGTATTACAGAACAGAACAGGGTCTCAAATTTAGAAAACCAACTTATGCTTGCTTAAGGGGAAAGGTGAGTTGGGTTGCTGCATAAAACCAGAGATTGAAATGAGCACAGATAAAGTTCCTTAAGCCAAATATGGAATAGACAAGAGCTACTCCTTGCTCAACGAAATGGACTCAACACCGCATATTAAACGCCTAAGAATGTACCTGACTAGTAAGTATCTTAAAACCTATGGATTGCTATGTCTCCAAAAGAGAATCAAGCGTGTGTACAGGGGCATAAACGCAGCAGTGATAGGATTGGAGAGGTTCGGTGAGCAAATGAAGACCCTTTGAAGTCATATTGCATGGTACCCATTCCACGGGTCTCAACTCTCCAGGTTTAAGGTATTCTTCCTTCAGCTAAAACATGCATGTGGAACCCAGAGTATGATCAACCATGTGAACGGGAGACGTGTTCAAATATGTCTCAGTTTTCCTCCCCTGGTACTCGGGTGCAACATTCCAGACGCTTTACTAACACTCTCCCGACTTGGAGAGTCAGTCCCTTTAACCTCCTGTTTGGCCCAGTTTGCAATTTCTGCGGAAGATGAACAGTAATAGCGAGAACCAATGAGAGACTAGCTGGAGGTGTCTGAACGGGCAAATTTAACTCTCATTTCCCACCAGGAAGAGGAATTAACCAAAGGCTCAGCATGCCGGGCCGGAACCAGATTAGGGCCTGAAGCCATCCTGCGGTGTTGCGGCCAGCTCAAAAGAAAGCGAGTTGAAGAAAGGAGCTCAGGGGCACTGTAATTCACAAACCTGCAGAGTTATAAATGACAGCTATCGTCCAAAAATAGACTGAAGTAAGGCTGCCAAGAGGACTTGAAAGCGGGGCAGAATTGCAGGAAACCGATTTCAGGAGGTAGACTGCAATTGCATTGAAAGCATCGGAAAAGAGGCAGAACGTCCACAATGATGCACTTGGCCAAAAAGGGCGTATGCGTTTTTTCCTGAATATATTCAGGAAAAAACGCATACGCCCTTTTTGGCCAACCAAGCAAGCTTGCAAAGGAAATCTGCACTACAATGAAGTCTCACTTCCCCCCGGTCAAAAGGGCCATCTGATAAAAGTGTAAAATCCAGAAAGGCAGGACAGGCCATGGAGAAGTGGGAGCCTTGTTATGCTGATGGGCGGGATGTAAATTGCCAACAACCACTCGGGAGAAGTGTATGGTGTTTCCTGAAACATCTAAAAAACAAAGCAACAGAGCCTAGGGCACTTCCACTTATGGCCCTATAGCTTAGGGAAATTAAAATCAAAAAGACACAGCCACCCCAAAGTTTGGGACGCCTCCGTTTACAAGAACCTCGTTTACCGTACAAGTTCAATATCACAAAAAGTGAAAAATGGATAAAGAACTTGTGGTACTTACGTACAATGCAGTATCACTCAGCAATGAAATCTATGTCATCAGGCCCGTAGCAGCATAATGAGTGGATTCAGGTACGATGATTCTAACTGAAATAAGTCACACAGAAAAAGAAACATCATAAGATATCACTAATACACGGAATGCAAACTTGGCTACACAGGAACTGCATTCCAAAACAGAACAGGGTCTCAAATTTAGAAAACCAACTTATGCTTGCTTAAGGGGAAAGGTGAGTTGGGGTGCTGCATAAAACCAGAGATTGAAATGAGCACAGATAAAGTTCCTTAAGCCAAATATGGAATAGACAAGAGCTACTCCTTGCTCAACGAAATGGACTCAACAACGCATATTAAACGCCTAAGAATGTACCTGACTTGTAAGTATCTTAAAACCTATGGATTGCTATGTCTCCAAAAGAGAATCAAGCATGTGTACAGGGGCATAAACGCAGCAGTGATAGGATTGGAGAGGTTCGGTGAGCAAATGAAGACCCTTTGAAGTCATATTGCATGGTACCCATTCCACGGGTTTCAACTACCCAGGTTTAAGGTATTCTTCCTTCAGCTAAAACATGCATGTGGAACCTAGAGTATGATCAACCATGTGATCGGGAGACGTGTTCAAATATGTCTCAGTTTTCGTACCCTGGTACTCGGGTGCAACATTCCAGACGCTTTACTAACACTCTCCCGACTTGGAGAGTCAGTCCCTTTAACCTCCTGTTTGGCCCAGTTTGCAATTTCTGCGGAAGATGAACAGGAATAGCGAGAACCAATGGAGACTAGCTGGAGGTGTCTGGACGGGCAAATTTAACTCTCATTTCCTACCAGGAAGAGTAATTAACCAAAGGCTCAGCGTGCCATGCCAGAATCAGATTAGGGCCTGAAGCCATCCTGCGGTGTTGCGGCCAGCTCAAAAGAAAGCGAGTTGAAGAAAGGAGCTCAGGGGCACTGTAATTCACAAACGTGCAGAGTTATAAATGACAGCTATCGTCCAAAAATAGACTGAAGTAAAGCTGCCAAGAGGACTTGAAAGTGGGGCAGAATTGCAGGAAACCGATTTCAGGAGGTAGACTGGAATTGCATTGAAAGCATAGGAAAAGAGGCAGAACGTCCACAATGATGCACTTGGCCAAAAGGGCGTATGCGTTTTTTCCTGAATATATTCAGGAAAAAACGCATACGCACTTTTTGGACAACCAAGCAAGCTTGCAAAGGAAATCTGCACTACAATGAAGTCTCACTTCCCCACGGTCAAAAGGGCCATCTGAAAAAAGTGTAAAATCCAGAAAGGCAGGACAGGCCATGGAGAACTGGGAGCCTTGTTATGCTGATGGGCGGGATGTAAATTGCCAACAACCACTCGGGAGAAGTGTATGGTGTTTCCTGAAACATCTAAAAAACAAAGCAACAGAGCCTAGGGCACTTCCACTTATGGTCCTATAGCTTAGGGAAATTAAAATCAAAAAGACACAGCCACCCCAAAGTTTGGGACGCCTCCGTTTACAAGAACCTCGTTTACCGTACAAGTTCAATATCACAGAAAGTGAAAAATGGATAAAGAACTTGTGGTACTTACGTACAATGCAGTATCAGTCAGCAATGAAATCTATGTCATCAGGCCCGTAGCAGCATAATGAGTGGATTCAGGTACGATGATTCTAACTGAAATAAGTCACACAGAAAAAGAAACATCATAAGATATCACTAATACACGGAATGTAAACTTGGCTACACAGGAACTGCATTCCAAAACAGAACAGGGTCTCAAATTTAGAAAACCAACTTATGCTTGCTTAAGGGGAAAGGTGAGTTGGGTTGCTGCATAAAACCAGAGATTGAAATGAGCACAGATAAAGTTCCTTAAGCCAAATATGGAATAGACAAGAGCTACTCCTTGCTCAACGAAATGGACTCAACACCCCATATTAAACGCCTAAGAATGTACCTGACTTGTAAGTATCTTAAAACCTATGGATTGCTATGTCTCCAAAAGACAATCAAGCGTGTGTACAGGGGCATAAATGCAGCAGTGATAGGATTGGAGAGGTTCGGTGAGCAAATGAAGACCCTTTGAAGTCATATTGCATGGTACCCATTCCACGGGTCTCAACTCTCCAGGTTTAAGGTATTCTTCCTTCAGCTAAAACATGCATGTGGAACCCAGTGTATGATCAACCATGTGAACGGGAGACGTGTTCAAATATGTCTCAGTTTTCCTCCCCTGGTACTCGGGTGCAACATTCCAGACGCTTTACTAACACTCTCCCGACTTGGAGAGTCAGTCCCTTTAACCTCCTGTTTGGCCCAGTTTGCAATTTCTGCGGAAGATGAACAGGAATAGCGAGAACCAATGAGAGACTAGCTGGAGGTGTCTGAACGGGCAAATTTAACTCTCATTTCCCACCAGGAAGAGGAATTAACCAAAGGCTCAGCATGCCGGGCCGGAACCAGATTAGGGCCTGAAGCCATCCTGTGGTGTTGCGGCCAGGTCACAAGAAAGCGAGTTGAAGAAAGGAGCTCAGGGGCACTGTAATTCACAAACCTGCAGAGTTATAAATGACAGCTATCGTCCAAAAATAGACTGAAGTAAGGCTGCCAAGAGGACTTGAAAGCGGGGCAGAATTGCAGGAAACCGATTTCAGGAGGTAGACTGCAATTGCATTGAAAGCATAGGAAAAGAGGCAGAACGTCCACAATGATGCACTTGGCCAAAAAGGGCGTATGCGTTTTTTCCTGAATATATTCAGGAAAAAACGCATACGCCCTTTTTGGCCAACCAAGCAAGCTTGCAAAGGAAATCTGCACTACAATGAAGTCTCACTTCCCCTCCGTCAAAAGGGCCATCTGAAAAAAGTGTAAAATCCAGAAAGGCAACAGGCCATGGAGAACTGGGAGCCTTGTTATGCTGATGGGCGGGATGTAAATTGCCAACAGACACTCGGGAGAAGTGTATGGTGTTTCCTGAAACATCTAAAAAACAAAGCAACAGAACCTAGGGCACTTCCACTTATGGTCCTATAGCTTAGGGAAATTAAAATCAAAAAGACACAGCCACCCCAAAGCTTGGAATGGCTCTGTTTACAAGAACCCCGTTTACAGTACAAGTTCAACATCGCAGAAAGTGAAAAATGGATAAAGAACTTGTGGTACTTACGTACAATGCAGTATCACTCAGCAATGAAATCTATGTCATCAGGCCCGTAGCAGCATAATGAGTAGATTCAGGTACGATGATTCTAACTGAAATAAGTCACACAGAAAAAGAAACATCATAAGATATCACTAATACACGGAATGTAAACTTGGCTACACAGGAACTGAATTCCAAAACAGAACAGGTTCTCAAATTTAGAAAACCAACTTATGCTTGCTTAAGGGGAAAGGTGAGTTGGGTTGCTGCATAAAACCAGAGATTGAAATGAGCACAGATAAAGTTCCTTAAGCCAAATATGGAATAGACAAGAGCTACTCCTTGCTCAACGAAATGGACTCAACACCGCATATTAAACGCCTAAGAATGTACCTGACTAGTAAGTATCTTAAAACCTATGGATTGCTATGTCTCCGAAAGAGAATCAAGCATGTGTACAGGGGCATAAACGCAGCAGTGATAGGATTGGAGAGGTTCGGTGAGCAAATGAAGACCCTTTGAAGTCATATTGCATGGTACCCATTCCACGGGTTTCAACTACCCAGGTTTTAGGTATTCTTCCTTCAGCTAAAACATGCATGTGGAACCCAGAGTACGATCAACCATGTGATCGGGAGACGTGTTCAAATATGTCTCAGTTTTCCTCCCCTGGTACTCGGGTGCAACATTCCAGACGCTTTACTAACACTCTCCCCACTTGGAGAGTCAGTCCCTTTAACCTCCTGTTTGGCCCAGTTTGCAATCTCTGCGGAAGATGAACAGAAATAGCGAGAACAAATGGAGACTAGCTGGAGGTGTCTGGACGGGCAAATTTAACTCTCATTTCCCACCAGGAAGAGGAAATAACCAAAGGCTCAGCAGGCCGGGCCGGAACCAGATTAGGGCCTGAAGCCATCCTGCGGTGTTGAGGCCAGGTCACAAGAAAGCGAGTTGAAGAAAGGAGCTCAGGGGCACTGTAATTCACAAACCTGCAGAGTTATAAATGACAGCTATCGTCCAAAAATAGACTGAAGTAAGGCTGCCAAGAGGACTTGAAAGCGGGGCAGAATTGCAGGAAACCGATTTCAGGAGGTAGACTGGAATTGCATTGAAAGCATAGGAAAAGAGGCAGAACGTCCACAATGATGCACTTGGCCAAAAAGGGCGTATGCGTTTTTTCCTGAATATATTCAGGAAAAAACGCATACGCCCTTTTTGGCCAACCAAGCAAGCTTGCAAAGGAAATCTGCACTACAATGAAGTCTCACTTCCCCCCGGTCAAAAGGGCCATCTGAATAAAGTGTAAAATCCAGAAAGGCAGGACAGGCCATGGAGAACTGGGAGCCTTGTTATGCTGATGGGAGGGATGTAAATTGCCAACAGACACTCGGGAGAAGTGTATGGTGTTTCCTGAAACATCTAAAAAACAAAGCAACAGAGCCTAGGGCACTGCCACTTATGGTCCTATAGCTTAGGGAAATTAAAATCAAAAAGACACAGCCACCCCAAAGTTTGGGACGCCTCTGTTTACAAGAACCTCGTTTACAGTACAAGTTCAACATCGCAGAAAGTGAAAAATGGATAAAGAAGTTGTGGTATTTACTTACAAAGCAATATCACTCAGCAATGAAATCTATGTCATCAGGCCCTTAGCATCACAATGAGTGGATTCAGGTATGATGATTCTAACTGAAATAAGTCACACAGAAAAAGAAACATCATAAGATATCATTAATACACGGAATGTAAACTTGGCTACACAGGAACTGAATTACAGAACAGAACAGGGTCTCAAATTTAGAAAACCAACTTATGCTTGCTTAAGGGTAAAGGTGAGTTGGGGTGCTGCATAAAACCAGAGATTGAAATGAGCACAGATAAAGTTCCTTAAGTCAAATGTGGAATAGACAAGAGCTACTCCTTGCTCAACGAAATGGACTCAACACCGCATATTAAACGCCTAAGAATGTACCTGACTAGTAAGTATCTTAAAACCTATGGATTGCTATGTCTCCGAAAGAGAATCAAGCATGTGTACAGGGGCATAAACGCAGCAGTGATAGGATTGGAGAGGTTCGGTGAGCAAATGAAGACCCTTTGAGGTCATATTGCATGGTACCCATTACACGGGTCTCAACTCTCCAGGTTTAAGGTATTCTTCCTTCAGCTAAAACATGCATGTGGAACCCAAGTATGATCAACCATGTGAACGGGAGACGTGTTCAAATATGTCTCAGTTTTCCTCCCCTGGTACTCGGGTGCAACATTCCAGACGCTTTACTAACACTCTCCCCACTTGGAGAGTCAGTCCCTTTAACCTCCTGTTTGGCCCAGTTTGCAATTTCTGCGGAAGATGATCAGGAATAGCGAGAACCAATGAGAGACTAGCTGGAGGTGTCTGGACGGGCAAATTTAACTCTCATTTCCCACCAGGAAGAGGAAATAACCAAAGGCTCAGTGTGCCGTGCCGGAACCAGATTAGGGCCTGAAGCCATCCTGCGGTGTTGCGGCCAGGTCACAAGAAAGCGAGTTGAAGAAAGGAGCTCAGGGGCACTGTAATTCACAAACTTGCAGAGTTATAAATGACAGCTATCGTCCAAAAATAGACTGAAGTAAGGCTGCCAAGAGGACTTGAAAGCGGGGCAGAATTGCAGGAAACCGATTTCAGGAGGTAGACTGGAATTGCATTGAAAGCATAGGAAAAGAGGCAGAACGTCCACAATGATGCACTTGGCCAAAAAGGGCGTATGCGTTTTTTCCTGAATATATTCAGGAAAAAACGCATACGCCCTTTTTGGCCAACCAAGCAAGCTTGCAAAGGAAATCTGCACTACAATGAAGTCTCACTTCCCCCCGGTCAAAAGGGCCATCTGAAAAAAGTGTAAAATCCAGAAAGGCAGGACAGGCCATGGAGAACTGGGAACCTTGTTATGCTGATGGGCGGGATGTAAATTGCCAACAGACACTCGGGAGAAGTGTATGGTGTTTCCTGAAACATCTAAAAAACAAAGCAACAGAGCCTAGGGCACTGCCACTTATGGTCCTATAGCTTAGGGAAATTAAAATCAAAAAGACACAGCCACCCCAAAGTTTGGGACGCCTCTGTTTACAAGAACCTCGTTTACAGTACAAGTTCAACATCGCAGAAAGTGAAAAATGGATAAAGAAGTTGTGGTATTTACTTACAAAGCAATATCACTCAGCAATGAAATCTATGTCATCAGGCCCTTAGCATCACAATGAGTGGATTCAGGTATGATGATTCTAACTGAAATAAGTCACACAGAAAAAGAAACATCATAAGATATCAGTAATACACGGAATGTAAACTTGGCTACACAGGAACTGAATTACAGAACAGAACAGGGTCTCAAATTTAGAAAACCAACTTATGCTTGCTTAAGGGTAAAGGTGAGTTGGGGTGCTGCATAAAACCAGAGATTGAAATGAGCACAGATAAAGTTCCTTAAGTCAAATGTGGAATAGACAAGAGCTACTCCTTGCTCAACGAAATGGACTCAACACCGCATATTAAACGCCTAAGAATGTACCTGACTAGTAAGTATCTTAAAACCTATGGATTGCTATGTCTCCGAAAGAGAATCAAGCATGTGTACAGGGGCATAAACGCAGCAGTGATAGGATTGGAGAGGTTCGGTGAGCAAATGAAGACCCTTTGAGGTCATATTGCATGGTACCCATTACACGGGTCTCAACTCTCCAGGTTTAAGGTATTCTTCCTTCAGCTAAAACATGCATGTGGAACCCAAGTATGATCAACCATGTGAACGGGAGACGTGTTCAAATATGTCTCAGTTTTCCTCCCCTGGTACTCGGGTGCAACATTCCAGACGCTTTACTAACACTCTCCCCACTTGGAGAGTCAGTCCCTTTAACCTCCTGTTTGGCCCAGTTTGCAATTTCTGCGGAAGATGATCAGGAATAGCGAGAACCAATGAGAGACTAGCTGGAGGTGTCTGGACGGGCAAATTTAACTCTCATTTCCCACCAGGAAGAGGAAATAACCAAAGGCTCAGTGTGCCGTGCCGGAACCAGATTAGGGCCTGAAGCCATCCTGCGGTGTTGCGGCCAGGTCACAAGAAAGCGAGTTGAAGAAAGGAGCTCAGGGGCACTGTAATTCACAAACTTGCAGAGTTATAAATGACAGCTATCGTCCAAAAATAGACTGAAGTAAGGCTGCCAAGAGGACTTGAAAGCGGGGCAGAATTGCAGGAAACCGATTTCAGGAGGTAGACTGGAATTGCATTGAAAGCATAGGAAAAGAGGCAGAACGTCCACAATGATGCACTTGGCCAAAAAGGGCGTATGCGTTTTTTCCTGAATATATTCAGGAAAAAACGCATACGCCCTTTTTGGCCAACCAAGCAAGCTTGCAAAGGAAATCTGCACTACAATGAAGTCTCACTTCCCCCCGGTCAAAAGGGCCATCTGAAAAAAGTGTAAAATCCAGAAAGGCAGGACAGGCCATGGAGAACTGGGAACCTTGTTATGCTGATGGGCGGGATGTAAATTGCCAACAGACACTCGGGAGAAGTGTATGGTGTTTCCTGAAACATCTAAAAAACAAAGCAACAGAGCCTAGGGCACTGCCACTTATGGTCCTATAGCTTAGGGAAATTAAAATCAAAAAGACACAGCCACCCCAAAGTTTGGGACGCCTCTGTTTACAAGAACCTCGTTTACAGTACAAGTTCAACATCGCAGAAAGTGAAAAATGGATAAAGAAGTTGTGGTATTTACTTACAAAGCAATATCACTCAGCAATGAAATCTATGTCATCAGGCCCTTAGCATCACAATGAGTGGATTCAGGTATGATGATTCTAACTGAAATAAGTCACACAGAAAAAGAAACATCATAAGATATCAGTAATACACGGAATGTAAACTTGGCTACACAGGATCTGAGTTACAGAACAGAACAGGGTCTCAAATTTAGAAAACCAACTTATGCTTGCTTAAGGGTAAAGGTGAGTTGGGGTGCTGCATAAAACCAGAGATTGAAATGAGCACAGATAAAGTTCCTTAAGTCAAATATGGACTAGACAAGAGCTACTCCTTGCTCAACGAAATGGACTCAACACCCCATATTAAACGCCTAAGAATGTACCTGACTAGTAAGTATCGTAAAACCTATGGATTGCTATGTCTCCGAAAGAGAATCAAGCATGTGTACAGGGGCATAAACGCAGCAGTGATAAGATTGGAGAGGTTCGGTGAGCAAATGAAGACCCTTTGAAGTCATATTGCATGGTACCCATTCCACGGGTTTCAACTACCCAGGTTTAAGGTATTCTTCCTTCAGCTAAAACATGCATATGGAACCTAGAGTATGATCAACCATGTGATCGGGAGACGTGTTCAAATATGTCTCAGTTTTCCTCCCCTGGTACTCGGGTGCAACATTCCAGATGCTTTACTAACACTCTCCCCACTTGAAGAGTCAGCGCCTTTAACCTGCTGTTTGGCCCAGTTTGCAATTTCTGCGGAAGATGAACAGGAATAGCGAGAACCAATGAGAGGCTAGCTGGAGGTGTCTGGACGGGCAAATTTAACTCTCATTTCCCACCAGGAAGAGGAATTAACCAAAGGCTCAGCGTGCCGGGCCGGAACCAGATTAGGGCCTGAAGCCATCCTGCGGTGTTGCGGCCAGGTCACAAGAAAGCGAGTTGAAGAAAGGAGCTCAGGGGCACTGTAATTCACAAACCTGCAGAGTTATAAATGACAGCTATCGTCCAAAAATAGACTGAAGTAAGGCTGCCAAGAGGACTTGAAAGCGGGGCAGAATTGCAGGAAACCGATTTCAGGAGGTAGACTGGAATTGCATTGAAAGCATAGGAAAAGAGGCAGAACGTCCACAATGATGCACTTGGCCAAAAAGGGCGTATGCGTTTTTTCCTGAATATATTCAGGAAAAAACGCATACGCCCTTTTTGGCCAACCAAGCAAGCTTGCAAAGGAAATCTGCACTACAATGAAGTCTCACTTCCCCCCGGTCAAAAGGGCCATCTGAAAAAAGTGTAAAATCCAGAAAGGCAGGACAGGCCATGGAGAACTGGGAGCCTTGTTATGCTGATGGGCGGGATGTAAATTGCCAACAGACACTCGGGAGAAGTGTATGGTGTTTCCTGAAACATCTAAAAAACAAAGCAACAGAGCCTAGGGCACTGCCACTTATGGTCCTATAGCTTAGGGAAATTAAAATCAAAAAGACACAGCCACCCCAAAGCTTGGAACAGCTCTGTTTACAAGAACCTCGTTTACAGTACAAGTTCAACATCGCAGAAAGTGAAAAATGGATAAAGAAGTTGTGGTATTTACTTACAAAGCAATATCACTCAGCAATGAAATCTATGTCATCAGGCCCTTAGCATCACAATGAGTGGATTCAGGTATGATGATTCTAACTGAAATAAGTCACACAGAAAAAGAAACATCATAAGATATCAGTAATACACGGAATGTAAACTTGGCTACACAGGAACTGAATTACAGAACAGAACAGGGTCTCAAATTTAGAAAACCAACTTATGCTTGCTTAAGGGTAAAGGTGAGTTGGGGTGCTGCATAAAACCAGAGATTGAAATGAGCACAGATAAAGTTCCTTAAGTCAAATATGGAATAGACAAGAGCTACTCCTTGCTCAATGAAATGGACTCAACACCGCATATTAAACGCCTAAGAATGTACCTGACTAGTAAGTATCGTAAAACCTATGGATTGCTATGTCTCCGAAAGAGAATCAAGCATGTGTACAGGGGCATAAACGCAGCAGTGATAGGATTGGAGAGGTTCGGTGAGCAAATGAAGACCCTTTGAAGTCATATTGCATGGTACCCATTACACGGGTCACAACTCTCCAGGTTTAAGGTATTCTTCCTTCAGCTAAAACATGCATGTGGAACCCAAGTATGATCAACCATGTGAACGGGAGACGTGTTCAAATATGTCTCAGTTTTCCTCCCCTGGTACTCGGGTGCAACATTCCAGACGCTTTACTAACACTCTCCCCACTTGGAGAGTCAGCGCCTTTAACCTCCTGTTTGGCCCAGTTTGCAATTTCTGCGGAAGATGAACAGGAATAGCGAGAACCAATGAGAGGCTAGCTGGAGGTGTCTGGACGGGCAAATTTAACTCTCATTTCCCACCAGGAAGAGGAAATAACCAAAGGCTCAGCGTGCCGTACCGGAACCAGATTAGGGCCTGAAGCCATCCTGCGGTGTTGCGGCCAGGTCAAAAGAAAGCGAGTTGAAGAAAGGAGCTCAGGGGCACTGTAATTCACAAATCTGCAGAGTTATAAATGACAGCTATCGTCCAAAAATAGACTGAAGTAAGGCTGCCAAGAGGACTTGAAAGCGGGGCAGAATTGCAGGAAACCGATTTCAGGAGGTAGACTGGAATTGCATTGAAAGCATAGGAAAAGAGGCAGAACGTCAGCAATGATGCACTTGGCCAAAAAGGGCGTATGCGTTTTTTCCTGAATATATTCAGGAAAAAACGCATACGCCCTTTTTGGCCAACCAAGCAAGCTTGCAAAGGAAATCTGCACTACAATGAAGTCTCACTTCCCCCCGGTCAAAAGGGCCATCTGAAAAAAGTGTAAAATCCAGAAAGGCAACAGGCCATTGAGAACTGGGAGCCTTGTTATGCTGATGGGCGGGATGTAAATTGCCAACAGACACTAGGGAGAAGTGTATGGTGTTTCCTGAAACATCTAAAAAACAAAGCAACAGAGCCTAGGGCACTTCCACTTATGGTCCTATAGCTTAGGGAAATTAAAATCAAAAAGACACAGCCACCCCAAAGCTTGGAACAGCTCTGTTTACAAGAACCTCGTTTACAGTACAAGTTCAACATCGCAGAAAGTGAAAAATGGATAAAGAAGTTGTGGTATTCACTTACAAAGCAATATCATTCAGCAATGAAATCTATGTCATCAGGCCCTTAGCAGCACAATGAGTGGATTCAGGTATGATGATTCTAACTGAAATAAGTCACACAGAAAAAGAAACATCATAAGATATCAGTAATACACGGAATGGAAACTTGGCTACACAGGAACTGAATTACAGAACAGAACAGGGTCTCAAATTTAGAAAAACAACTTATGCTTGCTTAAGGGTAAAGGTGAGTTGGGGTGCTGCATAAAACCAGAGATTGAAATGAGCACAGATAAAGTTCCTTAAGCCAAATATGGAATAGACAAGAGCTACTCCTTGCTCAACGAAATGGACTCAACACCGCATATTAAACGCCTAAGAATGTACCTGACTTGTAAGTATCTTAAAACCTAAGAATTGCTATGTCTCCGAAAGAGAATCAAGCATGTGTACAGGGGCATAAACGAAGCAGTGATAGGATTGGAGAGGTTCGGTGAGCAAATGAAGACCCTTTGAAGTCATATTGCATGGTACCCATTCCACGGGTTTCAACTACCCAGGTTTAAGGTATTCTTCCTTCAGCTAAAACATGCATGTGGAACCTAGAGTATGATCAACCATGTGATCGGGAGACGTGTTCAAATATGTCTCAGTTTTCCTCCCCTGGTACTCGGGTGCAACATTCCAGACGCTTTACTAACACTCTCCCTAAGTGGAGAGTCAGTCCCTTTAACCTCCTGTTTGGCCCAGTTTGCAATTTCTGCGGAAGATGAACAGGAATAGCGAGAACCAATGAGAGGCTAGCTGGAGGTGTCTGGACGGGCAAATTTAACTCTCATTTCCCACCAGGAAGAGGAAATAACCAAAGGCTCAGCGTGCCGTACCGGAACCAGATTAGGGCCTGAAGCCATCCTGCGGTGTTGCGGCCAGGTCAAAAGAAAGCGAGTTGAAGAAAGGAGCTCAGGGGCACTGTAATTCACAAACCTGCAGAGTTATAAATGACAGCTATCGTCCAAAAATAGACTGAAGTAAGGCTGCCAAGAGGACTTGAAAGCGGGGCAGAATTGCAGGAAACCGATTTCAGGAGGTAGACTGGAATTGCATTGAAAGCATAGGAAAAGAGGCAGAACGTCCACAATGATGCACTTGGCCAAAAAGGGCGTATGCGTTTTTTCCTGAATATATTCAGGAAAAAACGCATACGCCCTTTTTGGCCAACCAAGCAAGCTTGCAAAGGAAATCTGCACTACAATGAAGTCTCACTTCCCCCCGGTCAAAAGGGCCATCTGAAAAAAGTGTAAAATCCAGAAAGGCAACAGGCCATTGAGAACTGGGAGCCTTGTTATGCTGATGGGCGGGATGTAAATTGCCAACAGACACTTGGGAGAAGTGTATGGTGCTTCCTGAAACATCTAAAAAACAAAGCAACAGAGCCTAGGGCACTTCCACTTATGGTCCTATAGCTTAGGGAAATTAAAATCAAAAAGACACAGCCACCCCAAAGTTTGGAACGGCTCTGTTTACAAGAACCTCGTTTACAGTACAAGTTCAACATCGCAGAAAGTGAAAAATGGATAAAGAAGTTGTGGTATTCACTTACAAAGCAATATCACTCAGCAATGAAATCTATGTCATCAGGCCCTTAGCAGCACAATGAGTGGATTCAGGTATGATGATTCTAACTGAAATAAGTCACACAGAAAAAGAAACATCATAAGATATCAGTAATACACGGAATGGAAACTTGGCTACACAGGAACTGAATTACAGAACAGAAAAGGGTCTCAAATTTAGAAAAACAACTTATGCTTGCTTAAGGGTAAAGGTGAGTTGGGGTGCTGCATAAAACCAGAGATTGAAATGAGCACAGATAAAGTTCCTTAAGCCAAATATGGAATAGACAAGAGCTACGCCTTGCTCAACGAAATGGAGTCAACACCGCATATTAAACGCCTAAGAATGTACCTGACTTGTAAGTATCTTAAAACCTATGGATTGCTATGTCTCCGAAAGAGAATCAAGCATGTGTACAGGGGCATAAACGCAGCAGTGATAGGATTGGAGAGGTTCGGTGAGCAAATGAAGACCCTTTGAAGTCATATTGCATGGTACCCATTCCACGGGTTTCAACTACCCAGGTTTAAGGTATTCTTCCTTCAGCTAAAACATGCATATGGAACCTAGAGTATGATCAACCATGTGATCGGGAGACGTGTTCAAATATGTCTCAGTTTTCCTCCCCTGGTACTCGGGTGCAACATTCCAGATGCTTTACTAACACTCTCCCCACTTGGAGAGTCAGTCCCTTTAACCTCCTGTTTGGCCCAGTTTGCAATTTCTGCGGAAGATGAACAGGAATAGCGAGAACCAATGAGAGGCTAGCTGGAGGTGTCTGGACGGGCAAATTTAACTCTCATTTCCCACCAGGAAGAGGAATTAACCAAAGGCTCAGCGTGCCGGGCCGGAACCAGATTAGGGCCTGAAGCCATCCTGCGGTGTTGCGGCCAGGTCACAAGAAAGCGAGTTGAAGAAAGGAGCTCAGGGGCACTGTAATTCACAAACCTGCAGAGTTATAAATGACAGCTATCGTCCAAAAATAGACTGAAGTAAGGCTGCCAAGAGGACTTGAAAGCGGGGCAGAATTGCAGGAAACCGATTTCAGGAGGTAGACTGGAATTGCATTGAAAGCATAGGAAAAGAGGCAGAACGTCCACAATGATGCACTTGGCCAAAAAGGGCGTATGCATTTTTTCCTGAATATATTCAGGAAAAAACGCATACGCCCTTTTTGGCCAACCAAGCAAGCTTGCAAAGGAAATCTGCACTACAATGAAGTCTCACTTCCCCCCGGTCAAAAGGGCCATCTGAAAAAAGTGTAAAATGCAGAAAGGCAACAGGCCATTGAGAACTGGGAGCCTTGTTATGCTGATGGGCGGGATGTAAATTGCCAACAGACAATTGGGAGAAGTGTATGGTGTTTCCTGAAACATCTAAAAAACAAAGCAACAGAGCCTAGGGCACTTCCACTTATGGTCCTATAGCTTAGGGAAATTAAAATCAAAAAGACACAGCCACCCCAAAGTTTGGAACGGCTCTGTTTACAAGAACCTCGTTTACAGTACAAGTTCAACATCGCGGAAAGTGAAAAATGGATAAAGAAGTTGTGGTATTCACTTACAAAGCAATATCACTCAGCAATGAAATCTATGTCATCAGGCCCTTAGCAGCACAATGAGTGGATTCAGGTATGATGATTCTAACTGAAATAAGTCACACAGAAAAAGAAACATCATAAGATATCAGTAATACACGGAATGGAAACTTGGCTACACAGGAACTGAATTACAGAACAGAACAGGGTCTCGAATTTAGAAAAACAACTTATGCTTGCTTAAGGGTAAAGGTGAGTTGGGGTGCTGCATAAAACCAGAGATTGAAATGAGCACAGATAAAGTTCCTTAAGCCAAATATGGAATAGACAAGAGCTACTCCTTGCTCAACGAAATGGAGTCAACACCGCATATTAAACGCCTAAGAATGTACCTGACTTGTAAGTATCTTAAAACCTATGGATTGCTATGTCTCCGAAAGAGAATCAAGCATGTGTACAGGGGCATAAACGCAGCAGTGATAAGATTGGAGAGGTTCGGTGAGCAAATGAAGACCCTTTGAAGTCATATTGCATGGTACCCATTCCACGGGTTTCAACTACCCAGGTTTAAGGTATTCTTCCTTCAGCTAAAACATGCATATGGAACCTAGAGTATGATCAACCATGTGATCGGGAGACGTGTTCAAATATGTCTCAGTTTTCCTCCCCTGGTACTCGGGTGCAACATTCCAGATGCTTTACTAACACTCTCCCCACTTGGAGAGTCAGCGCCTTTAACCTGCTGTTTGGCCCAGTTTGCAATTTCTGCGGAAGATGAACAGGAATAGCGAGAACCAATGAGAGGCTAGCTGGAGGTGTCTGGACGGGCAAATTTAACTCTCATTTCCCACCAGGAAGAGGAATTAACCAAAGGCTCAGCGTGCCGGGCCGGAACCAGATTAGGGCCTGAAGCCATCCTGCGGTGTTGCGGCCAGGTCACAAGAAAGCGAGTTGAAGAAAGGAGCTCAGGGGCACTGTAATTCACAAACCTGCAGAGTTATAAATGACAGCTATCGTCCAAAAATAGACTGAAGTAAGGCTGCCAAGAGGACTTGAAAGCGGGGCAGAATTGCAGGAAACCGATTTCAGGAGGTAGACTGGAATTGCATTGAAAGCATAGGAAAAGAGGCAGAACGTCCACAATGATGCACTTGGCCAAAAAGGGCGTATGCGTTTTTTCCTGAATATATTCAGGAAAAAACGCATACGCCCTTTTTGGCCAACCAAGCAAGCTTGCAAAGGAAATCTGCACTACAATGAAGTCTCACTTCCCCCCGGTCAAAAGGGCCATCTGAAAAAAGTGTAAAATCCAGAAAGGCAGGACAGGCCATGGAGAACTGGGAGCCTTGTTATGCTGATGGGCGGGATGTAAATTGCCAACAGACACTCGGGAGAAGTGTATGGTGTTTCCTGAAACATCTAAAAAACAAAGCAACAGAGCCTAGGGCACTGCCACTTATGGTCCTATAGCTTAGGGAAATTAAAATCAAAAAGACACAGCCACCCCAAAGCTTGGAACAGCTCTGTTTACAAGAACCTCGTTTACAGTACAAGTTCAACATCGCAGAAAGTGAAAAATGGATAAAGAAGTTGTGGTATTTACTTACAAAGCAATATCACTCAGCAATGAAATCTATGTCATCAGGCCCTTAGCATCACAATGAGTGGATTCAGGTATGATGATTCTAACTGAAATAAGTCACACAGAAAAAGAAACATCATAAGATATCAGTAATACACGGAATGTAAACTTGGCTACACAGGAACTGAATTACAGAACAGAACAGGGTCTCAAATTTAGAAAACCAACTTATGCTTGCTTAAGGGTAAAGGTGAGTTGGGGTGCTGCATAAAACCAGAGATTGAAATGAGCACAGATAAAGTTCCTTAAGTCAAATATGGAATAGACAAGAGCTACTCCTTGCTCAACGAAATGGACTCAACACCGCATATTAAACGCCTAAGAATGTACCTGACTAGTAAGTATCGTAAAACCTATGGATTGCTATGTCTCCGAAAGAGAATCAAGCATGTGTACAGGGGCATAAACGCAGCAGTGATAGGATTGGAGAGGTTCGGTGAGCAAATGAAGACCCTTTGAAGTCATATTGCATGGTACCCATTACACGGGTCTCAACTCTCCAGGTTTAAGGTATTCTTCCTTCAGCTAAAACATGCATGTGGAACCCAAGTATGATCAACCATGTGAACGGGAGACGTGTTCAAATATGTCTCAGTTTTCCTCCCCTGGTACTCGGGTGCAACATTCCAGACGCTTTACTAACACTCTCCCCACTTGGAGAGTCAGCGCCTTTAACCTCCTGTTTGGCCCAGTTTGCAATTTCTGCGGAAGATGAACAGGAATAGCGAGAACCAATGAGAGGCTAGCTGGAGGTGTCTGGACGGGCAAATTTAACTCTCATTTCCCACCAGGAAGAGGAAATAACCAAAGGCTCAGCGTGCCGTACCGGAACCAGATTAGGGCCTGAAGCCATCCTGCGGTGTTGCGGACAACTCAAAAGAAAGCGAGTTGAAGAAAGGAGCTCAGGGGCACTGTAATTCACAAACCTGCAGAGTTATAAATGACAGCTATCGTCCAAAAATAGACTGAAGTAAGGCTGCCAAGAGGACTTGAAAGCGGGGCAGAATTGCAGGAAACCGATTTCAGGAGGTAGACTGGAATTGCATTGAAAGCATAGGAAAAGAGGCAGAACGTCCACAATGATGCACTTGGCCAAAAAGGGCGTATGCGTTTTTTCCTGAATATATTCAGGAAAAAACGCATACGCCCTTTTTGGCCAACCAAGCAAGCTTGCAAAGGAAATCTGCACTACAATGAAGTCTCACTTCCCCCAGCCAAAAGGGCCATCTGAAAAAAGTGTAAAATCCAGAAAGGCAACAGGCCATTGAGAACTGGGAGCCTTGTTATGCTGATGGGCGGGATGTAAATTGCCAACAGACACTAGGGAGAAGTGTATGGTGTTTCCTGAAACATCTAAAAAACAAAGCAACAGAGCCTAGGGCACTTCCACTTATGGTCCTATAGCTTAGGGAAATTAAAATCAAAAAGACACAGCCACCCCAAAGCTTGGAACAGCTCTGTTTACAAGAACCTCGTTTACAGTACAAGTTCAACATCGCAGAAAGTGAAAAATGGATAAAGAAGTTGTGGTATTCACTTACAAAGCAATATCATTCAGCAATGAAATCTATGTCATCAGGCCCTTAGCAGCACAATGAGTGGATTCAGGTATGATGATTCTAACTGAAATAAGTCACACAGAAAAAGAAACATCATAAGATATCAGTAATACACGGAATGGAAACTTGGCTACACAGGAACTGAATTACAGAACAGAACAGGGTCTCAAATTTAGAAAACCAACTTATGCTTGCTTAAGGGTAAAGGTGAGTTGGGGTGCTGCATAAAACCAGAGATTGAAATGAGCACAGATAAAGTTCCTTAAGCCAAATATGGAATAGACAAGAGCTACTCCTTGCTCAACGAAATGGACTCAACACCGCATATTAAACGCCTAAGAATGTACCTGACTTGTAAGTATCTTAAAACCTAAGAATTGCTATGTCTCCGAAAGAGAATCAAGCATGTGTACAGGGGCATAAACGCAGCAGTGATAGGATTGGAGAGGTTCGGTGAGCAAATGAAGACCCTTTGAAGTCATATTGCATGGTACCCATTCCACGGGTTTCAACTACCCAGGTTTAAGGTATTCTTCCTTCAGCTAAAACATGCATGTGGAACCTAGAGTATGATCAACCATGTGATCGGGAGACGTGTTCAAATATGTCTCAGTTTTCCTCCCCTGGTACTCGGGTGCAACATTCCAGACGCTTTACTAACACTCTCCCTAAGTGGAGAGTCAGTCCCTTTAACCTCCTGTTTGGCCCAGTTTGCAATTTCTGCGGAAGATGAACAGGAATAGCGAGAACCAATGAGAGGCTAGCTGGAGGTGTCTGGACGGGCAAATTTAACTCTCATTTCCCACCAGGAAGAGGAATTAACCAAAGGCTCAGCATGCCGGACCGGAACCAGATTAGGGCCTGAAGCCATCTTGCGGTGTTGCGGCCAGGTCACAAGAAAGCGAGTTGAAGAAAGGAGCTCAGGGGCACTGTAATTCACAAACCTGCAGAGTTATAAATGACAGCTATCGTCCAAAAATAGACTGAAGTAAGGCTGCCAAGAGGACTTGAAAGCGGGGCAGAATTGCAGGAAACCGATTTCAGGAAGTAGACTGGAATTGCATTGAAAGCATAGGAAAAGAGGCAGAACGTCCACAATGATGCACTTGGCCAAAAAGGGCGTATGCGGTTTTTCCTGAATATATTCAGGAAAAAACGCATACGCCCTTTTTGGCCAACCAAGCAAGCTTGCAAAGGAAATCTGCACTACAATGAAGTCTCACTTCCCCCCGGTCAAAAGGGCCATCTGAATAAAGTGTAAAATCCAGAAAGGCAGGACAGGCCATGGAGAACTGGGAGCCTTGTTATGCTGATGGGCGGGATGTAAATTGCCAACAGACACTCGGGAGAAGTGTATGGTGTTTCCTGAAACATCTAAAAAACAAAGCAACAGAGCCTAGGGCACTGCCACTTATGGTCCTATAGCTTAGGGAAATTAAAATCAAAAAGACACAGCCACCCCAAAGCTTGGAACAGCTCTGTTTACAAGAACCTCGTTTACAGTACAAGTTCAACATCGCAGAAAGTGAAAAATGGATAAAGAAGTTGTGGTATTTACTTACAAAGCAATATCACTCAGCAATGAAATCTATGTCATCAGGCCCTTAGCATCACAATGAGTGGATTCAGGCATGATGATTCTAACTGAAATAAGTCACACAGAAAAAGAAACATCATAAGATATCAGTAATACACGGAATGTAAACTTGGCTACACAGGAACTGAATTACAGAACAGAACAGGGTCTCAAATTTAGAAAACCAACTTATGCTTGCTTAAGGGTAAAGGTGAGTTGGGGTGCTGCATAAAACCAGAGATTGAAATGAGCACAGATAAAGTTCCTTAAGTCAAATATGGAATAGACAAGAGCTACTCCTTGCTCAACGAAATGGACTCAACACCGCATATTAAACGCCTAAGAATGTACCTGACTAGTAAGTATCTTAAAACCTATGGATTGCTATGTCTCCGAAAGAGAATCAAGCATGTGTACAGGGGCATAAACGCAGCAGTGATAGGATTGGAGAGGTGCGGTGAGCAAATGAAGACCCTTTGAAGTCATATTGCATGGTACCCATTACACGGGTCTCAACTCTCCAGGTTTAAGGTATTCTTCCTTCAGCTAAAACATGCATGTGGAACCCAAGTATGATCAACCATGTGAACGGGAGACGTGTTCAAATATGTCTCAGTTTTCCTCCCCTGGTACTCGGGTGCAACATTCCAGACGCTTTACTAACACTCTCCCTAAGTGGAGAGTCAGTCCCTTTAACCTCCTGTTTGGCCCAGTTTGCAATTTCTGCGGAAGATGAACAGGAATAGCGAGAACCAATGAGAGGCTAGCTGGAGGTGTCTGGACGGGCAAATTTAACTCTCATTTCCCACCAGGAAGAGGAATTAACCAAAGGCTCAGCATGCCGGACCGGAACCAGATTAGGGCCTGAAGCCATCTTGCGGTGTTGCGGCCAGGTCACAAGAAAGCGAGTTGAAGAAAGGAGCTCAGGGGCACTGTAATTCACAAACCTGCAGAGTTATAAATGACAGCTATCGTCCAAAAATAGACTGAAGTAAGGCTGCCAAGAGGACTTGAAAGCGGGGCAGAATTGCAGGAAACCGATTTCAGGAAGTAGACTGGAATTGCATTGAAAGCATAGGAAAAGAGGCAGAACGTCCACAATGATGCACTTGGCCAAAAAGGGCGTATGCGGTTTTTCCTGAATATATTCAGGAAAAAACGCATACGCCCTTTTTGGCCAACCAAGCAAGCTTGCAAAGGAAATCTGCACTACAATGAAGTCTCACTTCCCCCCGGTCAAAAGGGCCATCTGAAAAAAGTGTAAAATCCAGAAAGGCAGGACAGGCCATGGAGAACTGGGAGCCTTGTTATGCTGATGGGCGGGATGTAAATTGCCAACAGACACTCGGGAGAAGTGTATGGTGTTTCCTGAAACATCTAAAAAACAAAGCAACAGAGCCTAGGGCACTGCCACTTATGGTCCTATAGCTTAGGGAAATTAAAATCAAAAAGACACAGCCACCCCAAAGTTTGGGACGCCTCTGTTTACAAGAACCTCGTTTACAGTACAAGTTCAACATCGCAGAAAGTGAAAAATGGATAAAGAAGTTGTGGTATTTACTTACAAAGCAATATCACTCAGCAATGAAGTCTATGTCATCAGGCCCTTAGCATCACAATGAGTGGATTCAGGTATGATGATTCTAACTGAAATAAGTCACACAGAAAAAGAAACATCATAAGATATCAGTAATACACGGAATGTAAACTTGGCTACACAGGAACTGAATTACAGAACAGAACAGGGTCTCAAATTTAGAAAACCAACTTATGCTTGCTTAAGGGTAAAGGTGAGTTGGGGTGCTGCATAAAACCAGAGATTGAAATGAGCACAGATAAAGTTCCTTAAGTCAAATATGGAATAGACAAGAGCTACTCCTTGCTCAACGAAATGGACTCAACACCGCATATTAAACGCCTAAGAATGTACCTGACTAGTAAGTATCGTAAAACCTATGGATTGCTATGTCTCCGAAAGAGAATCAAGCATGTGTACAGGGGCATAAACGCAGCAGTGATAGGATTGGAGAGGTTCGGTGAGCAAATGAAGACCCTTTGAAGTCATATTGCATGGTACCCATTCCACGGGTTTCAACTACCCAGGTTTAAGGTATTCTTCCTTCAGCTAAAACATGCATGTGGAACCCAAGTATGATCAACCATGTGAACGGGAGACGTGTTCAAATATGTCTCAGTTTTCCTCCCCTGGAACTCGGGTGCAACATTCCAGACGCTTTACTAACACTCTCCCCACTTGGAGAGTCAGCACCTTTAACCTCCTGTTTGGCCCAGTTTGCAATTTCTGCGGAAGATGAACAGGAATAGCGAGAACCAATGAGAGGCTAGCTGGAGGTGTCTGGACGGGCAAATTTAACTCTCATTTCCCACCAGGAAGAGGAATTAACCAAAGGCTCAGCGTGCCGGGCCGGAACCAGATTAGGGCCTGAAGCCATCCTGCGGTGTTGCGGCCAGGTCACAAGAAAGCGAGTTGAAGAAAGGAGGTCAGGGGCACTGTAATTCACAAACCTGCAGAGTTATAAATGTCAGCTATCGTCCAAAAATAGACTGAAGTAAGGCTGCCAAGAGGACTTGAAAGCGGGGCAGAATTGCAGGAAACCGATTTCAGGAGGTAGACTGGAATTGCATTGAAAGCATAGGAAAAGAGGCAGAACGTCCACAATGATGCACTTGGCCAAAAAGGGCGTATGTGTTTTTTCCTGAATATATTCAGGAAAAAACGCATACGCCCTTTTTGGCCAACCAAGCAAGCTTGCAAAGGAAATCTGCACTACAATGAAGTCTCACTTCCCCCCGGTCAAAAGGGCCATCTGAAAAAAGTGTAAAATCCAGAAAGGCAGGACAGGCCATGGAGAACTGGGAGCCTTGTTATGCTGATGGGCGGGATGTAAATTGCCAACAACCACTCGGGAGAAGTGTATGCTGTTTCCTGAAACATCTAAAAAACAAAGCAGCAGAACCTAGGGCACTTCCACTTATGGTCCTATAGCTTAGGGAAATTAAAATCAAAAAGACACAGCCACCCCAAAGTTTGGAACGGCTCTGTTTACAAGAACCTCGTTTACAGTACAAGTTCAACATCGCAGAAAGTGAAAAATGGATAAAGAAGTTGTGGTATTTACTTACAAAGCAATATCACTCAGCAATGAAATCTGTGTCATCAGGCCCTTAGCAGCACAATGAGTGGATTCAGGTATGATGATTCTAACTGAAGTAAGTCACACAGAAAAAGAAACATCATAAGATATCAGTAATACACGGAATGTAAACTTGGCTACACAGGAACTGAATTACAGAACAGAACAGGGTCTCAAATTTAGAAAAACAACTTATGCTTGCTTAAGGGTAAAGGTGAGTTGGGGTGCTGCATAAAACCAGAGATTGAAATAAGCACAGATAAAGTTCCTTAAGTCAAATATGGAATAGACAAGAGCTACTCCTTGCTCAACGAAATGGACTCAACACCGCATATTAAACGCCTAAGAATGTACCTGACTAGTAAGTATCTTAAAACCTATGGATTGCTATGTCTCCGAAAGAGAATCAAGCATGTGTACAGGGGCATAAACGCAGCAGTGATAGGATTGGAGAGGTTCGGTGAGCAAATGAAGACCCTTTGAAGTCATATTGCATGGTACCCATTACACGGGTCTTAACTCTCCAGGTTTAAGGTATTCTTCCTTCAGCTAAAACATGCATGTGGAACCCAAGTATGATCAACCATGTGAACGGGAGACGTGTTCAAATATGTCTCAGTTTTCCTCCCCTGGTACTCGGGTGCAACATTCCAGACGCTTTACTAACACTCTCCCCACTTGGAGAGTCAGTGCCTTTAACCTCCTGTTTGGCCCAGTTTGCAATTTCTGCGGAAGATGAACAGGAATAGCGAGAACCAATGAGAGGCTAGCTGGAGGTGTCTGGACGGGCAAATTTAACTCTCATTTCCGACCAGGAAGAGGAATTAACCAAAGGCTCAGCATGCCGGGCCGGAACCAGATTAGGGCCTGAAGCCATCCTGCGGTGTTGCGGCCAGGTCACAAGAAAGCGAGTTGAAGAAAGGAGCTCAGGAGCACTGTAATTCACAAACCTGCAGAGTTATAAATGACAGCTATCGTCCAAAAATAGACTGAAGTAAGGCTGCCAAGAGGACTTGAAAGCGGGGCAGAATTGCAGGAAACCGATTTCAGGAGGTAGACTGGAATTGCATTGAAAGCATAGGAAAAGAGGCAGAACGTCCACAGTGATGCACTTGGCCAGGAAGGGCGTATGCGTTTTTTCCTGAATATATTCAGGAAAAAACGCATACGCCCTTTTTGGCCAACCAAGCAAGCTTGCAAAGGAAATCTGCACTACAATGAAGTCTCACTTCCCCCCGGTCAAAAGGGCCATCTGAAAAAAGTGTAAAGTCCAGAAAGGCAACAGGCCATTGAGAACTGGGAGCCTTGTTATGCTGATGGGCGGGATGTAAATTGCCAACAGACACTTGGGAGAAGTGTATGGTGTTTCCTGAAACATCTAAAAAACAAAGCAACAGAGCCTAGGGCACTTCCACTTATGGTCCTATAGCTTAGGGAAATTAAAATCAAAAAGACACAGCCACCCCAAAGTTTGGGACGCCTCTGTTTACAAGAACCTCGTTTACAGTACAAGTTCAACATCGCAGAAAGTGAAAAATGGATAAAGAAGTTGTGGTATTTACTTACAAAGCAATATCACTCAGCAATGAAATCTATGTCATCAGGCCCTTAGCATCACAATGAGTGGATTCAGGTATGATGATTCTAACTGAAATAAGTCACACAGAAAAAGAAACATCATAAGATATCAGTAATACACGGAATGTAAACTTGGCTACACAGGAACTGAATTACAGAACAGAACAGGGTCTCAAATTTAGAAAACCAACTTATGCTTGCTTAAGGGTAAAGGTGAGTTGGGGTGCTGCATAAAACCAGAGATTGAAATGAGCACAGATAAAGTTCCTTAAGTCAAATATGGAATAGACAAGAGCTACTCCTTGCTCAACGAAATGGACTCAACACCGCATATTAAACGCCTAAGAATGTACCTGACTAGTAAGTATCTTAAAACCTATGGATTGCTATGTCTCCGAAAGAGAATCAAGCATGTGTACAGGGGCATAAACGCAGCAGTGATAGGATTGGAGAGGTGCGGTGAGCAAATGAAGACCCTTTGAAGTCATATTGCATGGTACCCATTACACGGGTCTCAACTCTCCAGGTTTAAGGTATTCTTCCTTCAGCTAAAACATGCATGTGGAACCCAAGTATGATCAACCATGTGAACGGGAGACGTGTTCAAATATGTCTCAGTTTTCCTCCCCTGGTACTCGGGTGCAACATTCCAGACGCTTTACTAACACTCTCCCTAAGTGGAGAGTCAGTCCCTTTAACCTCCTGTTTGGCCCAGTTTGCAATTTCTGCGGAAGATGAACAGGAATAGCGAGAACCAATGAGAGGCTAGCTGGAGGTGTCTGGACGGGAAAATTTAACTCTCATTTCCCACCAGGAAGAGGAATTAACCAAAGGCTCAGCATGCCGGACCGGAACCAGATTAGGGCCTGAAGCCATCTTCCGGTGTTGCGGCCAGGTCACAAGAAAGCGAGTTGAAGAAAGGAGCTCAGGGGCACTGTAATTCACAAACCTGCAGAGTTATAAATGACAGCTATCGTCCAAAAATAGACTGAAGTAAGGCTGCCAAGAGGACTTGAAAGCGGGGCAGAATTGCAGGAAACCGATTTCAGGAAGTAGACTGGAATTGCATTGAAAGCATAGGAAAAGAGGCAGAACGTCCACAATGATGCACTTGGCCAAAAAGGGCGTATGCGGTTTTACCTGAATATATTCAGGAAAAAACGCATACGCCCTTTTTAGCCAACCAAGCAAGCTTGCAAAGGAAATCTGCACTACAATGAAGTCTCACTTCCCCCCAGTCAAAAGGGCCATCTGAAAAAAGTGTAAAATCCAGAAAGGTAGGACAGGCCATGGAGAACTGGGAGCCTTGTTATGCTGATGGGCGGGATGTAAATTGCCAACAACCACTCGGGAGAAGTGTATGGTGTTTCCTGAAACATCTAAAAAACAAAGCAACAGAACCTAGGGCACTGCCACTTATGGTCCTATAGCTTAGGAAAATTAAAATCAAAAAGACACAGCCACCCCAAACTTTCGAACGGCTCTGTTTACAAGAACCTCGTTTACAGTACAAGTTCAACATCGCAGAAAGTGAAAAATGGATAAAGAAGTTGTGGTATTTACTTACAAAGCAATATCACTCAGCAATGAAATCTGTGTCATCAGGCCCTTAGCAGCACAATGAGTGGATTCAGGTATGATGATTCTAACTGAAGTAAGTCACACAGAAAAAGAAACATCATAAGATATCAGTAATACACGGAATGTAAACTTGGCTACACAGGAACTGAATTACAGAACAGAACAGGGTCTCAAATTTAGAAAACCAACTTATGCTTGCTTAAGGGTAAAGGTGAGTTGGGGTGCTGCATAAAACCAGAGATTGAAATGAGCACAGATAAAGTTCCTTAAGTCAAATATGGAATAGACAAGAGCTACTCCTTGCTCAACGAAATGGACTCAACACCGCATATTAAACGCCTAAGAATGTACCTGACTAGTAAGTATCTTAAAACCTATGGATTGCTATGTCTCCGAAAGAGAATCAAGCATGTGTACAGGGGCATAAATGCAGCAGTGATAGGATTGGAGAGGTTCGGTGAGCAAATGAAGACCCTTTGAAGTCATATTGCATGGTACCCATTACACGGGTCTTAACTCTCCAGGTTTAAGGTATTCTTCCTTCAGCTAAAACATGCATGTGGAACCCAAGTATGATCAACCATGTGAACGGGAGACGTGTTCAAATATGTCTCAGTTTTCCTCCCCTGGTACTCGGGTGCAACATTCCAGACGCTTTACTAACACTCTCCCCACTTGGAGAGTCAGTGCCTTTAACCTCCTGTTTGGCCCAGTTTGCAATTTCCGCGGAAGATGAACAGGAATAGTGAGAACCAATGAGAGACTAGCTGGAGGTGTCTGGACGGGCAAATTTAACTCTCATTTCCCACCAGGAAGAGGAAATAACCAAAGGCTCAGCGTGCTGTGCCGGAACCAGATTAGGGCCTGAAGCCATCCTGCGGTGTTGCGGCCAGGTCACAAGAAAGCGAGTTGAAGAAAGGAGCTCAGGGGCACTGTAATTCACAAACCTGCAGAGTTATAAATGACAGCTATCGTCCAAAAATAGACTGAAGTAAGGCTGCCAAGAGGACTTGAAAGCGGGGCAGAATTGCAGGAAACCGATTTCAGGAGGTAGACTGGAATTGCATTGAAAGCATAGGAAAAGAGGCAGAACGTCCACAATGATGCACTTGGCCAAAAAGGGCGTATGCATTTTTTCCTGAATATATTCAGGAAAAAACGCATACGCCCTATTTGGCCAACCAAGCAAGCTTGCAAAGGAAATCTGCACTACAATGAAGTCTCACTTCCCCCCGGTCAAAAGGGCCATCTGAAAAAAGTGTAAAATCCAGAAAGGCAGAACAGGCCATGGAGAACTGGGAGCCTTGTTATGCTGATGGGCGGGATGTAAATTGCCAACAGACACTCGGGAGAAGTGTATGGTGTTTCCTGAAACATCTAAAAAACAAAGCAACAGAGCCTAGGGCACTGCCGCTTATGGTCCTATAGCTTAGGGAAATTAAAATCAAAAGGACACAGCCACCCCAAAGTTTGGGACGCCTCTGTTTACAAGAACCTCGTTTAGAGTACAAGTTCAACATCGCAGAAAGTGAAAAATGCATAAAGAAGTTGTGGTATTTACTTACAAAGCAATATCACTCAGCAATGAAATCTATGTCATCAGGCCCTTAGCATCACAATGAGTGGATTCAGGTATGATGATTCTAACTGAAGTAAGTCACACAGAAAAAGAAACATCATAAGATATCAGTAATACACGGAATGTAAACTTGGCTACACAGGAACTGAATTACAGAACACAACAGGGTCTCAAATTTAGAAAACCAACTTATGCTTGCTTAAGGGTAAAGGTGAGTTGGGGTGCTGCATAAAACCAGAGATTGAAATGAGCACAGATTAAGTTTCTTAAGTCAAATATGGAATAGACAAGAGCTACTCCTTGCTCAACGAAATGGACTCAACACCGCATATTAAACGCCTAAGAATGTACCTGACTAGTAAGTATCTTAAAACCTATGGATTGCTATGTCTCCGAAAGAGAATCAAGCATGTGTACAGGGGCATAAACGCAGCAGTGATAGGATTGGAGAGGTTCGGTGAGCAAATGAAGACCCTTTGAAGTCATATTGCATGGTACCCATTACACGGGTCTCAACTCTCCAGGTTTAAGGTATTCTTCCTTCAGCTAAAACATGCATGTGGAACCCAAGTATGATCAACCATGTGAACGGGAGACGTGTTCAAATATGTCTCAGTTTTCCTCCCCTGGTACTCGGGTGCAACATTCCAGACGCTTTACTAACACTCTCCCCACTTGGAGAGTCAGCGCCTTTAACCTCCTGTTTGACCCAGTTTGCAATTTCTGCGGAAGATGAACAGGAATAGCGAGAACCAATGAGAGGCTAGCTGGAGGTGTCTGGACGGGCAAATTTAACTCTCATTTCCCACCAGGAAGAGGAAATAACCAAAGGCTCAGCGTGCCGTGCCGGAACCAGATTAGGGCCTGAAGCCATCCTGCGGTGTTGCGACCAGGTCACAAGAAAGCAAGTTGAAGAAAGGAGCTCAGGGGCACTGTAATTCACAAACCTGCAGAGTTATAAATGACAGCTATCGTCCAAAAATAGACTGAAGTAAGGCTGCCAAGACGACTTGAAAGCGGGGCAGAATTGCAGGAAACCGATTTCAGGAGGTAGACTGGAATTGCATTGAAAGCATAGGAAAAGAGGCAGAACGTCCACAATGATGCACTTGGCCAAAAAGGGCATATGCGTTTTTTCCTGAATATATTCAGGAAAAAACGCATATGCCCTTTTTGGCCAACCAAGCAAGCTTGCAAAGGAAATCTGCACTACAATGAAGTCTCACTTCTCCCCGGTCAAAAGGGCCATCTGAAAAAAGTGTAAAATCCAGAAAGGCAGGACAGGCCATGGAGAACAGAGAGCGTTGTTATGCTGATGGGCGGGATGTAAATTGCCAACAACCACTCGGGAGAAGTGTATGGTGTTTCCTGAAACATTTAAAAAACAAAGCAACAGAACCTAGGGCACTTCCACTTATGGTCCTATAGCTTAGGGAAATTAAAATCAAAAAGACACAGCCACCCCAAAGTTTGGGACGCCTCTGTTTACAAGAACCTCGTTTACAGTACAAGTTCAACATCGCAGAAAGTGAAAAATGGATAAAGAAGTTGTGGTATTTACTTACAAAGCAATATCACTCAGCAATGAAATCTGTGTCATCAGGCCCTTAGGAGCACAATGAGTGGATTCAGGTATGATGATTCTAACTGAAATAAGTCACACAGAAAAAGAAACATCATAAGATATCAGTAATACACGGAATGGAAACTTGGCTACACAGGAACTGAATTACAGAACAGAACAGGGTCTCAAATTTAGAAAACCAACTTATGCTTGCTTAAGGGTAAAGGTGAGTTGGGGTGCTGCATAAAACCAGAGATTGAAATGAGCACAGATAAAGTTCCTTAAGCCAAATATGGAATAGACAAGAGCTACTCCTTGCTCAACGAAATGGACTCAACACCGCATATTAAACGCCTAAGAATGTACCTGACTAGTAAGTATCGTAAAACCTATGGATTGCTATGTCTCCGAAAGAGAATCAAGCATGTGTACAGGGGCATAAACGCAGCAGTGATAGGATTGGAGAGGTGCGGTGAGCAAATGAAGACCCTTTGAAGTCATATTGCATGGTACCCATTACACGGGTCTCAACTCTCCAGGTTTAAGGTATTCTTCCTTCAGCTAAAACATGCATGTGGAACCCAAGTATGATCAACCATGTGAACGGCAGACGTGTTCAAATATGTGTCAGTTTTCCTCCCCTGGTACTCGGGTGCAACATTCCAGACGCTTTACTAACACTCTCCCCACTTGGAGAGTCAGCGCCTTTAACCTCCTGTTTGGCCCAGTTTTCAATTTCTGCGGAAGATGAACAGGAATAGCGAGAACCAATGAGAGGCTAGCTGGAGGTGTCTGGACGGGCAAATTTAACTCTCATTTCCCACCAGGAAGAGGAAATAACCAAAGGCTGAGCGTGCCGTACCGGAACCAGATTAGGGCCTGAAGCCATCCTGCGGTGTTGCGGCCAGGTCACAAGAAAGCGAGTTGAAGAAAGGAGCTCAGGGGCACTGTAACTCACAAACCTGCAGAGTTATAAATGACAGCTATCGTCCAAAAATATACTGAAGTAAGGCTGCCAAGAGGACTTGAAAGCGGGGCAGAATTGCAGGAAACCGATTTCAGGAGGTAGACTGGAATTGCATTGCAAGCATAGGAAAAGAGGCAGAACGTCCACAATGATGCACTTGGCCAAAAAGGGCGTATGCGTTTTTTCCTGAATATATTCAGGAAAAAACGCATACCCCCTTTTTGGCCAACCAAGCAAGCTTGCAAAGGAAATCTGCACTACAATGAAGTCTCACTTCCCCCCGGTCAAAAGGGCCATCTGAAAAAAGTGTAAAATCCAGAAAGGCAGGACAGGCCATGGAGAACTGGGAGCCTTGTTATGCTGATGCGCGGGATGTAAATTGCCAACAACCACTCGGGAGAAGTGTATGGTGTTTCCTGAAACATCTAAAAAACAAAGCAACAGAACCTAGGGCACTTCCACTTATGGTCCTATAGCTTAGGGAAATTAAAATCAAAAACACACAGCCACCCCAAAGTTTGGGACGCCTCTGTTTACAAGAACCTCGTTTACAGTACAAGTTCAACATCGCAGAAAGTGAAAAATGGAGAAAGAAGTTGTGGTATTTACTTACAAAGCAATATCACTCAGCAATGAAATCTGTGTCATCAGGCCCTTAGCAGCACAATGAGTGGATTCAGGTATGATGATTCTAACTGAAGTAAGTCACACAGAAAAAGAAACATCATAAGATATCAGTAATACACGGAATGTAAACTTGGCTACACAGGAACTGAATTACAGAACAGAACAGGGTCTCAAATTTAGAAAACCAACTTATGCTTGCTTAAGGGTAAAGGTGAGTTGGGGTGCTGCATAAAACCAGAGATTGAAATGAGCACAGATAAAGTTCCTTAAGTCAAATATGGAATAGACAAGAGCTACTCCTTGCTCAACGAAATGGACTCAACACCGCATATTAAATGCCTAAGAATGTACCTGACTAGTAAGTATCTTAAAACCTATGGATTGCTATGTCTCCGAAAGAGAATCAAGCATGTGTACAGGGGCATAAATGCAGCAGTGATAGGATTGGAGAGGTTCGGTGAGCAAATGAAGACCCTTTGAAGTCATATTGCATGGTACCCATTCCACGGGTCTCAACTCTCAAGGTTTAAGGTATTCTTCCTTCAGCTAAAACATGCATATGGAACCTAGAGTATGATCAACCATTTGATCGGGAGACGTGTTCAAATATGTCTCAGTTTTCCTCCCCTGGTACTCGGGTGCAACATTCCAGACGCTTTACTAACACTCTCCCCACTTGGAGAGTCAGTCCCTTTAACCTCCTGTTTGGCCCAGTTTGCAATTTCTGCGGAAGATGAACAGGAATAGCGAGAACGAATGAGAGGCTAGCTGGAGGTGTCTGGACGGGCAAATTTAACTCTCATTTCCCACCAGGAAGAGGAATTAACCAAAGGCTCAGCGTGCCGGGCCGGAACCAGATTAGGGCCTGAAGCCATCCTGCGGTGTTGCGGCCAGGTCACAAGAAAGCGAGTTGAAGTAAGGAGCTCAGGGGCACTGTAATTCACAAACCTGCAGAGTTATAAATGACAGCTATCGTCCAAAAATAGACTGAAGTAAGGCTGCCAAGAGGACTTGAAAGCGGGGCAGAATTGCAGGAAACCGATTTCAGGAGGTAGACTGGAATTGCATTGAAAGCATAGGAAAAGAGGCAGAACGTCCACAATGATGCACTTGGCCAAAAAGGGCGTATGCGTTTTTTCCTGAATATATTCAGGAAAAAATGCATACGCCCTTTTTGGCCAACCAAGCAAGCTTGCAAAGGAAATCTGCACTACAATGAAGTCTCACTTCCCCCCGGTCAAAAGGGCCATCTGAAAAAAGTGTAAAATCCAGAAAGGCAGGACAGGCCATGGAGAACTGGGAGCCTTGTTATGCTGATGGGCGGGATGTAAATTGCCAACAGACACTCGGGAGAAGTGTATGGTGTTTCCTGAAACATCTAAAAAACAAAGCAACAGAGCCTAGGGCACTGCCACTTATGGTCCTATAGCTTAGGGAAATTAAAATCAAAAAGACACAGCCACCCCAAAGTTTGGGACGCCTCTGTTTACAAGAACCTCGTTTACAGTACAAGTTCAACATCGCAGAAAGTGAAAAATGGATAAAGAAGTTGTGGTATTTACTTACAAAGCAATATCACTCAGCAATGAAATCTATGTCATCAGGCCCTTAGCATCACAATGAGTGGATTCAGGTATGTTGATTCTAACTGAAATAAGTCACACAGAAAAAGAAACATCATAAGATATCAGTAATACACGGAATGTAAACTTGGCTACACAGGAACTGAATTACAGAACAGAACAGGGTCTGAAATTTAGAAAACCAACTTATGCTTGCTTAAGGGTAAAGGTGAGTTGGGGTGCTGCATAAAACCAGAGATTGAAATGAGCACAGATAAAGTTCCTTAAGTCAAATATGGAATAGACAAGAGCTACTCCTTGCTCAACGAAATGGACTCAACACCGCATATTAAACGCCTAAGAATGTACCTGACTAGTAAGTATCGTAAAACCTATGGATTGCTATGTCTCCGAAAGAGAATCAAGCATGTGTACAGGGGCATAAACGCAGCAGTGATAGGATTGGAGAGGTTCGGTGAGCAAATGAACACCCGTTGAAGTCATATTGCATGGTACCCATTACACGGGTCTTAACTCTCCAGGTTTAAGGTATTCTTCCTTCAGCTAAAACATGCATGTGGAACCCAAGTATGATCAACCATTTGAACGGGAGACGTGTTCAAATATGTCTCAGTTTTCCTCCCCTGGTACTCGGGTGCAACATTCCAGACGCTTTACTAACACTCTCCCCACTTGGAGAGTCAGCGCCTTTAACCTCCTGTTTGGCCCAGTTTGCAATTTCTGCGGAAGATGAACAGGAATAGCGAGAACCAATGAGAGGCTAGCTGGAGGTGTCTGGACGGGCAAATTTAACTCTCATTTCCCACCAGGAAGAGGAAATAACCAAAGGCTCAGCGTGCCATGCCGGAACCAGATTAGGGCCTGAAGCCATCCTGCGGTGTTGCGCCCAGGTCACAAGAAAGCGAGTTGAAGAAAGGAGCTCAGGGGCACTGTAATTCACAAACCTGCAGAGTTATAAATGACAGCTATCGTCCAAAAATAGACTGAAGTAAGGCTGCCAAGAGGACTTGAAAGCGGGGCAGAATTGCAGGAAACCGATTTCAGGAGGTAGACTGGAATTGCATTGCAAGCATAGGAAAAGAGGCAGAACGTCCACAATGATGCACTTGGCCAAAAAGGGCGTATGCGTTTTTTCCTGAATATATTCAGGAAAAAACGCATACGCCCTTTTTGGCCAACCAAGCAAGCTTGCAAAGGAAATCTGCACTACAATGAAGTCTCACTTCCCCCCGGTCAAAAGGGCCATCTGAAAAAAGTGTAAAATCCAGAAAGGCAGGACAGGCCATGGAGAACTGGGAGCCTTGTTATGCTGATGGGCGGGATGTAAATTGCCAACAGACACTCGGGAGAAGTGTATGGTGTTTCCTGAAACATCGAAAAAACAAAGCAACAGAGCCTAGGGCACTTCCACATATGGTCCTATAGCTTAGGGAAATTAAAATCAAAAAGACACAGCCACCCCAAAGTTTGGAACGGCTCTGTTTACAAGAACCTCGTTTACAGTACAAGTTCAACATCGCAGAAAGTGAAAAATGGATAAAGAAGTTGTGGTATTTACTTACAAAGCAATATCACTCAGCAATGAAATCTGTGTCATCAGGTCCTTAGCAGCACAATGAGTGGATTCAGGTATGATGATTCTAACTGAAGTAAGTCACACAGAAAAAGAAACATCATAAGATATCAGTAATACACGGAATGTAAACTTGGCTACACAGGAACTGAATTACAGAACAGAACAGGGACTCAAATTTAGAAAACCAACTTATGCTTGCTTAAGGGTAAAGGTGAGTTGGGGTGCTGCATAAAACCAGAGATTGAAATGAGCACAGATAAAGTTCCTTAAGCCAAATATGGAATAGACAAGAGCTACTCCTTGCTCAACGAAATGGACTCAACACCGCATATTAAACGCCTAAGAATGTACCTGACTAGTAAGTATCTTAAAACCTATGGATTGCTATGTCTCCGAAAGAGAATCAAGCATGTGTACAGGGGCATAAACGCAGCAGTAATAGGATTGGAGAGGTTCGGTGAGCAAATGAAGACCCTTTGAAGTCATATTGCATGGTACCCATTCCACGGGTCTCAACTCTCAAGGTTTAAGGTATTCTTCCTTCAGCTAAAACATGCATATGGAACCTAGAGTATGATCAACCATTTGATCGGGAGACGTGTTCAAATATGTCTCAGTTTTCCTCCCCTGGTACTCGGGTGCAACATTCCAGACGCTTTACTAACACTCTCCCCACTTGGAGAGTCAGTCCCTTTAACCTCCTGTTTGGCCCAGTTTGCAATTTCTGCGGAAGATGAACAGGAATAGCGAGAACCAATGAGAGGCTAGCTGGAGGTGTCTGGACGGGCAAATTTAACTCTCATTTCCCACCAGGAAGAGGAATTAACCAAAGGCTCAGCGTGCCGGGCCGGAACCAGATTAGGGCCTGAAGCCATCCTGCGGTGTTGCGGCCAGGTCACAAGAAAGCGAGTTGAAGTAAGGAGCTCAGGGGCACTGTAATTCACAAACCTGCAGAGTTATAAATGACAGCTATCGTCCAAAAATAGACTGAAGTAAGGCTGCCAAGAGGACTTGAAAGCGGGGCAGAATTGCAGGAAACCGATTTCAGGAGGTAGACTGGAATTGCATTGAAAGCATAGGAAAAGAGGCAGAACGTCCACAATGATGCACTTGGCCAAAAAGGGCGTATGCGTTTTTTCCTGAATATATTCAGGAAAAAACGCATACGCCCTTTTTGGCCAACCAAGCAAGCTTGCAAAGGAAATCTGCACTACAATGAAGTCTCACTTCCCCCCGGTCAAAAGGGCCATCTGAAAAAAGTGTAAAATCCAGAAAGGCAGGACAGGCCATGGAGAACTGGGAGCCTTGTTATGCTGATGGGCGGGATGTAAATTGCCAACAGACACTCGGGAGAAGTGTATGGTGTTTCCTGAAACATCTAAAAAACAAAGCAACAGAGCCTAGGGCACTGCCACTTATGGTCCTATAGCTTAGGGAAATTAAAATCAAAAAGACACAGCCACCCCAAAGTTTGGGACGCCTCTGTTTACAAGAACCTCGTTTACAGTACAAGTTCAACATCGCAGAAAGTGAAAAATGGATAAAGAAGTTGTGGTATTTACTTACAAAGCAATATCACTCAGCAATGAAATCTATGTCATCAGGCCCTTAGCATCACAATGAGTGGATTCAGGTATGTTGATTCTAACTGAAATAAGTCACACAGAAAAAGAAACATCATAAGATATCAGTAATACACGGAATGTAAACTTGGCTACACAGGAACTGAATTACAGAACAGAACAGGGTCTGAAATTTAGAAAACCAACTTATGCTTGCTTAAGGGTAAAGGTGAGTTGGGGTGCTGCATAAAACCAGAGATTGAAATGAGCACAGATACAGTTCCTTAAGTCAAATATGGAATAGACAAGAGCTACTCCTTGCTCAACGAAATGGACTCAACACCGCATATTAAACGCCTAAGAATGTACCTGACTAGTAAGTATCGTAAAACCTATGGATTGCTATGTCTCCGAAAGAGAATCAAGCATGTGTACAGGGGCATAAACGCAGCAGTGATAGGATTGGAGAGGTTCGGTGAGCAAATGAACACCCGTTGAAGTCATATTGCATGGTACCCATTACACGGGTCTTAACTCTCCAGGTTTAAGGTATTCTTCCTTCAGCTAAAACATGCATGTGGAACCCAAGTATGATCAACCATTTGAACGGGAGACGTGTTCAAATATGTCTCAGTTTTCCTCCCCTGGTACTCGGGTGCAACATTCCAGACGCTTTACTAACACTCTCCCCACTTGGAGAGTCAGCGCCTTTAACCTCCTGTTTGGCCCAGTTTGCAATTTCTGCGGAAGATGAACAGGAATAGCGAGAACCAATGAGAGGCTAGCTGGAGGTGTCTGGACGGGCAAATTTAACTCTCATTTCCCACCAGGAAGAGGAAATAACCAAAGGCTCAGCGTGCCATGCCGGAACCACATTAGGGCCTGAAGCCATCCTGCGGTGTTGCGGCCAGGTCACAAGAAAGCGAGTTGAAGAAAGGAGCTCAGGGGCACTGTAATTCACAAACCTGCAGAGTTATAAATGACAGCTATCGTCCAAAAATAGACTGAAGTAAGGCTGCCAAGAGGACTTGAAAGCGGGGCAGAATTGCAGGAAACCGATTTCAGGAGGTAGACTGGAATTGCATTGCAAGCATAGGAAAAGAGGCAGAACGTCCACAATGATGCACTTGGCCAAAAAGGGCGTATGCGTTTTTTCCTGAATATATTCAGGAAAAAACGCATACGCCCTTTTTGGCCAACCAAGCAAGCTTGCAAAGGAAATCTGCACTACAATGAAGTCTCACTTCCCCCTGGTCAAAAGGGCCATCTGAAAAAAGTGTAAAATCCAGAAAGGCAGGACAGGCCATGGAGAACTGGGAGCCTTGTTATGCTGATGGGCGGGATGTAAATTGCCAACAACCACTCGGGAGAAGTGTATGGTGTTTCCTGAAACATCTAAAAAACAAAGCAACAGAACCTAGGGCACTTCCACTTATGGTCCTATAGCTTAGGGAAATTAAAATCAAAAAGACACAGCCACCCCAAAATTTGGAACGGCTCTGTTTACAAGAACCTCGTTTACAGTACAAGTTCAACATCGCAGAAAGTGAAAAATGGATAAAGAAGTTGTGGTATTTACTTACAAAGCAATATCACTCAGCAATGAAATCTGTGTCATCAGGTCCTTAGCAGCACAATGAGTGGATTCAGGTATGATGATTCTAACTGAAGTAAGTCACACAGAAAAAGAAACATCATAAGATATCAGTAATACACGGAATGTAAACTTGGCTACACAGGAACTGAATTACAGAACAGAACAGGGACTCAAATTTAGAAAACCAACTTATGCTTGCTTAAGGGTAAAGGTGAGTTGGGGTGCTGCATAAAACCAGAGATTGAAATGAGCACAGATAAAGTTCCTTAAGCCAAATATGGAATAGACAAGAGCTACTCCTTGCTCAACGAAATGGACTCAACACCGCATATTAAACGCCTAAGAATGTACCTGACTAGTAAGTATCTTAAAACCTATGGATTGCTATGTCTCCGAAAGAGAATCAAGCATGTGTACAGGGGCATAAACGCAGCAGTAATAGGATTGGAGAGGTTCGGTGAGCAAATGAAGACCCTTTGAAGTCATATTGCATGGTACCCATTCCACGGGTCTCAACTCTCAAGGTTTAAGGTATTCTTCCTTCAGCTAAAACATGCATATGGAACCTAGAGTATGATCAACCATTTGATCGGGAGACGTGTTCAAATATGTCTCAGTTTTCCTCCCCTGGTACTCGGGTGCAACATTCCAGACGCTTTACTAACACTCTCCCCACTTGGAGAGTCAGTCCCTTTAACCTCCTGTTTGGCCCAGTTTGCAATTTCTGCGGAAGATGAACAGGAATAGCGAGAACCAATGAGAGGCTAGCTGGAGGTGTCTGGACGGGCAAATTTAACTCTCATTTCCCACCAGGAAGAGGAATTAACCAAAGGCTCAGCGTGCCGGGCCGGAACCAGATTAGGGCCTGAAGCCATCCTGCGGTGTTGCGGCCAGGTCACAAGAAAGCGAGTTGAAGTAAGGAGCTCAGGGGCACTGTAATTCACAAACCTGCAGAGTTATAAATGACAGCTATCGTCCAAAAATAGACTGAAGTAAGGCTGCCAAGAGGACTTGAAAGCGGGGCAGAATTGCAGGAAACCGATTTCAGGAGGTAGACTGGAATTGCATTGAAAGCATAGGAAAAGAGGCAGAACGTCCACAATGATGCACTTGGCCAAAAAGGGCGTATGCGTTTTTTCCTGAATATATTCAGGAAAAAACGCATACGCCCTTTTTGGCCAACCAAGCAAGCTTGCAAAGGAAATCTGCACTACAATGAAGTCTCACTTCCCCCCGGTCAAAAGGGCCATCTGAAAAAAGTGTAAAATCCAGAAAGGCAGGACAGGCCATGGAGAACTGGGAGCCTTGTTATGCTGATGGGCGGGATGTAAATTGCCAACAGACACTCGGGAGAAGTGTATGGTGTTTCCTGAAACATCTAAAAAACAAAGCAACAGAGCCTAGGGCACTGCCACTTATGGTCCTATAGCTTAGGGAAATTAAAATCAAAAAGACACAGCCACCCCAAAGTTTGGGACGCCTCTGTTTACAAGAACCTCGTTTACAGTACAAGTTCAACATCGCAGAAAGTGAAAAATGGATAAAGAAGTTGTGGTATTTACTTACAAAGCAATATCACTCAGCAATGAAATCTATGTCATCAGGCCCTTAGCATCACAATGAGTGGATTCAGGTATGTTGATTCTAACTGAAATAAGTCACACAGAAAAAGAAACATCATAAGATATCAGTAATACACGGAATGTAAACTTGGCTACACAGGAACTGAATTACAGAACAGAACAGGGTCTGAAATTTAGAAAACCAACTTATGCTTGCTTAAGGGTAAAGGTGAGTTGGGGTGCTGCATAAAACCAGAGATTGAAATGAGCACAGATACAGTTCCTTAAGTCAAATATGGAATAGACAAGAGCTACTCCTTGCTCAACGAAATGGACTCAACACCGCATATTAAACGCCTAAGAATGTACCTGACTAGTAAGTATCGTAAAACCTATGGATTGCTATGTCTCCGAAAGAGAATCAAGCATGTGTACAGGGGCATAAACGCAGCAGTGATAGGATTGGAGAGGTTCGGTGAGCAAATGAACACCCGTTGAAGTCATATTGCATGGTACCCATTACACGGGTCTTAACTCTCCAGGTTTAAGGTATTCTTCCTTCAGCTAAAACATGCATGTGGAACCCAAGTATGATCAACCATTTGAACGGGAGACGTGTTCAAATATGTCTCAGTTTTCCTCCCCTGGTACTCGGGTGCAACATTCCAGACGCTTTACTAACACTCTCCCCACTTGGAGAGTCAGCGCCTTTAACCTCCTGTTTGGCCCAGTTTGCAATTTCTGCGGAAGATGAACAGGAATAGCGAGAACCAATGAGAGGCTAGCTGGAGGTGTCTGGACGGGCAAATTTAACTCTCATTTCCCACCAGGAAGAGGAAATAACCAAAGGCTCAGCGTGCCATGCCGGAACCACATTAGGGCCTGAAGCCATCCTGCGGTGTTGCGGCCAGGTCACAAGAAAGCGAGTTGAAGAAAGGAGCTCAGGGGCACTGTAATTCACAAACCTGCAGAGTTATAAATGACAGCTATCGTCCAAAAATAGACTGAAGTAAGGCTGCCAAGAGGACTTGAAAGCGGGGCAGAATTGCAGGAAACCGATTTCAGGAGGTAGACTGGAATTGCATTGCAAGCATAGGAAAAGAGGCAGAACGTCCACAATGATGCACTTGGCCAAAAAGGGCGTATGCGTTTTTTCCTGAATATATTCAGGAAAAAACGCATACGCCCTTTTTGGCCAACCAAGCAAGCTTGCAAAGGAAATCTGCACTACAATGAAGTCTCACTTCCCCCTGGTCAAAAGGGCCATCTGAAAAAAGTGTAAAATCCAGAAAGGCAGGACAGGCCATGGAGAACTGGGAGCCTTGTTATGCTGATGGGCGGGATGTAAATTGCCAACAACCACTCGGGAGAAGTGTATGGTGTTTCCTGAAACATCTAAAAAACAAAGCAACAGAACCTAGGGCACTTCCACTTATGGTCCTATAGTTTAGGGAAATTAAAATCAAAAAGACACAGCCACCCCAAAATTTGGAACGGCTCTGTTTACAAGAACCTCGTTTACAGTACAAGTTCAACATCGCAGAAAGTGAAAAATGGATAAAGAAGTTGTGGTATTTACTTACAAAGCAATATCACTCAGCAATGAAATCTGTGTCATCAGGCCCTTAGCAGCACAATGAGTGGATTCAGGTATGATGATTCTAACTGAAATAAGTCACACAGAAAAAGAAACATCATAAGATATCAGTAATACACGGAATGTAAACTTGGCTACACAGGAACTGAATTACAGAACAGAACAGGGTCTCAAATTTAGAAAACCAACTTATGCTTGCTTAAGGGTAAAGGTGAGTTGGGGTGCTGCATAAAACCAGAGATTGAAATGAGCACAGATAAAGTTCCTTAAGTCAAATATGGAATAGACAAGAGCTACTCCTTGCTCAACGAAATGGACTCAACACCGCATATTACACGCCTAAGAATGTACCTGACTAGTAAGTATCGTAAAACCTATGGATTGCTATGTCTCCAAAAGAGAATCAAGCATGTGTACAGGGGCATAAACGCAGCAGTGATAGGATTGGAGAGGTTCGGTGAGCAAATGAAGACCCTTTGAAGTCATATTGCATGGTACCCATTACACGGGTCTCAACTCTCCAGGTTTAAGGTATTCTTCCTTCAGCTAAAACATGCATGTGGAACCCAAGTATGATCAACCATGTGAACGGGAGACGTGTTCAAATATGTCTCAGTTTTCCTCCCCTGGTACTCGGGTGCAACATTCCAGACGCTTTACTAACACTCTCCCGACTTGGAGAGTCAGTCCCTTTAACCTCCTGTTTGGCCCAGTTTGCAATTTCTGCGGAAGATGAACAGGAATAGCGAGAACCAATGAGAGGCTAGCTGGAGGTGTCTGGACGGGCAAATTTAACTCTCATTACCCACCAGGAAGAGGAAATAACCAAAGGCTCATCGTGCCGTGCCGAAACCAGATTAGAGCCTGAAGCCATCCTGCGGTGTTGCGGCCAGCTCAAAAGAAAGCGAGTTGAAGAAAGGAGCTCAGGGGCACTGTAATTCACAAACCTGCAGAGTTATAAATGACAGCTATCGTCCAAAAATAGACTGAAGTAAGGCTGCCAAGAGGACTTGAAAGCAGGGCAGAATTGCAGGAAACCGATTTCAGGAGGTAGACTGGAATTGCATTGAAAGCATAGGAAAAGAGGCAGAACGTCCACAATGATGCACTTGGCCAAAAAGGGCGTATGCGTTTTTTCCTGAATATATTCAGGAAAAAACGCATACGCCCTTTTTGGCCAACCAAGCAAGCTTGCAAAGGAAATCTGCACTACAATGAAGTCTCAATTCCCCCAGTCAAAAGGGCCATCTGAAAAAAGTGTAAAATCCAGAAAGGCAGGACAGGCCATGGAGAACTGGGAGCCTTGTTATGCTGATGGGCGGGATGTAAATTGCCAACAGACACTCGGGAGAAGTGTATGGTGTTTCCTGAAACATCTAAAAAACAAAGCAACAGAGCCTAGGGCACTTCCACTTATGGTCCTATAGCTTAGGGAAATTAAAATCAAAAAGACACAGCCACCCCAAAGTTTGGGACACCTCCATTTACAAGAACCTCGTTTACCATACAAGTTCAATATCACAGAAAGTGAAAAATGGATAAAGAACTTGTGGTACTTACGTACAATGCAGTATCACTCAGCAATGAAATCTATGTCATCAGGCCCGTAGCAGCATAATGAGTGGATTCAGGTACGATGATTCTAACTGAAATAAGTCACACAGAAAAAGAAACATCATAAGATATCACTAATACACGGAATGTAAACTTGGCTACACAGGAACTGCATTCCAAAACAGAACAGGGTCTCAAATTTAGAAAACCAACTTATGCTTGCTTAAGGGGAAAGGTGAGTTGGGGTGCTGCATAAAACCAGAGATTGAAATGAGCACAGATAAAGTTCCTTAAGCCAAATATGGAATAGACAAGAGCTACTCCTTGCTCAACGAAATGGACTCAACACCCCATATTAAACGCCTAAGAATGTACCTGACTAGTAAGTATCTTAAAACCTATGGATTGCTATGTCTCCAAAAGAGAATCAAGCGTGTGTACAGGGGCATAAACGCAGCAGTGATAGGATTGGAGAGGTTCGGTGAGCAAATGAAGACCCTTTGAAGTCATATTGCATGGTACCCATTCCACGGGTCTCAACTCTCCAGGTTTAAGGTATTCTTCCTTCAGCTAAAACATGCATGTGGAACCCAGAGTATGATCAACCATGTGAACGGGAGACGTGTTCAAATATGTCTCAGTTTTCCTCCCCTGGTACTCGGGTGCAACATTCCAGACGCTTTACTAACACTCTTCCGACTTGGAGAGTCAGTCCCTTTAACCTCCTGTTTGGCCCAGTTTGCAATTTCTGCGGAAGATGAACAGGAATAGCGAGAACCAATGAGAGACTAGCTGGAGGTGTCTGGACGGGCAAATTTAACTCTCATTTCCCACCAAGAAGATGAATTAACCAAAGGCTCAGCGTGCCGTGCCGGAACCAGATTAGGGCCTGAAGCCATCCTGCGGTGTTGCGGCCAGGTCACAAGAAAGTGAGTTGAAGAAAGGAGCTCAGGGGCACTGTAATTCACAAACCTGCAGAGTTATAAATGACAGCTATTGTCCAAAAATAGACTGAAGTAAGGCTGCCAAGAGGACTTGAAAGCGGGGCAGAATTGCAGGAAACCGATTTCAGGAGGTAGACTGGAATTGCATTGAAAGCATAGGAAAAGAGGCAGAACGTCCACAATGATGCACTTGGCCAAAAACGGCGTATGCGTTTTTTCCTGAATATATTCAGGAAAAAACGCATACGCCCTTTTTGGCCAACCAAGCAAGCTTGCAAAGGAAATCTGCACTACAATGAAGTCTCACTTCCCCCCGGTCAAAAGGGCCATCTGAAAAAAGTGTAAAATCCAAAAAGGCAGGACAGGCCATGGAGAACTGGGAGCCTTGTTATGCTGATGGGCGGGATGTAAATTGCCAACAGACACTCGGGAGAAGTGTATGGTGTTTCCTGAAACATCTAAAAAACAAAGCAACAGAGCCTAGGGCACTTCCACTTATGGTCCTATAGCTTAGGGAAATTAAAATCAAAAAGACACAGCCACCCCAAAGTTTGGGACGCCTCCATTTACAAGAACCTCGTTTACCATACAAGTTCAATATCACAGAAAGTGAAAAATGGATAAAGAACTTGTGGTACTTACGTACAATGCAGTATCACTCAGCAATGAAATCTATGTCATCAGGCCCGTAGCAGCATAATGAGTGGATTCAGGTACGATGATTCTAACTAAAATAAGTCACACAGAAAAAGAAACATCATAAGTTATCAGTAATACACGGAATGTAAACTTGGCTACACAGGAACTGCATTCCAAAACAGAACAGGTTCTCAAATTTAGAAAACCAACTTATGCTTGCTTAAGGGGAAAGGTGAGTTGGGGTGCTGCATAAAACCAGAGATTGAAATGAGCACAGATAAAGTTCCTTAAGCCAAATATGGAATAGACTAGAGCTACTCCTTGCTCAACGAAATGGACTCAACACCCCATATTAAACGCCTAAGAATGTACCTGACTAGTAAGTATCTTAAAACCTATGGATTGCTATGTCTCCAAAAGAGAATCAAGCGTGTGTACAGGGGCATAAACGCAGCAGTGATAGGATTGGAGAGGTTCGGTGAGCAAATGAAGACCCTTTGAAGTCATATTGCATGGTACCCATTACACGGGTCTCAACTCTCCAGGATTAAGGTATTCTTCCTTCAGCTAAAACATGCATGTGGAACCCAGAGTATGATCAACCATGTGAACGGGAGACGTGTTCAAATATGTCTCAGTTTTCCTCCCCTGATACTGGGGTGTAAAATTCCAGACGCTTTACTAACACTCTTCCGACTTGGAGAGTCAGTCCCTTTAACCTCCTGTTTGGCCCAGTTTGCAATTTCTGCGGAAGATGAACAAGAATAGCGAGAACCAATGAGAGACTAGCTGGAGGTGTCTGGACGGGCAAATTTAACTCTCATTTCCCACCAGGAAGAGGAATTAACCAAAGGCTCAGCATGCCGTGCCGGAACCAGATTAGGGCCTGAAGCCATCCTGTGGTTTTGCGGCCAGGTCACAAGAAAGCGAGTTGAAGAAAGGAGCTCAGGGGCACTGTAATTCACAAACCTGCAGAGTTATAAATGACAGCTATCGTCCAAAAATAGACTGAAGTAAGGCTGCCAAGAGGACTTGAAAGCGGGGTAGAATTGCAGGAAACCGATTTCAGGAGGTAGACTGCAATTGCATTGAAAGCATAGGAAAAGAGGCAGAACGTCCACAATGATGCACTTGGCCAAAAAGGGCGTATGCGTTTTTTCCTGAATATATTCAGGAAAAAACGCATACGCCCTTTTTGGCCAACCAAGCAAGCTTGCAAAGGAAATCTGCACTACAATGAAGTCTCACTTCCCCCCGGTCAAAAGGGCCATCTGAAAAAAGTGTAAAATCCAGAAAGGCAGGACAGGCCATGGAGAACTGGGAGCCTTGTTATGCTGATGGGCGGGATGTAAATTGCCAACAGACACTCGGGAGAAGTGTATGGTGTTTCCTGAAACATCTAAAAAACAAAGCAACAGAGCCTAGGGCACTGCCACTTATGGTCCTATAGCTTAGGGAAATTAAAATCAAAAAGACACAGCCACCCCAAACTTTCGAACGGCTCTGTTTACAAGAACCTCATTTACAGTACAAGTTCAACATCGCAGAAAGTGAAAAATGGATAAAGAAGTTGTGGTATTTACTTACAAAGCAATATCACTCAGCAATGAAATCTGTGTCATCAGGCCCGTAGCAGCACAATGAGTGGATTCAGGTATGATGATTCTAACTGAAGTAAGTCACACAGAAAAAGAAACATCATAAGATATCAGTAATACACGGAATGTAAACTTGGCTACACAGGAACTGAATTACAGAACAGAACAGGGTCTCAAATTTAGAAAACCAACTTATGCTTGCTTAAGGGTAAAGGTGAGTTGGGGTGCTGCATAAAACCAGAGATTGAAATGAGCACAGATAAAGTTCCTTAAGCCAAATATGGAATAGACAAGAGCTACTCCTTGCTCAACGAAATGGACTCAACACCCCATATTAAACGCCTAAGAATGTACCTGACTAGTAAGTATCTTAAAACTTATGGATTGCTATGTCTCCAAAAGAGAATCAAGCGTGTGTACAGGGGCATAAACGCAGCAGTGATAGGATTGGAGAGGTTCGGTGAGCAAATGAAGACCCTTTGAAGTCATATTGCATGGTACCCATTACACGGGTCTCAACTCTCCAGGTTTAAGGTATTCTTCCTTCAGCTAAAACATGCATGTGGAACCCAAGTATGATCAACCATGTGAACGGGAGATGTGTTCAAATATGTCTCAGTTTTCCTCCCCTGGTACTCGGGTGCAACATTCCAGACGCTTTACTAACACTCTCCCCACTTGGAGAGTCAGCGCCTTTAATCTCCTGTTTGGCCCAGTTTGCAATTTCTGCGGAAGATGAACAGGAATAGCGAGAACCAATGAGAGGCTAGCTGGAGGTGTCTGGACGGGCAAATTTAACTCTCATTTCCCACCAGGAAGAGGAAATAACCAAAGGCTCAGCGTGCCGTACCGGAACCAGATTAGGGCCTGAAGCCATCCTGCGGTGTTGCGGCCAGCTCAAAAGAAAGCGAGTTGAAGAAAGGAGCTCAGGGGCACTGTAATTCACAAACCTGCAGAGTTATAAATGACAGCTATCGTCCAAAAATAGACTGAAGCAAGGCTGCCAAGAGGACTTGAAAGAGGGGCAGAATTGCAGGAAACCGATTTCAGGAGGTAGACTGGAATTGCATTGAAAGCATAGGAAAAGAGGCAGAACGTCCACAATGATGCACTTGGACAAAAAGGGCGTATGCGTTTTTTCCTGAATATATTCAGGAAAAAACGCATACGCCCTTTTTGGCCAACCAAGCAAGCTTGCAAAGGAAATCTGCACTACAATGAAGTCTCACTTCCCCCCGGTCAAAAGGGCCATCTGAAAAAAGTGTAAAATCCAGAAAGGCAGGACAGGCCATGGAGAACTGGGAGCCTTGTTATGCTGATGGGCGGGATGTAAATTGCCAACAACCACTCGGGAGAAGTGTATGGTGTTTCCTGAAACATCTAAAAAACAAAGCAACAGAACCTAGGGCACTTCCACTTATGGTCCTATAGCTTAAGGAAATTAAAATCAAAAAGACACAGCCACCCCAAACTTTCGAACGGCTCTGTTTACAAGAACCTCGTTTACAGTACAAGTTCAACATCGCAGAAAGTGAAAAATGGATAAAGAAGTTGTGGTATTTACTTACAAAGCAATATCACTCAGCAATGAAATCTGTGTCATCAGGCCCGTAGCAGCACAATGAGTGGATTCAGGTATGATGATTCTAACTGAAGTAAGTCACACAGAAAAAGAAACATCATAAGATATCAGTAATACACGGAATGTAAACTTGGCTACACAGGAACTGAATTACAGAACAGAACAGGGACTCAAATTTAGAAAACCAACTTATGCTTGCTTAAGGGTAAAGGTGAGTTTGGGTGCTGCATAAGACCAGAGATTGAAATGAGCACAGATAAAGTTCCTTAAGCCAAATATGGAATAGACAAGAGCTACTCCTTGCTCAACGAAATGGACTCAACACCGCATATTAAACGCCTAAGAATGTACCTGACTAGTAAGTATCTTAAAACCTATGGATTGCTATGTCTCCGAAAGAGAATCAAGCATGTGTACAGGGGCATAAACGCAGCAGTGATAGGATTGGAGAGGTTCGGTGAGCAAATGAAGACCCTTTGAAGTCATATTGCATGGTACCCATTCCACGGGTTTCAACTACCCAGGTTTAAGGTATTCTTCCTTCAGCTAAAACATGCATGTGGAACCTAGAGTATGATCAACCATGTGATCGGGAGACGTGTTCAAATATGTCAGTTTTCGTACCCTGGTACTCGGGTGCAACATTCCAGACGCTTTACTAACACTCTCCCGACTTGGAGAGTCAGTCCCTTTAACCTCCTGTTTGGCCCAGTTTGCAATTTCTGCGGAAGATGAACAGGAATAGCGAGAACCAATGAGAGGCTAGCTGGAGGTGTCTGGACGGGCAAATTTAACTCTCATTTCCCACCAGGAAGAGGAAATAACCAAAGGCTCAGCGTGCCGTACCGGAACCATATTAGGGCCTGAAGCCATCCTGCGGTGTTGCGGCCAGCTCAAAAGAAAGCGAGTTGAAGAAAGGAGCTCAGGGGCACTGTAATTCACAAACCTGCAGAGTTATAAATGACAGCTATCGTCCAAAAATAGACTGAAGTAAGGCTGCCAAGAGGACTTGAAAGCGGGGCAGAATTGCAGGAAACCGATTTCAGGAGGTAGACTGGAATTGCATTGAAAGCATAGGAAAAGAGGCAGAACGTCCACAATGATGCACTTGGCCAAAAAGGGCGTATGCGTTTTTTCCTGAATATATTCAGGAAAAAACGCATACGCCCTTTTTGGCCAACCAAGCAAGCTTGGAAAGGAAATCTGCACTACAATGAAGTCTCACTTCCCCCCGGTCAAAAGGGCCATCTGAAAAAAGTGTAAAATCCAGAAAGGCAGGACAGGCCATGCAGAACTGGGAGCCTTGTTATACTGATGGGCGGAATGTAAATTGCCAACAGACACTCGGGAGAAGTGTATGGTGTTTCCTGAAACATCTAAAAAACAAAGCAACAGAACCTAGGGCACTTCCACTTATGGTCCTATAGATTAGGGAAATTAAAATCAAAAAGACACAGCCACCCCAAAGTTTGGAACGGCTCTGTTTACAAGAACCTCGTTTACAGTACAAGTTCAACATCGCAGAAAGTGAAAAATGGATAAAGAAGTTGTGGTATTTACTTACAAAACAATATCACTCAGCAATGAAATCTGTGTCATCAGGCCCTTAGCAGCACAATGAGTGGATTCAGGTATGATGATTCTAACTGAAGTAAGTCACACAGAAAAAGAAACATCATAAGATATCAGTAATACACGGAATGTAAACTTGGCTACACAGGAACTGAATTACAGAACAGAACAGCGTCTCAAATTTAGAAAAACAACTTATGCTTGCTTAAGGGTAAAGGTGAGTTGGGGTGCTGCATAAAACCAGAGATTGAAATGAGCACAGATAAAGTTCCTTAAGTCAAATATGGAATAGACAAGAGCTACTCCTTGCTCAACGAAATGGACTCAACACCGCATATTAAACGCCTAAGAATGTACCTGACTAGTAAGTATCTTAAAACCTATGGATTGCTATGTCTCCGAAAGAGAATCAAGCATGTGTACAGGGGCATAAACGCAGCAGTGATAGGATTGGAGAGGTTCGGTGAGCAAATGAAGACCCTTTGAAGTCATATTGCATGGTACCCATTCCACGGGTCTTAACTCTCCAGGTTTAAGGTATTCTTCCTTCAGCTAAAACATGCATGTGGAACCCAAGTATGATCAACCATGTGAACGGGAGACGTGTTCAAATATGTCTCAGTTTTCCTCCCCTGGTACTCGGGTGCAACATTCCAGACGCTTTAATAACACTCTCCCCACTTGGAGAGTCAGCGCCTTTAACCTCCTGTTTGGCCCAGTTTGCAATTTCTGCGGAAGATGAACAGGAATAGCGAGAACCAATGAGAGACTAGCTGGAGGTGTCTGGACGGGCAAATTTAACTCTCATTTCCCACCAGGAAGAGGAAATAACCAAAGGCTCAGCGTGCCGTGCCGGAACCAGATTAGGGCCTGAAGCCATCCTGCGGTGTTGCGGCCAGGTCACAAGAAAGCAAGTTGAAGAAAGGAGCTCAGGGGCACTGTAATTCACAAACCTGCAGAGTTATAAATGACAGCTATCGTCCAAAAATAGACTGAAGTAAGGCTGCCAAGAGGACTTGAAAGCGGGGCAGAATTGCAGGAAACCGATTTCAGGAGGTAGACTGGAATTGCATTGAAAGCATAGGAAAAGAGGCAGAATGTCCACAATGATGCACTTGGCCAAAAAGGGCGTATGCGTTTTTTCCTGAATATATTCAGGAAAAAACGCATACGCCCTTTTTGGCCAACCAAGCAAGCTTGCAAAGGAAATGTGCACTACAATGAAGTCTCACTTCCCCCCGGTCAAAAGGGCCATCTGAAAAAAGTGTAAAATCCAGAAAGGCAGGACAGGCCATGGACAACTGGGAGCCTTGTTATGCTGATGGGCGGGATGTAAATTGCCAACAACCACTCGGGAGAAGTGTATGGTGTTTCCTGAAACATCTAAAAAACAAAGCAACAGAGCCTAGGGCACTTCCACTTATGGTCCTATATCTTAGGGAAATTAAAATCAAAAAGACACAGCCACCCCAAAGTTTGGGACGCCTCCGTTTACAAGAACCTCGTTTACCATACAAGTTCAATATCACAGAAAGTGAAAAATGGATAAAGAACTTGTGGTACTTATGTACAATGCAGTATCACTCAGCAATGAAATCTATGTCATCATGCCCGTAGCAGCATAATGAGTGGATTCAGGTACGATGATTCTAACTGAAATAAGTCACACAGAAAAAGAAACATCATAAGATATCAGTAATACACGGAATGTAAACTTGGCTACACAGGAACTGAATTACAGAACAGAACAGGGTCTCAAATTTAGAAAACCAACTTATGCTTGCTTAAGGGTAAAGGTGAGTTTGGGTGCTGCATAAGACCAGAGATTGAAATGAGCACAGATAAAGTTCCTTAAGCCAAATATGGAATAGACAAGAGCTACTCCTTGCTCAACGAAATGGACTCAACACCGCATATTAAACGCCTAAGAATGTACCTGACTAGTAAGTATCTTAAAACCTATGGATTGCTATGTCTCCGAAAGAGAATCAAGCATGTGTACAGGGGCATAAACGCAGCAGTGATAGGATTGGAGAGGTTCGGTGAGCAAATGAAGACCCTTTGAAGTCATATTGCATGGTACCCATTCCACGGGTTTCAACTACCCAGGTTTAAGGTATTCTTCCTTCAGCTAAAACATGCATGTGGAACCTAGAGTATGATCAACCATGTGATCGGGAGACGTGTTCAAATATGTCAGTTTTCGTACCCTGGTACTCGGGTGCAACATTCCAGACGCTTTACTAACACTCTCCCGACTTGGAGAGTCAGTCCCTTTAACCTCCTGTTTGGCCCAGTTTGCAATTTCTGCGGAAGATGAACAGGAATAGCGAGAACCAATGAGAGGCTAGCTGGAGGTGTCTGGACGGGCAAATTTAACTCTCATTTCCCACCAGGAAGAGGAAATAACCAAAGGCTCAGCGTGCCGTACCGGAACCATATTAGGGCCTGAAGCCATCCTGCGGTGTTGCGGCCAGCTCAAAAGAAAGCGAGTTGAAGAAAGGAGCTCAGGGGCACTGTAATTCACAAACCTGCAGAGTTATAAATGACAGCTATCGTCCAAAAATAGACTGAAGTAAGGCTGCCAAGAGGACTTGAAAGCGGGGCAGAATTGCAGGAAACCGATTTCAGGAGGTAGACTGGAATTGCATTGAAAGCATAGGAAAAGAGGCAGAACGTCCACAATGATGCACTTGGCCAAAAAGGGCGTATGCGTTTTTTCCTGAATATATTCAGGAAAAAACGCATACGCCCTTTTTGGCCAACCAAGCAAGCTTGGAAAGGAAATCTGCACTACAATGAAGTCTCACTTCCCCCCGGTCAAAAGGGCCATCTGAAAAAAGTGTAAAATCCAGAAAGGCAGGACAGGCCATGCAGAACTGGGAGCCTTGTTATACTGATGGGCGGAATGTAAATTGCCAACAGACACTCGGGAGAAGTGTATGGTGTTTCCTGAAACATCTAAAAAACAAAGCAACAGAACCTAGGGCACTTCCACTTATGGTCCTATAGATTAGGGAAATTAAAATCAAAAAGACACAGCCACCCCAAAGTTTGGAACGGCTCTGTTTACAAGAACCTCGTTTACAGTACAAGTTCAACATCGCAGAAAGTGAAAAATGGATAAAGAAGTTGTGGTATTTACTTACAAAACAATATCACTCAGCAATGAAATCTGTGTCATCAGGCCCTTAGCAGCACAATGAGTGGATTCAGGTATGATGATTCTAACTGAAGTAAGTCACACAGAAAAAGAAACATCATAAGATATCAGTAATACACGGAATGTAAACTTGGCTACACAGGAACTGAATTACAGAACAGAACAGCGTCTCAAATTTAGAAAAACAACTTATGCTTGCTTAAGGGGAAAGGTGAGTTGGGGTGCTGCATAAAACCAGAGATTGAAATGAGCACAGATAAAGTTCCTTAAGTCAAATATGGAATAGACAAGAGCTACTCCTTGCTCAACGAAATGGACTCAACACCGCATATTAAACGCCTAAGAATGTACCTGACTAGTAAGTATCTTAAAACCTATGGATTGCTATGTCTCCGAAAGAGAATCAAGCATGTGTACAGGGGCATAAACGCAGCAGTGATAGGATTGGAGAGGTTCGGTGAGCAAATGAAGACCCTTTGAAGTCATATTGCATGGTACCCATTCCACGGGTCTTAACTCTCCAGGTTTAAGGTATTCTTCCTTCAGCTAAAACATGCATGTGGAACCCAAGTATGATCAACCATGTGAACGGGAGACGTGTTCAAATATGTCTCAGTTTTCCTCCCCTGGTACTCGGGTGCAACATTCCAGACGCTTTAATAACACTCTCCCCACTTGGAGAGTCAGCGCCTTTAACCTCCTGTTTGGCCCAGTTTGCAATTTCTGCGGAAGATGAACAGGAATAGCGAGAACCAATGAGAGACTAGCTGGAGGTGTCTGGACGGGCAAATTTAACTCTCATTTCCCACCAGGAAGAGGAAATAACCAAAGGCTCAGCGTGCCGTGCCGGAACCAGATTAGGGCCTGAAGCCATCCTGCGGTGTTGCGGCCAGGTCACAAGAAAGCAAGTTGAAGAAAGGAGCTCAGGGGCACTGTAATTCACAAACCTGCAGAGTTATAAATGACAGCTATCGTCCAAAAATAGACTGAAGTAAGGCTGCCAAGAGGACTTGAAAGCGGGGCAGAAGTGCAGGAAACCGATTTCAGGAGGTAGACTGGAATTGCATTGAAAGCATAGGAAAAGAGGCAGAATGTCCACAATGATGCACTTGGCCAAAAAGGGCGTATGCGTTTTTTCCTGAATATATTCAGGAAAAAACGCATACGCCCTTTTTGGCCAACCAAGCAAGCTTGCAAAGGAAATGTGCACTACAATGAAGTCTCACTTCCCCCCGGTCAAAAGGGCCATCTGAAAAAAGTGTAAAATCCAGAAAGGCAGGACAGGCCATGGACAACTGGGAGCCTTGTTATGCTGATGGGCGGGATGTAAATTGCCAACAACCACTCGGGAGAAGTGTATGGTGTTTCCTGAAACATCTAAAAAACAAAGCAACAGAGCCTAGGGCACTTCCACTTATGGTCCTATATCTTAGGGAAATTAAAATCAAAAAGACACAGCCACCCCAAAGTTTGGGACGCCTCCGTTTACAAGAACCTCGTTTACCATACAAGTTCAATATCACAGAAAGTGAAAAATGGATAAAGAACTTGTGGTACTTATGTACAATGCAGTATCACTCAGCAATGAAATCTATGTCATCATGCCCGTAGCAGCATAATGAGTGGATTCAGGTACGATGATTCTAACTGAAATAAGTCACACAGAAAAAGAAACATCATAAGATATCAGTAATACACGGAATGTAAACTTGGCTACACAGGAACTGAATTACAGAACAGAACAGGGTCTCAAATTTAGAAAACCAACTTATGCTTGCTTAAGGGTAAAGGTGAGTTGGGGTGCTGCATAAAACCAGAGATTGAAATGAGCACAGATAAAGTTCCTTAAGCCAAATATGGAATAGACAAGAGCTACTCCTTGCTCAACGAAATGGACTCAACACTCCATAGTAAACGCCTAAGAATGTACCTGACTAGTAAGTATCTTAAAACCTATGGATTGCTATGTCTCCAAAAGAGAATCAAGCGTGTGTACAGGGGCATAAACGCAGCAGTGATAGGATTGGAGAGGTTCGGTGAGCAAATGAAGACCCTTTGAAGTCATATTGCATGGTACCCATTCCACGGGTCTCAACTCTCCAGGTTTAAGGTATTCTTCCTTCAGCTAAAACATGCATGTGGAACCCAAGTATGATCAACCATGTGAACGGGAGACGTGTTCAAATATGTCTCAGTTTTCCTCCCCTGGTACTCGGGTGCAACATTCCAGACGCTTTACTAACACTCTCCGCACTTGAAGAGTCAGCGCCTTTAACCTCCTGTTTGGCCCAGTTTGCAATTTCTGCGGAAGATGAACAGGAATAGCGAGAACCAATGAGAGGCTAGCTGGAGGTGTCTGGACGGGCAAATTTAACTCTCATTTCCCACCAGGAAGAGGAAATAACCAAAGGCTCAGCGTGCCGTGCCGGAACCAGATTAGGGCCTGAAGCCATCCTGCGGTGTTGCGGCCAGGTCACAAGAAAGCAAGTTGAAGAAAGGAGCTCAGGGGCACTGTAATGCACAAACCTGCAGAGTTATAAATGAAAGCTATCGTCCAAAAATAGACTGAAGTAAGGCTGCCAAGAGGACTTGAAAGCGGGGCAGAATTGCAGGAAACCGATTTCAGGAGGTAGACTGGAATTGCATTGAAAGCATAGGAAAAGAGGCAGAACGTCCACAATGATGCATTTGGCCAAAAAGGGCGTATGCGTTTTTTCCTGAATATATTCAGGAAAAAACGCATACGCCCTTTTTGGCCAACCAAGCAAGCTTGCAAAGGAAATCTGCACTACAATGAAGTCTCACTTCCCCCCGGTCAAAAGGGCCATCTGAAAAAAGTGTAAAATCCAGAAAGGCAACAGGCCATTGAGAATTGGGAGCCTTTTTATGCTGATGGGCGGGATGTAAATTGCCAACAGACAATTGGGAGAAGTGTATGGTGTTTCCTGAAACATCTAAAAAACAAAGCAACAGAGCCTAGGGCACTTCCACTTATGGTCCTATAGCTTAGGGAAATTAAAATCAAAAAGACACAGCCACCCCAAAGTTTGGAACGGCTCTGTTTACAAGAACCTCGTTTACAGTACAAGTTCAACATCGCAGAAAGTGAAAAATGGATAAAGAAGTTGTGGTATTCACTTACAAAGCAATATCACTCAGCAATGAAATCTATGTCATCAGGCCCTTAGCATCACAATGAGTGGATTCAGGTATGATGATTCTAACTGAAATAAGTCACACAGAAAAAGAAACATCATAAGGTATCACTAATACACGGAATGTAAACTTGGCTACACAGGAACTGAATTCCAAAACAGAACAGTGTCTCAAATTTAGAAAACCAACTTATGCTTGCTTAAGGGTAAAGGTGAGTTGGGGTGCTGCATAAAACCAGAGATTGAAATGAGCACAGATAAAGTTCCTTAAGCCAAATATGGAATAGACAAGAGCTACTCCTTGCTCAACGAAATGGACTCAACACCCCATATTAAACGCCTAAGAATGTACCTGACTAGTAAGTATCGTAAAACCTATGGATTGCTATGTCTCCAAAAGAGAATCAAGCATGTGTACAGGGGCATAAACGCAGCAGTGATAAGATTGGAGAGGTTTGGTGAGCAATTGAAGACCCTTTGAAGTCATATTGCATGGTACCCATTACACGGGTCTTAACTCTCCAGGTTTAAGGTATTCTTCCTTCAGCTAAAACATGCATGTGGAACCCAAGTATGATCAACCATGTGAACGGGAGACGTGTTCAAATATGTCTCAGATTTCCTCCCCTGGTACTCGGGTGCAACATTCCAGACCCTTTACTAACACTCTCCCCACTTGGAGAGTCAGCGCCTTTAATCTCCTGTTTGGCCCAGTTTGCAATTTCTGCGGAAGATGAACAGGAATAGCGAGAACCAATGAGAGGCTAGCTGGAGGTGTCTGGACGGGCAAATTTAACTCTCATTTCCCACCAGGAAGAGGAAATAACCAAAGGCTCAGCGTGCCGTACTGGAACCAGATTAGGGCCTGAAGCCATCCTGCGGTGTTGCGGCCAGCTCAAAAGAAAGCGAGTTGAAGAAAGGAGCTCAGGGGCACTGTAATTCACAAACCTGCAGAGTTATAAATGACAGCTATCGTCCAAAAATAGACTGAAGCAAGGCTGCCAAGAGGACTTTAAAGAGGGGCAGAATTGCAGGAAACCGATTTCAGGAGGTAGACTGGAATTGCATTGAAAGCATAGGAAAAGAGGCAGAACGTCCACAATGATGCACTTGGACAAAAAGGGCATATGCGTTTTTTCCTGAATATATTCAGGAAAAAACGCATACGCACTTTTTGGCCAACCAAGCAAGCTTGCAAAGGAAATCTGCACTACAATGAAGTCTCACTTCCCCCCGGTCAAAAGGGCCATCTGAAAAAAGTGTAAAATCCAGAAAGGCAGGACAGGCCATGGAGAACTGGGAGCCTTGTTATGCTGATGGGCGGGATGTAAATTGCCAACAACCACTCGGGAGAAGTGTATGGTGTTTCCTGAAACATCTAAAAAACAAAGCAACAGAACCTAGGGCACTTCCACTTATGGTCCTATAGCTTAGGGAAATTAAAATCAAAAAGACACAGCCACCCCAAACTTTCGAACGGCTCTGTTTACAAGAACCTCGTTTACAGTACAAGTTCAACATCGCAGAAAGTGAAAAATGGATAAAGAAGTTGTGGTATTTACTTACAAAGCAATATCACTCAGCAATGAAATCTGTGTCATCAGGCCCGTAGCAGCACAATGAGTGGATTCAGGTATGATGATTCTAACTGAAGTAAGTCACACAGAAAAAGAAACATCATAAGATATCAGTAATACACGGAATGTAAACTTGGCTACACAGGAACTGAATTACAGAACAGAACAGGGACTCAAATTTAGAAAACCAACATATGCTTGCTTAAGGGTAAAGGTGAGTTTGGGTGCTGCATAAGACCAGAGATTGAAATGAGCACAGATAAAGTTCCTTAAGTCAAATATGGAATAGACAAGAGCTACTCCTTGCTCAACGAAATGGACTCAACACCGCATATTAAACGCCTAAGAATGTACCTGACTAGTAAGTATCTTAAAACCTATGGATTGCTATGTCTCCGAAAGAGAATCAAGCATGTGTACAGGGGCATAAACGCAGCAGTGATAGGATTGGAGAGGTTCGGTGAGCAAATGAAGACCCTTTGAAGTCATATTGCATGGTACCCATTCCATGGGTTTCAACTACCCAGGTTTAAGGTATTCTTCCTTCAGCTAAAACATGCATGTGGAACCTAGAGTATGATCAACCATGTGATCGGGAGACGTGTGCAAATATGTCAGTTTTCGTACCCTGGTACTCGGGTGCAACATTCCAGACGCTTTACTAACACTCTCCCGACTTGGAGAGTCAGTCCCTTTAACCTCCTGTTTGGCCCAGTTTGCAATTTCTGCGGAAGATGAACAGGAATAGCGAGAAACAATGAGAGGCTAGCTGGAGGTGTCTGGACGGGCAAATTTAACTCTCATTTCCCACCAGGAAGAGGAAATAACCAAAGGCTCAGCGTGCCGTACCGGAACCATATTAGGGCCTGAAGCCATCCTGCGGTGTTGCGGCCAGCTCAAAAGAAAGCGAGTTGAAAAAAGGAGCTCAGGGGCACTGTAATTCACAAACCTGCAGAGTTATAAATGACAGCTATCGTCCAAAAATAGACTGAAGTAAGGCTGCCAAGAGGACTTGAAAGCGGGGCAGAATTGCAGGAAACCGATTTCAGGAGGTAGACTGGAATTGCATTGAAAGCATAGGAAAAGAGGCAGAACGTCCACAATGATGCACTTGGCCAAAAAGGGCGTATGCGTTTTTTCCTGAATATATTCAGGAAAAAACGCATACGCACTTTTTGGCCAACCAAGCAAGCTTGCAAAGGAAATCTGCACTACAATGAAGTCTCACTTCCCCCCGGTCAAAAGGGCCATCTGAAAAAAGTGTAAAATCCAGAAAGGCAGGACAGGCCATGCAGAACTAGGAGCCTTGTTATACTGATGGGCGGAATGTAAATTGCCAACAGACACTCGGGAGAAGTGTATGGTGTTTCCTGAAACATCTAAAAAACAAAGCAACAGAACCTAGGGCACTTCCACTTATGGTCCTATAGCTTAGGGAAATTAAAATCAAAAAGACACAGCCACCTCAAAGTTTGGAACGGCTCTGTTTACAAGAACCTCGTTTACAGTACAAGTTCAACATCGCAGAAAGTGAAAAATGGATAAAGAAGTTGTGGTATTTACTTACAAAGCAATATCACTCAGCAATGAAATCTGTGTCATCAGGCCCTTAGCAGCACAATGAGTGGATTCAGGTATGATGATTCTAACTGAAGTAAGTCACACAGAAAAAGAAACATCATAAGATATCAGTAATACACGGAATGTAAACTTGGCTACACAGGAACTGAAATACAGAACAGAACAGCGTCTCAAATTTAGAAAACCAACTTATGCTTGCTTAAGGGTAAAGGTGAGTTGGGGTGCTGCATAAAACCAGAGATTGAAATGAGCACAGATAAAGTTCCTTAAGTCAAATATGGAATAGACAAGAGCTACTCCTTGCTCAACGAAATGGACACAACAGCCCATATTAAACGCCTAAGAATGTACCTGACTAGTAAGTATCTTAAAACCTATGGATTGCTATGTCTCCGAAAGAGAATCAAGCATGTGTACAGGGGCATAAACGCAGCAGTGATAGGATTGGAGAGGTTCGGTGAGCAAATGAAGACCCTTTGAAGTCATATTGCATGGTACCCATTACACGGGTCTTAACTCTCCAGATTTAAGGTATTCTTCCTTCAGCTAAAACATGCATGTGGAACCCAAGTATGATCAACCATGTGAACGGGAGACGTGTTCAAATATGTCTCAGTTTTCCTCCCCTGGTACTCGGGTGCAACATTCCAGACGCTTTAATAACACTCTCCCCACCTGGAGAGTCAGCGCCTTTAACCTCCTGTTTGGCCCAGTTTGCAATTTCTGCGGAAGATGAACAGGAATAGCGAGAACCAATGAGAGACTAGCTGGAGGTGTCTGGACGGGCAAATTTAACTCTCATTTCCCACCAGGAAGAGGAAATAACCAAAGGCTCAGCGTGCCGTGCCGGAACCAGATTAGGGCCTGAAGCCATCCTGCGGTGTTGCGGCCAGGTCACAAGAAAGCAAGTTGAAGAAAGGAGCTCAGGGGCACTGTAATTCACAAACCTGCAGAGTTATAAATGACAGCTATCGTCCAAAAATAGACTGAAGTAAGGCTGCCAAGAGGACTTGAAAGCGGGGCAGAATTGCAGGAAACCGATTTCAGGAGGTAGACTGGAATTGCATTGAAAGCATAGGAAAAGAGGCAGAACGTCCACAATGATGCACTTGGCCAAAAAGGGCGTATGCGTTTTTTCCTGAATATATTCAGGAAAAAATGCATACGCCCTTTTTGGCCAACCAAGCAAGCTTGCAAAGGAAATGTGCACTACAATGAAGTCTCACTTCCCCCCGGTCAAAAGGGCCATCTGAAAAAATGTAAAATCCAGAAAGGCAGGACAGGCCATGGACAACTGGGAGCATTGTTATGCTGATGGGCGGGATGTAAATTGCCAACAACCACTCGGGAGAAGTGTATGGTGTTTCCTGAAACATCTAAAAAACAAAACAACAGAGCCTAGGGCACTTCCACTTATGGTCCTATAGCTTAGGGAAATTAAAATCAAAAAGACACAGCCACCCCAAAGTTTGGGACGCCTCCGTTTACAAGAACCTCGTTTACCATACAAGTTCAATATCACAGAAAGTGAAAAATGGATAAAGAACTTGTGGTACTTACGTACAATGCAGTATCACTCAGCAATGAAATCTATGTCATCATGCCCGTAGCAGCATAATGAGTGGATTCAGGTACGATGATTCTAACTGAAATAAGTCACACAGAAAAAGAAACATCATAAGATATCAGTAATACACGGAATGTAAACTTGGCTACACAGGAACTGAATTACAGAACAGAACAGGGTCTCAAATTTAGAAAACCAACTTATGCTTGCTTAAGGGGAAAGGTGAGTTGGGGTGCTGCATAAAACCAGAGATTGAAATGAGCACAGATAAAGTTCCTTAAGCCAAATATGGAATAGACAAGAGCTACTCCTTGCTCAACGAAATGGACTCAACACCCCATAGTAAACGCCTAAGAATGTACCTGACTAGTAAGTATCTTAAAACCTATGGATTGCTATGTCTCCAAAAGAGAATCAAGCGTGTGTACAGGGGCATAAACGCAGCAGTGATAGGATTGGAGAGGTACGGTGAGCAAATGAAGACCCTTTGAAGTCATATTGCATGGTACCCAGTCCACGGGTCTCAACTCTCCAGGTTTAAGGTATTCTTCCTTCAGCTAAAACATGCATGTGGAACCCAAGTATGATCAACCATGTGAACGGGAGACGTGTTCAAATATGTCTCAGTTTTCCTCCCCTGGTACTCGGGTGCAACATTCCAGACGCTTTACTAACACTCTCCGCACTTGAAGAGTCAGAGCCTTTAACCTCCTGTTTGGCCCAGTTTGCAATTTCTGCGGAAGATGAACAGGAATAGCGAGAACCAATGAGAGGCTAGCTGGAGGTGTCTGGACGGGCAAATTTAACTCTCATTTCCCACCAGGAAGAGGAAATAACCAAAGGCTCAGCGTGCCGTGCCGGAACCAGATTAGGGCCTGAAGCCATCCTGCGGTGTTGCGGCCAGGTCACAAGAAAGCAAGTTGAAGAAAGGAGCTCAGGGGCACTGTAATGCACAAACCTGCAGAGTTATAAATGAAAGCTATCGTCCAAAAATAGACTGAAGTAAGACTGCCAAGAGGACTTGAAAGCGGGGCAGAATTGCAGGAAACCGATTTCAGGAGGTAGACTGGAATTGCATTGAAAGCATAGGAAAAGAGGCAGAACGTCCACAATGATGCACTTGGCCAAAAAGGGCGTATGCGTTTTTTCCTGAATATATTCAGGAAAAAATGCATACGCCCTTTTTGGCCAACCAAGCAAGCTTGCAAAGGAAATCTGCACTACAATGAAGTCTCACTTCCCCCCGGTCAAAAGGGCCATCTGAAAAAAGTGTAAAATCCAGAAAGGCAACAGGCCATTGAGAATTGGGAGCCTTGTTATGCTGATGGGCGGGATGTAAATTGCCAACAGACAATTGGGAGAAGTGTATGGTGTTTCCTGAAACATCTAAAAAACAAAGCAACAGAGCCTAGGGCACTTCCACTTATGGTCCTATAGCTTAGGGAAATTAAAATGAAAAAGACACAGCCACCCCAAAGTTTGGAACGGCTCTGTTTACAAGAACCTCGTTTACAGTACAAGTTCAACATCGCAGAAAGTGAAAAATGGATAAAGAAGTTGTGGTATTCACTTACAAAGCAATATCACTCAGCAATGAAATCTGTGTCATCAGGCCCTTAGCAGCACAATGAGTGGATTCAGGTACGATGATTCTAACTGAAATAAGTCACACAGAAAAAGAAACATCATAAGATATCACTAATACACGGAATGTAAACTTGGCTACACAGGAACTGAATTCCAAAACAGAACAGGGTCTCAAATTTAGAAAACCAACTTATGCTTGCTTAAGGGTAAAGGTGAGTTGGGGTGCTGCATAAAACCAGAGACTGAAATGAGCACAGATAAAGTTCCTTAAGCCAAACATGGAATAGACAAGAGCTACTCCTTGCTCAACGAAATGGACTCAACACCCCATAATAAACGCCTAAGAATGTACCTGACTAGTAAGTATCTTAAAACCTATGGATTGCTATATCTCCAAAAGAGAATCAAGCGTGTGTACAGGGGCATAAACGCAGCAGTGATAGGATTGGAGAGGTTCGGTGAGCAAATGAAGACCCTTTGAAGTCATATTGCATGGTACCCATTACACGGGTCTCAACTCTCCAGGTTTAAGGTATTCTTCCTTCAGCTAAAACATGCATGTGGAACCCAAGTATGATCAACCATGTGAACGGGAGACGTGTTCAAATATGTCTCAGTTTTCCTCCCCTGGTACTCGGGTGCAACATTCCAGACGCTTTACTAACACTCTCCCCACTTGGAGAGTCAGCGCCTTTAACCTCCTGTTTGGCCCAGTTTGCAATTTCTGCGGAAGATGAACAGGAATAGCGAGAACCAATGAGAGACTAGCTGGAGGTGTCTGGACGGGCAAATTTAACTCTCATTTCCCACCAGGAAGAGGAATTAACCAAAGGCTCAGCGTGCCGTGCCGGAACCAGATTAGGGCCTGAATCCATCCTGCGGTGTTGCGGCCAGGTCACAAGAAAGCGAGTTGAAGAAAGGAGCTCAGGGGCACTGTAATTCACAAACCTGCAGAGTTATAAATGACAGCTATCGTCCAAAAATAGACTGAAGTAAGGCTGCCAAGAGGACTTGAAAGCGGGGCGGAATTGCAGGAAACCGATTTCAGGAGGTAGACTGCAATTGCATTGAAAGCATAGGAAAAGAGGCAGAACGTCCACAATGATGCACTTGGCCAAAAAGGGCGTATGCGTTTTTTCCTGAATATATTCAGGAAAAAACGCATACACCCTTTTTGGCCAACCAAGCAAGCTTGCAAAGGAAATCTGCACTACAATGAAGTCTCACTTCCCCCCGGTCAAAAGGGCCATCTGAAAAAAGTGTAAAATCCAGAAAGGCAGGACAGGCCATGGAGAACTGGGAGCCTTGTTATGCTGATGGGTGGGATGTAAATTGCCAACAGACACTCGGGAGAAGTGTATGGTGTTTCCTGAAACATCTAAAAAACAAAGCAACAGAGCCTAGGGCACTGCCACTTATGGTCCTATAGCTTAGGGAAATTAAAATCAAAAAGACACAGCCACCCCAAAGTTTGGGACGCCTCTGTTTACAAGAACCTCGTTTACAGTACAAGTTCAACATCGCAGAAAGTGAAAAATGGATAAAGAAGTTGTGGTATTTACTTACAAAGCAATATCACTCAGCAATGAAATCTATGTCATCAGGCCCTTAGCATCACAATGAGTGGATTCAGGTATGATGATTCTACCTGAAATAAGTCACACAGAAAAAGAAACATCATAAGATATCAGTAATACAAGGAATGTAAACTTGGCTACACAGGAACTGAATTACAGAACAGAACAGTGTCTCAAATTTAGAAAACCAACTTATGCTTGCTTAAGGGTAAAGGTGAGTTGGGGTGCTGCATAAAACCACAGATTGAAATGAGCACAGATAAAGTTCCTTAAGTCAAATATGGAATAGACAAGAGCTACTCCTTGCTCAACGAAATGGACTCAACACCGCATATTAAACGCCTAAGAATGTACCTGACTAGTAAGTATCGTAAAACCTATGGATTGCTATGTCTCCAAAAGAGAATCAAGCATGTGTACAGGGGCATAAACGCAGCAGTGATAGGATTGGAGAGGTTCGGTGAGCAAATGAAGACCCTTTGAAGTCATATTGCATGGTACCCATTACACGGGTCTCAACTCTCCAGGTTTAAGGTATTCTTCCTTCAGCTAAAACATGCATGTGGAACCCAAGTATGATCAACCATGTGAACGGGAGACGTGTTCAAATATGTCTCAGTTTTCCTCCCCTGGTACTCGGGTGCAACATTCCAGACGCTTTACTAACACTCTCCCCACTTGGAGAGTCAGCGCCTTTAACCTCCTGTTTGGCCCAGTTTGCAATTTCTGCGGAAGATGAACAGGAATAGCGAGAACCAATGAGAGGCTAGCTGGAGGTGTCTGGACGGGCAAATTTAACTCTCATTTCCCACCAGGAAGAGGAAATAACCAAAGGCTGAGCGTGCCGTACCGGAACCAGATTAGGGCCTGAAGCCATCCTGCGGTGTTGCGGCCAGCTCAAAAGAAAGCGAGTTGAAGAAAGGAGCTCAGGGGCACTGTAATTCACAAACCTGCAGAGTTATAAATGACAGCTATCGTCCAAAAATAGACTGAAGTAAGGCTGCCAAGAGGACTTGAAAGCGGGGCAGAATTGCAGGAAACCGATTTCAGGAGGTAGACTGGAATTGCATTGAAAGCATAGGAAAAGAGGCAGAACGTCCACAATGATGCACTTGGCCAAAAAGGGCGGATGCGTTTTTTCCTGAATATATTCAGGAAAAAACGCATACGCCCTTTTTGGCCAACCAAGCAAGCTTGCAAAGGAAATCTGCACTACAATGAAGTCTCACTTCCCCCCGGTCAAAAGGGCCATCTGAAAAAAGTGTAAAATCCAGAAAGACAAGACAGGCCATGGAGAACTGGGAGCCTTGTTATGTTGATGGGCGGGATGTAAATTGCCAACAACCACTCGGGAGAAGTGTATGGTGTTTCCTGAAACATGTAAAAAACAAAGCAACAGAACCTAGGGCACTTCCACTTATGGTCCTATAGCTTAGGGAAATTAAAATCAAAAAGACACAGCCACCCCAAAGTTTGGAACGGATCTGTTTACAAGAACCTCGTTTACAGTACAAGTTCAACATCGCAGAAAGTGAAAAATGGATAAAGAAGTTGTGGTATTTACTTACAAAGCAATATCACTCAGCAATGAAATCTGTGTCATCAGGCCCTTAGCAGCACAATGAGTGGATTCAGGTACGATGATTCTAACTGAAATAAGTCACACAGAAAAAGAAACATCATAAGATATCAGTAATATACGGAATGTAAACTTGGCTACACAGGAACTGAATTACAGAACAGAACAGGGTCTCAAATTTAGAAAACCAACTTATTCTTGCTTAAGGGTAAAGGTGAGTTGGGGTGCTGCATAAAAACAGAGATTGAAATGAGCACAGATAAAGTTCCTTAAGCCAAATATGGAATAGACAAGAGCTACTCCTTGCTCAGCGAAATTGACTCAACACCGCATATTAAACGCCTAAGAATGTACCTGACTAGTAAGTATCTTAAAACCTATGGATTGCTATGTCTCCGAAAGAGAATCAAGCATGTGTACAGGGGCATAAACGCAGCAGTGATAGGATTGGAGAGGTTCGGTGAGCAAATGAAGACCCTTTGAAGTCATATTGCATGGTTCGCATTACACGGGTCTCAACTCTCCAGGTTTAAGGTATTCTTCCTTCAGCTAAAACATGCATGTGGAACCTAGAGTATGATCAACCATGTGATCGGGAGACGTGTTCAAATATGTCTCAGTTTTCCTCCCCTGGTACTCGGGTGCAACATTCCAGACGCTTTACTAACACTCTCCCGACTTGGAGAGTCAGTCCCTTTAACCTCCTGTTTGGCCCAGTTTGCAATTTCTGCGGAAGATGAACAGGAATAGCGAGAACCAATGAGAGACTAGCTGGAGGTGTCTGGACGGGCAAATTTAACTCTCATTTCCCACCATGAGGAGGAATTAACCAAAGGCTCCGCATGCCGGGCCGGAACCAGATTAGGGCCTGAAGCCATCCTGTGGTGTTGCGGCCAGGTCACAAGAAAGCGAGTTGAAGAAAGGAGCTCAGGGGCACTGTAATTCACAAACCTGCAGACTTATAAATGAGAGCTATCGTCCAAAAATAGACTGAAGTAAGGCTGCCAAGAGGACTTGAAAGCGGGGCAGAATTGCAGGAAACCGATTTCAGGAGGTAGACTGGAATTGCATTGAAAGCATAGGAAAAGAGGCAGAACGTCCACAATGATGCACTTGGCCAAAAAGGGCGTATGCGTTTTTTCCTGAATATATTCAGGAAAAAACGCATACGCCCTTTTTGGCCAACCAAGCAAGCTTGCAAAGGAAATCTGCACTACAATGAAGTCTCACTTCCCCCCGGTCAAAAGGGCCATCTGAAAAAAGTGTAAAATCCAGAAAGACAAGACAGGCCATGGAGAACTGGGAGCCTTGTTATGCTGATGGGCGGGATGTAAATTGCCAACAACCACTCGGGAGAAGTGTATGGTGTTTCCTGAAACATCTAAAAAACAAAGCAACAGAGCCTAGGGAACTTCCACTTATGGTCCTATAGCTTAGGGAAATTAAATTCAAAAAGACACAGCCACCCCAAAGTTTGGAACGGCTCTGTTTACAAGAACCTCGTTTACAGTACAAGTTCAACATCGCAGAAAGTGAAAAATGGATAAAGAACTTGTCGTACTTACGTACAATGCAGTATCACTCAGCAATGAAATCTGTGTCATCAGGCCCATAGCAGCATAATGAGTGGATTCAGGTACGATGATTCTAACTGAAATAAGTCACACAGAAAAAGAAACATCATAAGATATCACTAATACACGGAATGTAAACTTGGCTACACAGGAACTGCATTCCAAAACAGAACAGGGTCTCAAATTTAGAAAACCAACTTATGCTTGCTTAAGGGGAAAGGTGAGTTGGGGTGCTACATAAAACCAGAGATTGAAATGAGCACAGATAAAGTTCCTTAAGCCAAATATGGAATAGACAAGAGCTACTCCTTGCTCAACGAAATGGACTCAACGCCCCATATTAAACGCCTAAGAATGTACCTGACTAGTAAGTATCTTAAAACCTATGGATTGCTATGTCTGCAAAAGAGAATCAAGCGTGTGTACAGGGGCATAAACACAGCAGTGATAGGATTGGAGAGGTTCGGTGAGCAAATGAAGACCCTTTGAAGTCATATTGCATGGTACCCATTCCACGGGTCTCAACTCTCCAGGTTTAAGGTATTCTTCCTTCAGCTAAAACATGCATGTGGAACCCAGAGTATGATCAACCATGTGAACGGGAGACGTGTTCAAATATGTCTCAGTTTTCCTCCCCTGGTACTCGGGTGCAACATTCCAGACGCTTTACTAACACTCTTCCGACTTGGAGAGTCAGTCCCTTTAACCTCCTGTTTGGCCCAGTTTGCAATTTCTGTGGAAGATGAACAGGAATAGTGAGAACCAATGAGAGACTAGCTGGAGGTGTCTGGACGGGCAAATTTAACTCTCATTTCCCACCAGGAAGAGGAATTAACCAAAGGCTCAGCGTGCCGTGCCGGAACCAGATTAGGGCCTGAATCCATCCTGCGGTGTTGCGGCCAGGTCACAAGAAAGCGAGTTGAAGAAAGGAGCTCAGGGGCACTGTAATTCACAAAACTGCAGAGTTATAAATGAGAGCTATCGTCCAAAAATAGACTGAAGTAAGGCTGCCAAGAGGACCTGAAAGCGGGGCAGAATTGCAGGAAACCGATTTCAGGAGGTAGACTGGAATTGCATTGAAAGCATAGGAAAAGAGGCAGAACGTCCACAATGATGCACTTGGCCAAAAAGGGCGTATGCGTATTTTCCTGAATATATTCAGGAAAAAACGCATACGCCCTTTTTGGCCAACCAAGCAAGCTTGCAAAGGAAATCTGCACTACAATGAAGTCTCACTTCCCCCCGGTCAAAAGGGCCATCTGAAAAAAGTGTAAAATCCAGAAAGGCAGGACAGGCCATGGACAACTGGGAGCCTTGTTATGCTGATGGGCGGGATGTAAATTGCCAACAGACACTCGGGAGAAGTGTATGGTGTTTCCTGAAACATCTAAAAAACAAAGCAACAGAGCCTAGGGCACTGCCACTTATGGTCCTATAGCTTAGGGAAATTAAAATCAAAAAGACACAGCCACCCCAAAGTTTGGAACGGCTCTGTTTACAAGAACCTCGTTTACAGTACAAGTTCAACATCCCAGAAAGTGAAAAATGGATAAAGAAGTTGTGGTATTTACTTACAAAGCAATATCACTCAGCAATGAAATCTATGTCATCAGGCCCTTAGCATCACAATGAGTGGATTCAGGTATGATGATTCTAACTGAAATAAGTCACACAGAAAAAGAAACATCATAAGATATCAGTAATACACGGAATGTAAACTTGGCTACACAGGAACTGAATTACAGAACAGAACAGGGTCTCAAATTTAGAAAACCAACTTATGCTTGCTTAAGGGTAAAGGTGAGTTGGGGTGCTGCATAAAACCAGAGATTGAAATGAGCACAGATAAAGTTCCTTAAGTCAAATATGGAATAGACAAGAGCTACTCCTTGCTCAACGAAATGGACTCAACACCGCATATTAAACGCCTAAGAATGTACCTGACTAGTAAGTATCGTAAAACCTATGGATTGCTATGTCTCCAAAAGAGAATCAAGCATGTGTACAGGGGCATAAACGCAGCAGTGATAGGATTGGAGAGGTTCGGTGAGCAAATGAAGACCCTTTGAAGTCATATTGCATGGTACCCATTACACGGGTCTCAACTCTCCAGGTTTAAGGTATTCTTCCTTCAGCTAAAACATGCATGTGGAACCCAAGTATGATCAACCATGTGAACGGGAGACGTGTTCAAATATGTCTCAGTTTTCGTACCCTGGTACTCGGGTGCAACATTCCAGACGCTTTACTAACACTCTCCCCACTTGGAGAGTCAGCGCCTTTAACCTCCTGTTTGGCCCAGTTTGCAATTTCTGCGGAAGATGAACAGGAATAGCGAGAACCAATGAGAGACTAGCTGGAGGTGTCTGGACGGGCAAATTTAACTCTCATTTCCCACCAGGAAGAGGAAATAACCAAAGGCTCAGCGTGCCGTGCCGGAACCAGATTAGGGCCTGAAGCCATCCTGCGGTGTTGCGGCCAGGTCACAAGAAAGCGCGTTGAAGAAAGGAGCTCAGGGGCACTGTAATTCACAAACCTGCAGAGTTATAAATGACAGCTATCGTCCAAAAATAGACTGAAGTAAGGCTGCCAAGAGGACTTGAAAGCGGGGCAGAATTGCAGGAAACTGATTTCAGGAGGTAGACTGGAATTGCATTGAAAGCATAGGAAAAGAGGCAGAACGTCCACAATGATGCACTTGGCCAAAAAGGGCGTATGCGTTTTTTCCTGAATATATTCAGGAAAAAACGCATACACCCTTTTTGGACAACCAAGCAAGCTTGCAAAGGAAATCTGCACTACAATGAAGTCTCACTTCCCCCCGGTCAAAAGGGCAATCTGAAAAAAGTGTAAAATCCAGAAAGGCAGGACAGGCCATGGACAACTGGGAGCCTTGTTATGCTGATGGGCGGGATGTAAATTGCCAACAGACACTCAGGAGAAGTGTATGGTGTTTCCTGAAACATCTAAAAAACAAAGCAACAGAGCCTAGGGCACTGCCACTTATGGTCCTATAGCTTAGGGAAATTAAAATAAAAAAGACACAGCCACCCCAAACTTTCGAACGGCTCTGTTTACAAGAACCTCGTTTACAGTACAAGTTCAACATCGCAGAAAGTGAAAAATGGATAAAGAAGTTGTGGTATTTACTTACAAAGCAATATCACTCAGCAATGAAATCTGTGTCATCAGGCCCGTAGCAGCACAATGAGTGGATTCAGGTATGATGATTCTAACTGAAATAAGACACACAGAAAAGAAACATCATAAGATATCAGTAATACACGGAATGTAAACTTGGCTATACAGGAACTGAATTACAGAACAGAACAGGGTCTCAAATTTAGAAAACCAACTTATGCTTGCTTAAGGGTAAAGGTGAGTTGGGGTGCTTCATAAAACCAGAGATTGAAATGAGCACAGATAAAGTTCCTTAAGTCAAATATGGAATAGACAAGAGCTACTCCTTGCTCAACGAAATGGACTCAACACCCCATATTAAACGCCTAAGAATGTACCTGACTAGTAAGTATCGTAAAACCTATGGATTGCTATGTCTCCGAAAGAGAATCAAGCATGTGTACAGGGGCATAAACGCAGCAGTGATAGGATTGGAGAGGTTCGGTGAGCAAATGAAGACCCTTTGAAGTCATATTGCATGGTACCCATTACACGGGTCTCAACTCTCCAGGTTTAAGGTATTCTTCCTTCAGCTAAAACATGCATGTGGAACCCAAGTATGATCAACCATGTGAACGGGATACGTGTTCAAATATGTCTCAGTTTTCGTACCCTGGTACTCGGGTGCAACATTCCAGACGCTTTACTAACACTCTCCCGACTTGGAGAGTCAGTCCCTTTAACCTCCTGTTTGGCCCAGTTTGCAATTTCTGCGGAAGATGAACAGGAATAGCGAGAACCAATGAGAGACTAGCTGGAGGTGTCTGGACGGGCAAATTTAACTCTCATTTCCCACCAGGAAGAGGAAATAACCAAAGGCTCAGCATGCCGTGCCGGAACCAGATTAGGGCCTGAAGCCATCCTGCGGTGTTGCGGCCAGCTCAAAAGAAAGCGAGTTGAAGAAAGGAGCTCAGGGGCACTGTAATTCACAAACCTGCAGAGTTATAAATGACAGCTATCGTCCAAAAATAGACTGAAGTAAGGCTGCCAAGAGGACTTGAAAGCGGGGCAGAATTGCAGGAAACCGATTTCAGGAGGTAGACTGGAATTGCATTGAAAGCATAGGAAAAGAGGCAGAACGTCCACAATGATGCACTTGGCCAAAAAGGGCGTATGCATTTTTTCCTGAATATATTCAGGAAAAAACGCATACGCCCTTTTTGGCCAACCAAGCAAGCTTGCAAAGGAAATCTGCACTACAATGAAGTCTCACTTCCCCCCGGTCAAAAGGGCCATCTGAAAAAAGTGTAAAATGCAGAAAGGCAGGACAGGCCATGGACAACTGGGAGCCTTGTTATGCTGATGGGCGGGATGTAAATTGCCAACAGACACTCGGGAGAAGTGTATGGTGTTTCCTGAAACATCTAAAAAACAAAGCAACAGAGCTTAGGGCACTGCCACTTATGGTCCTATAGCTTAGGGAAATTAAAATCAAAAAGACACAGCCACCCCAATGTTTGGAACGGCTCTGTTTACAAGAACCTCGTTTACCGTACAAGTTCAACATCGCAGAAAGTGAAAAATGGATAAAGAAGTTGTGGTATTTACTTACAAAGCAATATCACTCAGCAATGAAATCTGTGTCATCAGGCCCGTAGCAGCACAATGAGTGGATTCAGGTATGATGATTCTAACTGAAGTAAGTCACACAGAAAAAGAAACATCATAAGATATCACTAATACACGGAATGTAAACTTGGCTACACAGGAACTGAATTCCAAAACAGAACAGGGTCTCAAATTTAGAAAACCAACTTATGCTTGCTTAAGGGTAAAGGTGAGTTGGGGTGCTGCATAAAACCAGAGATTGAAATGAGCACAGATAAAGTTCCTTAAGCCAAATATGGAATAGACAAGAGCTACTCCTTGCTCAACGAAATGGACTCAACACCGCATATTAAACGCCTAAGAATGTACCTGACTAGTAAGTATCTTAAAACCTATGGATTGCTATGTCTCCGAAAGAGAATCAAGCATGTGTACAGGGGCATAAACGCAGCAGTGATAGGATTGGAGAGGTTCGGTGAGCAAATGAAGACCCTTTGAAGTCATATTGCATGGTACCCATTCCACGGGTTTCAACTACGCAGGTTTTAGGTATTCTTCCTTCAGCTAAAACATGCATGTGGAACCCAAGTATGATCAACCATGTGAACGGGAGACGTGTTCAAATATGTCTCAGTTTTCCTCCCCTGGTACGCGGGTGCAACATTCCAGACGCTTTACTAACACTCTCCCCACTTGGAGAGTCAGCGCCTTTAACCTCCTGTTTGGCCCAGTTTGCAATTTCTGCGGAAGATGAACAGGAATAGCGAGAACCAATGAGAGGCTAGCTGGAGGTGTCTGGACGGTCAAATTTAACTCTCATTTCCCACCAGGAAGAGGAAATAACCAAAGGCTCAGCGTGCCGTACCGGAACCAGATTAGGGCCTGAAGCCATCCTGCGGTGTTGCGGCCAGGTCACAAGAAAGCGAGTTGAAGAAAGGAGCTCAGGGGCACTGTAATTCACAAACCTGCAGAGTTATAAATGACAGCTATCGTCCAAAAATAGACTGAAGTAAGGCTGCCAAGAGGACTTGAAAGCAGGGCAGAATTGCAGGAAACCGATTTCAGGAGGTAGACTGGAATTGCATTGAAAGCATAGGAAAAGAGGCAGAACGTCCACAATGATGCACTTGGCCAAAAAGGGCGTATGCGTTTTTTCCTGAATATATTCAGGAAAAAACGCATACGCCCTTTTTGGCCAACCAAGCAAGCTTGCAAAGGAAATCTGCACTACAATGAAGTCTCACTTCCCCCCGGTCAAAAGGGCCATCTGAAAAAAGTGTAAAATCCAGAAAGGCAGGACAGGCCATGGAGAACTGGGAGCCTTGTTATGCTGATGGGCGGGATGTAAATTGCCAACAACCACTCGGGAGAAGTGTATGGTGTTTCCTGAAACATCTAAAAAACAAAGCAACAGAACCTAGGGCACTTCCACTTATGGTCCTATAGCTTAGGGAAATTAAAATCAAAAAGACACAGCCACCCCAAAGTTTGGAACGGCTCTGTTTACAAGAACCTCGTTTACAGTACAAGTTCAACATCGCAGAAAGTGAAAAATGGATAAAGAAGTTGTGGTATTTACTTACAAAGCAATATCACTCAGCAATGAAATCTGTGTCATCAGGCCCTTAGCAGCACAATGAGTGGATTCAGGTATGATGATTCTAACTGAAATAAGTCACACAGAAAAAGAAACATCATAAGATATCAGTAATACACGGAATGTAAACTTGGCTACACAGGAACTGAATTACAGAACAGAACAGGGTCTCAAATTTAGAAAACCAAATTATGCTTGCTTAAGGGTAAAGGTGAGTTGGGGTGCTGCATAAAACCAGAGATTGAAATGAGCACAGATAAAGTTCCTTAGGCCAAATATGGAATAGACAAGAGCTACTCCTTGCTCAACGAAATGGACTCAACACCGCATATTAAACGCCTAAGAATGTACCTGACTAGTAAGTATCTTAAAACCTATGGATTGCTATGTCTCCGAAAGAGAATCAAGCATGTGTACAGGGGCATAAACGCAGCAGTGATAGGATTGGAGAGGTTCGGTGAGCAAATGAAGACCCTTTGAAGTCTTATTGCATGGTACCCATTCCACGGGTTTCAACTACCCAGGTTTTAGGTATTCTTCCTTCAGCTAAAACATGCATGTGGAACCCAGAGTATGATCAACCATGTGATCGGGAGACGTGTTCAAATATGTCTCAGTTTTCCTCCCCTGGTACTCGGGTGCAACATTCCAGACGCTTTACTAACACTCTCCCCACTTGGAGAGTCAGTCCCTTTAACCTCCTGTTTGGCCCAGTTTGCAATTTCTGCGGAAGATGAACAGGAATAGCGAAAACCAATGAGAGGCTAGCTGGAGGTGTCTGGACGGGCAAATTTAACTCTCATTTCCCACCAGGAAGTGGAATTAACCAAAGGCTCAGCGTGCCGGGCCGGAACCAGATTAGGGCCTGAAGCCATCCTGCGGTGTTGCGGCAAGGTCACAAGAAATCGAGTTGAAGAAAGGAGCTCAGGGGCACTGTAATTCACAAACCTGCAGAGTTATAAATGACAGCTATCGTCCAAAAATAGACTGAAGTAAGGCTGCCAAGAGGACTTGAAAGCGGGGCAGAATTGCAGGAAACCAATTTCAGAAGGTAGACTGGAATTGCATTGAAAGCATAGGAAAAGAGGCAGAACGTCCACAATGATGCACTTGGCCAAAAAGGGCGTATGCGTTTTTTCCTGAATATATTCAGGAAAAAACGCATACGCCCTTTTTGGCCAACCAAGCAAGCTTGCAAAGGAAATCTGCACTACAATGAAGTCTCACTTCCCCCCGGTCAAAAGGGTCATCTGAAAAAAGTGTAAAATCCAGAAAGGCAACAGGCCATTGGGAACTGGGAGCCTTGTTATGCTGATGGGCGGGATGTAAATTGCCAACAGACACTTGGGAGAAGTGTATGGTGTTTCCTGAAACATCTAAAAAACAAAGCAACAGAGCCTAGGGCAATTCCACTTATGGTCCTATAGCTTAGGGAAATTAAAATCAAAAAGACACAGCCACCCCAAAGTTTGGGACGCCTCTGTTTACAAGAACCTCGTTTACAGTACAAGTTCAACATCGCAGAAAGTGAAAAATGGATAAAGAAGTTGTGGTATTCACTTACAAAGCAATATCACTCAGCAATGAAATCTATGTCATCAGGCCCTTAGCAGCACAATGAGTGGATTCAGGTATGATGATTCTAACTGAAATAAGTCACACAGAAAAAGAAACATCATAAGATATCACTAATACACGGAATGGAAACTTGGCTACACAGGAACTGAATTACAGAACAGAACAGGGTCTCAAATTTAGAAAAACAACTTATGCTTGCTTAAGGGTAAAGGTGAGTTGGGGTGCTGCATAAAACCAGAGATTGAAATGAGCACAGATAAAGTTCCTTAAGCCAAATATGGAATAGACAAGAGCTACTCCTTGCTCAACGAAATGGACTCAACACCGCATATTAAACGCCTAAGAATGTACCTGACTTGTAAGTATCTTAAAACCTATGGATTGCTATGTCTCCGAAAGAGAATCAAGCATGTGTACAGGGGCATAAACGCAGCAGTGATAGGATTGGAGAGGTTCGGTGAGCAAATGAAGACCCTTTGAAGTCATATTGCATGGTACCCATTACACGGGTCTCAACTCTTCAGGTTTAAGGTATTCTTCCTTCAGCTAAAACATGCATGTGGAACCCAAGTATGATCAACTATGTGAACGGGAGATGTGTTCAAATATGTCTCAGTTTTCCCCCCCTGGTACTCGGGTGCAACATTCCAGACGCTTTACTAACACTCTCCCCACTTGGAGAGTCAGCGCCTTTAACCTCTTGTTTGGCCCAGTTTGCAATTTCTGCGGAAGATGAACAGGTATAGCGAGAACCAATGAGAGACTAGCTGGAGGTGTCTGGACGGGCAAATTTAACTCTCATTTCCCACCAGGAAGAGGAAATAACCAAAGGCTCAGCGTGCCGTGCCGGAACCAGATTAGGGCGTGAAGCCATCCTGCGGTGTTGCGGCCAGGTCACAAGAAAGCAAGTTGAAGAAAGGAGCTCAGGGGCACTGTAATTCACAAACCTGCAGAGTTATAAATGACAGCTATCGTCCAAAAATAGACTGAAGTAAGGCTGCCAAGAGGACTTGAAAGCGGGGCAGAATTGCAGGAAACCGATTTCAGGAGGTAGACTGGAATTGCATTGAAAGCATAGGAAAAGAGGCAGAACGTCCACAATGATGCACTTGGCCAAAAAGGGCGTATGCGTTTTTTCCTGAATATATTCAGGAAAAAACGCATACGCCCTTTTTGGCCAACCAAGCAAGCTTGCAAAGGAAATCTGCACTACAATGAAGTCTCACTTCCCCCCGGTCAAAAGGGCCATCTGAAAAAAGTGTAAAATCCAGAAAGGCAGGACAGGCCATGGAGAACTGGGAGCCTTGTTATCCTGATGGGCGGGATGTAAATTGCCAACAACCACTTGGGAGAAGTGTATGGTGTTTCCTGAAACATCTAAAAAACAAAGCAACAGAACCTAGGGCACTTCCACTTATGGTCCTATAGCTTAGGGAAATTAAAATCAAAAAGACACAGCCACCCCAAAGTTTGGAACGGCTCTGTTTACAAGAACCTCGTTTACAGTACAAGTTCAACATCGCAGAAAGTGAAAAATGTATAAAGAAGTTGTGGTATTTACTTACAAAGCAATATCACTCAGCAATGAAATCTGTGTCATCAGGCCCTTAGCAGCACAATGAGTGGATTCAGGTATGATGATTCTAACTGAAATAAGTCACACAGAAAAAGAAACATCATAGGATATCAGTAATACACGGAATGGAAACTTGGCTACACAGGAACTGAATTACAGAACAGAACAGGGTCTCAAATTTAGAAAACCAACTTATTCTTGCTTAAGGGTAAAGGTGAGTTGGGGTGCTGCATAAAACCAGAGATTGAAATGAGCACAGATAAAGTTCCTTAAGCCAAATATGGAATAGACAAGAGCTACTCCTTGCTCAACGAAATGGACTCAACACCCCATATTAAACGCCTAAGAATGTACCTGACTAGTAAGTATCTTAAAACCTATGGATTGCTATGTCTCCGAAAGAGAATCAAGCATGTGTACAGGGGCATAAACGCAGCAGTGATAGGATTGGAGAGGTTCGGTGAGCAAATGAAGACCCTTTGAAGTCATATTGCATGGTACCCATTCCACGGGTTTCAACTACCCAGGTTTAAGGTATTCTTCCTTCAGCTAAAACATGCATGTGGAACCTAGAGTATGATCAACCATGTGATCAGGAGACGTGTTCAAATATGTCTCAGTTTTCCTCCCCTGGTACTCGGGTGCAACATTCCAGACGCTTTACTAACACTCTCCCCACTTGGAGAGTCAGTCCCTTTAACCTCCTGTTTGGCCCAGTTTGCAATTTCTGCGGAAGATGAACAGGAATAGCGAGAACCAATGAGAGACTAGCTGGAGGTGTCTGGACGGGCAAATTTAACTCTCATTTCCCACCAGGAAGAGGAAATAACCAAAGGCTCAGCGTGCCGGGCCGGAACCAGATTAGGGCCTGAAGCCATCCTGCGGTGTTGCGGCCAGGTCACAAGAAATCGAGTTGAAGAAAGGAGCTCAGGGGCACTGTAATTCACAAACCTGCAGAGTTATAAATGACAGCTATCGTCCAAAAATAGACTGAAGTAAGGCTGCCAAGAGGACTTGAAAGCGGGGCAGAATTGCAGGAAACCAGTTTCAGAAGGTAGACTGGAATTGCATTGAAAGCATAGGAAAAGAGGCAGAACGTCCACAATGATGCACTTGGCCAAAAAGGGCGTATGCGTTTTTTCCTGAATATATTCAGGAAAAAACGCATACGCCCTTTTTGGCCAACCAAGCAAGCTTGCAAAGGAAATCTGCACTACAATGAAGTCTCACTTCCCCCCGGTCAAAAGGGCCATCTGAAAAAAGTGTAAAATCCAGAAAGGCAACAGGCCATTGAGAACTGGGAGCCTTGTTATGCTGATGGGCGGGATGTAAATTGCCAACAGACACTTGGGAGAAGTGTATGGTGTTTCCTGAAACATCTAAAAAACAAAGCAACAGAGCCTAGGGCACTTCCACTTATGGTCCTATAGCTTAGGGAAATTAAAATCAAAAAGACACAGCCACCCCAAAGTCTGGGACGCCTCTGTTTACAAGAACCTCGTTTACAGTACAAGTTCAACATCGCAGAAAGTGAAAAATGGATAAAGAAGTTGTGGTATTCACTTACAAAGCAATATCACTCAGCAATGAAATCTATGTCATCAGGCCCTTAGCAGCACAATGAGTGGATTCAGGTATTATGATTCTAACTGAAATAAGTCACACAGAAAAAGAAACATCATAAGATATCAGTAATACACGGGATGGAAACTTGGCTACACAGGAACTGAATTACAGAACAGAACAGGGTCTCAAATTTAGAAAAACAACTTATGCTTGCTTAAGGGTAAAGGTGAGTTGGGGTGCTGCATAAAACCAGAGATTGAAATGAGCACAGATAAAGTTCCTTAAGTCAAATATGGAATAGACAAGAGCTACTCCTTGCTCAACGAAATGGACTCAACACCGCATATTAAACGCCTAAGAATGTACCTGACTAGTAAGTATCGTAAAACCTATGGATTGCTATGTCACCAAAAGAGAATCAAGCATGTGTACAGGGGCATAAACGCAGCAGTGATAGGATTGGAGAGGTTCGGTGAGCAAATGAAGACCCTTTGAAGTCATATTGCATGGTACCCATTCCACGGGTCTCAACTCTCCAGGTTTAAGGTATTCTTCCTTCAGCTAAAACATGCATGTGGAACCCAAGTATGATCAACCATGTGAACGGGAGACGTGTTCAAATATGTCTCAGTTTTCCTCCCCTGGTACTCGGGTGCAACATTCCAGACGCTTTACTAACACTCTCCCCACTTGGAGAGTCAGTCCCTTTAAACTCCTGTTTGGCCCAGTTTGCAATTTCTGCGGAAGATGAACAGGAATAGCGAGAACCAATGAGAGGCTAGCTGGAGGTGTCTGGACGGGCAAATTTAACTCTCATTTCCCAACAGGAAGAGGAAATAACCAAAGGCTCAGCGTGCCGTACCGGAACCAGATTAGGGCCTGAAGCCATCCTGCGGTGTTGCGGCCAGCTCAAAAGAAAGCGAGTTGAAGAAAGGAGCTCAGGGGCACTGTAATTCACAAACCTGCAGAGTTATAAATGACAGCTATCGTCCAAAAATAGACTGAAGTAAGGCTGCCAAGAGGACTTGAAAGCGGGGCAGAATTGCAGGAAACCGATTTCAGGAGGTAGACTGGAATTGCATTGAAAGCATAGGAAAAGAGGCAGAACGTCCACAATGATGCACTTGGCCAAAAAGGGCGGATGCGTTTTTTCCTGAATATATTCAGGAAAAAACGCATACGCCCTTTTTGGCCAACCAAGCAAGCTTGCAAAGGAAATCTGCACTACAATGAAGTCTCACTTCCCCCCGGTCAAAAGGGCCATCTGAAAAAAGTGTAAAATCCAGAAAGGCAACAGGCCATTGAGAACTGGGAGCCTTGTTATGCTGATGGGCGGGATGTAAATTGCCAACAGACACTCGGGAGAAGTGTATGGTGTTTCCTGAAACATCTAAAAAACAAAGCAACAGAGCCTAGGGCACTGCCACTTATGGTCGTATAGCTTAGGGAAATTAAAATCAAAAAGACACAGCCACCCCAAAGTCTGGGACGCCTCTGTTTACAAGAACCTCGTTTACAGTACAAGTTCAACATCGCAGAAAGTGAAAAATGGATAAAGAAGTTGTGGTATTCACTTACAAAGCAATATCACTCAGCAATGAAATCTATGTCATCAGGCCCTTAGCAGCACAATGAGTGGATTCAGGTATGATGATTCTAACTGAAATAAGTCACACAGAAAAAGAAACATCATAAGATATCAGTAATACACGGGATGGAAGCTTGGCTACACAGGAACTGAATTACAGAACAGAACAGGGTCTCAAATTTAGAAAAACAACTTATGCTTGCTTAAGGGTAAAGGTGAGTTGGGGTGCTGCATAAAACCAGAGATTGAAATGAGTACAGATAAAGTTCCTTAAGCCAAATATGGAATAGACAAGAGCTACTCCTTGCTCAACGAAATGGACTCAACACCGCATATTAAACGCCTAAGAATGTACCTGACTTGTAAGTATCTTAAAACCTATGGATTGCTATGTCTCCGAAAGAGAATCAAGCATGTGTACAGGGGCATAAACGCAGCAGTGATAGGATTGGAGAGGTTCGGTGAGCAAATGAAGACCCTTTGAAGTCATATTGCATGGTACCCATTCCACGGGTTTCAACTACCCAGGTTTAAGGTATTCTTCCTTCAGCTAAAACATGCATGTGGAACCTAGAGTATGATCAACCATGTGATCGGGAGACATGTTCAAATATGTCTCAGTTTTCCTCCCCTGGTACTCGGGTGCAACATTCCAGACGCTTTACTAACACTCTCCCCACTTGGAGAGTCAGTCCCTTTAACCTCCTGTTTGGCCCAGTTTGCAATTTCTGCGGAAGATGAACAGGAATAGCGAGAACCAATGAGAGGCTAGCTGGAGGTGTCTGGACGGGCAAATTTAACTCTCATTTCCCACCAGGAAGAGGAATGAACCAAAGGCTCAGCATGCCGGGCCGGAACCACATTAGGGCCTGAAGCCATCCTGCGGTGTTGCGGCCAGGTCACAAGAAAGCGAGTTGAAGAATGGAGCTCAGGGGCACTGTAATTCACAAACCTGCAGAGTTATAAATGACAGCTATCATCCAAAAATAGACTGAAGTAAGGCTGCCAAGAGGACTTGAAAGCGGGGCAGAATTGCAGGAAACCGATTTCAGGAGGTTGACTGGAATTGCATTGAAAGCATAGGAAAAGAGGCAGAACGTCCACAATGATGCACATGGACAAAAAGGGCGTATGCGTTTTTTCCTGAATATATTCAGGAAAAAACGCATACGCCCTTTTTGGCCAACCAAGCAAGCTTGCAAAGGAAATCTGCACTACAATGAAGTCTCACTTCCCACGGTCAAAAGGGCCATCTGAAAAAAGTGTAAAATCCAGAATGGCAGGACAGGCCATGGAGAACTGGGAGCCTTGTTATGCTGATGGGCGGGATGTAAATTGCCAACAGACACTCGGGAGAAGTGTATGGCGTTTCCTGAAACATCTAAAAAACAAAGCAACAGAGCCTAGGGCACTGCCACTTATGGTCCTATAGCTTAGGGAAATTAAAATCAAAAAGACACAGCCACCCCAAAGTTTGGGACGCCTCTGTTTACAAGAACCTCGTTTACAGTACAAGTTCAACATCGCAGAAAGTGAAAAATGGATAAAGAAGTTGTGGTATTTACTTACAAAGCAATATCACTCAGCAATGAAATCTATGTCATCAGGCCCTTAGCATCACAATGAGTGGATTCAGGTATGATGATTCTAACTGAAATAAGTCACACAGAAAAAAAACATCATAAGATATCAGTAATACACGGAATGTAAACTTGGCTACACAGGAACTGACTTACAGAACAGAACAGGGTCTCAAATTTAGAAAACCAACTTATGCTTGCTTAAGGGTAAAGGAGAGTTGGGGTGCTGCATAAAACCAGAGATTGAAATGAGCACAGATAAAGTTCCTTAAGTCAAATATGGAATAGACAAGAGCTACTCCTTGCTCAACGAAATGGACTCAACACCGCATATTAAACGCCTAAGAATGTACCTGACTAGTAAGTATCGTAAAACCTATGGATTGCTATGTCTCCAAAAGAGAATCAAGCATGTGTACAGGGGCATAAACGCAGCAGTGATAGGATTGGAGAGGTTCGGTGAGCAAATGAAGATCCTTTGAAGTCATATTACATGGTACCCATTCCACGGGTTTCAACTACCCAGGTTTAAGGTATTCTTCCTTCAGCTAAAACATGCATGTGGAACCTAGAGTATGATCAACCATGTGATCGGGAGATGTGTTCAAATATGTCTCAGTTTTCCTCCCCTGGTACTCGGGTGCAACATTCCAGACGCTTTACTAACACTCTCCCCACTTGGAGAGTCAGTCCCTTTAACCTCCTGTTTGTCCCAGTTTGCAATTTCTGCGGAAGATGAACAGGAATAGCGAGAACCAATGAGAGGCTAGCTGGAGGTGTCTGGACGGGCAAATTTAACTCTCATTTCCCACCAGGAAGAGGAAATAACCAAAGGCTCAGCGTGCCGGGCCGGAACCAGATTAGGGCCTGAAGCCATCCTGCGGTGTTGCGGCCAGGTCACAGGAAAGCGAGTTGAAGAAAGGAGCTCAGGGGCACTGTAATTCACAAACCTGCAGAGTTATAAATGACAGCTATCGTCCAAAAATAGACTGAAGTAAGGCTGCCAAGAGGACTTGAAAGCGGGGCAGAATTGCAGGAAACCGATTTCAGGAGGTAGACTGCAATTGCATTGAAAGCATAGGAAAAGAGGCAGAACGTCCACAATGATGCACTTGGCCAAAAAGGGCGTATGCGTTTTTTCCTGAATATATTCAGGAAAAAACGCATACGCCCTTTTTGGCCAACCAAGCAAGCTTGCAAAGGAAATCTGCACTACAATGAAGTCTCACTTCCCCCCGGTCAAAAGGGCCATCTGAAAAAAGTGTAAAATCCAGAAAGGCAGGACAGGCCATGGAGAACTGGGAGCCTTGTTATGCTGATGGGCGGGATGTAAATTGCCAACAGACACTCGGGAGAAGTGTATGGTGTTTCCTGAAACATCTAAAAAACAAAGCAACAGAGCCTAGGGCACTGCCACTTATGGTCCTATAGCTTAGGGAAATTAAAATCAAAAAGACACAGCCACCCCAAAGTTTGGGACGCCTCTGTTTACAAGAACCTCGTTTACAGTACAAGTTCAACATCGCAGAAAGTGAAAAATGGATAAAGAAGTTGTGGTATTTACTTACAAAGCAATATCACTCAGCAATGAAATCTATGTCATCAGGCCCTTAGCATCACAATGAGTGGATTCAGGTATGATGATTCTAACTGAAATAAGTCACACAGAAAAAGAAACATCATAAGATATCAGTAATACACGGAATGTAAACTTGGCTACACAGGAACTGAATTACAGAACAGAACAGGGTCTCAAATTTAGAAAACCAACTTATGCTTGCTTAAGGGTAAAGGTGAGTTGGGGTGCTGCATAAAACCAGAGATTGAAATGAGCACAGATAAAGTTCCTTAAGTCAAATATGGAATAGACAAGAGCTACTCCTTGCTCAACGAAATGGACTCAACACCGCATATTAAACGCCTAAGAATGTACCTGACTAGTAAGTATCGTAAAACCTATGGATTGCTATGTCTCCAAAAGAGAATCAAGCATGTGTACAGGGGCATAAACGCAGCAGTGATAGGATTGGAGAGGTTCGGTGAGCAAATGAAGACCCTTTGAAGTCATATTGCATGGTACCCATACCACGGGTCTCAACTCTCCAGGTTTAAGGTATTCTTCCTTCAGCTAAAACATGCATGTGGAACCCAAGTATGATCAACCATGTGAACGGGAGACGTGTTCAAATATGTCTCAGTTTTCCTCCCCTGGTACTCGGGTGCAACATTCCAGACGCTTTACTAACACTCTCCCCACTTGGAGAGTCAGCGCCTTTAACCTCCTGTTTGGCCCAGTTTGCAATTTCTGCGGAAGATGAACAGGAATAGCGAGAACCAATGAGAGGCTAGCTGGAGGTGTCTGGACGGGCAAATTATTCCTGAATATATTCAGGAAAAAACGCATACGCCCTTTTTGGCCAACCAAGCAAGCTTGCAAAGGAAATCTGCACTACAATGAAGTCTCACTTCCCCCCGGTCAAAAGGGCCATCTGAAAAAAGTGTAAAATCCAGAAAGGCAGGACAGGCCATGGAGAACTGGGAGCCTTGTTATGCTGATGGGCGGGATGTAAATTGCCAACAACCACTCGGGAGAAGTGTATGGTGTTTCCTGAAACATCTAAAAAACAAAGCAACAGAACCTAGGGCACTTCCACTTATGGTCCTATAGCTTAGGGAAATTAAAATCAAAAAGACACAGCCACCCCAAAGTTTGGAACGGCTCTGTTTACAAGAACCTCGTTTACAGTACAAGTTCAACATCGCAGAAAGTGAAAAATGGATAAAGAAGTTGTGGTATTTACTTACAAAGCAATATCACTCAGCAATGAAATCTGTGTCATCAGGCCCTTAGCAGCACAATGAGTGGATTCAGGTATGATGATTCTAACTGAAGTAAGTCACACAGAAAAAGAAACATCATAAGATATCAGTAATACACGGAATGTAAACTTGGCTACACAGGAACTGAATTACAGAACAGAACAGGGTCTCAAATTTAGAAAACCAACTTATGCTTGCTTAAGGGTAAAGGTGAGTTGGGGTGCTGCATAAAACCAGAGATTGAAATGAGCACAGATAAAGTTCTTAAGTCAAATATGGAATAGACAAGAGCTACTCCTTGCTCAACGAAATGGACTCAACACCGCATATTTAACGCCTAAGAATGTACCTGACTAGTAAGTATCGTAAAACCTATGGATTGCTATGTCTCCAAAAGAGAATCAAGCATGTGTACAGGGGCATAAACGAAGCAGTGATAGGATTGGAGAGGTTCGGTGAGCAAATGAAGACCCTTTGAAGTCATATTACATGGTACCCATTCCACGGGTTTCAACTACCCAGGTTTAAGGTATTCTTCCTTCAGCTAAAACATGCATGTGGAACCTAGAGTATGATCAACCATGTGATCGGGAGACGTGTTCAAATATGTCTCAGTTTTCGTACCCTGGTACTCGGGTGCAACATTCCAGACGCTTTACTAACACTCTCCCGACTTGGAGAGTCAGTCCCTTTAACCTCCTGTTTGGCCCAGTTTGCAATTTCTGCGGAAGATGAACAGGAATAGCGAGAACCAATGAGAGACTAGCTGGAGGTGTCTGGACGGGCAAATTTAACTCTCATTTCCCACCAGGAAGAGGAATTAACCAAAGGCTCAGCGTGCCGTGCCGGATCCAGATTAGGGCCTGAAGCCATCCTGCGGTGTTGCGGCCAGGTCACAAGAAAGCGAGTTGAAGAAAGGAGCTCAGGGGCACTGAAATTCACAAACCTGCAGAGTTATAAATGACAGCTATCGTCCAAAAATAGACTGAAGTAAGGCTGCCAAGAGGACTTGAAAGCGGGGCAGAATTGCAGGAAACCGATTTCAGGAGGTAGACTGGAATTGCATTGAAAGCATAGGAAAAGAGGCAGAACGTCCACAATGATGCACTTGGCCAAAAAGGGCGTATGCGTTTTTTCCTGAATATATTCAGGAAAAAACGCATACGCACTTTTTGGCCAACCAAGCAAGCTTGCAAAGGAAATCTGCACTACAATGAAGTCTCACTTCCCCCCGGTCAAAAGGGCCATCTGAAAAAAGTGTAAAATCCAGAAAGGCAGGACAGGCCATGGAGAACTGGGACCCTTGTTATGCTGATGGGCGGGATGTAAATTGCCAACAACCACTCGGGAGAAGTGTATGGTGTTTCCTGAAACATCTAAAAAACAAAGCAACAGAGCCTAGGGCACTGCCACTTATGGTCCTATAGCTTAGGGAAATTAAAATCAAAAAGACACAGCCACCCCAAAGTTTGGAACGGCTCTGTTTACAAGAACCTCGTTTACAGTACAAGTTCAACATCGCAGAAAGTGAAAAATGGATGAAGAACTTGTGGTACTTACGTACAATGCAGTATCACTCAGCAATGAAATCTATGTCATCAGGCCTGTAGCAGCATAATGAGTAGATTCAGGTACGATGATTCTAACTGAAATAAGTCACACAGAAAAAGAAACATCATAAGATATCACTAATACACGGAATGTAAACTTGGCTACACAGGAACTGAATTCCAAAACAGAACAGGTTCTCAAATTTAGAACACCAACTTATGCTTGCTTAAGGGGAAAGGTGAGTTGGGTTGCTGCATAAAACCAGAGATTGAAATGAGCACAGATAAAGTTCCTTAAGCCAAATATGGAATAGACAAGAGCTACTCCTTGCTCAACGAAATGGACTCAACACCGCATATTAAACGCCTAAGAATGTACCTGACTAGTAAGTATCTTAAAACCTATGGATTGCTATGTCTCCGAAAGAGAATCAAGCATGTGTACAGGGGCATAAACGCAGCAGTGATAGGATTGGAGAGGTTCGGTGAGCAAATGAAGACCCTTTGAAGTCATATTGCATGGTTCCCATTACACGGGTCTCAACTCTCCAGATTTAAGGTATTCTTCCTTCAGCTAAAACATGCATGTGGAACCCAAGTATGATCAACCATGTGAACGGGAGACGTGTTCAAATATGTCTCAGTTTTCCTCCCCTGGTACTCGGGTGCAACATTCCAGACGCTTTACTAACACTCTCCCCACTTGGAGAGTCAGCGCCTTTAACCTCCTGTTTGGCCCAGTTTGCAATTTCTGCGGAAGATGAACAGGAATAGCGAGAACCAATGAGAGGCTAGCTGGAGGTGTCTGGACGGGCAAATTTAACTCTCATTTCCCACCAGGAAGAGGAAATAACCAAAGGCTCAGCGTGCCGTACCGGAACCAGATTAGGGCCTGAAGCCATCCTGTGGTGTTGCGGCCAGCTCAAAAGAAAGCGAGTTGAAGAAAGGAGCTCAGGGGCACTGTAATTCACAAACCTGCAGAGTTATAAATGACAGCTATCGTCCAAAAATAGACTGAAGTAAGGCTGCCAAGAGGACTTGAAAGCGGGGCAGAATTGCAGGAAACCGATTTCAGGAGGTAGACTGCAATTGCATTGAAAGCATAGGAAAAGAGGCAGAACGTCCACAATGATGCACTTGGCCAAAAAGGGCGTATGCGTTTTTTCCTGAATATATTCAGGAAAAAACGCATACGCCCTTTTTGGCCAACCAAGCAAGCTTGCAAAGGAAATCTGCACTACAATGAAGTCTCACTTCCCCCCGGTCAAAAGGGCCATCTGAAAAAAGTGTAAAATCCAGAAAGGCAGGACAGGCCATGGAGAACTGGGACCCTTGTTATGCTGATGGGCGGGATGAAAATTGCCAACAACCACTCGGGAGAAGTGTATGGTGTTTCCTGAAACATCTAAAAAACAAAGCAACAGAGCCTAGGGCACTGCCACTTATGGTCCTATAGCTTAGGGAAATTAAAATCAAAAAGACACAGCCACCCCAAAGTTTGGAACGGCTCTGTTTACAAGAACCTCGTTTACAGTACAAGTTCAACATCGCAGAAAGTGAAAAATGGATGAAGAACTTGTGGTACTTACGTACAATGCAGTATCACTCAGCAATGAAATCTATGTCATCAGGCCCGTAGCAGCATAATGAGTAGATTCAGGTACGATGATTCTAACTGAAATAAGTCACACAGAAAAAGAAACCTCATAAGATATCACTAATACACGGAATGTAAACTTGGCTACACAGGAACTGAATTCCAAAACAGAACAGGTTCTCAAATTTAGAAAACCAACTTATGCTTGCTTAAGGGGAAAGGTGAGTTGGGTTGCTGCATAAAACCAGAGATTGAAATGAGCACAGATAAAGTTCCTTAAGCCAAATATGGAACAGACAAGAGCTACTCCTTGCTCAATGAAATGGACTCAACACCGCATATTAAACGCCTAAGAATGTACCTGACTAGTAAGTATCTTAAAACCTATGGATTGCTATGTCTCCGAAAGAGAATCAAGCATGTGTACAGGGGCATAAACGCAGCAGTGATAGGATTGGAGAGGTTCGGTGAGCAAATGAAGACCCTTTGAAGTCATATTGCATGGTACCCATTCCACGGGTTTCAACTACCCAGGATTTAGGTATTCTTCCTTCAGCTAAAATATGCATGTGGAACCCAGAGTATGGTCAACCATGTGATCGGGAGACGTGTTCAAATATGTCTCAGTTTTCCTCCCCTGGTACTCGGGTGCAACATTCCAGACGCTTTACTAACACTCTCCCCACTTGGAGTGTCAGCGCCTTTAACCTCCTGTTTGGCACAGTTTGCAATTTCTGCGGAAGATGAACAGGAATAGCAAGAACCAATGAGAGGCTAGCTGGAGGTGTCTGGACGGGCAAATTTAACTCTCATTTCCCAACAGGAAGAGGAAATAACCAAAGGCTCAGCGTGCCGTACCGGAACCAGATTAGGGCCTGAAGCCATCCTGCGGTGTTGCGGCCAGCTCAAAAGAAAGCGAGTTGAAGAAAGGAGCTCAGGGGCACTGTAATTCACAAACCTGCAGAGTTATAAATGACAGCTATCGTCCAAAAATAGACTGAAGTAAGGCTGCCAAGAGGACTTGAAAGCGGGGCAGAATTGCAGGAAACCGATTTCAGGAGGTAGACTGGAATTGCATTGAAAGCATAGGAAAAGAGGCAGAACGTCCACAATGATGCACTTGGCCAAAAAGGGCGTATGCGTTTTTTCCTGAATATATTCAGGAAAAAACGCATACGTCCTTTTTGGCCAACCAAGCAAGCTTGCAAAGGAAATCTGCACTACAATGAAGTCTCACTTCCCCCCGGTCAAAAGGGCCATCTGAAAAAAGTGTAAAATCCAGAAAGGCAGGACAGGCCATGGAGAACTGGGAGCCTTGTTATGCTGATGAGCGGGATGTAAATTGCAAACAACCACTCGGGAGAAGTGTATGGTGTTTCCTGAAACATCTAAAAAACAAAGCAACAGAACCTAGGGCACTTCCACTTATGGTCCTATAGCTTAGGGAAATTAAAATCAAAAAGACACAGCCACCCCAAAGTTTGGAACGGCTCTGTTTACAAGAACCTCGTTTACAGTACAAGTTCAACATCGCAGAAAGTGAAAAATGGATAAAGAAGTTGTGGTATTTACTTACAAAGCAATATCACTCAGCAATGAAATCTGTGTCATCAGGCCCTTAGCAGCACAATGAGTGGATTCAGGTATGATGATTCTAACTGAAATAAGTCACACAGAAAAAGAAACATCATAAGATATCAGTAATACACGGAATGTAAACTTGGCTACACAGGAACTGAATTACAGAACAGAACAGGGTCTCAAATTTAGAAAACCAACTTATGCTTGCTTAAGGGTAAAGGTGAGTTGGGGTGCTGCATAAAACCAGAGATTGAAATGAGCACAGATAAAGTTCCTTAAGCCAAATATGGAATAGACAAGAGCTACTCCTTGCTCAACGAAATGGACTCAACACCGCATATTTAACGCCTAAGAATGTACCTGACTAGTAAGTATCGTAAAACCTATGGATTGCTATGTCTCCGAAAGAGAATCAAGCATGTGTACAGGGGCATAAACGCAGCAGTGATAGGATTGGAGAGGTTCGGTGAGCAAATGAAGACCCTTTGAAGTCATATTGCATGGTTCCCATTACACGGGTCTCAACTCTCCAGATTTAAGGTATTCTTCCTTCAGCTAAAACATGCATGTGGAACCCAAGTATGATCAACCATGTGAACGGGAGACGTGTTCAAATATGTCTCAGTTTTCCTCCCCTGGTACTCGGGTGCAACATTCCAGACGCTTTACTAACACTCTCCCCACTTGGAGAGTCAGCGCCTTTAACCTCCTGTTTGGCCCAGTTTGCAATTTCTGCGGAAGATGAACAGGAATAGCGAGAACCAATGAGAGACTAGCTGGAGGTGTCTGGACGGGCAAATTTAACTCTCATTTCCCACCAGGAAGAGGAAATAACCAAAAGCTCAGCGTGCCGTACCAGAACCAGTTTAGGGCCTGAAGCCATCCTGCGGTGTTGCGGCCAGGTCACAAGAAAGCGAGTTGAAGAAAGGAGCTCAGGGGCACTGTAATTCACAAACCTGCAGACTTATAAATGACAGCTATCGTCCAAAAATAGACTGAAGTAAGGCTGCCAAGAGGACTTGAAAGCGGGGCAGAATTGCAGGAAACCGATTTCAGGAGGTAGACTGGAATTGCATTGAAAGCATAGGAAAAGAGGCAGAACGTCCACAATGATGCACTTGGCCAAAAAGGGCGTATGCGTTTTTTCCTGAATATATTCAGGAAAAAACGCATACGCCCCTTTTGGCCAACCAAGCAAGCTTGCAAAGGAAATCTGCACTACAATGAAGTCTCACTTCCCCCCGGTCAAAAGGGGCATCTGAAAAAAGTGTAAAATCCAGAAAGGCAGGACAGGCCATGGAGAACTGGGAGCCTTGTTATGCTGATGGGCGGGATGTAAATTGCCAACAACCACTCGGGAGAAGTGTATGGTGTTTCCTGAAACATCTAAAAAACAAAGCAACAGAACCTAGGGCACTTCCACTTATGGTCCTATAGCTTAGGGAAATTAAAATAAAAAAGACACAGCCACCCCAAAGTTTGGAACGGCTCTGTTTACAAGAACCTCGTTTACAGTACAAGTTCAACATCGCAGAAAGTGAAAAATGGATAAAGAAGTTGTGGTATTTACTTACAAAGCAATATCACTCAGCAATGAAATCTGTGTCATCAGGCCCTTAGCATCACAATGAGTGGATTCAGGTATGATGATTCTAACTGAAATAAGTCACACAGAAAAAGAAACATCATAAGATATCAGTAATACACGGAATGTAAACTTGGCTACACAGGAACTGAATTACAGAACAGAACAGGGTCTCAAATTTAGAAAACCAACTTATGCTTGCTTAAGGGTAAAGGTGAGTTGGGGTGCTGCATAAAACCAGAGATTGAAATGAGCACAGATAAAGTTCCTTAAGCCAAATATGGAATAGACAAGAGCTACTCCTTGCTCAACGAAATGGACTCAACACCGCATATTAAACGCCTAAGAATGTACCTGACTAGTAAGTATCTTAAAACCTATGGATTGCTATGTCTCCGAAAGAGAATCAAGCATGTGTACAGGGGCATAAACGCAGCAGTGATAGGATTGGAGAGGTTCGGTGAGCAAATGAAGACCCTTTGAAATCATATTGCATGGTACCCATTCCACGGGTTTCAACTACCCAGGTTTAAGGTATTCTTCCTTCAGCTAAAACATGCATGTGGAACCTAGAGTATGATCAACCATGTGATCGGGAGACGTGTTCAAATATGTCTCAGTTTTCCTCCCCTGGAACTCGGGTGCAACATTCCAGACGCTTTACTAACACTCTCCCCACTTGGAGAGTCAGCGCCTTTAACCTCCTGTTTGGCCCAGTTTGCAATTTCTGCAGAAGATGAACAGGAATAGCGAGAACCAATGAGAGACTAGCTGGAGGTGTCTGGACGGGCAAATTTAACTCTCATTTCCCACCAGGAAGAGGAAATAACCAAAGGCTCAGCGTGCCGTACCGGAACCAGATTAGGGCCTGAAGCCATCCTGCGGTGTTGCGGCCAGGTCACAAGAAAGCGAGTTGAAGAAAGGAGCTCAGGGGCACTGTAATTCACAAACCTGCAGAGTTATAAATGACAGCTATCGTCCAAAAATAGACTGAAGTAAGGCTGCCAAGAGGACTTGAAAGCGGGGCAGAATTGCAGGAAACCGATTTCAGGAGGTAGACTGGAATTGCATTGAAAGCATAGGAAAAGAGGCAGAACGTCCACAATGATGCACTTGGCCAAAAAGGGCGTATGCGTTTTTTCCTGAATATATTCAGGAAAAAACGCATACGCCCTTTTTGGCCAACCAAGCAAGCTTGCAAAGGAAATCTGCACTACAATGAAGTCTCACTTCCCCCCGGTCAAAAGGGCCATCTGAAAAAAGTGTAAAATCCAGAAAGGCAGGACAGGCCATGGAGAACTGTGAGCCTTTTTATGCTGATGGGCGGGATGTAAATTGCCAACAACCACTCGGGAGAAGTGTATGGTGTTTCCTGAAACATCTAAAAAACAAAGCAACAGAGCCTAGGGCACTTCCACTTATGGTCCTATAGCTTAGGGAAATTAAAATCAAAAAGACACAGCCACCCCAAAGTTTGGAACGGCTTTGTTTACAAGAACCTCGTTTACAGTACAAGTTCAACATCGCAGAAAGTGAAAAATGGATAAAGAAGTTGTGGTATTTACTTACAAAGCAATATCACTCAGCAATGAAATCTGTGTCATCAGGCCCTTAGCAGCACAATTAGTGGATTCAGGTATGATGATTCTAACTGAAATAAGTCACACAGAAAAAGAAACATCATAAGATATCAGTAATACACGGAATATAAACTTGGCTACACAGGAACTGAATTACAGAACAGAACAGGGTCTCAAATTTAGAAAACCAACTTATGCTTGCTTAAGGGTAAAGGTGAGTTGGGGTGCTGCATAAAACCAGAGATTGAAATGAGCACAGATAAAGTTCCTTAAGCCAAATATGGAATAGACAAGAGCTACTCCTTGCTCAACGAAATGGACTCAACACCCCATATTAAACGCCTAAGAATGTACCAGACTAGTAAGTATCTTAAAACCTATGGATTGCTATGTCTCCGAAAGAGAATCAAGCATGTGTACAGGGGCATAAACGCAGCAGTGATAGGATTGGAGAGGTTCGGTGAGCAAATGAAGACCCTTTGAAGTCATATTGCATGGTACCCATTCCACGGGTTTCAACTACCCAGGTTTAAGGTATTCTTCTTTCAGCTAAAACATGCATGTGGAACCTAGAGTATGATCAACCATGTGATCGGGAGACGTGTTCAAATATGTCTCAGTTTTCCTCCCCTGGTACTCGGGTGCAACATTCCAGACGCTTTACTAACACTCTCCCCACTTGGAGAGTCAGTCCCTTTAACCTCCTGTTTGGCCCAGTTTGCAATTTCTGCGGAAGATGAACAGGAATAGCGAGAACCAATGAGAGGCTAGCTGGAGGTGTCTGGACGGGCAAATTTAACTCTCATTTCCCACCAGGAAGAGGAATTAACCAAAGGCTCAGCATGCCGGGCCGGAACCAGATTAGGGCCTGAAGCCATCCTGTGGTGTTGCGGCCAGGTCACAAGAAAGCGAGTTGAAGATAGGAGCTCAGGGGCACTGTAATTCACAAACCTGCAGAGTTATAAATGACAGCTATCGTCCAAAAATAGACTGAAGTAAGGCTGCCAAGAGGACTTGAAAGCGGGGCAGAATTGCAGGAAACCGATTTCAGGAGGTAGACTGGAATTGCATTGAAAGAATAGGAAAAGAGGCAGAACGTCCACAATGATGCACTTGGCCAAAAAGGGCGTATGCGTTTTTTCCTGAATATATTCAGGAAAAAACGCATACGCCCTTTTTGGCCAACCAAGCAAGCTTGCAAAGGAAATCTGCACTACAATGAAGTCTCACTTCCCCCCGGCCAAAAGGGCCATCTGAAAAAAGTGTAAAATCCAGAAAGGCAACAGGCCATTGAGAACTGGGAGCCTTGTTATGCTGATGGGCGGGATGTAAATTGCCAACAGACACCTGGGAGAAGTGTATGGTGTTTCCTGAAACATCTAAAAAACAAAGCAACAGAGCCTAGGGCACTTCCACTTATGGTCCTATAGCTTAGGGAAATTAAAATCAAAAAGACACAGCCACCCCAATGTTTGGAACGGCTCTGTTTACAAGAACCTCGTTTACAGTACAAGTTCAACATCGCAGAAAGTGAAAAATGGATAAAGAAGTTGTGGTATTTACTTACAAAGCAATATCACGCAGCAATGAAATCTGTGTCATCAGGCCCTTAGCAGCACAATGAGTGGATTCAGGTATGATGATTCTAACTGAAATAAGTCACACAGAAAAAGAAACATCATAAGATATCAGTAATACACGGAATGGAAACTTGGCTACACAGGAACTGAATTACAGAACAGAACAGGGTCTCAAATTTAGAAAACCAACTTATTCTTGCTTAAGGGTAAAGGTGAGTTGGGGTGCTGCATAAAACCAGAGATTGAAATGAGCACAGATAAAGTTCCTTAAGCCAAATATGGAATAGACAAGAGCTACTCCTTGCTCAACGAAATGGACTCAACACCCCATATTAAACGCCTAAGAATGTACCTGACTAGTAAGTATCTTAAAACCTATGGATTGCTATGTCTCCGAAAGAGAATCAAGCATGTGTACAGGGGCATAAACGCAGCAGTGATAGGATTGGAGAGGTTCGGTGAGCAAATGAAGACCCTTTGAAGTCATATTGCATGGTACCCATTCCACGGGTTTCAACTACCCAGGTTTAAGGTATTCTTCCTTCAGCTAAAACATGCATGTGGAACCTAGAGTATGATCAACCATGTGATCGGGAGACGTGTTCAAATATGTCTCAGTTTTCCTCCCTTGGTACTCGGGTGCAACATTCCAGACGCTTTACTAACACTCTCCCCACTTGGAGAGTCAGTCCCTTTAACCTCCTGTTTGGCCCAGTTTGCAATTTCTGCGGAAGATGAACAGGAATAGCGAGAACCAATGAGAGGCTAGCTGGAGGTGTCTGGACGGGCAAATTTAACTCTCATTTCCCACCAGGAAGAGGAATTAACCAAAGGCTCAGCATGCCGGTCCGGAACCAGATTAGGGCCTGAAGCCATCCTGCGGTGTTGCGGCCAGGTCACAAGAAAGCGAGTTGAAGAAAGGAGCTCAGGGGCACTGTAATTCACAAACCTGCAGACTTATAAATGACAGCTATCGTCCAAAAATAGACTGAAGTAAGGCTGCCAAGAGGACTTGAAAGCGGGGCAGAATTGCAGGAAACCGATTTCAGGAGGTAGACTGGAATTGCATTGAAAGCATAGGAAAAGAGGCAGAACGTCCACAATGATGCACTTGGCCAAAAAGGGCGTATGCGTTTTTTCCTGAATATATTCAGGAAAAAACGCATACGCCCTTTTTGGCCAACCAAGCAAGCTTGCAAAGGAAATCTGCACTACAATGAAGTCTCACTTCCCCCCGGCCAAAAGGGCCATCTGAAAAAAGTGTAAAATCCAGAAAGGCAACAGGCCATTGAGAACTGGGAGCCTTGTTATGCTGATGGGCGGGATGTAAATTGCCAACAGACACCTGGGAGAAGTGTATGGTGTTTCCTGAAACATCTAAAAAACAAAGCAACAGAGCCTAGGGCACTTCCACTTATGGTCCTATAGCTTAGGGAAATTAAAATCAAAAAGACACAGCCACCCCAATGTTTGGAACGGCTCTGTTTACAAGAACCTCGTTTACAGTACAAGTTCAACATCGCAGAAAGTGAAAAATGGATAAAGAAGTTGTGGTATTTACTTACAAAGCAATATCACGCAGCAATGAAATCTGTGTCATCAGGCCCTTAGCAGCACAATGAGTGGATTCAGGTATGATGATTCTAACTGAAATAAGTCACACAGAAAAAGAAACATCATAAGATATCAGTAATACACGGAATGGAAACTTGGCTACACAGGAACTGAATTACAGAACAGAACAGGGTCTCAAATTTAGAAAACCAACTTATTCTTGCTTAAGGGTAAAGGTGAGTTGGGGTGCTGCATAAAACCAGAGATTGAAATGAGCACAGATAAAGTTCCTTAAGCCAAATATGGAATAGACAAGAGCTACTCCTTGCTCAACGAAATGGACTCAACACCCCATATTAAACGCCTAAGAATGTACCTGACTAGTAAGTATCTCAAAACCTATGGATTGCTATGTCTCCGAAAGAGAATCAAGCATGTGTACAGGGGCATAAACGCAGCAGTGATAGGATTGGAGAGGTTCGGTGAGCAAATGAAGACCCTTTGAAGTCATATTGCATGGTACCCATTCCACGGGTTTCAACTACCCAGGTTTAAGGTATTCTTCCTTCAGCTAAAACATGCATGTGGAACCTAGAGTATGATCAACCATGTGATCGGGAGACGTGTTCAAATATGTCTCAGTTTTCCTCCCCTGGTACTCGGGTGCAACATTCCAGACGCTTTACTAACACTCTCCCCACTTGGAGAGTCAGTCCCTTTAACCTCCTGTTTGGCCCAGTTTGCAATTTCTGCGGAAGATGAACAGGAATAGCGAGAACCAATGAGAGGCTAGCTGGAGGTGTCTGGACGGGCAAATTTAACTCTCATTTCCCACCAGGAAGTGGAATTAACCAAAGGCTCAGCATGCCGGGCCGGAACCAGATTAGGGCCTGAAGCCATCCTGCGGTGTTGCGGCCAGGTCACAAGAAAGCGAGTTGAAGAAAGGAGCACAGGGGCACTGTAATTCACAAACCTGCAGAGTTATAAATGACAGCTATCGTCCAAAAATAGACTGAAGTAAGGCTGCCAAGAGGACTTGAAAGCGGGGCAGAATTGCAGGACACCGATTTCAAGAGGTAGACTGGAATTGCACTGAAAGCATAGGAAAAGAGGCAGAACGTCCACAATGATGCACTTGGCCAAAAAGGGCGTATGCGTTTTTTCCTGAATATATTCAGGAAAAAACGCATACGCCCTTTTTGGCCAACCAAGCAAGCTTGCAAAGGAAATCTGCACTACAATGAAGTCTCACTTCCCCCCGGTCAAAAGGGCCATCTGAAAAAAGTGTAAAATCCAGAAAGGCAGGACAGGCCATGGAGAACTGGGAGCCTTGTTATGCTGATGGGCGGGATGTAAATTGCCAACAGACATTCGGGAGAAGTGTATGGTGTTTCCTGAAACATCTAAAAAACAAAGCAACAGAGCCTAGGGCACTGCCACTTATGGTCCTATAGCTTAGGGAAATTAAAATCAAAAAGACACAGCCACCCCAAAGTTTGGGACGCCTCTGTTTACAAGAACCTCGTTTACAGTACAAGTTCAACATCGCAGAAAGTGAAAAATGGATAAAGAAGTTGTGGTATTTACTTACAAAGCAATATCACTCAGCAATGAAATCTATGTCATCAGGCCCTTAGCATCACAATGAGTGGATTCAGGTATGATGATTCTAACTGAAATAAGTCACACAGAAAAAGAAACATCATAAGATATCAGTAATACACGGAATGTAAACTTGGCTACACAGGAACTGAATTACAGAACAGAACAGGGTCTCAAATTTAGAAAACCAACTTATGCTTGCTTAAGGGTAAAGGTGAGTTGGGGTGCTGCATAAAACCAGAGATTGAAATGAGCACAGATAAAGTTCCTTAAGCCAAATATGGAATACACAAGAGCTACTCCTTGCTCAACGAAATGGACTCAACACCCCATATTAAACGCCTAAGAATGTACCTGACTAGTAAGTATCTTAAAACCTATGGATTGCTATGTCTCCGAAAGAGAATCAAGCATGTGTACAGGGGCATAAACGCAGCAGTGATAGGATTGGAGAGGTTCGGTGAGCAAATGAAGACCCTTTGAAGTCATATTGCATGGTACCCATTCCACGGGTTTCAACTACCCAGGTTTAAGGTATTCTTCCTTCAGCTAAAACATGCATGTGGAACCTAGAGTATGATCAACCATGTGATCGGGAGACGTGTTCAAATATGTCTCAGTTTTCCTCCCCTGGTACTCGGGTGCAACATTCCAGACGCTTTACTAACACTCTCCCCACTTGGAGAGTCAGTCCCTTTAACCTCCTGTTTGGCCCAGTTTGCAATTTCTGCGGAAGATGAACAGGAATAGCGAGAACCAATGAGAGACTAGCTGGAGGTGTCTGGACGGGCAAATTTAACTCTCATTTCCCACCAGGAAGAGGAAATAACCAAAGGCTCAGCGTGCCGTGCCAGAACCAGATTAGGGCCTGAAGCCATCCTGCGGTGTTGCGGCCAGGTCACAAGAAAGCGAGTTGAAGAAAGGAGCTCAGGGGCACTGTAATTCACAAACCTGCAGAGTTATAAATGACAGCTATCGTCCAAAAATAGACTGAAGTAAGGCTGCCAAGAGGACTTGAAAGCGGGGCAGAATTGCAGGAAACCGATTTCAGGAGGTAGACTGGAATTGCATTGAAAGCATAGGAAAAGAGGCAGAACGTCCACAATGATGCACTTGGCCAAAAAGGGCATATGCGTTTTTTCCTGAATATATTCAGGAAAAAACGCATACGCCCTTTTTGGCCAACCAAGCAAGCTTGCAAAGGAAATCTGCACTACAATGAAGTCTCACTTCCCCCCGGTCAAAAGGGCCATCTGAAAAAAGTGTAAAATCCAGAAAGGCAGGACAGGTCATGGAGAACTGGGAGCCTTGTTATGCTGATGGGTGGGATGTAAATTGCCAACAGACACTTGGGAGAAGTGTATGGTGTTTCCTGAAACATCTAAAAAACAAAGCAACAGAGCCTAGGGCACTTCCACTTATGGTCCTATAGATTAGGGAAATTAAAATAAAAAAGACACAGCCACCCCAAAGTTTGGAACGGCTCTGTTTACAAGAACCTCGTTTACAGTACAAGTTCAACATCGCAGAAAGTGAAAAATGGATAAAGAAGTTGTGGTATTTACTTACAAAGCAATATCACTCAGCAATGAAATCTGTGTCATCAGGCCCGGAGCAGCACAATGAGTGGATTCAGGTATGATGATTCTAACTGAAATAAGTCACACAGAAAAAGAAACATCATAAGATATCAGTAATACACGGAATGGAAACTTGGCTACACAGGAACTGAATTACAGAACAGAACAGGGTCTCAAATTTAGAAAACCAACTTATGCTTGCTTAAGGGTAAAGGTGAGTTGGGGTGCTGCATAAAACCAGAGATTGAAATGAGCACAGATAAAGTTCCTTAAGCCAAATATGGAATAGACAAGAGCTACTCCTTGCTCAACGAAATGGACTCAACACCCCATATTAAACGCCTAAGAATGTACCTGACTAGTAAGTATCTTAAAACCTATGGATTGCTATGTCTCCGAAAGAGAATCAAGCATGTGTACAGGGGCATAAACGCAGCAGTGATAGGATTGGAGAGGTTCGGTGAGCAAATGAAGACCCTTTGAAGTCATATTGCATGGTACCCATTCCACGGGTTTCAACTACCCAGGTTTAAGGTATTCTTCCTTCAGCTAAAACATGCATGTGGAACCTAGAGTATGATCAACCATGTGATCGGGAGACGTGTTCAAATATGTCTCAGTTTTCCTCCCCTGGTACTCGGGTGCAACATTCCAGACGCTTTACTAACACTCTCCCCACTTGGAGAGTCAGTCCCTTTAACCTCCTGTTTGGCCCAGTTTGCAATTTCTGTGGAAGATGAACACGAATAGCGAGAACCAATGAGAGGCTAGCTGGAGGTGTCTGGACGGGCAAATTTAACTCTCATTTCCCACCAGGAAGAGGAATTAACCAAAGGCTCAGCATGCCGGGCCGGAACAAGATTAGGGCCTGAAGCCATCCTGCGGTGTTGCGGCCAGGTCACAAGAAAGCGAGTTGAAGAAAGGAGCTCAGGGGCACTGTAATTCACAAACCTGCGGAGTTATAAATGACAGCTATCGTCCAAAAATAGACTGAAGTAAGGCTGCCAAGAGGACTTGAAAGCGGGGCAGAATTGCAGGAAACCGATTTCAGGAGGTAGACTGGAATTGCATTGAAAGCATAGGAAAAGAGGCAGAACGTCCACAATGATGCACTTGGCCAAAAAGGGCGTATGCGTTTTTTCCTGAATATATTCAGGAAAAAACGCATACGCCCTTTTTGGCCAACCAAGCAAGCTTGCAAAGGAAATCTGCACTACAATGAAGTCTCACTTCCCCCCGGCCAAAAGGGCCATCTGAAAAAAGTGTAAAATCCAGAAAGGCAACAGGCCATTGAGAACTGGGAGCCTTGTTATGCTGATGGGCGGGATGTAAATTGCCAACAGACACTTGGGAGAAGTGTATGGTGTTTCCTGAAACATCTAAAAAACAAAGCAACAGAGCCTAGGGCACTTCCATTTATGGTCCTATAGCTTAGGGAAATTAAAATCAAAAAGACACAGCCACCCCAAAGTTTGGAACGGCTCTGTTTACAAGAACCTCGTTTACAGTACAAGTTCAACATTGCAGAAAGTGAAAAATGGATAAAGAAGTTGTGGTATTTACTTACAAAGCAATATCACTCAGCAATGAAATCTGTGACATCAGGCCCTTAGCAGCACAATGAGTGGATTCAGGTATGATGATTCTAAGTGAAATAAGTCACACAGAAAAAGAAACATCATAAGATATCAGTAATACACGGAATGTAAACTTGGCTACACAGGAACTGAATTACAGAACAGAACAGGGTCTCAAATTTAGAAAACCAACTTATTCTTGCTTAAGGGTAAATGTGAGTTGGGGTGCTGCATAAAAACAGAGATTGAAATGAGCACAGATAAAGTTCCTTAAGCCAAATATGGAATAGACAAGAGCTACTCCTTGCTCAACGAAATTGACTCAACACCCCATATTAAACGCCTAAGAATGTACCTGACTAGTAAGTATCTTAAAACCTATGGATTGCTATGTCTCCGAAAGAGAATCAAGCATGTGTACAGGGGCATAAACGCAGCAGTGATAGGATTGGAGAGGTTCGGTGAGCAAATGAAGACCCTTTGAAGTCATATTGCATGGTACCCATTCCACGGGTTTCAACTACCCAGGTTTAAGGTATTCTTCCTTCAGCTAAAACATGCATGTGGAACCTAGAGTATGATCAACCATGTGATCGGGAGACGTGTTCAAATATGTCTCAGTTTTCCTCCCCTGGTACTCGGGTGCAACATTCCAGACGCTTTACTAACACTCTCCCCACTTGGAGAGTCAGTCCCTTTAACCTCCTGTTTGGCCCAGTTTGCAATTTCTGCGGAAGATGAACAGGAATAGCGAGAACCAATGAGAGACTAGCTGGAGGTGTCTGGACGGGCAAATTTAACTCTCATTTCCCACCAGGAAGAGGAAATAACCAAAGGCTCAGCGTGCCGTGCCGGAACCAGATTAGGGCCTGAAGCCATCCTGCGGTGTTGCGGCCAGGTCACAAGAAAGCGAGTTGAAGAAAGGAGCTCAGGGGCACTGTAATTCACAAACCTGCAGAGTTATAAATGACAGCTATCGTCCAAAAATAGACTGAAGTAAGGCTGCCAAGAGGACTTGAAAGCGGGGCAGAATTGCAGGAAACCGATTTCAGGAGGTAGACTGGAATTGCATTGAAAGCATAGGAAAAGAGGCAGAACGTCCACAATGATGCACTTGGCCAAAAAGGGCGTATGCGTTTTTTCCTGAATATATTCAGGAAAAAACGCATACGCCCTTTTTGGCCAACCAAGCAAGCTTGCAAAGGAAATCTGCACTACAATGAAGTCTCACTTCCCCCCGCTCAAAAGGGCCATCTGAAAAAACTGTAAAATCCAGAAAGGCAGGACAGGCCATGGAGAACTGGGAGCCTTGTTATGCTGATGGGCGGGATGTAAATTGCCAACAGACACTCGGGAGAAGTGTATGGTGTTTCCTGAAACATCTAAAAAACAAAGCAGCAGAGCCTAGGGCACTGCCACTTATGGTCCTATAGCTTAGGGAAATTAAAATCAAAAAGACACAGCCACCCCAAAGTTTGGGACGCCTCTGTTTACAAGAACCTCGTTTACAGTACAAGTTCAACATCGCAGAAAGTGAAAAATGGATAAAGAAGTTGTGGTATTTACTTACAAAGCAATATCACTCAGCAATGAAATCTATGTCATCAGGCCCTTAGCATCACAATGAGTGGATTCAGGTATGATGATTCTAACTGAAATAAGTCACACAGAAAAAGAAACATCATAAGATATCAGTAATACACGGAATGTAAACTTGGCTACACAGGAACTGAATTACAGAACAGAACAGGGTCTCAAATTTAGAAAACCAACTTATGCTTGCTTAAGGGTAAAGGTGAGTTGGGGTGCTGCATAAAACCAGAGATTGAAATGAGCACAGATAAAGTTCCTTAAGCCAAATATGGAATAGACAAGAGCTACTCCTTGCTCAACGAAATTGACTCAACACCGCATATTAAACGTCTAAGAATGTACCTGACTAGTAAGTATCTTAAAACCTATGGATTGCTATGTCTCCGAAAGAGAATCAAGCATGTGTACAGGGGCATAAACGCAGCAGTGATAGGATTGGAGAGGTTCGGTGAGCAAATGAAGACCCTTTGAAGTCATATTGCATGGTACCCATTCCACGGGTTTCAACTACCCAGGTTTAAGGTATTCTTCCTTCAGCTAAAACATGCATGTGGAACCTAGAGTATGATCAACCATGTGATCGGTAGACGTGTTCAAATATGTCTCAGTTTTCCTCCCCTGGTACTCGGGTGCAACATTCCAGACGCTTTACTAACACTCTCCCCACTTGGAGAGTCAGTCCCTTTAACCTCCTGTTTGGCCCAGTTTGCAATTTCTGCGGAAGATGAACAGGAATAGCGAGAACCAATGAGAGGCTAGCTGGAGGTGTCTGGACGGGCAAATTTAACTCTCATTTCCCACCAGGAAGAGGAATTAACCAAAGGCTCAGCATGCCGGGCCGAAACCTGATTAGGGCCTGAAGCCATCCTGCGGTGTTGCGGCCAGGTCACAAGAAAGCGAGTTGAAGAAAGGAGCTCAGGGGCACTGTAATTCACAAACCTGCAGAGTTATAAATGACAGCTATCATCCAAAAATAGACTGAAGTAAGGCTGCCAAGAGGACTTGAAAGCGGGGCAGAATTGCAGGAAACCGATTTCAGGAGGTAGACTGCAATTGCATTGAAAGCATAGGAAAAGAGGCAGAACGTCCACAATGATGCACTTGGCTAAAAAGGGCGTATGCGTTTTTTCCTGAATATATTCAGGAAAAAACGCATACGCCCTTTTTGGCCAACCAAGCAAGCTTGCAAAGGAAATCTGCACTACAATGAAGTCTCACTTCCCCCCGGTCAAAAGGGCCATCTGAAAAAAGTGTAAAATCCAGAAAGGCAGGACAGGCCATGGAGAACTGGGAGCCTTGTTATGCTGATGGGCGGGATGTAAATTGCCAACAGACACTCGGGAGAAGTGTATGGTGTTTCCTGAAACATCTAAAAAACAAAGCAACAGAGCCTAGGGCACTGCCACTTATGGTCCTATAGCTTAGGGAAATTAAAATCAAAAAGACACAGCCACCCCAAAGTTTGGAACGGCTCTGTTTACAAGAACCTCGTTTACAGTACAAGTTCAACATCGCAGAAAGTGAAAAATGGATAAAGAAGTTGTGGTATTTACTTACAAAGCAATATCACTCAGCAATGAAATCTATGTCATCAGGCCCTTAGCATCACAATGAGTGGATTCAGGTATGATGATTCTAACTGAAATAAGTCACACAGAAAAAGAAACATCATAAGATATCAGTAATACACGGAATGTAAACTTGGCTACACAGGAACTGAATTACAGAACAGAACAGGGTCTCAAATTTAGAAAACCAACTTATGCTTGCTTAAGGGTAAAGGTGAGTTGGGGTGCTGCATAAAACCAGAGATTGAAATGAGCACAGATAAAGTTCCTTAAGTCAAATATGGAATAGACAAGAGCTACTCCTTGCTCAATGAAATGGACTCAACACCGCATATTAAACGCCTAAGAATGTACCTGACTAGTAAGTATCGTAAAACCTATGGATTGCTATGTCTCCGAAAGAGAATCAAGCATGTGTACAGGGGCATAAACGCAGCAGTGATAGGATTGGAGAGGGGCGGTGAGCAAATGAAGACCCTTTGAAGTCATATTGCATGGTACCCATTCCACGGGTTTCAACTACCCAGGTTTAAGGTATTCTTCCTTCAGCTAAAACATGCATGTGGAACCTAGAGTATGATCAACCATGTGATCGGGAGACGTGTTCAAATATGTCTCAGTTTTCCTCCCCTGGTACTCGGGTGCAACATTCCAGACGCTTTACTAACACTCTCCCCACTTGGAGAGTCAGTCCCTTTAACCTCCTGTTTGGCCCAGTTTGCAATTTCTGCGGAAGATGAACAGGAATAGCGAGAACCAATGAGAGGCTAGCTGGAGGTGTCTGGATGGGCAAATTTAACTCTCATTTCCCACCAGGAAGAGGAATTAACCAAAGGCTCAGCATTCCGGGCCGGAACCTGATTAGGGCCTGAAGCCATCCTGCGGTGTTGCGGCCAGGTCACAAGAAAGCGAGTTGAAGAAAGGAGCTCAGGGGCACTGTAATTCACAAACCTGCAGAGTTATAAATGACAGCTATCGTCCAAAAATAGACTGAAGTAAGGCTGCCAAGAGGACTTGAAAGCGGGGCAGAATTGCAGGAAACCGATTTCAGGAGGTAGACTGGAATTTCATTGAAAGCATAGGAAAAGAGGCAGAACGTCCACAATGATGCACTTGGCCAAAAAGGGCGTATGCGTTTTTTCCTGAATATATTCAGGAAAAAACGCATACGCCCTTTTTGGCCAACCAAGCAAGCTTGCAAAGGAAATCTGCACTACAATGAAGTCTCACTTCCCCCCGGTCAAAAGGGCCATCTGAAAAAAGTGTAAAATCCAGAAAGGCAGGACAGGCCATGGAGAACTGGGAGCCTTGTTATGCTGATGTGCGGGATGTAAATTGCCAACAGACACTCGGGAGAAGTGTATGGTGTTACCTGAAACATCTAAAAAACAAAGCAACAGAGCCTAGGGCACTGCCACTTATGGTCCTATAGCTTAGGGAAATTAAAATCAAAACGACACAGCCACCCCAAAGTTTGGGACACCTCTGTTTACAAGAACCTCGTTTACAGTACAAGTTCAACATCGCAGAAAGTGAAAAATGGATAAAGAAGTTGTGGTATTTACTTACAAAGCAATATCACTCAGCAATGAAATCTATGTCATCAGGCCCTTAGCATCAAAATGAGTGGATTCAGGTATGATGATTCTAACTGAAATAAGTCACACAGAAAAAGAAACATCATAAGATATCAGTAATACATGGAATGTAAACTTGGCTACACAGGAACTGAATTACAGAACAGAACAGGGTCTCAAATTTAGAAAACCAACTTATGCTTGCTTAAGGGTAAAGGTGAGTTGGGGTGCTGCATAAAACCAGAGATTGAAATGAGCACAGATAAAGTTCCTTAAGTCAAATATGGAATAGACAAGAGCTACTCCTTGCTCAACGAAATGGACTCAACACCGCATATTAAACGCCTAAGAATGTACCTGACTAGTAAGTATCGTAAAACCTATGGATTGCTATGTCTCCAAAAGAGAATCAAGCATGTGTACAGGGGCATAAACGCAGCAGTGATAGGATTGGAGAGGTTCGGTGAGCAAATGAAGACCCTTTGAAGTCATATTGAATGGTACCCATTACACGAGTCTCAACTCTCCAGGTTTAAGGTATTCTTCCTTCAGCTAAAACATGCATGTGGAACCCAAGTATGATCAACCATGTGAACGGGAGACGTGTTCAAATATGTCTCAGTTTTCCTCCCCTGGTACTCGGGTGCAACATTCCAGACGCTTTACTAACACTCTCCCCACTTGGAGAGTCAGCGCCTTTAACCTCCTGTTTGGCCCAGTTTGCAATTTCTGCGGAAGATGAACAGGAATAGCGAGAACCAATGAGAGGCTAGCTGGAGGTGTCTGGACGGGCAAATTTAACTCTCATTTCCCACCATGAAGAGGAAATAACCAAAGGCTCAGCGTGCCGTGCCGGAACCAGATTAGGGCCTGAAGCCATCCTGCGGTGTTGCGGCCAGCTCAAAAGAAAGCGAGTTGAAGAAAGGAGCTCAGGGGCACTGTAATTCACAAACCTGCAGAGTTATAAATGACAGCTATCGTCCAAAAATAGACTGAAGTAAGGCTGCCAAGAGGACTTGAAAGAGGGGCAGAATTGCAGGAAACCGATTTCAGGAGGTAGACTGGAATTGCATTGAAAGCATAGGAAAAGAGGCAGAACGTCCACAATGATGCACTTGGCCAAAAAGGGCGTATGCGTTTTTTCCTGAATATATTCAGGAAAAAACGCATACGCCCTTTTTGGCCAACCAAGCAAGCTTGCAAAGGAAATCTGCACTACAATGAAGTCTCACTTCCCCCCGGTCAAAAGGGCCATCTGAAAAAAGTGTAAAATCCAGAAAGGCAGGACAGGCCATGGAGAACTGGGAGCCTTGTTATGCTGATGGGCGGGATGTAAATTGCCAACAACCACTCGGAAGAAGTGTATGGTGTTTCCTGAAACATCTAAAAAACAAAGCAACAGAACCTAGGGCACTTCCACTTATGGTCCTATAGCTTAGGGAAATTAAAATCAAAAAGACACAGCCACCCCAAAGTTTGGAACGGCTCTGTTTACAAGAACCTCGTTTACAGTACAAGTTCAACATCGCAGAAAGTGAAAAATGGATAAAGAAGTTGTGGTATTTACTTACAAAGCAATATCACTCAGCAATGAAATCTGTGTCATCAGGCCCTTAGCAGCACAATGAGTGGATTCAGGTATGATGATTCTAACTGAAGTAAGTCACACAGAAAAAGAAACATCATAAGATATCAGTAATACACGGAATGTAAACTTGGCTACACAGGAACTGAATTACAGAACAGAACAGGGTCTCAAATTTAGAAAACCAACTTATGCTTGCTTAAGGGTAAAGGTGAGTTGGGGTGCTGCATAAAACCAGAGATTGAAATGAGCACAGATAAAGTTCCTTAAGCCAAATATGGAATAGACAAGAGCTACTCCTTGCTCAACGAAATGGACTCAACACCGCATATTAAACGCCTAAGAATGTACCTGACTTGTAAGTATCTTAAAACCTATGGATTGCTATGTCTCCGAAAGAGAATCAAGCATGTGTACAGGGGCATAAACGCAGCAGTGATAGGATTGGAGAGGTTCGGTGAGCAAATGAAGACCCTTTGAAGTCATATTGCATGGTACCCATTACACGGGTCTTAACTCTCCAGGTTTAAGGTATTCTTCCTTCAGCTAAAACATGCATGTGGAACCCAAGTATGATCAACCATGTGAACGGGAGACGTGTTCAAATATGTCTCAGTTCTCCTCCCCTGGTACTCGGGTGCAACATTCCAGACGCTTTACTAACACTCTCCCCACTTGGAGAGTCAGTCCCTTTAACCTCCTGTTTGGCCCAGTTTGCAATTTCTGCGGAAGATGAACAGGAATAGCGAGAACCAATGAGAGGCTAGCTGGAGGTGTCTGGATGGGCAAATTTAACTCTCATTTCCCACCAGGAAGAGGAATTAACCAAAGGCTCAGCATTCCGGGCCGGAACCTGATTAGGGCCTGAAGCCATCCTGTGGTGTTGCGGCCAGGTCACAAGAAAGCGAGTTGAAGAAAGGAGCTCAGGGGCACTGTAATTCACAAACCTGCAGAGTTATAAATGACAGCTATCATCCAAAAATAGACTGAAGTAAGGCTGCCAAGAGGACTTGAAAGCGGGGCAGAATTGCAGGAAACCGATTTCAGGAGGTAGACTGGAATTGCATTGAAAGCATAGGAAAAGAGGCAGAACGTCCACAATGATGCACTTGGCCAAAAAGGGCGTATGCGTTTTTTCCTGAATATATTCAGGAAAAAACGCATACGCCCTTTTTGGCCAACCAAGCAAGCTTGCAAAGGAAATCTGCACTACAATGAAGTCTCACTTCCCCCCGGCCAAAAGGGCCATCTGAAAAAAGTGTAAAATCCAGAAAGGCAACAGGCAATTGAGAACTGGGAGCCTTGTTATGCTGATGTGCGGGATGTAAATTGCCAACAGACACTTGGGAGAAGTGTATGGTGTTTCCTGAAACATCTAAAAAACAAAGCAACAGAGCCTAGGGCACTGCCACTTATGGTCCTATAGCTTAGGGAAATTAAAATCAAAAAGACACAGCCACCCCAAAGTTTGGGACGCCTCTGTTTACAAGAACCTCGTTTACAGTACAAGTTCAACATCGCAGAAAGTGAAAAATGGATAAAGAAGTTGTGGTATTCACTTACAAAGCAATATCACTCAGCAATGAAATCTATGTCATCAGGCCCTTAGCAGCACAATGAGTGGATTCAGGTATGATGATTCTAACTGAAATAAGTCACACAGAAAAAGAAACATCATAAGATATCAGTAATACACGGAATGCAAACTTGGCTACACAGGAACTGAATTACAGAACAGAACAGGGTCTCAAATTTAGAAAAACATCTTATGCTTGCTTAAGGGTAAAGGTGAGTTGGGGTGCTGCATAAAACCAGAGATTGAAATGAGCACAGATAAAGTTCCTTAAGCCAAATATGGAATAGACAAGAGCTACTCCTTGCTCAACGAAATGGACTCAACACCGCATATTAAACGCCTAAGAATGTACCTGACTAGTAAGTATCTTAAAACCTATGGATTGCTATGTCTCCGAAAGAGAATCAAGCATGTGTACAGGGGCATAAACGCAGCAGTGATAGGATTGGAGAGGTTCGGTGAGCAAATGAAGACCCTTTGAAGTCATATTGCATGGTACCCATTCCACGGGTTTCAACTACCCAGGTTTAAGGTATTCTTCCTTCAGCTAAAACATGCATGTGGAACCTAGAGTATGATCAACCATGTGATCGGGAGACGTGTTCAAATATGTCTCAGTTTTCCTCCCCTGGTACTCGGGTGCAACATTCCAGACGCTTTACTAACACTCTCCCCACTTGGAGAGTCAATCCCTTTAACCTCCTGTTTGGCCCAGTTTGCAATTTCTGCGGAAGATGAACAGGAATAGCGAGAACCAATGAGAGGCTAGCTGGAGGTGTCTGGACGGGCAAATTTAACTCTCATTTCCCACCAGGAAGAGGAATTAACCAAAGGCTCAGCATGCCGGGCCGGAACCTGATTAGGGCCTGAAGCCATCCTGCGGTGTTGCGGCCAGGTCACAAGAAAGCGAGTTGAAGAAAGGAGCTCAGGGGCACTGTAATTCACAAACCTGCAGAGTTATAAATGACAGCTATCATCCAAAAATAGACTGAAGTAAGGCTGCCAAGAGGACTTGAAAGCGGGGCAGAATTGCAGGAAACCGATTTCAGGAGGTAGACTGGAATTGCATTGAAAGCATAGGAAAAGAGGCAGAACGTCCACAATGATGCACTTGGCTAAAAAGGGCGTATGCGTTTTTTCCTGAATATATTCAGGAAAAAACGCATACGCCCTTTTTGGCCAACCAAGCAAGCTTGCAAAGGAAATCTGCACTACAATGAAGTCTCACTTCCCCCCGGTCAAAAGGGTCATCTGAAAAAAGTGTAAAATCCAGAAAGGCAGGACAGGCCATGGAGAACTGGGAGCCTTGTTATGCTGATGGGCGGGATGTAAATTGCCAACAGACACTCGGGAGAAGTGTATGGTGTTTCCTGAAACATCTAAAAAACAAAGCAACAGAGCCTAGGGCACTGCCACTTATGGTCCTATAGCTTAGGGAAATTAAAATCAAAAAGACACAGCCACCCCAAAGTTTGGAACGGCTCTGTTTACAAGAACCTCGTTTACAGTACAAGTTCAACATCGCAGAAAGTGAAAAATGGATAAAGAAGTTGTGGTATTTACTTACAAAGCAATATCACTCAGCAATGAAATCTATGTCATCAGGCCCTTAGCATCACAATGAGTGGATTCAGGTATGATGATTCTAACTGAAATAAGTCACACAGAAAAAGAAACATCATAAGATATCAGTAATACACGGAATGTAAACTTGGTTACACAGGAACTGAATTACAGAACAGAACAGGGTCTCAAATTTAGAAAACCAACTTATGCTTGCTTAAGGGTAAAGGTGAGTTGGGGTGCTGCATAAAACCAGAGATTGAAATGAGCACAGATAAAGTTCCTTAAGTCAAATATGGAATAGACAAGAGCTACTCCTTGCTCAATGAAATGGACTCAACACCGCATATTAAACGCCTAAGAATGTACCTGACTAGTAAGTATCGTAAAACCTATGGATTGCTAAGTCTCCGAAAGAGAATCAAGCATGTGTACAGGGGCATAAACGCAGCAGTGATAGGATTGGAGAGGGGCGGTGAGCAAATGAAGACCCTTTGAAGTCATATTGCATGGTACCCATTCCACGGGTTTCAACTACCCAGGTTTAAGGTATTCTTCCTTCAGCTAAAACATGCATGTGGAACCTAGAGTATGATCAACCTTGTGATCGGGAGACATGTTCAAATATGTCTCAGTTTTCCTCCCCTGGTACTCGGGTGCAACATTCCAGACGCTTTACTAACACTCTCCCCACTTGGAGAGTCAGTCCCTTTAACCTCCTGTTTGGCCCAGTTTGCAATTTCTGCGGAAGATGAACAGGAATAGCGAGAACCAATGAGAGGCTAGCTGGAGGTGTCTGGACGGGCAAATTTAACTCTCATTTCCCACCAGGAAGAGGAATTAACCAAAGGCTCAGCATGCCGGGCCGGAACCTGATTAGGGCCTGAAGCCATCCTGCGGTGTTGCGGCCAGGTCACAAGAAAGCGAGTTGAAGAAAGGAGCTCAGGGGCACTGTAATTCACAAACCTGCAGAGTTATAAATGACAGCTATCATCCAAAAATAGACTGAAGTAAGGCTGCCAAGAGGACTTGAAAGCGGGGCAGAATTGCAGGAAACCGATTTCAGGAGGTAGACTGGAATTGCATTGAAAGCATAGGAAAAGAGGCAGAACGTCCACAATGATGCACTTGGCTAAAAAGGGCGTATGCGTTTTTTCCTGAATATATTCAGGAAAAAACGCATACGCCCTTTTTGGCCAACCAAGCAAGCTTGCAAAGGAAATCTGCACTACAATGAAGTCTCACTTCCCCCCGGTCAAAAGGGTCATCTGAAAAAAGTGTAAAATCCAGAAAGGCAGGACAGGCCATGGAGAACTGGGAGCCTTGTTATGCTGATGTGCGGGATGTAAATTGCCAACAGACACTCGGGAGAAGTGTATGGTGTTTCCTGAAACATCTAAAAAACAAAGCAACAGAGCCTAGGGCACTGCCACTTATGGTCCTATAGCTTAGGGAAATTAAAATCAAAAAGACACAGCCACCCCAAAGTTTGGAACGGCTCTGTTTACAAGAACCTCGTTTACAGTACAAGTTCAACATCGCAGAAAGTGAAAAATGGATAAAGAAGTTGTGGTATTTACTTACAAAGCAATATCACTCAGCAATGAAATCTATGTCATCAGGCCCTTAGCATCACAATGAGTGGATTCAGGTATGATGATTCTAACTGAAATAAGTCACACAGAAAAAGAAACATCATAAGATATCAGTAATACACGGAATGTAAACTTGGTTACACAGGAACTGAATTACAGAACAGAACAGGGTCTCAAATTTAGAAAACCAACTTATGCTTGCTTAAGGGTAAAGGTGAGTTGGGGTGCTGCATAAAACCAGAGATTGAAATGAGCACAGATAAAGTTCCTTAAGTCAAATATGGAATAGACAAGAGCTACTCCTTGCTCAATGAAATGGACTCAACACCGCATATTAAACGCCTAAGAATGTACCTGACTAGTAAGTATCGTAAAACCTATGGATTGCTAAGTCTCCAAAAGAGAATCAAGCATGTGTACAGGGGCATAAACGCAGCAGTGATAGGATTGGAGAGGGGCGGTGAGCAAATGAAGACCCTTTGAAGTCATATTGCATGGTACCCATTCCACGGGTTTCAACTACCCAGGTTTAAGGTATTCTTCCTTCAGCTAAAACATGCATGTGGAACCTAGAGTATGATCAACCATGTGATCGGGAGACGTGTTCAAATATGTCTCAGTTTTCCTCCCCTGGTACTCGGGTGCAACATTCCAGACGCTTTACTAACACTCTCCCCACTTGGAGAGTCAGTCCCTTTAACCTCCTGTTTGGCCCAGTTTGCAATTTCTGCGGAAGATGAACAGGAATAGCGAGAACCAATGAGAGACTAGCTGGAGGTGTCTGGACGGGCAAATTTAACTCTCATTTCCCACCAGGAAGAGGAAATAACCAAAGGCTCAGCGTGCCGTGCCGGAACCAGATTAGGGCCTGAAGCCATCCTGCGGTGTTGCGGCCAGGTCACAAGAAAGCGAGTTGAAGAAAGGAGCTCAGGGGCACTGTAATTCACAAACCTGCAGAGTTATAAATGACAGCTATCGTCCAAAAATAGACTGAAGTAAGGCTGCCAAGAGGACTTGAAAGCAGGGCAGAATTGCAGGAAACCGATTTCAGGAGGTAGACTGCAATTGCATTGAAAGCATAGGAAAAGAGGCAGAACGTCCACAATGATGCACTTGGCCAAAAAGGGCGTATGCGTTTTTTCCTGAATATATTCAGGAAAAAACGCATACGCCCTTTTTGGCCAACCAAGCAAGCTTGCAAAGGAAATCTGCACTACAATGAAGTCTCACTTCCCTCCGGTCAAAAGGGCCATCTGAAAAAAGTGTAAAATCCAGAAAGGCAGGACAGGTCATGGAGAACTGGGAGCCTTGTTATGCTGATGGGCGGGATGTAAATTGCCAACAACCACTTGGGAGAAGTGTATGGTGTTTCCTGAAACATCTAAAAAACAAAGCAACAGAACCTAGGGCACTTCCACTTATGGTCCTATAGCTTAGGGAAATTAAAATCAAAAAGACACAGCCACCCCAAAGTTTGGAACGGCTCTGTTTACAAGAACCTCGTTTACAGTACAAGTTCAACATCGCAGAAAGTGAAAAATGGATAAAGAAGTTGTGGTATTTACTTACAAAGCAATATCACTCAGCAATGAAATCTGTGTCATCAGGCCCTTAGCAGCACAATGAGTGGATTCAGGTATGATGATTCTAACTGAAGTAAGTCACACAGAAAAAGAAACATCATAAGATATCAGTAATACACGGAATGTAAACTTGGCTACACAGGAACTGAATTACAGAACAGAACAGGGTCTCAAATTTAGAAAACCAACTTATGCTTGCTTAAGGGTAAAGGTGAGTTGGGGTGCTGCATAAAACCAGAGATTGAAATGAGCACAGATAAAGTTCCTTAAGTCAAATATGGAATAGACAAGAGCTACTCCTTGCTCAACGAAATGGACTCAACACCGCATATTAAACGCCTAAGAATGTACCTGACTAGTAAGTATCTTAAAACCTATGGATTGCTATGTGTCCGAAAGAGAATCAAGCATGTGTACAGGGGCATAAACGCAGCAGTGATAGGATTGGAGAGGTGCGGTGAGCAAATGAAGACCCTTTGAAGTCATATTGCATGGTACCCATTCCACGGGTTTCAACTACCCAGGTTTAAGGTATTCTTCCTTCAGCTAAAACATGCATGTGGAACCTAGAGTATAATCAACCATGTGATTGGGAGACGTGTTCAAATATGTCTCAGTTTTCCTCCCCTGGTACTCGGGTGCAACATTCCAGACGCTTTCCTAACACTCTCCCCACTTGGAGAGTCAGTCCCTTTAACCTCCTGTTTGGCCCAGTTTGCAATTTCTGCGGAAGATGAACAGGAATAGCGAAAACCAATGAGAGGCTAGCTGGAGGTGTCTGGACAGGCAAATTTAACTCTCATTTCCCACCAGGAAGAGGAATTAACCAAAGGCTCAGCATGCCGGGCCGGAACCAGATTAGGGCCTGAAGCCATCCTGCGGTGTTGCGGCCAGCTCAAAAGAAAGCGAGTTGAAGAAAGGAGCTCAGGGGCACTGTAATTCACAAACCTGCAGAGTTATAAATGACAGCTATCGTCCAAAAATAGACTGAAGTAAGGCTGCCAAGAGGACTTGAAAGCGGGGCAGAATTGCAGGAAACCGATTTCAGGAGGTAGACTGGAATTGCATTGAAAGCATAGGAAAAGAGGCAGAACGTCCACAATGATGCACTTGGCCAAAAAGGGCGTATGCGTTTTTTCCTGAATATATTCAGGAAAAAACGCATACGCCCTTTTTGGCCAACCAAGCAAGCTTGCAAAGGAAATCTGCACTACAATGAAGTCTCACTTCCCCCCGCTCAAAAGGGCCATCTGAAAAAAGTGTAAAATCCAGAAAGGCAGGACAGGCCATGGAGAACTGGGAGCCTTGTTATGCTGATGGGCGGGATGTAAATTGCCAACAGACACTCGGGAGAAGTGTATGGTGTTTCCTGAAACATCTAAAAAACAAAGCAGCAGAGCCTAGGGCACTGCCACTTATGGTCCTATAGCTTAGGGAAATTAAAATCAAAAAGACACAGCCACCCCAAAGTTTGGGACGCCTCTGTTTACAAGAACCTCGTTTACAGTACAAGTTCAACATCGCAGAAAGTGAAAAATGGATAAAGAAGTTGTGGTATTTACTTACAAAGCAATATCACTCAGCAATGAAATCTATGTCATCAGGCCCTTAGCATCACAATGAGTGGATTCAGGTATGATGATTCTAACTGAAATAAGTCACACAGAAAAAGAAACATCATAAGATATCAGTAATACACGGAATGTAAACTTGGCTACACAGGAACTGAATTACAGAACAGAACAGGGTCTCAAATTTAGAAAACCAACTTATGCTTGCTTAAGGGTAAAGGTGAGTTGGGGTGCTGCATAAAACCAGAGATTGAAATGAGCACAGATAAAGTTCCTTAAGCCAAATATGGAATAGACAAGAGCTACTCCTTGCTCAACGAAATTGACTCAACACCGCATATTAAACGCCTAAGAATGTACCTGACTAGTAAGTATCTTAAAACCTATGGATTGCTATGTCTCCGAAAGAGAATCAAGCATGTGTACAGGGGCATAAACGCAGCAGTGATAGGATTGGAGAGGTTCGGTGAGCAAATGAAGACCCTTTGAAGTCATATTGCATGGTACCCATTCCACGGGTTTCAACTACCCAGGTTTAAGGTATTCTTCCTTCAGCTAAAACATGCATGTGGAACCTAGAGTATGATCAACCATGTGATCGGGAGACGTGTTCAAATATGTCTCAGTTTTCCTCCCCTGGTACTCGGGTGCAACATTCCAGACGCTTTACTAACACTCTCCCCACTTGGAGAGTCAGTCCCTTTAACCTCCTGTTTGGCCCAGTTTGCAATTTCTGCGGAAGATGAACAGGAATAGCGAGAACCAATGAGAGACTAGCTGGAGGTGTCTGGACGGGCAAATTTAACTCTCATTTCCCACCAGGAAGAGGAAATAACCAAAGGCTCAGCGTGCCGTGCCGGAACCAGATTAGGGCCTGAAGCCATCCTGCGGTGTTGCGGCCAGGTCACAAGAAAGCGAGTTGAAGAAAGGAGCTCAGGGGCACTGTAATTCACAAACCTGCAGAGTTATAAATGACAGCTATCGTCCAAAAATAGACTGAAGTAAGGCTGCCAAGAGGACTTGAAAGCGGGGTAGAATTGCAGGAAACCGATTTCAGGAGGTAGACTGGAATTGCATTGAAAGCATAGGAAAAGAGGCAGAACGTCCACAATGATGCACTTGGCCAAAAAGGGCGTATGCGTTTTTTCCTGAATATATTCAGGAAAAAACGCATACGCCCTTTTTGGCCAACCAAGCAAGCTTGCAAAGGAAATCTGCACTACAATGAAGTCTCACTTCCCTCCGGTCAAAAGGGCCATCTGAAAAAAGTGTAAAATCCAGAAAGGCAGGACAGGTCATGGAGAACTGGGAGCCTTGTTATGCTGATGGGCGGGATGTAAATTGCCAACAACCACTTGGGAGAAGTGTATGGTGTTTCCTGAAACATCTAAAAAACAAAGCAGCAGAGCCTAGGGCACTGCCACTTATGGTCCTATAGCTTAGGGAAATTAAAATCAAAAAGACACAGCCACCCCAAAGTTTGGGACGCCTCTGTTTACAAGAACCTCGTTTACAGTACAAGTTCAACATCGCAGAAAGTGAAAAATGGATAAAGAAGTTGTGGTATTTACTTACAAAGCAATATCACTCAGCAATGAAATCTATGTCATCAGGCCCTTAGCATCACAATGAGTGGATTCAGGTATGATGATTCTAACTGAAATAAGTCACACAGAAAAAGAAACATCATAAGATATCAGTAATACACGGAATGTAAACTTGGCTACACAGGAACTGAATTACAGAACAGAACAGGGTCTCAAATTTAGAAAACCAACTTATGCTTGCTTAAGGGTAAAGGTGAGTTGGGGTGCTGCATAAAACCAGAGATTGAAATGAGCACAGATAAAGTTCCTTAAGCCAAATATGGAATAGACAAGAGCTACTCCTTGCTCAACGAAATTGACTCAACACCGCATATTAAACGCCTAAGAATGTACCTGACTAGTAAGTATCTTAAAACCTATGGATTGCTATGTCTCCGAAAGAGAATCAAGCATGTGTACAGGGGCATAAACGCAGCAGTGATAGGATTGGAGAGGTTCGGTGAGCAAATGAAGACCCTTTGAAGTCATATTGCATGGTACCCATTCCACGGGTTTCAACTACCCAGGTTTAAGGTATTCTTCCTTCAGCTAAAACATGCATGTGGAACCTAGAGTATGATCAACCATGTGATCGGGAGACGTGTTCAAATATGTCTCAGTTTTCCTCCCCTGGTACTCGGGTGCAACATTCCAGACGCTTTACTAACACTCTCCCCACTTGGAGAGTCAGTCCCTTTAACCTCCTGTTTGGCCCAGTTTGCAATTTCTGCGGAAGATGAACAGGAATAGCGAGAACCAATGAGAGGCTAGCTGGAGGTGTCTGGACGGGCAAATTTAACTCTCATTTCCCACCAGGAAGAGGAATTAACCAAAGGCTCAGCATGCCGGGCCGGAACCTGATTAGGGCCTGAAGCCATCCTGCGGTGTTGCGGCCAGGTCACAAGAAAGCGAGTTGAAGAAAGGAGCTCAGGGGCACTGTAATTCACAAACCTGCAGAGTTATAAATGACAGCTATCATCCAAAAATAGACTGAAGTAAGGCTGCCAAGAGGACTTGAAAGCGGGGCAGAATTGCAGGAAACCGATTTCAGGAGGTAGACTGGAATTGCATTGAAAGCATAGGAAAAGAGGCAGAACGTCCACAATGATGCACTTGGCTAAAAAGGGCGTATGCGTTTTTTCCTGAATATATTCAGGAAAAAACGCATACGCCCTTTTTGGCCAACCAAGCAAGCTTGCAAAGGAAATCTGCACTACAATGAAGTCTCACTTCCCCCCGGTCAAAAGGGTCATCTGAAAAAAGTGTAAAATCCAGAAAGGCAGGACAGGCCATGGAGAACTGGGAGCCTTGTTATGCTGATGGGCGGGATGTAAATTGCCAACAGACACTCGGGAGAAGTGTATGGTGTTTCCTGAAACATCTAAAAAACAAAGCAACAGAGCCTAGGGCACTTCCACTTATGGTCCTATAGCTTAGGGAAATTAAAATCAAAAAGACACAGCCACCCCAAAGTTTGGAACGGCTCTGTTTACAAGAACCTCGTTTACAGTACAAGTTCAACATCGCAGAAAGTGAAAAATGGATAAAGAAGTTGTGGTATTTACTTACAAAGCAATATCACTCAGCAATGAAATCTATGTCATCAGGCCCTTAGCATCACAATGAGTGGATTCAGGTATGATGATTCTAACTGAAATAAGTCACACAGAAAAAGAAAATCATAAGATATCAGTAATACACGGAATGTAAACTTGGCTACACAGGAACTGAATTACAGAACAGAACAGGGTCTCAAATTTAGAAAACCAACTTATGCTTGCTTAAGGGTAAAGGTGAGTTGGGGTGCTGCATAAAACCAGAGATTGAAATGAGCACAGATAAAGTTCCTTAAGTCAAATATGGAATAGACAAGAGCTACTCCTTGCTCAATGAAATGGACTCAACACCGCATATTAAACGCCTAAGAATGTACCTGACTAGTAAGTATCGTAAAACCTATGGATTGCTATGTCTCCGAAAGAGAATCAAGCATGTGTACAGGGGCATAAACGCAGCAGTGATAGGATTGGAGAGGGGCGGTGAGCAAATGAAGACCCTTTGAAGTCATATTGCATGGTACCCATTCCACGGGTTTCAACTACCCAGGTTTAAGGTATTCTTCCTTCAGCTAAAACATGCATGTGGAACCTAGAGTATGATCAACCATGTGATCGGGAGACGTGTTCAAATATGTCTCAGTTTTCCTCCCCTGGTACTCGGGTGCAACATTCCAGACGCTTTACTAACACTCTCCCCACTTGGAGAGTCAGTCCCTTTAACCTCCTGTTTGGCCCAGTTTGCAATTTCTGCGGAAGATGAACAGGAATAGCGAGAACCAATGAGAGCTTAGCTGGAGGTGTCTGGATGGGCAAATTTAACTCTCATTTCCCACCAGGAAGAGGAATTAACCAAAGGCTCAGCATTCCGGGCCGGAACCTGATTAGGGCCTGAAGCCATCCTGCGGTGTTGCGGCCAGGTCACAAGAAAGCGAGTTGAAGAAAGGAGCTCAGGGGCACTGTAATTCACAAACCTGCAGAGTTATAAATGACAGCTATCATCCAAAAATAGACTGAAGTAAGGCTGCCAAGAGGACTTGAAAGCGGGGCAGAATTGCAGGAAACCGATTTCAGGAGGTAGACTGGAATTGCATTGAAAGCATAGGAAAAGAGGCAGAACGTCCACAATGATGCACTTGGCTAAAAAGGGCGTATGCGTTTTTTCCTGAATATATTCAGGAAAAAACGCATACGCCCTTTTTGGCCAACCAAGCAAGCTTGCAAAGGAAATCTGCACTACAATGAAGTCTCACTTCCCCCCGGTCAAAAGGGTCATCTGAAAAAAGTGTAAAATCCAGAAAGGCAGGACAGGCCATGGAGAACTGGGAGCCTTGTTATGCTGATGGGCGGGATGTAAATTGCCAACAGACACTCGGGAGAAGTGTATGGTGTTTCCTGAAACATCTAAAAAACAAAGCAACAGAGCCTAGGGCACTTCCACTTATGGTCCTATAGCTTAGGGAAATTAAAATCAAAAAGACACAGCCACCCCAAAGTTTGGAACGGCTCTGTTTACAAGAACCTCGTTTACAGTACAAGTTCAACATCGCAGAAAGTGAAAAATGGATAAAGAAGTTGTGGTATTTACTTACAAAGCAATATCACTCAGCAATGAAATCTATGTCATCAGGCCCTTAGCATCACAATGAGTGGATTCAGGTATGATGATTCTAACTGAAATAAGTCACACAGAAAAAGAAACATCATAAGATATCAGTAATACACGGAATGTAAACTTGGCTACACAGGAACTGAATTACAGAACAGAACAGGGTCTCAAATTTAGAAAACCAACTTATGCTTGCTTAAGGGTAAAGGTGAGTTGGGGTGCTGCATAAAACCAGAGATTGAAATGAGCACAGATAAAGTTCCTTAAGTCAAATATGGAATAGACAAGAGCTACTCCTTGCTCAATGAAATGGACTCAACACCGCATATTAAACGCCTAAGAATGTACCTGACTAGTAAGTATCGTAAAACCTATGGATTGCTATGTCTCCGAAAGAGAATCAAGCATGTGTACAGGGGCATAAACGCAGCACTGATAGGATTGGAGAGGGGCGGTGAGCAAATGAAGACCCTTTGAAGTCATATTGCATGGTACCCATTCCACGGGTTTCAACTACCCAGGTTTAAGGTATTCTTCCTTCAGCTAAAACATGCATGTGGAACCTAGAGTATGATCAACCATGTGATCGGGAGACGTGTTCAAATATGTCTCAGTTTTCCTCCCCTGGTACTCGGGTGCAACATTCCAGACGCTTTACTAACACTCTCCCCACTTGGAGAGTCAGTCCCTTTAACCTCCTGTTTGGCCCAGTTTGCAATTTCTGCGGAAGATGAACAGGAATAGCGAGAACCAATGAGAGGTTAGCTGGAGGTGTCTGGATGGGCAAATTTAACTCTCATTTCCCACCAGGAAGAGGAATTAACCAAAGGCTCAGCATTCCGGGCCGGAACCTGATTAGGGCCTGAAGCCATCCTGCGGTGTTGCGGCCAGGTCACAAGAAAGCGAGTTGAAGAAAGGAGCTCAGGGGCACTGTAATTCACAAACCTGCAGAGTTATAAATGACAGCTATCGTCCAAAAATAGACTGAAGTAAGGCTGCCAAGAGGACTTGAAAGCGGGGCAGAATTGCAGGAAACCGATTTCAGGAGGTAGACTGGAATTTCATTGAAAGCATAGGAAAAGAGGCAGAACGTCCACAATGATGCACTTGGCCAAAAAGGGCGTATGCGTTTTTTCCTGAATATATTCAGGAAAAAACGCATACGCACTTTTTGGCCAACCAAGCAAGCTTGCAAAGGAAATCTGCACTACAATGAAGTCTCACTTCCCCCCGGTCAAAAGGGCCATCTGAAAAAAGTGTAAAATCCAGAAAGGCAGGACAGGCCATGGAGAACTGGGAGCCTTGTTAATCTGATGGGCGGGATGTAAATTGCCAACAGACACTCGGGAGAAGTGTATGGTGTTTCCTGAAACATCTAAAAAACAAAGCAACAGAGCCTAGGGCACTGCCACTTATGGTCCTATAGCTTAGGGAAATTAAAATCAAAAAGACACAGCCACCCCAAAGTTTGGGACGCCTCTGTTTACAAGAACCTCGTTTACAGTACAAGTTCAACATCGCAGAAAGTGAAAAATGGATAAAGAAGTTGTGGTATTTACTTACAAAGCAATATCACTCAGCAATGAAATCTATGTCATCAGGCCCTTAGCATCACAATGAGTGGATTCAGGTATGATGATTCTAACTGAAATAAGTCACACAGAAAAAGAAACATCATAAGATATCAGTAATACATGGAATGTAAACTTGGCTACACAGGAACTGAATTACAGAACAGAACAGGGTCTCAAATTTAGAAAACCAACTTATGCTTGCTTAAGGGTAAAGGTGAGTTGGGGTGCTGCATAAAACCAGAGATTGAAATGAGCACAGATAAAGTTCCTTAAGTCAAATATGGAATAGACAAGAGCTACTCCTTGCTCAACGAAATGGACTCAACACCGCATATTAAACGCCTAAGAATGTACCTGACTAGTAAGTATCGTAAAACCTATGGATTGCTATGTCTCCAAAAGAGAATCAAGCATGTGTACAGGTGCATAAACGCAGCAGTGATAGGATTGGAGAGGTTCGGTGAGCAAATGAAGACCCTTTGAAGTCATATTGCATGGTACCCATTACACGAGTCTCAACTCTCCAGGTTTAAGGTATTCTTCCTTCAGCTAAAACATGCATGTGGAACCTAAGTATGATCAACCATGTGAACGGGAGACGTGTTCAAATATGTCTCAGTTTTCCTCCCCTGGTACTCGGGTGCAACATTCCAGACGCTTTACTAACACTCTCCCCACTTGGAGAGTCAGCGGCTTTAACCTCCTGTTTGGCCCAGTTTGCAATTTCTGCGGAAGATGAACAGGAATAGCGAGAACCAATGAGAGGCTAGCTGGAGGTGTCTGGACGGGCAAATTTAACTCTCATTTCCCACCAGGAAGAGGAAATAACCAAAGGCTCAGCGTGCCGTACCGGAACCAGATTAGGGCCTGAAGCCATCCTGCGGTGTTGCGGCCAGCTCAAAAGAAAGCGAGTTGAAGAAAGGAGCTCAGGGGCACTGTAATTCACAAACCTGCAGAGTTATAAATGACAGCTATCGTCCAAAAATAGACTGAAGTAAGGCTGCCAAGAGGACTTGAAAGCGGGGCAGAATTGCAGGAAACCGATTTCAGGAGGTAGACTGGAATTGCATTGAAAGCATAGGAAAAGAGGCAGAACGTCCACAATGATGCACTTGGCCAAAAAGGGCGTATGCGTTTTTTCCTGAATATATTCAGGAAAAAACGCATACGCCCTTTTTGGCCAACCAAGCAAGCTTGCAAAGGAAATCTGCACTACAATGAAGTCTCACTTCCCCCCGGTCAAAAGGGCCATCTGAAAAAAGTGTAAAATCCAGAAAGGCAGGACTGGCCATGGAGAACTGGGAGCCTTGTTATGCTGATGGGCGGGATGTAAATTGCCAACAACCACTCGGGAGAAGTGTATGGTGTTTCCTGAAACATCTAAAAAACAAAGCAACAGAACCTAGGGCACTTCCACTTATGGTCCTATAGCTTAGGGAAATTAAAATCAAAAAGACACAGCCACCCCAAAGTTTGGAACAGCTCTGTTTACAAGAACCTCGTTTACAGTACAAGTTCAACATCGCAGAAAGTGAAAAATGGATAAAGAAGTTGTGGTATTTACTTACAAAGCAATATCACTCAGCAATGAAATCTGTGTCATCAGGCCCTTAGCAGCACAATGAGTGGATTCAGGTATGATGATTCTAACTGAAATAAGTCACACAGAAAAAGAAACATCATAAGATATCAGTAATACACGGAATGTAAACTTGGCTACACAGGAACTGAATTACAGAACAGAACAGGGTCTCAAATTTAGAAAACCAACTTATGCTTGCTTAAGGGTAAAGGTGAGTTGGGGTGCTGCATAAAACCAGAGATTGAAATGAGCACAGATAAAGTTCCTTAAGCCAAATATGGAATAGACAAGAGCTACTCCTTGCTCAACGAAATGGACTCAACACCGCATATTAAACGCCTAAGAATGTACCTGACTTGTAAGTATCTTAAAACCTATGGATTGCTATGTCTCTGAAAGAGAATCAAGCATGTGTACAGGGGCATAAACGCAGCAGTGAAAGGATTGGAGAGGTTCGGTGAGCAAATGAAGACCCTTTGAAGTCATATTGCATGGTACCCATTACACGGGTCTTAACTCTCCAGGTTTAACGTATTCTTCCTTCAGCTAAAACATGCATGTGGAACCCAAGTATGATCAACCATGTGAACGGGAGACGTGTTCAAATATGTCTCAGTTTTCCTCCCCTGGTACTCGGGTGCAACATTCCAGACGCTTTACTAACACTCTCCCCACTTGGAGAGTCAGTCCCTTTAACCTCCTGTTTGGCCCAGTTTGCAATTTCTGCGGAAGATGAACAGGAATAGCGAGAACCAATGAGAGGCTAGCTGGAGGTGTCTGGACGGGCAAATTTAACTCTCATTTCCCACCAGGAAGAGGAATTAACCAAAGGCTCAGCATGCCGGGCCGGAACCAGATTAGGGCCTGAAGCCATCCTGCGGTGTTGCGGCCAGGTCACAAGAAAGCGAGTTGAAGAAAGGAGCTCAGGGGCACTGTAATTCAGAAACCTGCAGAGTTATAAATGACAGCTATCGTCCAAAAATAGACTGAAGTAAGGCTGCCAAGAGGACTTGAAAGCGGGACAGAATTGCAGGAAACCGATTTCAGGAGGTAGACTGGAATTGCATTGAAAGCATAGGAAAAGAGGCAGAACGTCCACAATGATGCACTTGGCCAAAAAGGGCGTATGCGTTTTTTCCTGAATATATTCAGGAAAAAACGCATACGCCCTTTTTGGCCAACCAAGCAAGCTTGCAAAGGAAATCTGCACTACAATGAAGTCTCACTTTTCCCCGGTCAAAAGGGCCATCTGAAAAAAGTGTAAAATCCAGAAAGGCAGGACAGGCCATGGAGAACTGGGAGCCTTGTTATGCTGATGGGCGGGATGTAAATTGCCAACAGACACTCGGGAGAAGTGTATGGTGTTTCCTGAAACATCTAAAAAACAAAGCAACAGAGCCTAGAGCACTGCCACTTATGGTCCTATAGCTTAGGGAAATTAAAATCAAAAAGACACAGCCACCCCAAAGTTTGGGACGCCTCTGTTTACAAGAACCTCGTTTACTGTACAAGTTCAATATCACAGAAAGTGAAAAATGGATAAAGAACTTTTGGTACTTACGTACAATGCAGTATCACTCAGCAATGAAATCTATGTCATCAGGCCCGTAGCAGCATAATGAGTGGATTCAGGTACGATGATTCTAACTGAAATAAGTCACACAGAAAAATAAACATCATAAGATATCACTAATACACGGATTGTAAACTTGGCTACACAGGAACTGAATTACAGAACAGAACAGGGTCTCAAATTTAGAAAACCAACTTATGCTTGCTTAAGGGTAAAGGTGAGTTGGGGTGCTGCATAAAACCAGAGATTGAAATGAGCACAGATAAAGTTCCTTAAGTCAAATATGGAATAGACAAGAGCTACTCCTTGCTCAACGAAATGGACTCAACACCCCATATTAAACGCCTAAGAATGTACCTGACTAGTAAGTATCTTAAAACCTATGGATTGCTATGTCTCCGAAAGAGAATCAAGCATGTGTACAGGGGCGTAAACGCAGCAGTGATAGGATTGGAGAGGTTCGGTGAGCAAATGAAGACCCTTTGAAGTCATATTGCATGGTACCCATTCCACGGGTTTCAACTACCCAGGTTTAAGGTATTCTTCCTTCAGCTAAAACATGCATGTGGAACCTAGAGTATGATCAACCATGTGATCGGGAGACGTGTTCAAATATGTCTCAGTTTTCCTCCCCTGGTACTCGGGTGCAACATTCCAGACGCTTTACTAACACTCTCCCCACTTGGAGAGTCAGTCCCTTTAACCTCCTGTTTGGCCCAGTTTGCAATTTCTGCGGAAGATGAATAGGAATAGCGAGAACCAATGAGAGGCTAGCTGGAGGTGTCTGGACGGGCAAATTTAACTCTCATTTCCCACCAGGAAGAGGAATTAACCAAAGGCTCAGCATGCCGGGCCGGAACCAGATTAGGGCCTGAAGCCATCCTGCGGTGTTGCGGCCATGTCACAAGAAAGCGAGTTGAAGAAAGGAGCTCAGGGGCACTGTAATTCACAAACCTGCAGAGTTATAAATGACAGCTATCGTCCAAAAATAGACTGAAGTAAGGCTGCCAAGAGGACTTGAAAGCGGGGCAGAATTGCAGGAAACCGATTTCAGGAGGTAGACTGGAATTGCATTGAAAGCATAGGAAAAGAGGCAGAACGTCCACAATGATGCACTTGGCCAAAAAGGGCGTATGCGTTTTTTCCTGAATATATTCAGGAAAAAACGCATACGCCCTTTTTGGCCAACCAAGCAAGCTTGCAAAGGAAATCTGCACTACAATGAAGTCTCACTTCCCCCCGGTCAAAAGGGCCATCTGAAAAAAGTGTAAAATCCAGAAAGGCAGGACAGGCCATGGAGAACTGGGAGCCTTGTTATGCTGATGGGCGGGATGTAAATTGCCAACAGACACTCGGGAGAAGTGTATGGTGTTTCCTGAAACATCTAAAAAACAAAGCAACAGAGCCTAGGGCACTGCCACTTATGGTCCTATAGCTTAGGGAAATTAAAATCAAAAAGACACAGCCACCCCAAAGTTTGGAACGGCTCTGTTTACAAGAACCTCGTTTACAGTACAAGTTCAACATCGCAGAAAGTGAAAAATGGATAAAGAAGTTGTGGTATTTACTTACAAAGCAATATCACTCAGCAATGAAATTTGTGTCATCAGGCCCTTAGCAGCACAATGAGTGGATTCAGGTGTGATGATTCTAACTGAAATAAGTCACACAGGAAAAGAAACATCATAAGATATCAGTAATACACGGAATGTAAACTTGGCTACACAGGAACTGAATTACAGAACAGAACAGGGTCTCAAATTTAGAAAACCAACTTATGCTTGCTTAAGGGTAAAGGTGAGTTGGGGTGCTGCATAAAACCAGAGATTGAAATGAGCACAGATAAAGTTCCTTAAGTCAAATATGGAATAGACAAGAGCTACTCCTTGCTCAACGAAATGGACTCAACACCGCATATTAAACGCCTAAGAATGTACCTGAATAGTAAGTATCGTAAAACCTATGGATTGCTATGTCTCCAAAAGAGAATCAAGCATGTGTACAGGGGCATAAACGCAGCAGTGATAGGATTGGAGAGGTTCGGTGAGCAAATGAAGACCCTTTGAAGTCATATTGCATGGTACCCATTACACGGGTCTCAACTCTCCAGGTTTAAGGTATTCTTCCTTCAGCTAAAACATGCATGTGGAACCCAAGTATGATCAACCATGTGAACGGGAGACGTGTTCAAATATGTCTCAGTTTTCCTCCCCTGGTACTCGGGTGCAACATTCCAGACGCTTTACTAACACTCTCCCCACTTGGAGAGTCAGCGCCTTTAACCTCCTGTTTGGCCCAGTTTGCAATTTCTGCGGAAGATGAACAGGAATAGCAAGAACCAATGAGAGGCTAGCTGGAGGTGTCTGGACGGGCAAATTTAACTCTCATTTCCCACCAGGAAGAGGAATTAACCAAAGGCTCAGCATGTCGGGCCGGAACCAGATTAGGGCCTGAAGCCATCCTGCGGTGTTGCGGCCAGGTCACAAGAAAGCGAGTTGAAGAAAGGAGCTCAGGGGCACTGTAATTCACAAACCTGCAGAGTTATAAATGACAGCTATCGTCCAAAAATAGACTGAAGTAAGGCTGCCAAGAGGACTTGAAAGCGGGGCAGAATTGCAGGAAACCGATTTCAGGAGGTAGACTGGAATTGCATTGAAAGCATAGGAAAAGAGGCAGAACGTCCACAATGATGCACTTGGCCAAAAAGGGCGTATGCGTTTTTTCCTGAATATATTCAGGAAAAAACGCATACGCCCTTTTTGGCCAACCAAGCAAGCTTGCAAAGGAAATCTGCACTACAATGAAGTCTCACTTCCCCCCGGTCAAAAGGGCCATCTGAAAAAAGTGTAAAATCCAGAAAGGCAACAGGCCATTGAGAACTGGGAGCCTTGTTATGCTGATGGGCGGGATGTAAATTGCCAACAGACACTTGGGAGAAGTGTATGGTGTTTCCTGAAACATCTAAAAAACAAAGCAACAGAGCCTAGGGCACTTCCACTTATGGTCCTATAGCTTAGGGAAATTAAAATCAAAAAGACACAGCCACCCCAAAGTTTGGAACGGCTCTGTTTACAAGAACCTCGTTTACAGTACAAGTTCAACATCGCAGAAAGTGAAAAATGGATAAAGAACTTGTGGTACTTACGTACAATGCAGTATCACTCAGCAATGAAATCTATGTCATCAGGCCCGTAGCAGCATAATGAGTAGATTCAGGTACGATGATTCTAACTGAAATAAGTCACACAGAAAAAGAAACATCATAAGATATCAGTAATACACGGAATGTAAACTTGGCTACACAGGATCTGAATTACAGAACAGAACAGGGTCTCAAATTTAGAAAAACAACTTATTCTTGCTTAAGGGTAAAGGTGAGTTGGGGTGCTGCATAAAACCAGAGATTGAAATGAGCACAGATAAAGTTCCTTAAGCCAAATATGGAATAGACAAGAGCTACTCCTTGCTCAACGAAATGGACTCAACACCCCATATTAAACGCCTAAGAATGTACCTGACTAGTAAGTATCTTGAAACCTATGGATTGCTATGTCTCCGAAAGAGAATCAAGCATGTGTACAGGGGCATAAACGCAGCAGTGATAGGATTGGAGAGGTTCGGTGAGCAAATGAAGACCCTTTGAAGTCATATTGCATGGTACCCATTACACGGGTCTCAACTCTCCAGGTTTAAGGTATTCTTCCTTCAGCTAAGACATGCATGTGGAACCCAAGTATGATCAACCATGTGAACGGGAGACGTGTTCAAATATGTCTCAGTTTTCCTCCCCTGGTACTCGGGTGCAACATTCCAGACGCTTTACTAACACTCTCCCCACTTGGAGAGTCAGAGCCTTTAACCTCCTGTTTGGCCCAGTTTGCAATTTCTGCGGAAGATGAACAGGAATAGTGAGAACCAATGAGAGGCTAGCTGGAGGTGTCTGGACGGGCAAATTTAACTCTCATTTCCCACCATGAAGAGGAAATAACCAAAGGCTCATCGTGCCGTACCGGAACGTGATTAGGGCCTGAAGCCATCCTGCGGTGTTGCGGCCAGCTCAAAAGAAAGCGAGTTGAAGAAAGGAGCTCAGGGGCACTGTAATTCACAAACCTGCAGAGTTATAAATGACAGCTATCGTCCAAAAATAGACTGAAGTAAGGCTGCCAAGAGGACTTGAAAGCGGGGCAGAATTGCAGGAAACCGATTTCAGGAGGTAGACTGCAATTGCATTGAAAGCATAGGAAAAGAGGCAGAACGTCCACAATGATGCACTTGGCCAAAAAGGGCGTATGCGTTTTTTCCTGAATATATTCAGGAAAAAACGCATACGCCCTTTTTGGCCAACCAAGCAAGCTTGCAAAAGGAAATCTGCACTACAATGAAGTCTCAATTCCCCCCGGTCAAAAGGGCCATCTCAAAAAAGTGTAAAATCCAGAAAGGCAGGACAGGCCATGGAGAACTGGGAGCCTTGTTATGCTGATGGGCGGGATGTAAATTGCCAACAACCACTCGGGAGAAGTGTATGGTGTTTCCTGAAACATCTAAAAAACAAAGCAACAGAACCTAGGGCACTTCCACTTATGGTCCTATAGCTTAGGGAAATTAAAATCAAAAAGACACAGCCACCCCAAAGTTTGGAACGGCTCTGTTTACAAGAACCTCGTTTACAGTACAAGTTCAACATCGCAGAAAGTGAAAAATGGATAAAGAAGTTGTGGTATTTACTTACAAAGCAATATCACTCAGCAATGAAATCTGTGTCATCAGGCCCTTAGCAGCACAATGAGTGGATTCAGGTATGATGATTCTAACTGAAATAAGTCACACAGAAAAAGAAACATCATAAGATATCAGTAATACACGGAATGTAAACTTGGCTACACAGGAACTGAATTACAGAACAGAACAGGGTCTCAAATTTAGAAAACCAACTTATGCTTGCTTAAGGGTAAAGGTGAGTTGGGGTGCTGCATAAAACCAGAGATTGAAATGAGCACAGATAAAGTTCCTTAAGTCAAATATGGAATAGACAAGAACTACTCCTTGCTCAACGAAATGGACTCAACACCGCATATTAAACGCCTAAGAATGTACCTGACTAGTAAGTATCTTAAAACCTATGGATTGCTATGTCTCCGAAAGAGAATCAAGCATGTGTACAGGGGCATAAACGCAGCAGTGATAGGATTGGAGAGGTTCGGTGAGCAAATGAAGACCCTTTGAAGTCATATTGCATGGTACCCATTACACGGGTCTTAACTCTCCAGGTTTAAGGTATTCTTCCTTCAGCTAAAACATGCATGTGGAACCCAAGTATGATCAACCATGTGAATGGGAGACGTGTTAAAATATGTCTCAGGTTTCCTCCCCTGGTATTCGGGTGCAACATTCCAGACGCTTTACTAACACTCTCCCCACTTGGAGAGTCAGCGCCTTTAACCTCCTGTTTTGCCCAGTTTGCAATTTCTGCGGAAGATGAACAGGAATAGCGAGAACCAATGAGAGACTAGCTGGAGGTGTCTGGACGGGCAAATTTAACTCTCATTTCCCACCAGGAAGAGGAAATAACCAAAGGCTCAGCGTGCCGTGCCGGAACCAGATTAGGGCCTGAAGCCATCCTGCGGTGTTGCGGCCAGCTGAAAAGAAAGCGAGTTGAAGAAAGGAGCTCAGGGGCACTGTAATTCACAAACCTGCAGAGTTATAAATGACAGCTATCGTCCAAAAATAGACTGAAGTAAGGCTGCCAAGAGGACTTGAAAGCGGGGCAGAATTGCAGGAAACCGATTTCAGGAGGTAGACTGCAATTGCATTGAAAGCATAGGAAAAGAGGCAGAACGTCCACAATGATGCACTTGGCCAAAAAGGGCGTATGCGTTTTTTCCTGAATATATTCAGGAAAAAACGCATACGCCCTTTTTGGCCAACCAAGCAAGCTTGCAAAGGAAATCTGCACTACAATGAAGTCTCACTTCCCCCCGGTCAAAAGGGCCATCTGAAAAAAGTGTAAAATCCAGAAAGGCAGGACAGGCCATGGAGAACTGGGAGCCTTGTTATGCTGAAGGGCGGGATGTAAATTGCCAACAGACACTCGGGAGAAGTGTATGGTGTTTCCTGAAACATCTAAAAAACAAAGCAACAGAGCCTAGGGCACTTCCACTTATGGTCCTATAGCTTAGGGAAATTAAAATCAAAAAGACACAGCCACCCCAAAGTTTGGGACGCCTCCATTTACAAGAACCTCGTTTACCGTACAAGTTCAATATCACAGAAAGTGAAAAATGGATAAAGAACTTGTGGTACTTACGTACAATGCAGTATCACTCAGCAATGAAATCTATGTCATCAGGCCCGTAGCAGCATAATGAGTGGATTCAGGTACGATGATTCTAACTGAAATAAGTCACACAGAAAAAGAAACATCATAAGATATCACTAATACACGGAATGTAAACTTGGCTACACAGGAACTGCATTCCAAAACAGAACAGGGTCTCAAATTTAGAAAACCAACTTATGCTTGCTTAAGGGGAAAGGTGAGTTGGGGTGCTGCATAAAACCAGAGATTGAAATGAGCACACATAAAGTTCCTTAAGCCAAATATGGAATAGACAAGAGCTACTCCTTGCTCAACGAAATGGACTCAACACCCCATATTAAACGCCTAAGAATGTACCTGACTAGTAAGTATCTTAAAACCTATGGATTGCTATGTCTCCAAAAGAGAACCAAGCGTGTGTACAGGGGAATTAACGCAGCAGTGATAGGATTGGAGAGGTTCGGTGAGCAAATGAAGACCCTTTGAAGTCATATTGCATGGTACCCATTCCACGGGTCTCAACTCTCCAGGTTTAAGGTATTCTTCCTTCAGCTAAGACATGCATGTGGAACCCAAGTATGATCAACCATGTGAACGGGAGACGTGTTCAAATATGTCTCAGTTTTCCTCCCCTGGTACTCGGGTGCAACATTCCAGACGCTTTACTAACACTCTCCCCACTTGGAGAGTCAGTCCCTTTAACCTCCTGTTTGGCCCAGTTTGCAATTTCTGCGGAAGATGAACAGGAATAGCGAGAACCAATGAGAGGCTAGCTGGAGGTGTCTGGACGGGCAAATTTAACTCTCATTTCCCACCAGGAAGAGGAATTAACCAAAGGCTCAGCGTCCCGTGCCGGAACCAGATTAGGGCCTGAAGCCATCCTGCGGTGTTGCGGCCAGCTCAAAAGAAAGCGAGTTGAAGAAAGGAGCTCAGGGGCACTGTAATTCACAAACCTGCAGAGTTATAAATGACAGCTATCGTCCAAAAATAGACTGAAGTAAGGCTGCCAAGAGGACTTGAAAGCGGGGCAGAATTGCAGGAAACTGATTTCAGGAGGTAGACTGCAATTGCATTGAAAGCATAGGAAAAGAGGCAGAACGTCCACAATGATGCACTTGGCCAAAAAGGGCGTATGCGTTTTTTCCTGAATATATTCAGGAAAAAACGCATACGCCCTTTTTGGCCAACCAAGCAAGCTTGCAAAGGAAATCTGCACTACAATGAAGTCTCACTTCCCCCCGGTCAAAAGGGCCATCTGAAAAAAGTGTAAAATCCAGAAAGGCAGGACAGGCCATGGAGAACTGGGAGCCTTGTTATGCTGATGGGCGGGATGTAAATTGCCAACAACCACTCGGGAGAAGTGTATGGTGCTTCCTGAAACATCTAAAAAACAAAGCAACAGAACCTAGGGCACTTCCACTTATGGTCCTATAGCTTAGGGAAATTAAAATCAAAAAGACACAGCCACCCCAAAGTTTGGAACGGCTCTGTTTACAAGAACCTCGTTTACAGTACAAGTTCAACATCGCAGAAAGTGAAAAATGGATAAAGAACTTGTGGTACTTACGTACAATGCAGTATCACTCAGCAATGAAATCTATGTCATCAGGCCCGTAGCAGCATAATGAGTAGATTCAGGTACGATGATTCTAACTGAAATAAGTCACACAGAAAAAGAAACATCATAAGATATCAGTAATACACGGAATGTAAACTTGGCTACACAGGAACTGAATTACAGAACAGAACAGGGTCTCAAATTTAGAAAACCAACTTATGCTTGCTTAAGGGTAAAGGTGAGTTGGGGTGCTGCATAAAACCAGAGATTGAAATGAGCACAGATAAAGTTCCTTAAGCCAAATATGGAATAGACAAGAGCTACTCCTTGCTCAACGAAATGGACTCAACACCCCATATTAAACGCCTAAGAATGTACCTGACTAGTAAGTATCTTGAAACCTATGGATTGCTATGTCTCCGAAAGAGAATCAAGCATGTGTACAGGGGCATAAACGCAGCAGTGATAGGATTGGAGAGGTTCGGTGAGCAAATGAAGACCCTTTGAAGTCATATTGCATGGTACCCATTACACGGGTCTCAACTCTCCAGGTTTAAGGTATTCTTCCTTCAGCTAAAACATGCATGTGGAACCCAAGTATGATCAACCATGTGAACGGGAGACGTGTTCAAATATGTCTCAGTTTTCCTCCCCTGGTACTCGGGTGCAACATTCCAGACGCTTTACTAACACTCTCCCCACTTGGAGAGTCAGCGCCTTTAACCTCCTGTTTGGCCCAGTTTGCAATTTCTGCGGAAGATGAACAGGAATAGCGAGAACCAATGAGAGGCTAGCTGGAGGTGTCTGGACGGGCAAATTTAACTCTCATTTCCCACCAGGAAGAGGAATTAACCAAAGGCTCAGCGTGCCATGCCGGAACCAGATTAGGGCCTGAAGCCATCCTGCGGTGTTGCGGCCAGCTCAAAAGAAAGCGAGTTGAAGAAAGGAGCTCAGGGGCACTGTAATTCACAAACCTGCAGAGTTATAAATGACAGCTATCGTCCAAAAATAGACTGAAGTAAGGCTGCCAAGAGGACTTGAAAGCGGGGCAGAATTGCAGGAAACCGATTTCAGGAGGTAAACTGGAATTGCATTGAAAGCATAGGAAAAGAGGCAGAACGTCCACAATGATGCACTTGGCCAAAAAGGGCGTATGCGTTTTTTCCTGAATATATTCAGGAAAAAACGCATACGCCCTTTTTGGCCAACCAAGCAAGCTTGCAAAGGAAATCTGCACTACAATGAAGTCTCACTTCCCCCCGCTCAAAAGGGCCATCTGAAAAAAGTGTAAAATCCAGAAAGGCAGGACAGGCCATGGAGAACTGGGAGCCTTGTTATGCTGATGGGCGGGATGTAAATTGCCAACAACCACTCGGGAGAAGTGTATGGTGTTTCCTGAAACATCTAAAAAACAAAGCAACAGAACCTAGGGCACTTCCACTTATGGTCCTATAGCTTAGGGAAATTAAAATCAAAAAGACACAGCCACCCCAAAGTTTGGAACGGCTCTGTTTACAAGAACCTCGTTTACAGTACAAGTTCAACATCGCAGAAAGTGAAAAATGGATAAAGAAGTTGTGGTATTTACTTACAAAGCAATATCACTCAGCAATGAAATCTGTGTCATCAGGCCCTTAGCAGCACAATGAGTGGATTCAGGTATGATGATTCTAACTGAAGTAAGTCACACAGAAAAAGAAACATCATAAGATATCAGTAATACACGGAATGTAAACTTGGCTACACAGGAACTGAATTACAGAACAGAACAGGGTCTCAAATTTAGAAAACCAACTTATGCTTGCTTAAGGGTAAAGGTGAGTTGGGGTGCTGCATAAAACCAGAGATTGAAATGAGCACAGATAAAGTTCCTTAAGTCAAATATGCAATAGACAAGAACTACTCCTTGCTCAACGAAATGGACTCAACACCGCATATTAAACGCCTAAGAATGTACCTGACTAGTAAGTATCTTAAAACCTATGGATTGCTATGTCTCCGAAAGAGAATCAAGCATGTGTACAGGGGCATAAACGCAGCAGTGATAGGATTGGAGAGGTTCGGTGAGCAAATGAAGACCCTTTGAAGTCATATTGCATGGTACCCATTACACGGGTCTTAACTCTCCAGGTTTAAGGTATTCTTCCTTCAGCTAAAACATGCATGTGGAACCCAAGTATGATCAACCATGTGAACGGGAGACGTGTTCAAATATGTCTCAGTTTTCCTCCCCTGGTACTCGGGTGCAACATTCCAGACGCTTTACTAACACTCTCCCCACTTGGAGAGTCAGCGCCTTTAAACTCCTGTTTGGCCCAGTTTGCAATTTCTGCGGAAGATGAACAGGAATAGCGAGAACCAATGAGAGGCTAGCTGGAGGTGTCTGGACGGGCAAATTTAACTCTCATTTCCCACCAGGAAGAGGAATTAACCAAAGGCTCAGCGTGCCATGCCGGAACCAGATTAGGGCCTGAAGCCATCCTGCGGTGTTGCGGCCAGCTCAAAAGAAAGCGAGTTGAAGAAAGGAGCTCAGGGGCACTGTAATTCACAAACCTGCAGAGTTATAAATGACAGCTATCGTCCAAAAATAGACTGAAGTAAGGCTGCCAAGAGGACTTGAAAGCGGGGCAGAATTGCAGGAAACCGATTTCAGGAGGTAGACTGGAATTGCATTGAAAGCATAGGAAAAGAGGCAGAACGTCCACAATGATGCACTTGGCCAAAAAGGGCATATGCGTTTTTTCCTGAATATATTCAGGAAAAAACGCATACGCCCTTTTTGGCCAACCAAGCAAGCTTGCAAAGGAAATCTGCACTACAATGAAGTCTCACTTCCCCCCGGTCAAAAGGGCCATCTGAAAAAAGTGTAAAATCCAGAAAGGCAGGACAGGCCATGGAGAACTGGGAGCCTTGTTATGCTGATGGGCGGGATGTAAATTGCCAACAACCACTCGGGAGAAGTGTATGGTGTTTCCTGAAACATCTAAAAAACAAAGCAACAGAACCTAGGGCACTTCCACTTATGGTCCTATAGCTTAGGGAAATTAAAATCAAAAAGACACAGCCACCCCAAAGTTTGGAACGGCTCTGTTTACAAGAACCTCGTTTACAGTACAAGTTCAACATCGCAGAAAGTGAAAAATGGATAAAGAAGTTGTGGTATTTACTTACAAAACAATATCACTCAGCAATGAAATCTGTGTCATCAGGCCCTTAGCAGCACAATGAGTGGATTCAGGTATGATGATTCTAACTGAAGTAAGTCACACAGAAAAAGAAACATCATAAGATATCAGTAATACATGGAATGTAAACTTGGCTACACAGGAACTGAATTACAGAACAGAACAGGGTCTCAAATTTAGAAAACCAACTTATGCTTGCTTAAGGGTAAAGGTGAGTTGGGGTGCTGCATAAAACCAGAGATTGAAATGAGCACAGATAAAGTTCCTTAAGTCAAATATGCAATAGACAAGAACTACTCCTTGCTCAACGAAATGGACTCAACACCGCATATTAAACGCCTAAGAATGTACCTGACTAGTAAGTATCTTAAAACCTATGGATTGCTATGTCTCCGAAAGAGAATCAAGCATGTGTACAGGGGCATAAACGCAGCAGTGATAGGATTGGAGAGGTTCGGTGAGCAAATGAAGACCCTTTGAAGTCATATTGCATGGTACCCATTACACGGGTCTTAACTCTCCAGGTTTAAGGTATTCTTCCTTCAGCTAAAACATGCATGTGGAACCCAAGTATGATCAACCATGTGAACGGGAGACGTGTTCAAATATGTCTCAGTTTTCCTCCCCTGGTACTCGGGTGCAACATTCCAGACGCTTTACTAACACTCTCCCCACTTGGAGAGTCAGCGCCTTTAACCTCCTGTTTGGCCCAGTTTGCAATTTCTGCGGAAGATGAACAGGAATAGCGAGAACCAATGAGAGACTAGCTGGAGGTGTCTGGACGGGCAAATTTAACTCTCATTTCCCACCAGGAAGAGGAAATAACCAAAGGCTCAGCGTGCCGTGCCGGAACCAGATTAGGGCCTGAAGCCATCCTGCGGTGTTCCGGCCAGGTCACAAGAAAGCGAGTTGAAGAAAGGAGCTCAGGGGCACTGTAATTCACAAACCTGCAGAGTTATCAATGACAGCTATCGTCCAAAAATAGACTGAAGTAAGGCTGCCAAGAGGACTTGAAAGCGGGGCAGAATTGCAGGAAACCGATTTCAGGAGGTAGACTGGAATTGCATTGAAAGCATAGGAAAAGAGGCAGAACGTCCACAATGATGCACTTGGCCAAAAAGGGCGTATGCGTTTTTTCCTGAATATATTCAGGAAAAAACGCATACGCCCTTTTTGGCCAACCAAGCAAGCTTGCAAAGGAAATCTGCACTACAATGAAGTCTCACTTCCCCCCGGTCAAAAGGGCCATCTGAAAAAAGTGTAAAATCCAGAAAGGCAGGACAGGCCATGGAGAACTGGGAGCCTTGTTATGCTGATGGGCGGGATGTAAATTGCCAACAGACACTCGGGAGAAGTGTATGGTGTTTCCTGAAACATCTAAAAAACAAAGCAACAGAGCCTAGGGCACTTCCACTTATGGTCCTATAGCTTAGGGAAATTAAAATCAAAAAGACACAGCCACCCCAAAGTTTGGGACGCCTCCATTTACAAGAACCTCGTTTACCGTACAAGTTCAATATCACAGAAAGTGAAAAATGGATAAAGAACTTGTGGTACTTACGTACAATGCAGTATCACTCAGCAATGAAATCTATGCCATCAGGCCCGTAGCAGCATAATGAGTGGATTCAGGTACGATGATTCTAACTGAAATAAGTCACACAGAAAAAGAAACATTATAAGATATCACTAATACACGGAATGTAAACTTGGCTACACAGGAACTGCATTCCAAAACAGAACAGGGTCTCAAATTTAGAAAACCAACTTATGCTTGCTTAAGGGGAAAGGTGAGTTGGGGTGCTGCATAAAACCAGAGATTGAAATGAGCACACATAAAGTTCCTTAAGCCAAATATGGAATAGACAAGAGCTACTCCTTGCTCAACGAAATGGACTCAACACCCCATATTAAACGCCTAAGAATGTACCTGACTAGTAAGTATCTTAAAACCTATGGATTGCTATGTCTCCAAAAGAGAACCAAGCGTGTGTACAGGGGCATAAACGCAGCAGTGATAGGATTGGAGAGGTTCGGTGAGCAAATGAAGACCCTTTGAAGTCATATTGCATGGTACCCATTCCACGGGTCTCAACTCTCCACGTTTAAGATATTCTTCCTTCAGCTAAGACATGCATGTGGAACCCAAGTATGATCAACCATGTGAACGGGAGACGTGTTCAAATATGTCTCAGTTTTCCTCCCCTGGTACTCGGGTGCAACATTCCAGACGCTTTACTAACACTCTCCCCACTTGGAGAGTCAGTCCCTTTAACCTCCTGTTTGGCCCAGTTTGCAATTTCTGCGGAAGATGAACAGGAATAGCGAGAACCAATGAGAGGCTAGCTGGAGGTGTCTGGACGGGCAAATTTAACTCTCATTTCCCACCAGGAAGAGGAATTAACCAAAGGCTCAGTGTGCCGTGCCGGAACCAGATTATGGCCTGAAGCCATCCTGCGGTGTTGCGGCCAGGTCACAAGAAAGCGAGTTGAAGAAAGGAGCTCAGGGGCACTGTAATTCACAAACCTGCAGAGTTATAAATGACAGCTATCGTCCAAAAATAGACTGAAGTAAGGCTGCCAAGAGGACTTGAAAGCGGGGCAGAATTGCAGGAAACCGATTTCAGGAGGTAGACTGGAATTGCATTGAAAGCATAGGAAAAGAGGCAGAACGTCCACAATGATGCACTTGGCCAAAAAGGGCGTATGCGTTTTTTCCTGAATATATTCAGGAAAAAACGCATACGCCCTTTTTGGCCAACCAAGCAAGCTTGCAAAGGAAATCTGCACTACAATGAAGTCTCACTTCCCCCCGGTCAAAAGGGCCATCTGAAAAAAGTGTAAAATCCAGAAAGGCAGGACAGGCCATGGAGAACTGGGAGCCTTGTTATGCTGATGGGCGGGATGTAAATTGCCAACAACCACTCGGGAGAAGTGTATGGTGTTTCCTGAAACATCTAAAAAACAAAGCAACAGAACCTAGGGCACTTCCACTTATGGTCCTATAGCTTAGGGAAATTAAAATCAAAAAGACACAGCCACCCCAAAGTTTGGGACGCCTCTGTTTACAAGAACCTCGTTTACAGTACAAGTTCAACATCGCAGAAAGTGAAAAATGGATAAAGAAGTTGTGGTATTTACTTACAAAGCAATATCACTCAGCAATGAAATCTGTGTCATCAGGCCCTTAGCAGCACAATGAGTGGATTCAGGTATGATGATTCTAACTGAAGTAAGTCACACAGAAAAAGAAACATCATAAGATATCAGTAATACACGGAATGTAAACTTGGCTACACAGGAACTGAATTACAGAACAGAACAGGGTCTCAAATTTAGAAAACCAACTTATGCTTGCTTAAGGGTAAAGGTGAGTTGGGGTGCTGCATAAAACCAGAGATTGAAATGAGCACAGATAAAGTTCCTTAAGTCAAATATGGAATAGACAAGAACTACTCCTTGCTCAACGAAATGGACTCAACACCGCATATTAAACGCCTAAGAATGTACCTGACTAGTAAGTATCTTAAAACCTATGGATTGCTATGTCTCCGAAAGAGAATCAAGCATGTGTACAGGGGCATAAACGCAGCAGTGATAGGATTGGAGAGGTTCGGTGAGCAAATGAAGACCCTTTGAAGTCATATTGCATGGTACCCATTACACGGGTCTTAACTCTCCATGTTTAAGGTATTCTTCCTTCAGCTAAAACATGCATGTGGAACCCAAGTATGATCAACCATGTGAACGGGAGACGTGTTCAAATATGTCTCAGTTTTCCTCCCCTGGTACTCGGGTGCAACATTCCAGACGCTTTACTAACACTCTCCCCACTTGGAGAGTCAGTCCCTTTAACCTCCTGTTTGGCCCAGTTTGCAATTTCTGCGGAAGATGAACAGGAATAGCGAGAACCAATGAGAGACTAGCTGGAGGTGTCTGGACGGGCAAATTTAACTCTCATTTCCCAGCAGGAAGAGGAAATAACCAAAGGCTCAGCGTGCCGTGCCGGAACCAGATTAGGGCCTGAAGCCATCCTGCGGTGTTGCGGCCAGGTCACAAGAAAGCGAGTTGAAGAAAGGAGCTCAGGGGCACTGTAATTCACAAACCTGCAGAGTTATAAATGACAGCTATCGTCCAAAAATAGACTGAAGTAAGGCTGCCAAGAGGACTTGAAAGCGGGGCAGAATTGCAGGAAACCGATTTCAGGAGGTAGACTGCAATTGCATTGAAAGCATAGGAAAAGAGGCAGAACGTCCACAATGATGCACTTGGCCAAAAAGGGCGTATGCGTTTTTTCCTGAATATATTCAGGAAAAAACGCATACGCCCTTTTTGGCCAACCAAGCAAGCTTGCAAAGGAAATCTGCACTACAATGAAGTCTCACTTCCCCCCGGTCAAAAGGGCCATCTGAAAAAAGTGTAAAATCCAGAAAGGCAGGACAGGCCATGGAGAACTGGGAGCCTTGTTATGCTGATGGGCGGGATGTAAATTGCCAACAACCACTCGGGAGAAGTGTATGGTGTTTCCTGAAACATCTAAAAAACAAAGCAACAGAACCTAGGGCACTTCCACTTATGGTCCTATAGCTTAGGGAAATTAAAATCAAAAAGACACAGCCACCCCAAAGTTTGGAACGGCTCTGTTTACAAGAACCTCGTTTACAGTACAAGTTCAACATCGCAGAAAGTGAAAAATGGATAAAGAAGTTGTGGTATTTACTTACAAAGCAATATCACTCAGCAATGAAATCTGTGTCATCAGGCCCTTAGCAGCACAATGAGTGGATTCAGGTATGATGATTCTAACTGAAGTAAGTCACACAGAAAAAGAAACATCATAAGATATCAGTAATACACGGAATGTAAACTTGGCTACACAGGAACTGAATTACAGAACAGAACAGGGTCTCAAATTTAGAAAACCAACTTATGCTTGCTTAAGGGTAAAGGTGAGTTGGGGTGCTGCATAAAACCAGAGATTGAAATGAGCACAGATAAAGTTCCTTAAGTCAAATATGGAATAGACAAGAACTACTCCTTGCTCAACGAAATGGACTCAACACCGCATATTAAACGCCTAAGAATGTACCTGACTAGTAAGTATCTTAAAACCTATGGATTGCTATGTCTCCGAAAGAGAATCAAGCATGTGTACAGGGGCATAAACGCAGCAGTGATAGGATTGGAGAGGTTCGGTGAGCAAATGAAGACCCTTTGAAGTCATATTGCATGGTACCCATTACACGGGTCTTAACTCTCCAGGTTTAAGGTATTCTTCCTTCAGCTAAAACATGCATGTGGAACCCAAGTATGATCAACCATGTGAACGGGAGACGTGTTCAAATATGTCTCAGTTTTCCTCCCCTGGTACTCGGGTGCAACATTCCAGACGCTTTACTAACACTCTCCCCACTTGGAGAGTCAGCGCCTTTAACCTCCTGTTTGGCCCAGTTTGCAATTTCTGCGGAAGATGAACAGGAATAGCGAGAACCAATGAGAGACTAGCTGGAGGTGTCTGGACGGGCAAATTTAACTCTCATTTCCCACCAGGAAGAGGAAATAACCAAAGGCTCAGCGTGCCGTGCCGGAACCAGATTAGGGCCTGAAGCCATCCTGCGATGTTGCGGCCAGGTCACAAGAAAGCGAGTTGAAGAAAGGAGCTCAGGGGCACTGTAATTCACAAACCTGCAGAGTTATAAATGACAGCTATCGTCCAAAAATAGACTGAAGTAAGGCTGCCAAGAGGACTTGAAAGCGGGACAGAATTGCAGGAAACCGATTTCAGGAGGTAGACTGCAATTGCATTGAAAGCATAGGAAAAGAGGCAGAACGTCCACAATGATGCACTTGGCCAAAAAGGGCGTATGCGTTTTTTCCTGAATATATTCAGGAAAAAACGCATACGCCCTTTTTGGCCAACCAAGCAAGCTTGCAAAGGAAATCTGCACTACAATGAAGTCTCACTTCCCCCCGGTCAAAAGGGCCATCTGAAAAAAGTGTAAAATCCAGAAAGGCAGGACAGGCCATGGAGAACTGGGAGCCTTGTTATGCTGATGGGCGGGATGTAAATTGCCAACAGACACTCGGGAGAAGTGTATGGTGTTTCCTGAAACATCTAAAAAACAAAGCAACAGAGCCTAGGGCACTGCCACTTATGGTCCTATAGCTTAGGGAAATTAAAATCAAAAAGACACAGCCACCCCAAAGTTTGGGACGCCTCCATTTACAAGAACCTCGTTTACCGTACAAGTTCAATATCACAGAAAGTGAAAAATGGATAAAGAACTTGTGGTACTTACGTACAATGCAGTATCACTCAGCAATGAAATCTATGTCACCAGGCCCGTAGCAGCATAATGAGTGGATTCAGGTACGATGATTCTAACTGAAATAAGTCACACAGAAAAAGAAACATCATAAGATATCACTAATACACGGAATGTAAACTTGGCTACACAGGAACTGCATTCCAAAACAGAACAGGGTCTCAAATTTAGAAAACCAACTTATGCTTGCTTAAGGGGAAAGGTGAGTTGGGGTGCTGCATAAAACCAGAGATTGAAATGAGCACACATAAAGTTCCTTAAGCCAAATATGGAATAGACAAGAGCTACTCCTTGCTCAACGAAATGGACTCAACACCCCATATTAAACGCCTAAGAATGTACCTGACTAGTAAGTATCTTAAAACCTATGGATTGCTATGTCTCCAAAAGAGAACCAAGCGTGTGTACAGGGGCATAAACGCAGCAGTGATAGGATTGGAGAGGTTCGGTGAGCAAATGAAGACCCTTTGAAGTCATATTGCATGGTACCCATTCCACGGGTCTCAACTCTCCAGGTTTAAGGTATACTTCCTTCAGCTAAGACATGCATGTGGAACCCAAGTATGATCAACCATGTGAACGGGAGACGTGTTCAAATATGTCTCAGTTTTCCTCCCCTGGTACTCAGGTGCAACATTCCAGACGCTTTACTAACACTCTCCCCACTTGGAGAGTCAGTCCCTTTAACCTCCTGTTTGGCCCAGTTTGCAATTTCTGCGGAAGATGAACAGGAATAGCGAGAACCAATGAGAGGCTAGCTGGAGGTGTCTGGACGGGCAAATTTAACTCTCATTTCCCACCAGGAAGAGGAATTAACCAAAGGCTCAGCGTGCCGTGCCGGAACCAGATTAGGTCCTGAAGCCATCCTGCGGTGTTGCGGCCAGGTCACAAGAAAGCGAGTTGAAGAAAGGAGCTCAGGGGCACTGTAATTCACAAACCTGCAGAGTTATAAATGACAGCTATCGTCCAAAAATAGACTGAAGTAAGGCTGCCAAGAGGACTTGAAAGCGGGGCAGAATTGCAGGAAACCGATTTCAGGAGGTAGACTGGAATTGCATTGAAAGCATAGGAAAAGAGGCAGAACGTCCACAATGATGCACTTGGCCAAAAAGGGCGTATGCGTTTTTTTCCTGAATATATTCATGAAAAAACGCATACGCCCTTTTTGGCCAACCAAGCAAGCTTGCAAAGGAAATCTGCACTACAATGAAGTCTCACTTCCCCCTGGTCAAAAGGGCCATCTGAAAAAAGTGTAAAATCCAGAAAGGCAGGACAGGCCATGGAGAACTGGGAGCCTTGTTATGCTGATGGGCGGGATGTAAATTGCCAACAACCACTCGGGAGAAGTGTATGGTGTTTCCTGAAACATCTAAGAAACAAAGCAACAGAGCCTAGGGCACTTCCACTTATGGTCCTATAGCTTAGGGAAATTAAAATCAAAAAGACACAGCCACCCCAAAGTTTGGAACGGCTCTGTTTACAAGAACCTCGTTTACAGTACAAGTTCAACATCGCAGAAAGTGAAAAATGGATAAAGAAGTTGTGGTATTTACTTACAAAGCAATATCACTCAGCAATGAAATCTGTGTCATCAGGCCCTTAGCAGCACAATGAGTGGATTCAGGTATGATGATTCTAACTGAAGTAAGTCACACAGAAAAAGAAACATCATAAGATATCAGTAATACACGGAATGTAAACTTGGCTACACAGGAACTGAATTACAGAACAGAACAGGGTCTCAAATTTAGAAAACCAACTTATGCTTGCTTAAGGGTAAAGGTGAGTTGGGGTGCTGCATAAAACCAGAGATTGAAATGAGCACAGATAAAGTTCCTTAAGTCAAATATGGAATAGACAAGAGCTACTCCTTGCTCAAGGAAATGGACTCAACACCGCATATTAAACGCCTAAGAATGTACCTGACTAGTAAGTATCTTAAAACCTATGGATTGCTATGTCTCCGAAAGAGAATCAAGCATGTGTACAGGGGCATAAACGCAGCAGTGATAGGATTGGAGAGGTTCGGTGAGCAAATGAAGACCCTTTGAAGTCATATTGCATGGTACCCATTACACGGGTCTTAACTCTCCAGGTTTAAGGTATTCTTCCTTCAGCTAAAACATGCATGTGGAACCCAAGTATGATCAACCATGTGAACGGGAGACGTGTTCAAATATGTCTCAGTTTTCCTCCCCTGGTACTCGGGTGCAACATTCCAGACGCTTTACTAACACTCTCCCCACTTGGAGAGTCAGCGCCTTTAACCTCCTGTTTGGCCCAGTTTGCAATTTCTGCGGAAGATGAACAGGAATAGCGAGAACCAATGAGAGGCTAGCTGGAGGTGTCTGGACGGGCAAATTTAACTCTCATTTCCCACCAGGAAGAGGAAATAACCAAAGGCTCAGCGTGCCGTACCGGAACCAGATTAGGGCCTGAAGCCATCCTGCGGTGTTGCGGCCAGCTCAAAAGAAAGCGAGTTGAACAAAGGAGCTCAGGGGCACTGTAATTCACAAACCTGCAGAGTTATAAATGACAGCTATCGTCCAAAAATATACTGAAGTAAGGCTGCCAAGAGGACTTGAAAGCGGGGCAGAATTGCAGGAAACCGATTTCAGGAGGTAGACTGGAATTGCATTGAAAGCATAGGAAAAGAGGCAGAACGTCCACAATGATGCACTTGGCCAAAAAGGGCGTATGCGTTTTTTCCTGAATATATTCAGGAAAAAACGCATACGCCCTTTTTGGCCAACCAAGCAAGCTTGCAAAGGAAATCTGCACTACAATGAAGTCTCACTTCCCCCCGGTCAAAAGGGCCATCTGAAAAAAGTGTAAAATCCAGAAAGGCAGGACAGGCCATGGAGAACTGGGAGCCTTGTTATGCTGATGGGCGGGATGTAAATTGCCAACAGACACTCGGGAGACGTGTATGGTGTTTCCTGAAACATCGAAAAAACAAAGCAACAGAGCCTAGGGCACTGCCACTTATGGTCCTATAGCTTAGGGAAATTAAAATCAAAAAGACACAGCCACCCCAAAGTTTGGGACGCCTCTGTTTACAAGAACCTCGTTTACAGTACAAGTTCAACATCGCAGAAAGTGAAAAATGGATAAAGAAGTTGTGGTATTTACTTACAAAGCAATATCACTCAGCAATGAAATCTATGTCATCAGGCCCTTAGCATCACAATGAGTGGATTCAGGTATGATGATTCTAACTGAAATAAGTCACACAGAAAAAGAAACATCATAAGATATCAGTAATACACGGAATGTAAACTTGGCTACACAGGAACTGAATTACAGAACAGAACAGGGTCTCAAATTTAGAAAACCAACTTATGCTTGCTTAAGGGGAAAGGTGAGTTGGGGTGCTGCATAAAACCAGAGATTGAAATGAGCACAGATAAAGTTCCTTAAGCCAAATATGGAATAGACAAGAGCTACTCCTTGCTCAACGAAATGGACTCAACACCCCATATTAAACGCCTAAGAATGTACCTGACTAGTAAGTATCTTAAAACCTATGGATTGCTATGTCTCCGAAAGAGAATCAAGCATGTGTACAGGGGCATAAACGCAGTAGTGATAGGATTGGAGAGGTTCGGTGAGCAAATGAAGACCCTTTGAAGTCATATTGCATGGTACCCATTCCACGGGTTTCAACTACCCAGGTTTAAGGTATTCTTCCTTCAGCTAAAACATGCATGTGGAACCTAGAGTATGATCAACCATGTGATCGGGAGACGTGTTCAAATATGTCTCAGTTTTCGTGCCCTGGTACTTGGGTGCAACATTCCAGACGCTTTGCTAACACTCTCCCCACTTGGAGAGTCAGTCCCTTTAACCTCCTGTTTGGCCCAGTTTGCAATTTCTGCGGAAGATGAACAGGAATAGCGAGAACCAATGAGAGGCTAGCTGGAGGTGTCTGGACGGGCAAATTTAACTCTCATTTCCCACCAGGAAGAGGAATTAACCAAAGGCTCAGCGTGCCGTGCCGGAACCAGATTAGGTCCTGAAGCCATCCTGCGGTGTTGCGGCCAGGTCACAAGAAAGCGAGTTGAAGAAAGGAGCTCAGGGGCACTGTAATTCACAAACCTGCAGAGTTATAAATGACAGCTATCGTCCAAAAATAGACTGAAGTAAGGCTGCCAAGAGGACTTGAAAGCGGGGCAGAATTGCAGGAAACCGATTTCAGGAGGTAGACTGGAATTGCATTGAAAGCATAGGAAAAGAGGCAGAACGTCCACAATGATGCACTTGGCCAAAAAGGGCGTATGCGTTTTTTTCCTGAATATATTTAGGGAAAAACGCATACGCCCTTTTTGGCCAACCAAGCAAGCTTGCAAAGGAAATCTGCACTACAATGAAGTCTCACTTCCCCCTGGTCAAAAGGGCCATCTGAAAAAAGTGTAAAATCCAGAAAGGCAGGACAGGCCATGGAGAACTGGGAGCCTTGTTATGCTGATGGGCGGGATGTAAATTGCCAACAACCACTCGGGAGAAGTGTATGGTGTTTCCTGAAACATCTAAAAAACAAAGCAACAGAGCCTAGGGCACTTCCACTTATGGTCCTATAGCTTAGGGAAATTAAAATCAAAAAGACACAGCCACCCCAAAGTTTGGAACGGCTCTGTTTACAAGAACCTCGTTTACAGTACAAGTTCAACATCGCAGAAAGTGAAAAATGGATAAAGAAGTTGTGGTATTTACTTACAAAGCAATATCACTCAGCAATGAAATCTGTGTCATCAGGCCCTTAGCAGCACAATGAGTGGATTCAGGTATGATGATTCTAACTGAAGTAAGTCACACAGAAAAAGAAACATCATAAGATATCAGTAATACACGGAATGTAAACTTGGCTACACAGGAACTGAATTACAGAACAGAACAGGGTCTCAAATTTAGAAAACCAACTTATGCTTGCTTAAGGGTAAAGGTGAGTTGGGGTGCTGCATAAAACCAGAGATTGAAATGAGCACAGATAAAGTTCCTTAAGCCAAATATGGAATAGACAAGAGCTACTCCTTGCTCAACGAAATGGACTCAACACCGCATATTAAACGCCTAAGAATGTACCTGACTAGTAAGTATCTTAAAACCTATGGATTGCTATGTCTCCGAAGGGGAATCAAGCATGTGTACAGGGGCATAAACGCAGCAGTGATAGGATTGGAGAGGTTCGGTGAGCAAATGAAGACCCTTTGAAGTCATACTGCATGGTACCCATTCCACGGGTTTCAACTACCCAGGTTTTAGGTATTCTTCCTTCAGCTAAAACATGCATGTGGAACCCAAGTATGATCAACCATGTGAACGGGAGACGTGTTCAAATATGTCTCAGTTTTCGTACCCTGGTACTCGGGTGCAACATTCCAGACGCTTTACTAACACTCTCCCCACTTGGAGAGTCAGCGCCTTTAACCTCCTGTTTGGCCCAGTTTGCAATTTCTGCGGAAGATGAACAGGAATAGCGAGAACCAATGAGAGGCTAGCTGGAGGTGTCTGGACGGGCAAATTTAACTCTCATTTCCCACCAGGAAGAGGAAATAACCAAAGGCTCAGCGTGCCGTACCGGAACCAGATTAGGGCCTGAAGCCATCCTGCGGTGTTGCGGCCAGCTCAAAAGAAAGCGAGTTGAACAAAGGAGCTCAGGGGCACTGTAATTCACAAACCTTCAGAGTTATAAATGACAGCTATCGTCCAAAAATATACTGAAGTAAGGCTGCCAAGAGGACTTGAAAGCGGGGCAGAATTGCAGGAAACCGATTTCAGGAGGTAGACTGGAATTGCATTGAAAGCATAGGAAAAGAGGCAGAACGTCCACAATGATGCACTTGGCCAAAAAGGGCGTATGCGTTTTTTCCTGAATATATTCAGGAAAAAACGCATACGCCCTTTTTGGCCAACCAAGCAAGCTTGCAAAGGAAATCTGCACTACAATGAAGTCTCACTTCCCCCCGGTCAAAAAGGCCATCTGAAAAAACTGTAAAATCCAGAAAGGCAGGACAGGCCATGGAGAACTGGGAGCCTTGTTATGCTGATGGGCGGGATGTAAATTGCCAACAACCACTCGGGAGAAGTGTATGGTGTTTCCTGAAACATCTAAAAAACAAAGCAACAGAACCTAGGGCACTTCCACTTATGGTCCTATAGCTTAGGGAAATTAAAATCAAAAAGACACAGCCACCCCAAAGTTTGGAACGGCTCTGTTTACAAGAACCTCGTTTACAGTACAAGTTCAACATCGCAGAAAGTGAAAAATGGATAAAGAAGTTGTGGTATTTACTTACAAAGCAATATCACTCAGCAATGAAATCTGTGTCATCAGGCCCTTAGCAGCACAATGAGTGGATTCAGGTATGATGATTCTAACTGAAGTAAGTCACACAGAAAAAGAAACATCATAAGATATCAGTAATACACGGAATGTAAACTTGGCTACACAGGAACTGAATTACAGAACAGAACAGGGTCTCAAATTTAGAAAACCAACTTATGCTTGCTTAAGGGTAAAGGTGAGTTGGGGTGCTGCATAAAACCAGAGATTGAAATGAGCACAGATAAAGTTCCTTAAGCCAAATATGGAATAGACAAGAGCTACTCCTTGCTCAACGAAATGGACTCAACACCGCATATTAAACGCCTAAGAATGTACCTGACTAGTAAGTATCTTAAAACCTATGGATTGCTATGTCTCCAAAAGAGAATCAAGCATGTGTACAGGGGCATAAACGCAGCAGTGATAGGATTGGAGAGGTTCGGTGAGCAAATGAAGACCCTTTGAAGTCATATTGCATGGTACCCATTCCACGGGTTTCAACTACCCAGGTTTTAGGTATTCTTCCTTCAGCTAAAACATGCATGTGGAACCCAAGTATGATCAACCATGTGAACGGGAGACGTGTTCAAATATGTCTCAGTTTTCCTCCCCTGGTACTCGGGTGCAACATTCCAGACGCTTTACTAACACTCTCCCCACTTGTAGAGTCAGCGCCTTTAACCTCCTGTTTGGCCCAGTTTGCAATTTCTGCGGAAGATGAACAGGAATAGCGAGAACCAATGAGAGGCTAGCTGGAGGTGTCTGGACGGGCAAATTTAACTCTCATTTCCCACCAGGAAGAGGAAATAACCAAAGGCTCAGCGTGCCGTACCGGAACCAGATTAGGGCCTGAAGCCATCCTGCGGTGTTGCGGCCAGCTCAAAAGAAAGCGAGTTGAACAAAGGAGCTCAGGGGCACTGTAATTCACAAACCTGCAGAGTTATAAATGACAGCTATCGTCCAAAAATATACTGAAGTAAGGCTGCCAAGAGGACTTGAAAGCGGGGCAGAATTGCAGGAAACCGATTTCAGGAGGTAGACTGGAATTGCATTGAAAGCATAGGAAAAGAGGCAGAACGTCCACAATGATGCACTTGGCCAAAAAGGGCGTATGCGTTTTTTCCTGAATATATTCAGGAAAAAACGCATACGCCCTTTTTGGCCAACCAAGCAAGCTTGCAAAGGAAATCTGCACTACAATGAAGTCTCACTTCCCCCCAGTCAAAAGGGCCATCTGAAAAAAGTGTAAAATCCAGAAAGGCAGGACAGGCCATGGAGAACTGGGAGCCTTGTTATGCTGATGGGCGGGATGTAAATTGCCAACAACCACTCGGGAGAAGTGTATGGTGTTTCCTGAAACATCTAAAAAACAAAGCAACAGAACCTAGGGCACTTCCACTTATGGTCCTATAGCTTAGGGAAATTAAAATCAAAAAGACACAGCCACCCCAAAGTTTGGAACGGCTCTGTTTACAAGAACCTCGTTTACAGTACAAGTTCAACATCGCAGAAAGTGAAAAATGGATAAAGAAGTTGTGGTATTTACTTACAAAGCAATATCACTCAGCAATGAAATCTATGTCATCAGGCCCTTAGCAGCACAATGAGTGGATTCAGGTATGATGATTCTAACTGAAGTAAGTCACACAGAAAAAGAAACATCATAAGATATCATTAATACACGGAATGTAAACTTGGCTACACAGGAACTGAATTACAGAACAGAACAGGGTCTCAAATTTAGAAAACCAACTTATGCTTGCTTAAGGGTAAAGGTGAGTTGGGGTGCTGCATAAAACCAGAGATTGAAATGAGCACAGATAAAGTTCCTTAAGCCAAATATGGAATAGACAAGAGCTACTCCTTGCTCAACGAAATGGACTCAACACCCCATATTAAACGCCTAAGAATGTTCCTGACTAGTAAGTATCTTAAAACCTATGGATTGCTATGTCTCCAAAAGAGAATCAAGCATGTGTACAGGGGCATAAACGCAGCAGTGATAGGATTGGAGAGGTTCGGTGCGCAAATGAAGACACTTTGAAGTCATATTGCATGGTACCCATTCCACGGGTTTCAACTACCCAGGTTTAAGGTATTCTTCCTTCAGATAAAACATGCATGTGGAACCTAGAGTATGATCAACCATGTGATCGGGAGACGTGTTCAAATATGTCTCAGTTTTCGTACCCTGGTACTCGGGTGCAACATTTCAGACGCTTTACTAACACTCTCCCGACTTGGAGAGTCAGTCCCTTTAACCTCCTGTTTGGCCCAGTTTGCAATTTCTGCGGAAGATGAACAGGAATAGCGAGAACCAATGAGAGACTAGCTGGAGGTGTCTGGACGGGCAAATTTAACTCTCATTTCCCACCAGGAAGAGGAAATAACCAAAGGCTCAGCGTGCCGTGCCGGAACCAGATTAGGTCCTGAAGCCATCCTGCGGTGTTGCGGCCAGGTCACAAGAAAGCGAGTTGAAGAAAGGAGCTCAGGGGCACTGTAATTCACAAACCTGCAGAGTTATAAATGACAGCTATCGTCCAAAAATAGACTGAAGTAAGGCTGCCAAGAGGACTTGAAAGCGGGGCAGAATTGCAGGAAACCGATTTCAGGAGGTAGACTGGAATTGCATTGAAAGCATAGGAAAAGAGGCAGAACGTCCACAATGATGCACTTGGCCAAAAAGGGCGTATGCGTTTTTTCCTGAATATATTCAGGAAAAAACGCATACGCCCTTTTTGGCCAACCAAGCAAGCTTGCAAAGGAAATCTGCACTACAATGAAGTCTCACTTCCCCCCGGTCAAAAGGGCCATCTGAAAAAAGTGTAAAATCCAGAAAGGCAGGACAGGCCATGGAGAACTGGGAGCCTTGTTATGCTGATGGGCGGGATGTAAATTGCCAACAACCACTGGGGAGAAGTGTATGGTGTTTCCTGAAACATCTAAAAAACAAAGCAACAGAGCCTAGGGCACTTCCACTTATGGTCCTATAGCTTAGGGAAATTAAAATCAAAAAGACACAGCCACCCCAAAGTTTGGAACGGCTCTGTTTACAAGAACCTCGTTTACAGTACAAGTTCAACATCGCAGAAAGTGAAAAATGGATAAAGAAGTTGTGGTATTTACTTACAAAGCAATATCACTCAGCAATGAAATCTGTGTCATCAGGCCCGTAGCAGCACAATGAGGGGATTCAGGTATGATGATTCTAACTGAAGTAAGTCACACAGAAAAAGAAACATCATAAGATATCAGTAATACACGGAATATAAACTTGGCTACACAGGAACTGAATTACAGAACAGAACAGGGTCTCAAATTTAGAAAACCAACTTATGCTTGCTTAAGGGGAAAGGTGAGTTGGGGTGCTGCATAAAACCAGAGATTGAAATGAGCACAGATAAAGTTCCTTAAGCCAAATATGGAATAGACAAGAGCTACTCCTTGCTCAACGAAATGGACTCAACACCGCATATTAAACGCCTAAGAATGTACCTGACTAGTAAGTATCTTAAAACCTATGGATTGCTATGTCTCCGAAAGAGAATCAAGCATGTGTACAGGGGCATAAACACAGCAGTGATAAGATTGGAGAGGTTCGGTGAGCAAATGAAGACCCTTTGAAGTCATATTGCATGGTACCCATTCCACGGGTTTCAACTACCCATGTTTAAGGTATTCTTCCTTCAGCTAAAACATGCATGTGGAACCCAAGTATGATCAACCATGTGAACGGGAGACGTGTTCAAATATGTCTCAGTTTTCCTCCCCTGGTACTCGGGTGCAACATTCCAGACGCTTTACTAACACTCTCCCCACTTGGGGAGTCAGCGCCTTTAACCTCCTGTTTGGCCCAGTTTGCAATTTCTGCGGAAGATGAACAGGAATAGCGAGAACCAATGAGAGACTAGCTGGAGGTGTCTGGACGGGCAAATTTAACTCTCATTTCCCACCAGGAAGAGGAAATAACCAAAGGCTCAGCGTGCCGTGCCGGAACCAGATTAGGGCCTGAAGCCATCCTGCGGTGTTGCGGCCAGGTCACAAGAAAGCGAGTTGAAGAAAGGAGCTCAGGGGCACTGTAATTCACAAACCTGCAGAGTTATAAATGACAGCTATCGTCCAAAAATAGACTGAAGTAAGGCTGCCAAGAGGACTTGAAAGCGGGGCAGAATTGCAGGAAACCGATTTCAGGAGGTAGACTGGAATTGCATTGAAAGCATAGGAAAAGAGGCAGAACGTCCACAATGATGCACTTGGCCAAAAAGGGCGTATGCGTTTTTTCCTGAATATATTCAGGGAAAAACGCATACGCCCTTTTTGGCCAACCAAGCAAGCTTGCAAAGGAAATCTGCACTACAATGAAGTCTCACTTCCCCCCGGTCAAAAGGGCCATCTGAAAAAAGTGTAAAATCCAGAAAGGCAGGACAGGCCATGGAGAACTGGGAGCCTTGTTATGCTGATGGGCGGGATGTAAATTGCCAACAGACACTCGGGAGAAGTGTATGGTGTTTCCTGAAACATCTAAAAAACAAAGCAACAGAGCCTAGGGCACTTCCACTTATGGTCCTATAGCTTAGGGAAATTAAAATCAAAAAGACACAGCCACCCCAAAGTTTGGGACGCCTCCATTTACAAGAACCTCGTTTACCGTACAAGTTCAATATCACAGAAAGTGAAAAATGGATAAAGAACTTGTGGTACTTACGTACAATGCAGTATCACTCAGCAATGAAATCTATGTCATCAGGCCCGTAGCAGCATAATGAGTGGATTCAGGTACGATGATTCTAACTGAAATAAGTCACACAGAAAAAGAAACATCATAAGATATCACTAATACACGGAATGTAAACTTGGCTACACAGGAACTGCATTCCAAAACAGAACAGGGTCTCAAATTTAGAAAACCAACTTATGCTTGCTTAAGGGGAAAGGTGAGTTGGGGTGCTGAATAAAACCAGAGATTGAAATGAGCACACATAAAGTTCCTTAAGCCAAATATGGAATAGACAAGAGCTACTCCTTGCTCAACGAAATGGACTCAACACCGCATATTAAACGCCTAAGAATGTACCTGACTAGTAAGTATCTTAAAACCTATGGATTGCTATGTCTCCAAAAGAGAATCAAGCATGTGTACAGGGGCATAAACGCAGCAGTGATAGGATTGGAGAGGTTCGGTGAGCAAATGAAGACCCTTTGAAGTCATATTGCATGGTACCCATTCCACGGGTTTCAACTACCCAGGTTTTAGGTATTCTTCCTTCAGCTAAAACATGCATGTGGAACCCAAGTATGATCAACCATGTGAACGGGAGACGTGTTCAAATATGTCTCAGTTTTCCTCCCCTGGTACTCGGGTGCAACATTCCAGACGCTTTACTAACACTCTCCCCACTTGGAGAGTCAGCGCCTTTAACCTCCTGTTTGGCCCAGTTTGCAATTTCTGCGGAAGATGAACAGGAATAGCGAGAACCAATGAGAGGCTAGCTGGAGGTGTCTGGACGGGCAAATTTAACTCTCATTTCCCACCAGGAAGAGGAAATAACCAAAGGCTCAGCGTGCCGTACCGGAACCAGATTAGGGCCTGAAGCCATCCTGCGGTGTTGCGGCCAGCTCAAAAGAAAGCGAGTTGAACAAAGGAGCTCAGGGGCACTGTAATTCACAAACCTGCAGAGTTATAAATGACAGCTATCGTCCAAAAATATACTGAAGTAAGGCTGCCAAGAGGACTTGAAAGCGGGGCAGAATTGCAGGAAACCGATTTCAGGAGGTAGACTGGAATTGCATTGAAAGCATAGGAAAAGAGGCAGAACGTCCACAATGATGCACTTGGCCAAAAAGGGCGTATGCGTTTTTTCCTGAATATATTCAGGAAAAAACGCATACGCCCTTTTTGGCCAACCAAGCAAGCTTGCAAAGGAAATCTGCACTACAATGAAGTCTCACTTCCCCCCGGTCAAAAGGGCCATCTGAAAAAAGTGTAAAATCCAGAAAGGCAGGACAGGCCATGGAGAACTGGGAGCCTTGTTATGCTGATGGGCGGGATGTAAATTGCCAACAACCACTCGGGAGAAGTGTATGGTGTTTCCTGAAACATCTAAAAAACAAAGCAACAGAACCTAGGGCACTTCCACTTATGGTCCTATAGCTTAGGGAAATTAAAATCAAAAAGACACAGCCACCCCAAAGTTTGGAACGGCTCTGTTTACAAGAACCTCGTTTACAGTACAAGTTCAACATCGCAGAAAGTGAAAAATGGATAAAGAAGTTGTGGTATTTACTTACAAAGCAATATCACTCAGCAATGAAATCTGTGTCATCAGGCCCTTAGCAGCACAATGAGTGGATTCAGGTATGATGATTCTAACTGAAGTAAGTCACACAGAAAAAGAAACATCATAAGATATCATTAATACACGGAATGTAAACTTGGCTACACAGGAACTGAATTACAGAACAGAACAGGGTCTCAAATTTAGAAAACCAACTTATGCTTGCTTAAGGGTAAAGGTGAGTTGGGGTGCTGCATAAAACCAGAGATTGAAATGAGCACAGATAAAGTTCCTTAAGCCAAATATGGAATAGACAAGAGCTACTCCTTGCTCAACGAAATGGACTCAACACCCCATATTAAACGCCTAAGAATGTTCCTGACTAGTAAGTATCTTAAAACCTATGGATTGCTATGTCTCCAAAAGAGAATCAAGCATGTGTACAGGGGCATAAACGCAGCAGTGATAGGATTGGAGAGGTTCGGTGCGCAAATGAAGACACTTTGAAGTCATATTGCATGGTACCCATTCCACGGGTTTCAACTACCCAGGTTTAAGGTATTCTTCCTTCAGATAAAACATGCATGTGGAACCTAGAGTATGATCAACCATGTGATCGGGAGACGTATTCAAATATGTCTCAGTTTTCGTACCCTGGTACTCGGGTGCAACATTTCAGACGCTTTACTAACACTCTCCCGACTTGGAGAGTCAGTCCCTTTAACCTCCTGTTTGGCCCAGTTTGCAATTTCTGCGGAAGATGAACAGGAATAGCGAGAACCAATGAGAGACTAGCTGGAGGTGTCTGGACGGGCAAATTTAACTCTCATTTCCCACCAGGAAGAGGAAATAACCAAAGGCTCAGCGTGCCGGGCCGGAACCAGATTAGGTCCTGAAGCCATCCTGCGGTGTTGCGGCCAGGTCACAAGAAAGCGAGTTGAAGAAAGGAGCTCAGGGGCACTGTAATTCACAAACCTGCAGAGTTATAAATGACAGCTATCGTCCAAAAATAGACTGAAGTAAGGCTGCCAAGAGGACTTGAAAGCGGGGCAGAATTGCAGGAAACCGATTTCAGGAGGTAGACTGGAATTGCATTGAAAGCATAGGAAAAGAGGCAGAACGTCCACAATGATGCACTTGGCCAAAAAGGGCGTATGCGTTTTTTCCTGAATATATTCAGGAAAAAACGCATACGCCCTTTTTGGCCAACCAAGCAAGCTTGCAAAGGAAATCTGCACTACAATGAAGTCTCACTTCCCCCCGGTCAAAAGGGCCATCTGAAAAAAGTGTAAAATCCAGAAAGGCAGGACAGGCCATGGAGAACTGGGAGCCTTGTTATGCTGATGGGCGGGATGTAAATTGCCAACAACCACTCGGGAGAAGTGTATGGTGTTTCCTGAAACATCTAAAAAACAAAGCAACAGAGCCTAGGGCACTTCCACTTATGGTCCTATAGCTTAGGGAAATTAAAATCAAAAAGACACAGCCACCCCAAAGTTTGGAACGGCTCTGTTTACAAGAACCTCGTTTACAGTTCAAGTTCAACATCGCAGAAAGTGAAAAATGGATAAAGAAGTTGTGGTATTTACTTACAAAGCAATATCACTCAGCAATGAAATCTGTGTCATCAGGCCCTTAGCAGCACAATGAGTGGATTCAGGTATGATGATTCTAACTGAAGTAAGTCACACAGAAAAAGAAACATCATAAGATATCAGTAATACACGGAATGTAAACTTGGCTACACAGGAACTGAATTACAGAACAGAACAGGGTCTCAAATTTAGAAAACCAACTTATGCTTGCTTAAGGGTAAAGGTGAGTTGGGGTGCTGCATAAAACCAGAGATTGAAATGAGCACAGATAAAGTTCCTTAAGCCAAATATGGAATAGACAAGAGCTACTCCTTGCTCAACGAAATGGACTCAACACCGCATATTAAACGCCTAAGAATGTACCTGACTAGTAAGTATCTTAAAACCTATGGATTGCTATGTCTCCAAAAGAGAATCAAGCATGTGTACAGGGGCATAAACGCAGCAGTGATAGGATTGGAGAGGTTCGGTGAGCAAATGAAGACCCTTTGAAGTCATATTGCATGGTACCCATTCCACGGGTTTCAACTACCCAGGTTTTAGGTATTCTTCCTTCAGCTAAAACATGCATGTGGAACCCAAGTATGATCAACCATGTGAACGGGAGACGTGTTCAAATATGTCTCAGTTTTCCTCCCCTGGTACTCGGGTGCAACATTCCAGACGCTTTACTAACACTCTCCCCACTTGTAGAGTCAGCGCCTTTAACCTCCTGTTTGGCCCAGTTTGCAATTTCTGCGGAAGATGAACAGGAATAGCGAGAACCAATGAGAGGCTAGCTGGAGGTGTCTGGACGGGCAAATTTAACTCTCATTTCCCACCAGGAAGAGGAAATAACCAAAGGCTCAGCGTGCCGTACCGGAACCAGATTAGGGCCTGAAGCCATCCTGCGGTGTTGCGGCCAGCTCAAAAGAAAGCGAGTTGAACAAAGGAGCTCAGGGGCACTGTAATTCACAAACCTGCAGAGTTATAAATGACAGCTATCGTCCAAAAATATACTGAAGTAAGGCTGCCAAGAGGACTTGAAAGCGGGGCAGAATTGCAGGAAACCGATTTCAGGAGGTAGACTGGAATTGCATTGAAAGCATAGGAAAAGAGGCAGAACGTCCACAATGATGCACTTGGCCAAAAAGGGCGTATGCGTTTTTTCCTGAATATATTCAGGAAAAAACGCATACGCCCTTTTTGGCCAACCAAGCAAGCTTGCAAAGGAAATCTGCACTACAATGAAGTCTCACTTCCCCCCAGTCAAAAGGGCCATCTGAAAAAAGTGTAAAATCCAGAAAGGCAGGACAGGCCATGGAGAACTGGGAGCCTTGTTATGCTGATGGGCGGGATGTAAATTGCCAACAACCACTCGGGAGAAGTGTATGGTGTTTCCTGAAACATCTAAAAAACAAAGCAACAGAACCTAGGGCACTTCCACTTATGGTCCTATAGCTTAGGGAAATTAAAATCAAAAAGACACAGCCACCCCAAAGTTTGGAACGGCTCTGTTTACAAGAACCTCGTTTACAGTACAAGTTCAACATCGCAGAAAGTGAAAAATGGATAAAGAAGTTGTGGTATTTACTTACAAAGCAATATCACTCAGCAATGAAATCTATGTCATCAGGCCCTTAGCAGCACAATGAGTGGATTCAGGTATGATGATTCTAACTGAAGTAAGTCACACAGAAAAAGAAACATCATAAGATATCATTAATACACGGAATGTAAACTTGGCTACACAGGAACTGAATTACAGAACAGAACAGGGTCTCAAATTTAGAAAACCAACTTATGCTTGCTTAAGGGTAAAGGTGAGTTGGGGTGCTGCATAAAACCAGAGATTGAAATGAGCACAGATAAAGTTCCTTAAGCCAAATATGGAATAGACAAGAGCTACTCCTTGCTCAACGAAATGGACTCAACACCCCATATTAAACGCCTAAGAATGTTCCTGACTAGTAAGTATCTTAAAACCTATGGATTGCTATGTCTCCAAAAGAGAATCAAGCATGTGTACAGTGGCATAAACGCAGCAGTGATAGGATTGGAGAGGTTCGGTGCGCAAATGAAGACACTTTGAAGTCATATTGCATGGTACCCATTCCACGGGTTTCAACTACCCAGGTTTAAGGTATTCTTCCTTCAGATAAAACATGCATGTGGAACCTAGAGTATGATCAACCATGTGATCGGGAGACGTGTTCAAATATGTCTCAGTTTTCGTACCCTGGTACTCGGGTGCAACATTTCAGACGCTTTACTAACACTCTCCCGACTTGGAGAGTCAGTCCCTTTAACCTCCTGTTTGGCCCAGTTTGCAATTTCTGCGGAAGATGAACAGGAATAGCGAGAACCAATGAGAGACTAGCTGGAGGTGTCTGGACGGGCAAATTTAACTCTCATTTCCCACCAGGAAGAGGAAATAACCAAAGGCTCAGCGTGCCGTGCCGGAACCAGATTAGGTCCTGAAGCCATCCTGCGGTGTTGCGGCCAGGTCACAAGAAAGCGAGTTGAAGAAAGGAGCTCAGGGGCACTGTAATTCACAAACCTGCAGAGTTATAAATGACAGCTATCGTCCAAAAATAGACTGAAGTAAGGCTGCCAAGAGGACTTGAAAGCGGGGCAGAATTGCAGGAAACCGATTTCAGGAGGTAGACTGCAATTGCATTGAAAGCATAGGAAAAGAGGCAGAACGTCCACAATGATGCACTTGGCCAAAAAGGGCGTATGCGTTTTTTCCTGAATATATTCAGGAAAAAACGCATACGCCCTTTTTGGCCAACCAAGCAAGCTTGCAAAGGAAATCTGCACTACAATGAAGTCTCACTTCCCCCCGGTCAAAAGGGCCATCTGAAAAAAGTGTAAAATCCAGAAAGGCAGGACAGGCCATGGAGAACTGGGAGCCTTGTTATGCTGATGGGCGGGATGTAAATTGCCAACAACCACTGGGGAGAAGTGTATGGTGTTTCCTGAAACATCTAAAAAACAAAGCAACAGAGCCTAGGGCACTTCCACTTATGGTCCTATAGCTTAGGGAAATTAAAATCAAAAAGACACAGCCACCCCAAAGTTTGGAACGGCTCTGTTTACAAGAACCTCGTTTACAGTACAAGTTCAACATCGCAGAAAGTGAAAAATGGATAAAGAAGTTGTGGTATTTACTTACAAAGCAATATCACTCAGCAATGAAATCTGTGTCATCAGGCCCGTAGCAGCACAATGAGGGGATTCAGGTATGATGATTCTAACTGAAGTAAGTCACACAGAAAAAGAAACATCATAAGATATCAGTAATACACGGAATATAAACTTGGCTACACAGGAACTGAATTACAGAACAGAACAGGGTCTCAAATTTAGAAAACCAACTTATGCTTGCTTAAGGGGAAAGGTGAGTTGGGGTGCTGCATAAAACCAGAGATTGAAATGAGCACAGATAAAGTTCCTTAAGCCAAATATGGAATAGACAAGAGCTACTCCTTGCTCAACGAAATGGACTCAACACCGCATATTAAACGCCTAAGAATGTACCTGACTAGTAAGTATCTTAAAACCTATGGATTGCTATGTCTCCGAAAGAGAATCAAGCATGTGTACAGGGGCATAAACACAGCAGTGATAAGATTGGAGAGGTTCGGTGAGCAAATGAAGACCCTTTGAAGTCATATTGCATGGTACCCATTCCACGGGTTTCAACTACCCATGTTTAAGGTATTCTTCCTTCAGCTAAAACATGCATGTGGAACCCAAGTATGATCAACCATGTGAACGGGAGACGTGTTCAAATATGTCTCAGTTTTCCTCCCCTGGTACTCGGGTGCAACATTCCAGACGCTTTACTAACACTCTCCCCACTTGGGGAGTCAGCGCCTTTAACCTCCTGTTTGGCCCAGTTTGCAATTTCTGCGGAAGATGAACAGGAATAGCGAGAACCAATGAGAGACTAGCTGGAGGTGTCTGGACGGGCAAATTTAACTCTCATTTCCCACCAGGAAGAGGAAATAACCAAAGGCTCAGCGTGCCGTGCCGGAACCAGATTAGGGCCTGAAGCCATCCTGCGGTGTTGCGGCCAGGTCACAAGAAAGCGAGTTGAAGAAAGGAGCTCAGGGGCACTGTAATTCACAAACCTGCAGAGTTATAAATGACAGCTATCGTCCAAAAATAGACTGAAGTAAGGCTGCCAAGAGGACTTGAAAGCGGGGCAGAATTGCAGGAAACCGATTTCAGGAGGTAGACTGGAATTGCATTGAAAGCATAGGAAAAGAGGCAGAACGTCCACAATGATGCACTTGGCCAAAAAGGGCGTATGCGTTTTTTCCTGAATATATTCAGGGAAAAACGCATACGCCCTTTTTGGCCAACCAAGCAAGCTTGCAAAGGAAATCTGCACTACAATGAAGTCTCACTTCCCCCCGGTCAAAAGGGCCATCTGAAAAAAGTGTAAAATCCAGAAAGGCAGGACAGGCCATGGAGAACTGGGAGCCTTGTTATGCTGATGGGCGGGATGTAAATTGCCAACAGACACTCGGGAGAAGTGTATGGTGTTTCCTGAAACATCTAAAAAACAAAGCAACAGAGCCTAGGGCACTTCCACTTATGGTCCTATAGCTTAGGGAAATTAAAATCAAAAAGACACAGCCACCCCAAAGTTTGGGACGCCTCCATTTACAAGAACCTCGTTTACCGTACAAGTTCAATATCACAGAAAGTGAAAAATGGATAAAGAACTTGTGGTACTTACGTACAATGCAGTATCACTCAGCAATGAAATCTATGTCATCAGGCCCGTAGCAGCATAATGAGTGGATTCAGGTACGATGATTCTAACTGAAATAAGTCACACAGAAAAAGAAACATCATAAGATATCACTAATACACGGAATGTAAACTTGGCTACACAGGAACTGCATTCCAAAACAGAACAGGGTCTCAAATTTAGAAAACCAACTTATGCTTGCTTAAGGGGAAAGGTGAGTTGGGGTGCTGAATAAAACCAGAGATTGAAATGAGCACACATAAAGTTCCTTAAGCCAAATATGGAATAGACAAGAGCTACTCCTTGCTCAACGAAATGGACTCAACACCGCATATTAAACGCCTAAGAATGTACCTGACTAGTAAGTATCTTAAAACCTATGGATTGCTATGTCTCCAAAAGAGAATCAAGCATGTGTACAGGGGCATAAACGCAGCAGTGATAGGATTGGAGAGGTTCGGTGAGCAAATGAAGACCCTTTGAAGTCATATTGCATGGTACCCATTCCACGGGTTTCAACTACCCAGGTTTTAGGTATTCTTCCTTCAGCTAAAACATGCATGTGGAACCCAAGTATGATCAACCATGTGAACGGGAGACGTGTTCAAATATGTCTCAGTTTTCCTCCCCTGGTACTCGGGTGCAACATTCCAGACGCTTTACTAACACTCTCCCCACTTGGAGAGTCAGCGCCTTTAACCTCCTGTTTGGCCCAGTTTGCAATTTCTGCGGAAGATGAACAGGAATAGCGAGAACCAATGAGAGGCTAGCTGGAGGTGTCTGGACGGGCAAATTTAACTCTCATTTCCCACCAGGAAGAGGAAATAACCAAAGGCTCAGCGTGCCGTACCGGAACCAGATTAGGGCCTGAAGCCATCCTGCGGTGTTGCGGCCAGCTCAAAAGAAAGCGAGTTGAACAAAGGAGCTCAGGGGCACTGTAATTCACAAACCTGCAGAGTTATAAATGACAGCTATCGTCCAAAAATATACTGAAGTAAGGCTGCCAAGAGGACTTGAAAGCGGGGCAGAATTGCAGGAAACCGATTTCAGGAGGTAGACTGGAATTGCATTGAAAGCATAGGAAAAGAGGCAGAACGTCCACAATGATGCACTTGGCCAAAAAGGGCGTATGCGTTTTTTCCTGAATATATTCAGGAAAAAACGCATACGCCCTTTTTGGCCAACCAAGCAAGCTTGCAAAGGAAATCTGCACTACAATGAAGTCTCACTTCCCCCCGGTCAAAAGGGCCATCTGAAAAAAGTGTAAAATCCAGAAAGGCAGGACAGGCCATGGAGAACTGGGAGCCTTGTTATGCTGATGGGCGGGATGTAAATTGCCAACAACCACTCGGGAGAAGTGTATGGTGTTTCCTGAAACATCTAAAAAACAAAGCAACAGAACCTAGGGCACTTCCACTTATGGTCCTATAGCTTAGGGAAATTAAAATCAAAAAGACACAGCCACCCCAAAGTTTGGAACGGCTCTGTTTACAAGAACCTCGTTTACAGTACAAGTTCAACATCGCAGAAAGTGAAAAATGGATAAAGAAGTTGTGGTATTTACTTACAAAGCAATATCACTCAGCAATGAAATCTATGTCATCAGGCCCTTAGCAGCACAATGAGTGGATTCAGGTATGATGATTCTAACTGAAGTAAGTCACACAGAAAAAGAAACATCATAAGATATCATTAATACACGGAATGTAAACTTGGCTACACAGGAACTGAATTACAGAACAGAACAGGGTCTCAAATTTAGAAAACCAACTTATGCTTGCTTAAGGGTAAAGGTGAGTTGGGGTGCTGCATAAAACCAGAGATTGAAATGAGCACAGATAAAGTTCCTTAAGCCAAATATGGAATAGACAAGAGCTACTCCTTGCTCAACGAAATGGACTCAACACCCCATATTAAACGCCTAAGAATGTTCCTGACTAGTAAGTATCTTAAAACCTATGGATTGCTATGTCTCCAAAAGAGAATCAAGCATGTGTACAGGGGCATAAACGCAGCAGTGATAGGATTGGAGAGGTTCGGTGCGCAAATGAAGACACTTTGAAGTCATATTGCATGGTACCCATTCCACGGGTTTCAACTACCCAGGTTTAAGGTATTCTTCCTTCAGATAAAACATGCATGTGGAACCTAGAGTATGATCAACCATGTGATCGGGAGACGTGTTCAAATATGTCTCAGTTTTCGTACCCTGGTACTCGGGTGCAACATTTCAGACGCTTTACTAACACTCTCCCGACTTGGAGAGTCAGTCCCTTTAACCTCCTGTTTGGCCCAGTTTGCAATTTCTGCGGAAGATGAACAGGAATAGCGAGAACCAATGAGAGACTAGCTGGAGGTGTCTGGACGGGCAAATTTAACTCTCATTTCCCACCAGGAAGAGGAAATAACCAAAGGCTCAGCGTGCCGTGCCGGAACCAGATTAGGTCCTGAAGCCATCCTGCGGTGTTGCGGCCAGGTCACAAGAAAGCGAGTTGAAGAAAGGAGCTCAGGGGCACTGTAATTCACAAACCTGCAGAGTTATAAATGACAGCTATCGTCCAAAAATAGACTGAAGTAAGGCTGCCAAGAGGACTTGAAAGCGGGGCAGAATTGCAGGAAACCGATTTCAGGAGGTAGACTGCAATTGCATTGAAAGCATAGGAAAAGAGGCAGAACGTCCACAATGATGCACTTGGCCAAAAAGGGCGTATGCGTTTTTTCCTGAATATATTCAGGAAAAAACGCATACGCCCTTTTTGGCCAACCAAGCAAGCTTGCAAAGGAAATCTGCACTACAATGAAGTCTCACTTCCCCCCGGTCAAAAGGGCCATCTGAAAAAAGTGTAAAATCCAGAAAGGCAGGACAGGCCATGGAGAACTGGGAGCCTTGTTATGCTGATGGGCGGGATGTAAATTGCCAACAACCACTGGGGAGAAGTGTATGGTGTTTCCTGAAACATCTAAAAAACAAAGCAACAGAGCCTAGGGCACTTCCACTTATGGTCCTATAGCTTAGGGAAATTAAAATCAAAAAGACACAGCCACCCCAAAGTTTGGAACGGCTCTGTTTACAAGAACCTCGTTTACAGTACAAGTTCAACATCGCAGAAAGTGAAAAATGGATAAAGAAGTTGTGGTATTTACTTACAAAGCAATATCACTCAGCAATGAAATCTGTGTCATCAGGCCCGTAGCAGCACAATGAGGGGATTCAGGTATGATGATTCTAACTGAAGTAAGTCACACAGAAAAAGAAACATCATAAGATATCAGTAATACACGGAATATAAACTTGGCTACACAGGAACTGAATTACAGAACAGAACAGGGTCTCAAATTTAGAAAACCAACTTATGCTTGCTTAAGGGGAAAGGTGAGTTGGGGTGCTGCATAAAACCAGAGATTGAAATGAGCACAGATAAAGTTCCTTAAGCCAAATATGGAATAGACAAGAGCTACTCCTTGCTCAACGAAATGGACTCAACACCGCATATTAAACGCCTAAGAATGTACCTGACTAGTAAGTATCTTAAAACCTATGGATTGCTATGTCTCCGAAAGAGAATCAAGCATGTGTACAGGGGCATAAACACAGCAGTGATAAGATTGGAGAGGTTCGGTGAGCAAATGAAGACCCTTTGAAGTCATATTGCATGGTACCCATTCCACGGGTTTCAACTACCCATGTTTAAGGTATTCTTCCTTCAGCTAAAACATGCATGTGGAACCCAAGTATGATCAACCATGTGAACGGGAGACGTGTTCAAATATGTCTCAGTTTTCCTCCCCTGGTACTCGGGTGCAACATTCCAGACGCTTTACTAACACTCTCCCCACTTGGGGAGTCAGCGCCTTTAACCTCCTGTTTGGCCCAGTTTGCAATTTCTGCGGAAGATGAACAGGAATAGCGAGAACCAATGAGAGACTAGCTGGAGGTGTCTGGACGGGCAAATTTAACTCTCATTTCCCACCAGGAAGAGGAAATAACCAAAGGCTCAGCGTGCCGTGCCGGAACCAGATTAGGGCCTGAAGCCATCCTGCGGTGTTGCGGCCAGGTCACAAGAAAGCGAGTTGAAGAAAGGAGCTCAGGGGCACTGTAATTCACAAACCTGCAGAGTTATAAATGACAGCTATCGTCCAAAAATAGACTGAAGTAAGGCTGCCAAGAGGACTTGAAAGCGGGGCAGAATTGCAGGAAACCGATTTCAGGAGGTAGACTGGAATTGCATTGAAAGCATAGGAAAAGAGGCAGAACGTCCACAATGATGCACTTGGCCAAAAAGGGCGTATGCGTTTTTTCCTGAATATATTCAGGGAAAAACGCATACGCCCTTTTTGGCCAACCAAGCAAGCTTGCAAAGGAAATCTGCACTACAATGAAGTCTCACTTCCCCCCGGTCAAAAGGGCCATCTGAAAAAAGTGTAAAATCCAGAAAGGCAGGACAGGCCATGGAGAACTGGGAGCCTTGTTATGCTGATGGGCGGGATGTAAATTGCCAACAGACACTCGGGAGAAGTGTATGGTGTTTCCTGAAACATCTAAAAAACAAAGCAACAGAGCCTAGGGCACTTCCACTTATGGTCCTATAGCTTAGGGAAATTAAAATCAAAAAGACACAGCCACCCCAAAGTTTGGGACGCCTCCATTTACAAGAACCTCGTTTACCGTACAAGTTCAATATCACAGAAAGTGAAAAATGGATAAAGAACTTGTGGTACTTACGTACAATGCAGTATCACTCAGCAATGAAATCTATGTCATCAGGCCCGTAGCAGCATAATGAGTGGATTCAGGTACGATGATTCTAACTGAAATAAGTCACACAGAAAAAGAAACATCATAAGATATCACTAATACACGGAATGTAAACTTGGCTACACAGGAACTGCATTCCAAAACAGAACAGGGTCTCAAATTTAGAAAACCAACTTATGCTTGCTTAAGGGGAAAGGTGAGTTGGGGTGCTGAATAAAACCAGAGATTGAAATGAGCACACATAAAGTTCCTTAAGCCAAATATGGAATAGACAAGAGCTACTCCTTGCTCAACGAAATGGACTCAACACCGCATATTAAACGCCTAAGAATGTACCTGACTAGTAAGTATCTTAAAACCTATGGATTGCTATGTCTCCAAAAGAGAATCAAGCATGTGTACAGGGGCATAAACGCAGCAGTGATAGGATTGGAGAGGTTCGGTGAGCAAATGAAGACCCTTTGAAGTCATATTGCATGGTACCCATTCCACGGGTTTCAACTACCCAGGTTTTAGGTATTCTTCCTTCAGCTAAAACATGCATGTGGAACCCAAGTATGATCAACCATGTGAACGGGAGACGTGTTCAAATATGTCTCAGTTTTCCTCCCCTGGTACTCGGGTGCAACATTCCAGACGCTTTACTAACACTCTCCCCACTTGGAGAGTCAGCGCCTTTAACCTCCTGTTTGGCCCAGTTTGCAATTTCTGCGGAAGATGAACAGGAATAGCGAGAACCAATGAGAGGCTAGCTGGAGGTGTCTGGACGGGCAAATTTAACTCTCATTTCCCACCAGGAAGAGGAAATAACCAAAGGCTCAGCGTGCCGTACCGGAACCAGATTAGGGCCTGAAGCCATCCTGCGGTGTTGCGGCCAGCTCAAAAGAAAGCGAGTTGAACAAAGGAGCTCAGGGGCACTGTAATTCACAAACCTGCAGAGTTATAAATGACAGCTATCGTCCAAAAATATACTGAAGTAAGGCTGCCAAGAGGACTTGAAAGCGGGGCAGAATTGCAGGAAACCGATTTCAGGAGGTAGACTGGAATTGCATTGAAAGCATAGGAAAAGAGGCAGAACGTCCACAATGATGCACTTGGCCAAAAAGGGCGTATGCGTTTTTTCCTGAATATATTCAGGAAAAAACGCATACGCCCTTTTTGGCCAACCAAGCAAGCTTGCAAAGGAAATCTGCACTACAATGAAGTCTCACTTCCCCCCGGTCAAAAGGGCCATCTGAAAAAAGTGTAAAATCCAGAAAGGCAGGACAGGCCATGGAGAACTGGGAGCCTTGTTATGCTGATGGGCGGGATGTAAATTGCCAACAACCACTCGGGAGAAGTGTATGGTGTTTCCTGAAACATCTAAAAAACAAAGCAACAGAACCTAGGGCACTTCCACTTATGGTCCTATAGCTTAGGGAAATTAAAATCAAAAAGACACAGCCACCCCAAAGTTTGGAACGGCTCTGTTTACAAGAACCTCGTTTACAGTACAAGTTCAACATCGCAGAAAGTGAAAAATGGATAAAGAAGTTGTGGTATTTACTTACAAAGCAATATCACTCAGCAATGAAATCTGTGTCATCAGGCCCTTAGCAGCACAATGAGTGGATTCAGGTATGATGATTCTAACTGAAGTAAGTCACACAGAAAAAGAAACATCATAAGATATCATTAATACACGGAATGTAAACTTGGCTACACAGGAACTGAATTACAGAACAGAACAGGGTCTCAAATTTAGAAAACCAACTTATGCTTGCTTAAGGGTAAAGGTGAGTTGGGGTGCTGCATAAAACCAGAGATTGAAATGAGCACAGATAAAGTTCCTTAAGCCAAATATGGAATAGACAAGAGCTACTCCTTGCTCAACGAAATGGACTCAACACCCCATATTAAACGCCTAAGAATGTTCCTGACTAGTAAGTATCTTAAAACCTATGGATTGCTATGTCTCCAAAAGAGAATCAAGCATGTGTACAGGGGCATAAACGCAGCAGTGATAGGATTGGAGAGGTTCGGTGCGCAAATGAAGACACTTTGAAGTCATATTGCATGGTACCCATTCCACGGGTTTCAACTACCCAGGTTTAAGGTATTCTTCCTTCAGATAAAACATGCATGTGGAACCTAGAGTATGATCAACCATGTGATCGGGAGACGTATTCAAATATGTCTCAGTTTTCGTACCCTGGTACTCGGGTGCAACATTCCAGACGCTTTACTAACACTCTCCCGACTTGGAGAGTCAGTCCCTTTAACCTCCTGTTTGGCCCAGTTTGCAATTTCTGCGGAAGATGAACAGGAATAGCGAGAACCAATGAGAGGCTAGCTGGAGGTGTCTGGACAGGCAAATTTAACTCTCATTTCCCACCAGGAAGAGGAATTAACCAAAGGCTCAGCATGCCGGGCCGGAACAAGATTAGGGCCTGAAGCCATCCTGCGGTGTTGCGGCCAGGTCACAAGAAAGCGAGTTGAAGAAAGGAGCTCAGGGGCACTGTAATTCACAAACCTGCAGAGTTATAAATGACAGCTATCGTCCAAAAATAGACTGAAGTAAGGCTGCCAAGAGGACTTGAAAGCGGGGCAGAATTGCAGGAAACCGATTTCAGGAGGTAGACTGGAATTGCATTGAAAGCATAGGAAAAGAGGCAGAACGTCCACAATGATGCACTTGGCCAAAAAGGGCGTATGCGTTTTTTCCTGAATATATTCAGGGAAAAACGCATACGCCCTTTTTGGCCAACCAAGCAAGCTTGCAAAGGAAATCTGCACTACAATGAAGTCTCACTTCCCCCCGGTCAAAAGGGCCATCTGAAAAAAGTGTAAAATCCAGAAAGGCAGGACAGGCCATGGAGAACTGGGAGCCTTGTTATGCTGATGGGCGGGATGTAAATTGCCAACAGACACTCGGGAGAAGTGTATGGTGTTTCCTGAAACATCTAAAAAACAAAGCAACAGAGCCTAGGGCACTTCCACTTATGGTCCTATAGCTTAGGGAAATTAAAATCAAAAAGACACAGCCACCCCAAAGTTTGGGACGCCTCCATTTACAAGAACCTCGTTTACCGTACAAGTTCAATATCACAGAAAGTGAAAAATGGATAAAGAACTTGTGGTACTTACGTACAATGCAGTATCACTCAGCAATGAAATCTATGTCATCAGGCCCGTAGCAGCATAATGAGTGGATTCAGGTACGATGATTCTAACTGAAATAAGTCACACAGAAAAAGAAACATCATAAGATATCACTAATACACGGAATGTAAACTTGGCTACACAGGAACTGCATTCCAAAACAGAACAGGGTCTCAAATTTAGAAAACCAACTTATGCTTGCTTAAGGGGAAAGGTGAGTTGGGGTGCTGAATAAAACCAGAGATTGAAATGAGCACACATAAAGTTCCTTAAGCCAAATATGGAATAGACAAGAGCTACTCCTTGCTCAACGAAATGGACTCAACACCCCATATTAAACGCCTAAGAATGTACCTGACTAGTAAGTATCTTAAAACTCATGGATTGCTATGTCTCCAAAAGAGAACCAAGCGTGTGTACAGGGGCATAAATGCAGCAGTGATAGGATTGGAGAGGTTCGGTGAGCAAATGAAGACCCTTTGAAGTCATATTGCATGGTACCCATTACACGGGTCTTAACTCTCCAGGTTTAAGGTATTCTTCCTTCAGCTAAAACATGCATGTGGAACCCAAGTATGATCAACCATGTGAACGGGAGACGTGTTCAAATATGTCTCAGTTTTCCTCCCCTGGTACTCGGGTGCAACATTCCAGACGCTTTACTAACACTCTCCCCACTTGGAGAGTCAGCGCCTTTAACCTCCTGTTTGGCCCAGTTTGCAATTTCTGCGGAAGATGAACAGGAATAACGAGAACCAATGAGAGGCTAGCTGGAGGTGTCTGGACGGGCAAATTTAACTCTCATTTCCCACCAGGAAGAGGAAATAACCAAAGGCTCAGCGTGCCGTACCAGAACCAGATTAGGGCCTGAAGCCATCCTGCGGTGTTGCGGCCAGCTCACAAGAAAGCGAGTTGAAGAAAGGAGCTCAGGGGCACTGTAATTCACAAACCTGCAGAGTTATAAATGACAGCTATCGTCCAAAAATAGACTGAAGTAAGGCTGCCAAGAGGACTTGAAAGCGGGGCAGCATTGCAGGAAACCGATTTCAGGAGGTAGACTGGAATTGCATTGAAAGCATAGGAAAAGAGGCAGAACGTCCACAATGATGCACTTGGCCAAAAAGGGCGTATGCGTTTTTTCCTGAATATATTCAGGGAAAAACGCATATGCCCTTTTTGGCCAACCAAGCAAGCTTGCAAAGGAAATCTGCACTACAATGAAGTCTCACTTCCCCCCGGTCAAAAGGGCCATCTGAAAGAAGTGTAAAATCCAGAAAGGCAGGACAGGCCATGGAGAACTGGGAGCCTTGTTATGCTGATGGGCGGGATGTAAATTGCCAACAACCACTCGGGAGAAGTGTATGGTGTTTCCTGAAACATCTAAAAAACAAAGCAACAGAACCTAGGGCACTTCCACTTATGGTCCTATAGCTTAGGGAAATTAAAATCAAAAAGACACAGCCACCCCAAAGTTTGGAACGGCTCCGTTTACAAGAACCTCGTTTACAGTACAAGTTCAACATCGCAGAAAGTGAGAAATGGATAAAGAAGTTGTGGTATTTACTTACAAAGCAATATCACTCAGCAATGAAATCTGTGTCATCAGGCCCGTAGCAGCACAATGAGTGGATTCAGGTATGATGATTCTAACTGAAGTAAGTCACACAGAAAAAGAAACATCATAAGATATCAGTAATTCACGGAATATAAACTTGGCTACACAGGAACTGAATTACAGAACAGAACAGGGTCTCAAATTTAGAAAACCCACTTATGCTTGCTTAAGGGGAAAGGTGAGTTGTGTTGCTGCATAAAACCAGAGATTGAAATGAGCACAGATAAAGTTCCTTAAGCCAAATATAGAATAGACAAAAGCTACTCCTTGCTCAACGAAATGGACTCAACACCGCATATTAAACGCCTAAGAATGTACCTGACTAGTAAGTATCTTAAAACCTATGGATTGCTATGTCTCCAAAAGAGAATCAAGCATGTGTACAGGGGCATAAACGCAGCAGTGATAGGATTGGAGAGGTTCGGTGCGCAAATGAAGACACTTTGAAGTCATATTGCATGGTACCCATTCCACGGGTTTCAACTACCCAGGTTTAAGGTATTCTTCCTTCAGATAAAACATGCATGTGGAACCTAGAGTATGATCAACCATGTGATCGGGAGACGTGTTCAAATATGTCTCAGTTTTCGTACCCTGGTACTCGGGTGCAACATTTCAGACGCTTTACTAACACTCTCCCGACTTGGAGAGTCAGTCCCTTTAACCTCCTGTTTGGCCCAGTTTGCAATTTCTGCGGAAGATGAACAGGAATAGCGAGAACCAATGAGAGACTAGCTGGAGGTGTCTGGACGGGCAAATTTAACTCTCATTTCCCACCAGGAAGAGGAAATAACCAAAGGCTCAGCGTGCCGGGCCGGAACCAGATTAGGTCCTGAAGCCATCCTGCGGTGTTGCGGCCAGGTCACAAGAAAGCGAGTTGAAGAAAGGAGCTCAGGGGCACTGTAATTCACAAACCTGCAGAGTTATAAATGACAGCTATCGTCCAAAAATAGACTGAAGTAAGGCTGCCAAGAGGACTTGAAAGCGGGGCAGAATTGCAGGAAACCGATTTCAGGAGGTAGACTGGAATTGCATTGAAAGCATAGGAAAAGAGGCAGAACGTCCACAATGATGCACTTGGCCAAAAAGGGCGTATGCGTTTTTTCCTGAATATATTCAGGAAAAAACGCATACGCCCTTTTTGGCCAACCAAGCAAGCTTGCAAAGGAAATCTGCACTACAATGAAGTCTCACTTCCCCCCGGTCAAAAGGGCCATCTGAAAAAAGTGTAAAATCCAGAAAGGCAGGACAGGCCATGGAGAACTGGGAGCCTTGTTATGCTGATGGGCGGGATGTAAATTGCCAACAACCACTCGGGAGAAGTGTATGGTGTTTCCTGAAACATCTAAAAAACAAAGCAACAGAGCCTAGGGCACTTCCACTTATGGTCCTATAGCTTAGGGAAATTAAAATCAAAAAGACACAGCCACCCCAAAGTTTGGAACGGCTCTGTTTACAAGAACCTCGTTTACAGTACAAGTTCAACATCGCAGAAAGTGAAAAATGGATAAAGAAGTTGTGGTATTTACTTACAAAGCAATATCACTCAGCAATGAAATCTGTGTCATCAGGCCCGTAGCAGCACAATGAGGGGATTCAGGTATGATGATTCTAACTGAAGTAAGTCACACAGAAAAAGAAACATCATAAGATATCAGTAATACACGGAATATAAACTTGGCTACACAGGAACTGAATTACAGAACAGAACAGGGTCTCAAATTTAGAAAACCAACTTATGCTTGCTTAAGGGGAAAGGTGAGTTGGGGTGCTGCATAAAACCAGAGATTGAAATGAGCACAGATAAAGTTCCTTAAGCCAAATATGGAATAGACAAGAGCTACTCCTTGCTCAACGAAATGGACTCAACACCGCATATTAAACGCCTAAGAATGTACCTGACTAGTAAGTATCTTAAAACCTATGGATTGCTATGTCTCCGAAAGAGAATCAAGCATGTGTACAGGGGCATAAACACAGCAGTGATAAGATTGGAGAGGTTCGGTGAGCAAATGAAGACCCTTTGAAGTCATATTGCATGGTACCCATTCCACGGGTTTCAACTACCCATGTTTAAGGTATTCTTCCTTCAGCTAAAACATGCATGTGGAACCCAAGTATGATCAACCATGTGAACGGGAGACGTGTTCAAATATGTCTCAGTTTTCCTCCCCTGGTACTCGGGTGCAACATTCCAGACGCTTTACTAACACTCTCCCGACTTGGAGAGTCAGTCCCTTTAACCTCCTGTTTGGCCCAGTTTGCAATTTCTGCGGAAGATGAACAGGAATAGCGAGAACCAATGAGAGGCTAGCTGGAGGTGTCTGGACAGGCAAATTTAACTCTCATTTCCCACCAGGAAGAGGAATTAACCAAAGGCTCAGCATGCCGGGCCGGAACAAGATTAGGGCCTGAAGCCATCCTGCGGTGTTGCGGCCAGGTCACAAGAAAGCGAGTTGAAGAAAGGAGCTCAGGGGCACTGTAATTCACAAACCTGCAGAGTTATAAATGACAGCTATCGTCCAAAAATAGACTGAAGTAAGGCTGCCAAGAGGACTTGAAAGCGGGGCAGAATTGCAGGAAACCGATTTCAGGAGGTAGACTGGAATTGCATTGAAAGCATAGGAAAAGAGGCAGAACGTCCACAATGATGCACTTGGCCAAAAAGGGCGTATGCGTTTTTTCCTGAATATATTCAGGGAAAAACGCATACGCCCTTTTTGGCCAACCAAGCAAGCTTGCAAAGGAAATCTGCACTACAATGAAGTCTCACTTCCCCCCGGTCAAAAGGGCCATCTGAAAAAAAGTGTAAAATCCAGAAAGGCAGGACAGGCCATGGAGAACTGGGAGCCTTGTTATGCTGATGGGCGGGATGTAAATTGCCAACAGACACTCGGGAGAAGTGTATGGTGTTTCCTGAAACATCTAAAAAACAAAGCAACAGAGCCTAGGGCACTTCCACTTATGGTCCTATAGCTTAGGGAAATTAAAATCAAAAAGACACAGCCACCCCAAAGTTTGGGACGCCTCCATTTACAAGAACCTCGTTTACCGTACAAGTTCAATATCACAGAAAGTGAAAAATGGATAAAGAACTTGTGGTACTTACGTACAATGCAGTATCACTCAGCAATGAAATCTATGTCATCAGGCCCGTAGCAGCATAATGAGTGGATTCAGGTACGATGATTCTAACTGAAATAAGTCACACAGAAAAAGAAACATCATAAGATATCACTAATACACGGAATGTAAACTTGGCTACACAGGAACTGCATTCCAAAACAGAACAGGGTCTCAAATTTAGAAAACCAACTTATGCTTGCTTAAGGGGAAAGGTGAGTTGGGGTGCTGAATAAAACCAGAGATTGAAATGAGCACACATAAAGTTCCTTAAGCCAAATATGGAATAGACAAGAGCTACTCCTTGCTCAACGAAATGGACTCAACACCCCATATTAAACGCCTAAGAATGTACCTGACTAGTAAGTATCTTAAAACTCATGGATTGCTATGTCTCCAAAAGAGAACCAAGCGTGTGTACAGGGGCATAAATGCAGCAGTGATAGGACTGGAGAGGTTCGGTGAGCAAATGAAGACCCTTTGAAGTCATATTGCATGGTACCCATTACACGGGTCTTAACTCTCCAGGTTTAAGGTATTCTTCCTTCAGCTAAAACATGCATGTGGAACCCAAGTATGATCAACCATGTGAACGGGAGACGTGTTCAAATATGTCTCAGTTTTCCTCCCCTGGTACTCGGGTGCAACATTCCAGACGCTTTACTAACACTCTCCCCACTTGGAGAGTCAGCGCCTTTAACCTCCTGTTTGGCCCAGTTTGCAATTTCTGCGGAAGATGAACAGGAATAGCGAGAAACAATGAGAGGCTAGCTGGAGGTGTCTGGACGGGCAAATTTAACTCTCATTTCCCACCAGGAAGAGGAAATAACCAAAGGCTCAGCGTGCCGTACCGGAACCAGATTAGGGCCTGAAGCCATCCTGCGGTGTTGCGGCCAGCTCACAAGAAAGCGAGTTGAACAAAGGAGCTCAGGGGCACTGTAATTCACAAACCTGCAGAGTTATAAATGACAGCTATCGTCCAAAAATAGACTGAAGTAAGGCTGCCAAGAGGACTTGAAAGCGGGGCAGCATTGCAGGAAACCGATTTCAGGAGGTAGACTGGAATTGCATTGAAAGCATAGGAAAAGAGGCAGAACGTCCACAATGATGCACTTGGCCAAAAAGGGCGTATGCGTTTTTTCCTGAATATATTCAGGGAAAAACGCATACGCCCTTTTTGGCCAACCAAGCAAGCTTGCAAAGGAAATCTGCACTACAATGAAGTCTCACTTCCCCCCGGTCAAAAGGGCCATCTGAAAGAAGTGTAAAATCCAGAAAGGCAGGACAGGCCATGGAGAACTGGGAGCCTTGTTATGCTGATGGGCGGGATGTAAATTGCCAACAACCACTCGGGAGAAGTGTATGGTGTTTCCTGAAACATCTAAAAAACAAAGCAACAGAACCTAGGGCACTTCCACTTATGGTCCTATAGCTTAGGGAAATTAAAATCAAAAAGACACAGCCACCCCAAAGTTTGGAACGGCTCCGTTTACAAGAACCTCGTTTACAGTACAAGTTCAACATCGCAGAAAGTGAGAAATGGATAAAGAAGTTGTGGTATTTACTTACAAAGCAATATCACTCAGCAATGAAATCTGTGTCATCAGGCCCGTAGCAGCACAATGAGTGGATTCAGGTATGATGATTCTAACTGAAGTAAGTCACACAGAAAAAGAAACATCATAAGATATCAGTAATTCACGGAATATAAACTTGGCTACACAGGAACTGAATTACAGAACAGAACAGGGTCTCAAATTTAGAAAACCCACTTATGCTTGCTTAAGGGGAAAGGTGAGTTGTGTTGCTGCATAAAACCAGAGATTGAAATGAGCACAGATAAAGTTCCTTAAGCCAAATATGGAATAGACAAAAGCTACTCCTTGCTCAACGAAATGGACTCAACACCGCATATTAAACGCCTAAGAATGTACCTGACTAGTAAGTATCTTAAAACCTATGGATTGCTATGTCTCCGAAAGAGAATCAAGCATGTGTACAGGGGCATAAACACAGCAGTGATAAGATTGGAGAGGTTCGGTGAGCAAATGAAGACCCTTTGAAGTCATATTGCATGGTACCCATTCCACGGGTTTCAACTACCCAGGTTTAAGGTATTCTTCCTTCAGCTAAAACATGCATGTGGAACCCAAGTATGATCAACCATGTGAACGGGAGACGTGTTCAAATATGTCTCAGTTTTCCTCCCCTGGTACTCGGGTGCAACATTCCAGACGCTTTACTAACACTCTCCCCACTTGGGGAGTCAGCGCCTTTAACCTCCTGTTTGGCCCAGTTTGCAATTTCTGCGGAAGATGAACAGGAATAGCGAGAACCAATGAGAGACTAGCTGGAGGTGTCTGGACGGGCAAATTTAACTCTCATTTCCCACCAGGAAGAGGAAATATCCAAAGGCTCACCATGCCGGGCCGGAACCAGATTAGGGCCTGAAGCCATCCTGCGGTGTTGCGGCCAGGTCACAAGAAAGCGAGTTGAAGAAAGGAGCTCAGGGGCACTGTAATTTACAAACCTGCAGAGTTATAAATGACAGCTATCGTCCAAAAATAGACTGAAGTAAGGCCTCCAAGAGGACTTGAAAGCGGGGCAGAATTGCAGGAAACCGATTTCAGGAGGTAGACTGCAATTGCATTGAAAGCATAGGAAAAGAGGCAGAACGTCCACAATGATGCACTTGGCCAAAAAGGGCGTATGCGTTTTTTCCTGAATATATTCAGGAAAAAACGCATACGCCCTTTTTGGCCAACCAAGCAAGCTTGCAAAGGAAATCTGCACTACAATGAAGTCTCACTTCCCCCCGGTCAAAAGGGCCATCTGAAAAAAGTGTAACATCCAGAAAGGCAGGACAGGCCATGGAGAACTGGGAGCCTTGTTATGCTGATGGGCGGGATGTAAATTGCCAACAGACACTCGGGAGAAGTGTACGGTGTTTCCTGAAACATCTAAAAAACAAAGCAACAGAACCTAGGGCACTTCCACTTATGGTCCTATAGCTTAGGGAAATTAAAATCAAAAAGACACAGCCACCCCAAAGTTTGGGACGCCTCCATTTACAAGAACCTCGTTTACCGTACAAGTTCAATATCACAGAAAGTGAAAAATGGATAAAGAACTTGTGGTACTTACGTACAATGCAGTATCACTCAGCAATGAAATCTATGTCATCAGGCCCGTAGCAGCATAATGAGTGGATTCAGGTACGATGATTCTAACTGAAATAAGTCACACAGAAAAAGAAACATCATAAGATATCACTAATACACGGAATGTAAACTTGGCTACACAGGAACTGCATTCCAAAACAGAACAGGGTCTCAAATTTAGAAAACCAACTTATGCTTGCTTAAGGGGAAAGGTGAGTTGGGGTGCTGAATAAAACCAGAGATTGAAATGAGCACACATAAAGTTCCTTAAGCCAAATATGGAATAGACAAGAGCTACTCCTTGCTCAACGAAATGGACTCAACACCCCATATTAAACGCCTAAGAATGTACCTGACTAGTAAGTATCTTAAAACCTATGGATTGCTATGTCTCCAAAAGAGAACCAAGCGTGTGTACAGGGGCATAAACGCAGCAGTGATAGGATTGGAGAGGTTCGGTGAGCAAATGAAGACCCTTTGAAGTCATATTGCATGGTACCCATTCCACGGGTCTCAACTCTCCAGGTTTAAGGTATTCTTCCTTCAGCTAAAACATGCATGTGGAACCCAAGTATGATCAACCATGTGAACGGGAGACGTGTTCAAATATGTCTCAGTTTTCCTCCCCTGGTACTCGGGTGCAACATTCCAGACGCTTTACTAACACTCTCCCCACTTGGAGAGTCAGCGCCTTTAACCTCCTGTTTGGCCCAGTTTGCAATTTCTGCGGAAGATGAACAGGAATAGCGAGAACCAATGAGAGGCTAGCTGGAGGTGTCTGGACGGGCAAATTTAACTCTCATTTCCCACCAGGAAGAGGAAATAACCAAAGGCTCAGAGTGCCGTACCGGAACCAGATTAGGGCCTGAAGCCATCCTGCGGTGTTGCGGCCAGGTCACAAGAAAGCGAGTTGAAGAAAGGAGCTCAGGGGCACTGTAATTCACAAACCTGCAGAGTTATAAATGACAGCTATCGTCCAAAAATAGACTGAAGTAAGGCTGCCAAGAGGACTTGAAAGCGGGGCAGAATTGCAGGAAACCGATTTCAGGAGGTAGACTGGAATTGCATTGAAAGCATAGGAAAAGAGGCAGAACGTCCACAATGATGCACTTGGCCAAAAAGGGCGTATGCGTTTTTTCCTGAATATATTCAGGAAAAAACGCATACGCCCTTTTTGGCCAACCAAGCAAGCTTGCAAAGGAAATCTGCACTACAATGAAGTCTCACTTCCCCCCGGTCAAAAGGGCCATCTGAAAAAAGTGTAAAATCCAGAAAGGCAGGACAGGCCATGGAGAACTGGGAGCCTTGTTATGCTGACGGGCGGCATGTAAATTGCCAACAACCACTCGGGAGAAGTGTATGGTGTTTCCTGAAACATCTAAAAAACAAAGCAACAGAACCTAGGGCACTTCCACTTATGGTCCTATAGCTTAGGGAAATTAAAATCAAAAAGACACAGCCACCCCAAAGTTTGGGACGCCTCTGTTTACAAGAACCTCGTTTACAGTACAAGTTCAACATCGCAGAAAGTGAAAAATGGATAAAGAAGTTGTGGTATTTACTTACAAAGCAATATCACTCAGCAATGAAATCTGTGTCATCAGGCCCTTAGCAGCAGAATGAGTGGATTCAGGTATGATGATTCTAACTGAAATAAGTCACACAGAAAAAGAAACATCATAAGATATCAGTAATACACGGAATGTAAACTTGGCTACACAGGAACTGAATTACAGAACAGAACAGGGTCTCAAATTTAGAAAACCAACTTATGCTTGCTTAAGGGGAAAGGTGAGTTGGGGTGCTGCATAAAACCAGAGATTGAAATGAGCACAGATAAAGTTCCTTAAGTCAAATATGGAATAGACAAGAGCTACTCCTTGCTCAACGAAATGGACTCAACACCGCATATTAAACGCCTAAGAATGTACCTGAGTAGTAAGTATCTTAAAACCTATGGTTTGCTATGTCTCCGAAAGAGAATCAAGCATGTGTACAGGGGCATAAACGCAGCAGTGATAGGATTGGAGAGGTTCGGTGAGCAAATGAAGACCCTTTGAAGTCATATTGCATGGTACCCATTCCACGGGTTTCAACTACCCAGGTTTAAGGTATTCTTCCTTCAGCTAAAACATGCATGTGGAACCTAGAGTATGATCAACCATTTGATCGGGAGACGTGTTCAAATATGTCTCAGTTTTCGTACCCTGGTACTCGGGTGCAACATTCCAGACGCTTTACTAACACTCTCCCGACTTGGAGAGTCAGTCCCTTTAACCTCCTGTTTGGCCCAGTTTGCAATTTCTGCGGAAGATGAACAGGAATAGCGAGAACCAATGAGAGACTAGTTGGAGGTGTCTGGACGGGCAAATTTAACTCTCATTTCCCACCAGGAAGAGGAAATAACCAAAGGCTCAGCGTGCCGTGCCGGAACCAGATTAGGGCCTGAAGCCATCCTGCGGTGTTGCGGCCAGGTCACAAGAAAGCGAGTTGAAGAAAGGAGCTCAGGGGCACTGTAATTCACAAACCTGCAGAGTTATAAATGAAAGCTATCGTCCAAAAATAGACTGAAGTAAGGCTGCCAAGAGGACTTGAAAGCGGGGCAGAATTGCAGGAAACCGATTTCAGGAGGTAGACTGGAATTGCATTGAAAGCATAGGAAAAGAGGCAGAACGTCCACAATGATGCACTTGGCCAAAAAGGGCGTATGCGTTTTTTCCTGAATATATTCAGGAAAAAACGCATACGCCCTTTTTGGCCAACCAAGCAAGCTTGCAAAGGAAATCTGCACTACAATGAAGTCTCACTTCCCCCCGGTCAAAAGGGCCATCTGAAAAAAGTGTAAAATCCAGAAAGGCAGGACAGGCCATGGAGAACTGGGAGCCTTGTTATGCTGATGGGCGGGATGTAAATTGCCAACAGACACTCGGGAGAAGTGTATGGTGTTTCCTGAAACATCTAAAAAACAAAGCAACAGAGCCTAGGGCACTGCCACTTATGGACCTATAGCTTAGGGAAATTAAAATCAAAAAGACACAGCCACCCCAAAGTTTGGGACGCCTCTGTTTACAAGAACCTCGTTTACAGTACAAGTTCAACATCGCAGAAAGTGAAAAATGGATAAAGAAGTTGTGGTATTTACTTACAAAGCAATATCACTCAGCAATGAATTCTATGTCATCAGGCCCTTAGCATCACAATGAGTGGATTCAGGTATGATGATTCTAACTGAAATAAGTCACACAGAAAAAGAAACATCATAAGATATCAGTAATACACGGAATGTAAACTTGGCTACACAGGAACTGAATTACAGAACAGAACAGGGTCTCAAATTTAGAAAACCAACTTATGCTTGCTTAAGGGGAAAGGTGAGTTGGGGTGCTGCATAAAACCAGAGATTGAAATGAGCACAGATAAAGTTCCTTAAGCCAAATATGGAATAGACAAGAGCTACTCCTTGCTCAACGAAATGGACTCAAAACCCCATATTAAACCCCTACGAATGTAACTGACTAGTAAGTATCTTAAAACCTATGGATTGCTATGTCTCCAAAAGAGAATCAAGCGTGTGTTCAGGGGAATAAACACAGCAGTGATAGGATTGGAGAGGTTCGGTGAGCAAATGAACACCCTTTGAAGTTATATTGCATGGTACCCATTACACGGGTCTCAACTCTCCAGTTTTAAGGTATTCTTCCTTCAGCAAAAACATGCATGTGGAACCCAGAGTATGATCAACCATGTGAACGGGAGACGTGTTCAAATATGTCTCAGTTTTCCTCCCCTGGTACTCGGGTGCAACATTCCAGATGCTTTACTAACACTCTCCCGACTTGGAGAGTCAGTCCCTTTAACCTCCTGTTTGGCCCAGTTTGCAATTTCTGCGGAAGATGAACAGGAATAGCGAGAACCAATGAGAGGCTAGCTGGAGGTGTCTGGACGGGCAAATTTAACTCTCATTTCCCACCAGGAAGAGGAATTAACCAAAGGCTCAGCGTGCCGTGCCGGAACCAGATTAGGTCCTGAAGCCATCCTGCGGTGTTGCGGCCAGGTCACAAGAAAGCGAGTTGAAGAAAGGAGGTCAGGGGCACTGTAATTCACAAACCTGCAGAGTTATAAATGACAGCTATCGTCCAAAAATAGACTGAAGTAAGGCTGCCAAGAGGACTTGAAAGCGGGGCAGAATTGCAGGAAACCGATTTCAGGAGGTAGACTGGAATTGCATTGAAAGCATAGGAAAAGAGGCAGAACGTCCACAATGATGCACTTGGCCAAAAAGGGCGTATGCGTTTTTTCCTGAATATATTCAGGAAAAAACGCATACACCCTTTTTGGCCAACCAAGCAAGCTTGCAAAGGAAATCTGCACTACAATGAAGTCTCACTTCCCCCCGGTCAAAAGGGCCATCTGAAAAAAGTGTAAAATCCAGAAAGGCAGGACAGGCCATGGAGAACTGGGAGCCTTGTTATGCTGATGGGCGGGATGTAAATTGCCAACAGACACTCGGGAGAAGTGTATGGTGTTTCCTGAAACATCTAAAAAACAAAGCAACAGAGCCTAGGGCACTTCCACTTATGGTCCTATAGCTTAGGGAAATTAAAATCAAAAAGACACAGCCACCCCAAAGTTTGGAACGGCTCCGTTTACAAGAACCTCGTTTACAGTACAAGTTCAACATCGCAGAAAGTGAAAAATGGATAAGGAAGTTGTGGTATTTACTTACAAAGCAATATCACTCAGCAATGAAATCTGTGTCATCAGGCCCTTAGCAGCACAATGAGTGGATTCAGGTATGATGATTCTAACTGAAGTAAGTCACACAGAAAAAGAAACATCATAAGATATCAGTAATACACGGAATGTAAACTTGGCTACACAGGAACTGAATTACAGAACAGAACAGGGTCTCAAATTTAGAAAACCAACTTATGCTTGCTTAAGGGGAAAGGTGAGTTGGGGTGCTGCATAAAACCAGAGATTGAAATGAGCACAGATAAAGTTCCTTAAGTCAAATATGGAATAGACAAGAGCTACTCCTTGCTCAACGAAATGGACTCAACACCGCATATTAAACGCCTAAGAATGTACCTGACTAGTAAGTATCTTAAAACCTATGGATTGCTATGTCTCCGAAAGAGAATCAAGCATGTGTACAGGGGCATAAACGCAGCAGTGATAGGATTGGAGAGGTTCGGTGAGCAAATGAAGACCCTTTGAAGTCATATTGCATGGTACCCATTACACGGGTCTCAACTCACCAGGTTTAAGGTATTCTTCCTTCAGCTAAAACATGCATGTGGAACCCAAGTATGATCAACCATGTGAACGGGAGACGTGTTCAAATATGTCTCAGTTTTCCTCCCCTGGTACTCGGGTGCAACATTCCAGACGCTTTACTAACACTCTCCCCACTTGGAGAGTCAGCGCCTTTAACCTCCTGTTTGGCCCAGTTTGCAATTTCTGCGGAAGTTGAACAGGAATAGCGAGAACCAATGAGAGACTAGCTGGAGGTGTCTGGACGGGCAAATTTAACTCTCATTTCCCACCAGGAAGAGGAAATAACCAAAGGCTCAGCGTGCCGTGCCGGAACCAGATTAGGGCCTGAAGCCATCCTGCGGTGTTGCGGCCAGGTCAAAAGAAAGCAACTTGAAGAAAGGAGCTCAGGGGCACTGTAATTCACAAACCTGCAGAGTTATAAATGACAGCTATCGTCCAAAAATAGACTGAAGTAAGGCTGCCAAGAGGACTTGAAAGCGGGGCAGAATTGCAGGAAACCGATTTCAGGAGGTAGACTGGAATTGCATTGAAAGCATAGGAAAAGAGGCAGAACGTCCACAATGATGCACTTGGCCAAAAAGGGCGTATGCGTTTTTTCCTGAATATATTCAGGAAAAAACGCATACGCCCTTTTTGGCCAACCAAGCAAGCTTGCAAAGGAAATCTGCACTACAATGAAGTCTCACTTCCCCCCGGTCAAAAGGGCCATCTGAAAAAAGTGTAAAATCCAGAAAGGCAGGACAGGCCATGGAGAACTGGGAGCCTTGTTATGCTGATGGGCGGGATGTAAATTGCCAACAACCACTCGGGAGAAGTGTATGGTGTTTCCTGAAACATCTAAAAAACAAAGCAACAGAACCTAGGGCACTTCCACTTATGGTCCTATAGCTTAGGGAAATTAAAATCAAAAAGACACAGCCACCCCAAAGTTTGGAACGGCTCCGTTTACAAGAACCTCGTTTACAGTACAAGTTCAACATCGCAGAAAGTGAAAAATGGATAAAGAAGTTGTGGTATTTACTTACAAAGCAATATCACTCAGCAATGAAATCTGTGTCATCAGGCCCTTAGCAGCACAATGAGTGGATTCAGGTATGATGATTCTAACTGAAGTAAGTCACACAGAAAAAGAAACATCATAAGATATCAGTAATACACGGAATGTAAACTTGGCTACACAGGAACTGAATTACAGAACAGAACAGGGTCTCAAATTTAGAAAACCAACTTATGCTTGCTTAAGGGGAAAGGTGAGTTGGGGTGCTGCATAAAACCAGAGATTGAAATGAGCACAGATAAAGTTCCTTAAGTCAAATATGGAATAGACAAGAGCTACTCCTTGCTCAACGAAATGGACTCAACACCGCATATTAAACGCCTAAGAATGTACCTGACTAGTAAGTATCTTAAAACCTATGGATTGCTATGTCTCCGAAAGAGAATCAAGCATGTGTACAGGGGCATAAACGCAGCAGTGATAGGATTGGAGAGGTTCGGTGAGCAAATGAAGACCCTTTGAAGTCATATTGCATGGTACCCATTCCACGGGTCTCAACTCTCCAGGTTTAAGGTATTCTTCCTTCAGCTAAAACATGCATGTGGAACCCAAGTATGATCAACCATGTGAACGGGAGACGTGTTCAAATATGTCTCAGTTTTCCTCCCCTGGTACTCGGGTGCAACATTCCAGACGCTTTACTAACACTCTCCCCACTTGGAGAGTCAGCGCCTTTAACCTCCTGTTTGGCCCAGTTTGCAATTTCTGCGGAAGATGAACAGGAATAGCGAGAACCAATGAGAGACTAGCTGGAGGTGTCTGGACGGGCAAATTTAACTCTCATTTCCCACCAGGAAGAGGAAATAACCAAAGGCTCAGCGTGCCGTGCCGGAACCAGATTAGGGCCTGAAGCCATCCTGCGGTGTTGCGGCCAGGTCAAAAGAAAGCAAGTTGAAGAAAGGAGCTCAGGGGCACTGTAATTCACAAACCTGCAGAGTTATAAATGACAGCTATCGTCCAAAAATAGACTGAAGTAAGGCTGCCAAGAGGACTTGAAAGCGGGGCAGAATTGCAGGAAACCGATTTCAGGAGGTAGACTGGAATTGCATTGAAAGCATAGGAAAAGAGGCAGAACGTCCACAATGATGCACTTGGCCAAAAAGGGCGTATGCGTTTTTTCCTGAATATATTCAGGAAAAAACGCATACGCCCTTTTTGGCCAACCAAGCAAGCTTGCAAAGGAAATCTGCACTACAATGAAGTCTCACTTCCCCCCGGTCAAAAGGGCCATCTGAAAAAAGTGTAAAATCCAGAAAGGCAGGACAGGCCATGGAGAACTGGGAGCCTTGTTATGCTGATGGGCGGGATGTAAATTGCCAACAACCACTCGGGAGAAGTGTATGGTGTTTCCTGAAACATCTAAAAAACAAAGCAACAGAACCTAGGGCACTTCCACTTATGGTCCTATAGCTTAGGGAAATTAAAATCAAAAAGACACAGCCACCCCAAAGTTTGGAACGGCTCCGTTTACAAGAACCTCGTTTACAGTACAAGTTCAACATCGCAGAAAGTGAAAAATGGATAAAGAAGTTGTGGTATTTACTTACAAAGCAATATCACTCAGCAATGAAATCTGTGTCATCAGGCCCTTAGCAGCACAATGAGTGGATTCAGGTATGATGATTCTAACTGAAGTAAGTCACACAGAAAAAGAAACATCATAAGATATCAGTAATACACGGAATGTAAACTTGGCTACACAGGAACTGAATTACAGAACAGAACAGGGTCTCAAATTTAGAAAACCAACTTATGCTTGCTTAAGGGGAAAGGTGAGTTGGGGTGCTGCATAAAACCAGAGATTGAAATGAGCACAGATAAAGTTCCTTAAGTCAAATATGGAATAGACAAGAGCTACTCCTTGCTCAACGAAATGGACTCAACACCGCATATTAAACGCCTAAGAATGTACCTGACTAGTAAGTATCTTAAAACCTATGGATTGCTATGTCTCCGAAAGAGAATCAAGCATGTGTACAGGGGCATAAACGCAGCAGTGATAGGATTGGAGAGGTTCGGTGAGCAAATGAAGACCCTTTGAAGTCATATTGCATGGTACCCATTCCACGGGTCTCAACTCTCCAGGTTTAAGGTATTCTTCCTTCAGCTAAAACATGCATGTGGAACCCAAGTATGATCAACCATGTGAACGGGAGACGTGTTCAAATATGTCTCAGTTTTCCTCCCCTGGTACTCGGGTGCAACATTCCAGACGCTTTACTAACACTCTCCCCACTTGGAGAGTCAGCGCCTTTAACCTCCTGTTTGGCCCAGTTTGCAATTTCTGCGGAAGATGAACAGGAATAGCGAGAACCAATGAGAGACTAGCTGGAGGTGTCTGGACGGGCAAATTTAACTCTCATTTCCCACCAGGAAGAGGAAATAACCAAAGGCTCAGCGTGCCGTGCCGGAACCAGATTAGGGCCTGAAGCCATCCTGCGGTGTTGCGGCCAGGTCAAAAGAAAGCAAGTTGAAGAAAGGAGCTCAGGGGCACTGTAATTCACAAACCTGCAGAGTTATAAATGACAGCTATCGTCCAAAAATAGACTGAAGTAAGGCTGCCAAGAGGACTTGAAAGCGGGGCAGAATTGCAGGAAACCGATTTCAGGAGGTAGACTGGAATTGCATTGAAAGCATAGGAAAAGAGGCAGAACGTCCACAATGATGCACTTGGCCAAAAAGGGCGTATGCGTTTTTTCCTGAATATATTCAGGAAAAAACGCATACGCCCTTTTTGGTCAACCAAGCAAGCTTGCAAAGGAAATCTGCACTACAATGAAGTCTCACTTCCCCCCGGTCAAAAGGGCCATCTGAAAAAAGTGTAAAATCCAGAAAGGCAGGACAGGCCATGGAGAACTGGGAGCCTTGTTATGCTGATGGGCGGGATGTAAATTGCCAACAACCACTCGGGAGAAGTGTATGGTGTTTCCTGAAACATCTAAAAAACAAAGCAACAGAACCTAGGGCACTTCCACTTATGGTCCTATAGCTTAGGGAAATTAAAATCAAAAAGACACAGCCACCCCAAAGTTTGGAACGGCTCCGTTTACAAGAACCTCGTTTACAGTACAAGTTCAACATCGCAGAAAGTGAAAAATGGATAAAGAAGTTGTGGTATTTACTTACAAAGCAATATCACTCAGCAATGAAATCTGTGTCATCAGGCCCTTAGCAGCACAATGAGTGGATTCAGGTATGATGATTCTAACTGAAGTAAGTCACACAGAAAAAGAAACATCATAAGATATCAGTAATACACGGAATGTAAACTTGGCTACACAGGAACTGAATTACAGAACAGAACAGGGTCTCAAATTTAGAAAACCAACTTATGCTTGCTTAAGGGGAAAGGTGAGTTGGGGTGCTGCATAAAACCAGAGATTGAAATGAGCACAGATAAAGTTCCTTAAGTCAAATATGGAATAGACAAGAGCTACTCCTTGCTCAACGAAATGGACTCAACACCGCATATTAAACGCCTAAGAATGTACCTGACTAGTAAGTATCTTAAAACCTATGGTTTGCTATGTCTCCGAAAGAGAATCAAGCATGTGTACAGGGGCATAAACGCAGCAGTGATAGGATTGGAGAGGTTCGGTGAGCAAATGAAGACCCTTTGAAGTCATATTGCATGGTACCCATTCCACGGGTTTCAACTACCCAGGTTTAAGGTATTCTTCCTTAGCTAAAACATGCATGTGGAACCTAGAGTATGATCAACCATTTGATCGGGAGACGTGTTCAAATATGTCTCAGTTTTCGTACCCTGGTACTCGGGTGCAACATTCCAGACGCTTTACTAACACTCTCCCGACTTGGAGAGTCAGTCCCTTTAACCTCCTGTTTGGCCCAGTTTGCAATTTCTGCGAAAGATGAACAGGAATAGCGAGAACCAATGAGAGACTAGCTGGAGGTGTCTGGACGGGCAAATTTAACTCTCATTTCCCACCAGGAAGAGGAAATAACCAAAGGCTCAGCGTGCCGTGCCGGAACCAGATTAGGGCCTGAAGCCATCCTGCGGTGTTGCGGCCAGGTCACAAGAAAGCGAGTTGAAGAAAGGAGCTCAGGGGCACTGTAATTCACAAACCTGCAGAGTTATAAATGACAGCTATCGTCCAAAAATAGACTGAAGTAAGGCTGCCAAGAGGACTTGAAAGCGGGGCAGAATTGCAGGAAACCGATTTCAGGAGGTAGACTGGAATTGCATTGAAAGCATAGGAAAAGAGGCAGAACGTCCACAATGATGCACTTGGCCAAAAAGGGCGTATGCGTTTTTTCCTGAATATATTCAGGAAAAAACGCATACGCACTTTTTAGCCAACCAAGCAAGCTTGCAAAGGAAATCTGCACTACAATGAAGTCTCACTTCCCCCCAGTCAAAAGGGCCATCTGAAAAAAGTGTAAAATCCAGAAAGGCAGGACAGGCCATGGAGAACTGGGAGCCTTGTTATGCTGATGGGCAGGATGTAAATTGCCAACAACCACTCGGGAGAAGTGTATGGTGTTTCCTGAAACATCTAAAAAACAAAGCAACAGAGCCTAGGGCACTGCCACTTATGGTCCTATAGCTTAGGGAAATTAAAATCAAAAAGACACAGCCACCCCAAAGTTTGGGACGCCTCTGTTTACAAGAACCTCGTTTACAGTACAAGTTCAACATCGCAGAAAGTGAAAAATGGATAAAGAAGTTGTGGTATTTACTTACAAAGAAATATCAATCAGCAATGAATTCTATGTCATCAGGCCCTTAGCATCACAATGAGTGGATTCAGGTATGATGATTCTAACTGAAATAAGTCACACAGAAAAAGAAACATCATAAGATATCAGTAATACACGGAATGGAAACTTGGCTACACAGGAACTGAATTACAGAACAGAACAGGGTCTCAAATTTAGAAAACCAACTTATGCTTGCTTAAGGGGAAAGGTGAGTTGGGGTGCTGCATAAAACCAGAGATTGAAATGAGCACAGATAAAGTTCCTTAAGCCAAATATGGAATAGACAAGATCTACTCCTTGCTCAACGAAATGGACTCAACACCCCATATTAAACGCCTAAGAATGTACCTGACTAGTAAGTATCTTAAAACCTATGGATTGCTATGTCTCCGAAAGAGAATCAAGCATGTGTACAGGGGCATAAACACAGCAGTGATAGGATTGGAGAGGTTCGGTGAGCAAATGAAGACCCTTTGAAGTCATATTGCATGGTACCCATTCCACGGGTCTCAACTCTCCAGGTTTAAGGTATTCTTCCTTCAGCTAAAACATGCATGTGGAACCCAAGTATGATCAACCATGTGAACGGGAGACGTGTTCAAATATGTCTCAGTTTTCCTCCCCTGGTACTCGGGTGCAACATTCCAGACGCTTTACTAACACTCTCCCCACTTGGAGAGTCAGCGCCTTTAACCTCCTGTTTGGCCCAGTTTGCAATTTCTGCGGAAGATGAACAGGAATAGCGAGAACCAATGAGAGACTAGCTGGAGGTGTCTGGACGGGCAAATTTAACTCTCATTTCCCACCAGGAAGAGGAAATAACCAAAGGCTCAGCGTGCCGTGCCGGAACCAGATTAGGGCCTGAAGCCATCCTGCGGTGTTGCGGCCAGGTCAAAAGAAAGCAAGTTGAAGAAAGGAGCTCAGGGGCACTGTAATTCACAAACCTGCAGAGTTATAAATGACAGCTATCGTCCAAAAATAGACTGAAGTAAGGCTGCCAAGAGGACTTGAAAGCGGGGCAGAATTGCAGGAAACCGATTTCAGGAGGTAGACTGGAATTGCATTGAAAGCATAGGAAAAGAGGCAGAACGTCCACAATGATGCACTTGGCCAAAAAGGGCGTATGCGTTTTTTCCTGAATATATTCAGGAAAAAACGCATACGCCCTTTTTGGCCAACCAAGCAAGCTTGCAAAGGAAATCTGCACTACAATGAAGTCTCACTTCCCCCCGGTCAAAAGGGCCATCTGAAAAAAGTGTAAAATCCAGAAAGGCAGGACAGGCCATGGAGAACTGGGAGCCTTGTTATGCTGATGGGCGGGATGTAAATTGCCAACAACCACTCGGGAGAAGTGTATGGTGTTTCCTGAAACATCTAAAAAACAAAGCAACAGAACCTAGGGCACTTCCACTTATGGTCCTATAGCTTAGGGAAATTAAAATCAAAAAGACACAGCCACCCCAAAGTTTGGAACGGCTCCGTTTACAAGAACCTCGTTTACAGTACAAGTTCAACATCGCAGAAAGTGAAAAATGGATAAAGAAGTTGTGGTATTTACTTACAAAGCAATATCACTCAGCAATGAAATCTGTGTCATCAGGCCCTTAGCAGCACAATGAGTGGATTCAGGTATGATGATTCTAACTGAAGTAAGTCACACAGAAAAAGAAACATCATAAGATATCAGTAATACACGGAATGTAAACTTGGCTACACAGGAACTGAATTACAGAACAGAACAGGGTCTCAAATTTAGAAAACCAACTTATGCTTGCTTAAGGGGAAAGGTGAGTTGGGGTGCTGCATAAAACCAGAGATTGAAATGAGCACAGATAAAGTTCCTTAAGTCAAATATGGAATAGACAAGAGCTACTCCTTGCTCAACGAAATGGACTCAACACCGCATATTAAACGCCTAAGAATGTACCTGACTAGTAAGTATCTTAAAACCTATGGATTGCTATGTCTCCGAAAGAGAATCAAGCATGTGTACAGGGGCATAAACGCAGCAGTGATAGGATTGGAGAGGTTCGGTGAGCAAATGAAGACCCTTTGAAGTCATATTGCATGGTACCCATTCCACGGGTCTCAACTCTCCAGGTTTAAGGTATTCTTCCTTCAGCTAAAACATGCATGTGGAACCCAAGTATGATCAACCATGTGAACGGGAGACGTGTTCAAATATGTCTCAGTTTTCCTCCCCTGGTACTCGGGTGCAACATTCCAGACGCTTTACTAACACTCTCCCCACTTGGAGAGTCAGCGCCTTTAACCTCCTGTTTGGCCCAGTTTGCAATTTCTGCGGAAGATGAACAGGAATAGCGAGAACCAATGAGAGACTAGCTGGAGGTGTCTGGACGGGCAAATTTAACTCTCATTTCCCACCAGGAAGAGGAAATAACCAAAGGCTCAGCGTGCCGTGCCGGAACCAGATTAGGGCCTGAAGCCATCCTGCGGTGTTGCGGCCAGGTCAAAAGAAAGCAAGTTGAAGAAAGGAGCTCAGGGGCACTGTAATTCACAAACCTGCAGAGTTATAAATGACAGCTATCGTCCAAAAATAGACTGAAGTAAGGCTGCCAAGAGGACTTGAAAGCGGGGCAGAATTGCAGGAAACCGATTTCAGGAGGTAGACTGGAATTGCATTGAAAGCATAGGAAAAGAGGCAGAACGTCCACAATGATGCACTTGGCCAAAAAGGGCGTATGCGTTTTTTCCTGAATATATTCAGGAAAAAACGCATACGCCCTTTTTGGTCAACCAAGCAAGCTTGCAAAGGAAATCTGCACTACAATGAAGTCTCACTTCCCCCCGGTCAAAAGGGCCATCTGAAAAAAGTGTAAAATCCAGAAAGGCAGGACAGGCCATGGAGAACTGGGAGCCTTGTTATGCTGATGGGCGGGATGTAAATTGCCAACAACCACTCGGGAGAAGTGTATGGTGTTTCCTGAAACATCTAAAAAACAAAGCAACAGAACCTAGGGCACTTCCACTTATGGTCCTATAGCTTAGGGAAATTAAAATCAAAAAGACACAGCCACCCCAAAGTTTGGAACGGCTCCGTTTACAAGAACCTCGTTTACAGTACAAGTTCAACATCGCAGAAAGTGAAAAATGGATAAAGAAGTTGTGGTATTTACTTACAAAGCAATATCACTCAGCAATGAAATCTGTGTCATCAGGCCCTTAGCAGCACAATGAGTGGATTCAGGTATGATGATTCTAACTGAAGTAAGTCACACAGAAAAAGAAACATCATAAGATATCAGTAATACACGGAATGTAAACTTGGCTACACAGGAACTGAATTACAGAACAGAACAGGGTCTCAAATTTAGAAAACCAACTTATGCTTGCTTAAGGGGAAAGGTGAGTTGGGGTGCTGCATAAAACCAGAGATTGAAATGAGCACAGATAAAGTTCCTTAAGTCAAATATGGAATAGACAAGAGCTACTCCTTGCTCAACGAAATGGACTCAACACCGCATATTAAACGCCTAAGAATGTACCTGACTAGTAAGTATCTTAAAACCTATGGTTTGCTATGTCTCCGAAAGAGAATCAAGCATGTGTACAGGGGCATAAACGCAGCAGTGATAGGATTGGAGAGGTTCGGTGAGCAAATGAAGACCCTTTGAAGTCATATTGCATGGTACCCATTCCACGGGTTTCAACTACCCAGGTTTAAGGTATTCTTCCTTAGCTAAAACATGCATGTGGAACCTAGAGTATGATCAACCATTTGATCGGGAGACGTGTTCAAATATGTCTCAGTTTTCGTACCCTGGTACTCGGGTGCAACATTCCAGACGCTTTACTAACACTCTCCCGACTTGGAGAGTCAGTCCCTTTAACCTCCTGTTTGGCCCAGTTTGCAATTTCTGCGAAAGATGAACAGGAATAGCGAGAACCAATGAGAGACTAGCTGGAGGTGTCTGGACGGGCAAATTTAACTCTCATTTCCCACCAGGAAGAGGAAATAACCAAAGGCTCAGCGTGCCGTGCCGGAACCAGATTAGGGCCTGAAGCCATCCTGCGGTGTTGCGGCCAGGTCACAAGAAAGCGAGTTGAAGAAAGGAGCTCAGGGGCACTGTAATTCACAAACCTGCAGAGTTATAAATGACAGCTATCGTCCAAAAATAGACTGAAGTAAGGCTGCCAAGAGGACTTGAAAGCGGGGCAGAATTGCAGGAAACCGATTTCAGGAGGTAGACTGGAATTGCATTGAAAGCATAGGAAAAGAGGCAGAACGTCCACAATGATGCACTTGGCCAAAAAGGGCGTATGCGTTTTTTCCTGAATATATTCAGGAAAAAACGCATACGCACTTTTTAGCCAACCAAGCAAGCTTGCAAAGGAAATCTGCACTACAATGAAGTCTCACTTCCCCCCAGTCAAAAGGGCCATCTGAAAAAAGTGTAAAATCCAGAAAGGCAGGACAGGCCATGGAGAACTGGGAGCCTTGTTATGCTGATGGGCAGGATGTAAATTGCCAACAACCACTCGGGAGAAGTGTATGGTGTTTCCTGAAACATCTAAAAAACAAAGCAACAGAGCCTAGGGCACTGCCACTTATGGTCCTATAGCTTAGGGAAATTAAAATCAAAAAGACACAGCCACCCCAAAGTTTGGGACGCCTCTGTTTACAAGAACCTCGTTTACAGTACAAGTTCAACATCGCAGAAAGTGAAAAATGGATAAAGAAGTTGTGGTATTTACTTACAAAGAAATATCAATCAGCAATGAATTCTATGTCATCAGGCCCTTAGCATCACAATGAGTGGATTCAGGTATGATGATTCTAACTGAAATAAGTCACACAGAAAAAGAAACATCATAAGATATCAGTAATACACGGAATGGAAACTTGGCTACACAGGAACTGAATTACAGAACAGAACAGGGTCTCAAATTTAGAAAACCAACTTATGCTTGCTTAAGGGGAAAGGTGAGTTGGGGTGCTGCATAAAACCAGAGATTGAAATGAGCACAGATAAAGTTCCTTAAGCCAAATATGGAATAGACAAGATCTACTCCTTGCTCAACGAAATGGACTCAACACCCCATATTAAACGCCTAAGAATGTACCTGACTAGTAAGTATCTTAAAACCTATGGATTGCTATGTCTCCGAAAGAGAATCAAGCATGTGTACAGGGGCATAAACACAGCAGTGATAGGATTGGAGAGGTTCGGTGAGCAAATGAAGACCCTTTGAAGTCATATTGCATGGTACCCATTCCACGGGTTTCAACTACCCAGGTTTAAGGTATTCTTCCTTCAGCTAAAACATGCATGTGGAACCCAAGTATGATCAACCATGTGAACGGGAGACGTGTTCAAATATGTCTCAGTTTTCCTCCCCTGGTACTCGGGTGCAACATTCCAGACACTTTACTAACACTCTCCCCACTTGGAGAGTCAGCGCCTTTAACCTCCTGTTTGGCTCAGTTTGCAATTTCTGCGGAAGATTAACAGGAATAGCGAGAATCAATGAGAGGCTAGCTGGAGGTGTCTGGACGGGCAAATTTAACTCTCATTTCCCACCAGGAAGAGGAATTAACCAAAGGCTCAGCGTGCCGTACCGGAACCAGATTAGAGCCTGAAGCCATCCTGCGGTGTTGCGGCCAGCTCAAAAGAAAGCGAGTTGAACAAAGGAGCTCAGGGGCACTGTAATTCACAAACCTGCAGAGTTATAAATGACAGCTATCGTCCAAAAATAGACTGAAGTAAGGCTGCCAAGAGGACTTGAAAGCGGGGCAGAATTGCAGGAAACCGATTTCAGGAGGTAGACTGGAATAGCATTGAAAGCATAGGAAAAGAGGCAGAACGTCCACAATGATGCACTTGGCCAAAAAGGGCATATGCGTTTTTTCCTGAATATATTCAGGAAAAAACGCATACGCCCTTTTTGGCCAACCAAGCAAGCTTGCAAAGGAAATCTGCACTACAATGAAGTCTCACTTCCCCCCGGTCAAAAGGGCCATCTGAAAAAAGTGTAAAATCCAGAAAGGCAGGACAGGCCATGGAGAACTGGGAGCCTTGTTATGCTGATGGGCGGGATGTAAATTGTCAACAACCACTCGGGAGAAGTGTATGGTGTTTCCTGAAACATCTAAAAAACAAAGCAACAGAACCTAGGGCACTTCCACTTATGGTCCTATAGCTTAGGGAAATTAAAATCAAAAAGACACAGCCACCCCAAAGTTTGGGACGCCTCTGTTTACAAGAACCTCGTTTACAGTACAAGTTCAACATCGCAGAAAGTGAAAAATGGATAAAGAAGTTGTGGTATTTACTTACAAAGCAATATCACTCAGCAATGAAATCTGTGTCATCAGGCCCTTAGCAGCACAATGAGTGGATTCAGGTATGATGATTCTAACTGAAGTAAGTCACACAGAAAAAGAAACATCATAAGATATCAGTAATACACGGAATGTAAACTTGGCTACACAGGAACTGAATTACAGAACAGAACAGGGTCTCAAATTTAGAAAACCAACTTATGCTTGCTTAAGGGGAAAGGTGAGTTGGGGTGCTGCATAAAACCAGAGATTGAAATGAGCACAGATAAAGTTCCTTAAGTCAAATATGGAATAGACAAGAGCTACTCCTTGCTCAACGAAATGGACTCAACACCGCATATTAAACGCCTAAGAATGTACCTGACTAGTAAGTATCTTAAAACCTATGGTTTGCTATGTCTCCGAAAGAGAATCAAGCATGTGTACAGGGGCATAAACGCAGCAGTGATAGGATTGGAGAGGTTCGGTGAGCAAATGAAGACCCTTTGAAGTCATATTGCATGGTACCCATTCCACGGGTTTCAACTACCCAGGTTTAAGGTATTCTTCCTTCAGCTAAAACATGCATGTGGAACCTAGAGTATGATCAACCATGTGATCGGGAGACGTGTTCAAATATGTCTCAGTTTTTGTACCCTGGTACTCGGGTGCAACATTCCAGACGCTTTACTAACACTCTCCCGACTTGGAGAGTCAGTCCCTTTAACCTCCTGTTTGGCCCAGTTTGCAATTTCTGCGAAAGATGAACAGGAATAGCGAGAACCAATGAGAGGCTAGCTGGAGGTGTCTGGACGGGCAAATTTAACTCTCATTTCCCACCAGGAAGAGGAAATAACCAAAGGCTCAGCGTGCCGTGCCGGAACCAGATTAGGGCCTGAAGCCATCCTGCGGTGTTGCGGCCAGGTCACAAGAAAGCGAGTTGAAGAAAGGAGCTCAGGGGCACTGTAATTCACAAACCTGCAGAGTTATAAATGACAGCTATCGTCCAAAAATAGACTGAAGTAAGGCTGCCAAGAGGACTTGAAAGTGGGGCAGAATTGCAGGAAACCGATTTCAGGAGGTAGACTGGAATTGCATTGAAAGCATAGGAAAAGAGGCAGAACGTCCACAATGATGCACTTGGCCAAAAAGGGCGTATGCGTTTTTTCCTGAATATATTCAGGAAAAAACGCATACGCCCTTTTTGGCCAACCAAGCAAGCTTGCAAAGGAAATCTGCACTACAATGAAGTCTCACTTCCCCCCGGTCAAAAGGGCCATCTGAAAAAAGTGTAAAATCCAGAAAGGCAGGACAGGCCATGGAGAACTGGGAGCCTTGTTATGCTGATGGGCGGGATGTAAATTGCCAACAACCACTCGGGAGAAGTGTATGGTGTTTCCTGAAACATCTAAAAAACAAAGCAACAGAGCCTAGGGCACTGCCACTTATGGTCCTATAGCTTAGGGAAATTAAAATCAAAAAGACACAGCCACCCCAAAGTTTGGGACGCCTCTGTTTACAAGAACCTCGTTTACAGTACAAGTTCAACATCGCAGAAAGTGAAAAATGGATAAAGAAGTTGTGGTATTTACTTACAAAGCAATATCACTCAGCAATGAATTCTATGTCATCAGGCCCTTAGCATCACAATGAGTGGATTCAGGTATGATGATTCTAACTGAAATAAGTCACACAGAAAAAGAAACATCATAAGATATCAGTAATACACGGAATGTAAACTTGGCTACACAGGAACTGAATTACAGAACAGAACAGGGTCTCAAATTTAGAAAACCAACTTATGCTTGCTTAAGGGGAAAGGTGAGTTGGGGTGCTGCATAAAACCAGAGATTGAAATGAGCACAGATAAAGTTCCTTAAGTCAAATATGGAATAGACAAGAGCTACTCCTTGCTCAACGAAATGGACTCAACACCGCATATTAAACGCCTAAGAATGTACCTGACTAGTAAGTATCTTAAAACCTATGGTTTGCTATGTCTCCGAAAGAGAATCAAGCATGTGTACAGGGGCATAAACGCAGCAGTGATAGGATTGGAGAGGTTCGGTGAGCAAATGAAGACCCTTTGAAGTCATATTGCATGGTACCCATTCCACGGGTTTCAACTACCCAGGTTTAAGGTATTCTTCCTTAGCTAAAACATGCATGTGGAACCTAGAGTATGATCAACCATTTGATCGGGAGACGTGTTCAAATATGTCTCAGTTTTCGTACCCTGGTACTCGGGTGCAACATTCCAGACGCTTTACTAACACTCTCCCGACTTGGAGAGTCAGTCCCTTTAACCTCCTGTTTGGCCCAGTTTGCAATTTCTGCGAAAGATGAACAGGAATAGCGAGAACCAATGAGAGACTAGCTGGAGGTGTCTGGACGGGCAAATTTAACTCTCATTTCCCACCAGGAAGAGGAAATAACCAAAGGCTCAGCGTGCCGTGCCGGAACCAGATTAGGGCCTGAAGCCATCCTGCGGTGTTGCGGCCAGGTCACAAGAAAGCGAGTTGAAGAAAGGAGCTCAGGGGCACTGTAATTCACAAACCTGCAGAGTTATAAATGACAGCTATCGTCCAAAAATAGACTGAAGTAAGGCTGCCAAGAGGACTTGAAAGCGGGGCAGAATTGCAGGAAACCGATTTCAGGAGGTAGACTGGAATTGCATTGAAAGCATAGGAAAAGAGGCAGAACGTCCACAATGATGCACTTGGCCAAAAAGGGCGTATGCGTTTTTTCCTGAATATATTCAGGAAAAAACGCATACGCACTTTTTAGCCAACCAAGCAAGCTTGCAAAGGAAATCTGCACTACAATGAAGTCTCACTTCCCCCCAGTCAAAAGGGCCATCTGAAAAAAGTGTAAAATCCAGAAAGGCAGGACAGGCCATGGAGAACTGGGAGGCTTGTTATGCTTATGGGCAGGATGTAAATTGCCAACAACCACTCGGGAGAAGTGTATGGTGTTTCCTGAAACATCTAAAAAACAAAGCAACAGAGCCTAGGGCACTGCCACTTATGGTCCTATAGCTTAGGGAAATTAAAATCAAAAAGACACAGCCACCCCAAAGTTTGGGACGGCTCTGTTTACAAGAACCTCGTTTACAGTACAAGTTCAACATCGCAGAAAGTGAAAAATGGATAAAGAAGTTGTGGTATTTACTTACAAAGCAATATCAATCAGCAATGAATTCTATGTCATCAGGCCCTTAGCATCACAATGAGTGGATTCAGGTATGATGATTCTAACTGAAATAAGTCACACAAAAAAAGAAACATCATAAGATATCAGTAATACACGGAATGGAAACTTGGCTACACAGGAACTGAATTACAGAACAGAACAGGGTCTCAAATTTAGAAAACCAACTTATGCTTGCTTAAGGGGAAAGGTGAGTTGGGGTGCTGCATAAAACCAGAGATTGAAATGAGCACAGATAAAGTTCCTTAAGCCAAATATGGAATAGACAAGAGCTACTCCTTGCTCAACGAAATGGACTCAACACCCCATATTAAACGCCTAAGAATGTACCTGACTAGTAAGTATCTTAAAACCTATGGATTGCTATGTCTCCGAAAGAGAATCAAGCATGTGTACAGGGGCATAAACACAGCAGTGATAGGATTGGAGAGGTTCGGTGAGCAAATGAAGACCCTTTGAAGTCATATTGCATGGTACCCATTCCACGGGTTTCAACTACCCAGGTTTAAGGTATTCTTCCTTCAGCTAAAACATGCATGTGGAACCCAAGTATGATCAACCATGTGAACGGGAGACGTGTTCAAATATGTCTCAGTTTTCCTCCCCTGGTACTCGGGTGCAACATTCCAGACGCTTTACTAACACTCTCCCGACTTGGAGAGTCAGTCCCTTTAACCTCCTGTTTGGCCCAGTTTGCAATTTCTGCGAAAGATGAACAGGAATAGCGAGAACCAATGAGAGGCTAGCTGGAGGTGTCTGGACGGGCAAATTTAACTCTCATTTCCCACCAGGAAGAGGAAATAACCAAAGGCTCAGCGTGCCGTGCCGGAACCAGATTAGGGCCTGAAGCCATCCTGCGGTGTTGCGGCCAGGTCACAAGAAAGCGAGTTGAAGAAAGGAGCTCAGGGGCACTGTAATTCACAAACCTGCAGAGTTATAAATGACAGCTATCGTCCAAAAATAGACTGAAGTAAGGCTGCCAAGAGGACTTGAAAGTGGGGCAGAATTGCAGGAAACCGATTTCAGGAGGTAGACTGGAATTGCATTGAAAGCATAGGAAAAGAGGCAGAACGTCCACAATGATGCACTTGGCCAAAAAGGGCGTATGCGTTTTTTCCTGAATATATTCAGGAAAAAACGCATACGCCCTTTTTGGCCAACCAAGCAAGCTTGCAAAGGAAATCTGCACTACAATGAAGTCTCACTTCCCCCCGGTCAAAAGGGCCATCTGAAAAAAGTGTAAAATCCAGAAAGGCAGGACAGGCCATGGAGAACTGGGAGCCTTGTTATGCTGATGGGCGGGATGTAAATTGCCAACAACCACTCGGGAGAAGTGTATGGTGTTTCCTGAAACATCTAAAAAACAAAGCAACAGAGCCTAGGGCACTGCCACTTATGGTCCTATAGCTTAGGGAAATTAAAATCAAAAAGACACAGCCACCCCAAAGTTTGGGACGCCTCTGTTTACAAGAACCTCGTTTACAGTACAAGTTCAACATCGCAGAAAGTGAAAAATGGATAAAGAAGTTGTGGTATTTACTTACAAAGCAATATCACTCAGCAATGAATTCTATGTCATCAGGCCCTTAGCATCACAATGAGTGGATTCAGGTATGATGATTCTAACTGAAATAAGTCACACAGAAAAAGAAACATCATAAGATATCAGTAATACACGGAATGTAAACTTGGCTACACAGGAACTGAATTACAGAACAGAACAGGGTCTCAAATTTAGAAAACCAACTTATGCTTGCTTAAGGGGAAAGATGAGTTGGGGTGCTGCATAAAACCAGAGATTGAAATGAGCACAGATAAAGTTCCTTAAGCCAAATATGGAATAGACAAGAGCTACTCCTTGCTCAACGAAATGGACTCAAAGCCCCATATTAAACCCCTAAGAATGTACCTGACTAGTAAGTATCTTAAAACCTATGGATTGCTATGTCTCCAAAAGAGAATCAAGCGTGTGTACAGGGGAATAAACACAGCAGTGATAGGATTGGAGAGGTTCGGTGAGCAAATGAAGACCCTTTGAAATTATATTGCATGGTACCCATTACACGGGTCTCAACTCTCCAGTTTTAAGGTATTCTTCCTTCAGCTAAAACATGCATGTGGAATCCAGAGTATGATCAACCATGTGAACGGGAGACGTGTTCAAATATGTCTCAGTTTTCCTCCCCTGGTACTCGGGTGCAACATTCCAGACGCTTTACTAACACTCTCCCGACTTGGAGAGTCAGTCCCTTTAACCTCCTGTTTGGCCCAGTTTGCAATTTCTGCGGAAGATGAACAGGAATAGCGAGAACCAATGAGAGGCTAGCTGGAGGTGTCTGGACGGGCAAATTTAACTCTCATTTCCCACCAGGAAGAGGAATTAACCAAAGGCTCAGCATGCCGGGCCGGAACCAGATTAGGGCCTGAAGCCATCATGCGGTGTTGCAGCCAGGTCACAAGAAAGCGAGTTGAAGAAAGGAGCTCAGGGGCACTGTAATTCACAAACCTGCAGAGTTATAAATGACAGCTATCGTCCAAAAATAGACTGAAGTAAGGCTGCCAAGAGGACTTGAAAGCGGGGCAGAATTGCAGGAAACCGATTTCAGGAGGTAGACTGGAATTGCATTGAAAGCATAGGAAAAGAGGCAGAACGTCCACAATGATGCACTTGGCCAAAAAGGGCGTATGCGTTTTTTCCTGAATATATTCAGGAAAAAACGCATACGCCCTTTTTGGCCAACCAAGCAAGCTTGCAAAGGAAATCTGCACTACAATGAAGTCTCACTTCCCCCCGGTCAAAAGGGCCATCTGAAAAAAGTGTAAAATCCAGAAAGGCAACAGGCCATTGAGAACTGGGAGCCTTGTTATGCTGATGGGCGGGATGTAAATTGCCAACAGACACTTGGGAGAAGTGTATGGTGTTTCCTGAAACATCTAAAAAACAAAGCAACAGAGCCTAGGGCACTTCCACTTATGGTCCTATAGCTTAGGGAAATTAAAATCAAAAAGACACAGCCACCCCAAAGTTTGGAACGGCTCTGTTTACAAGAACCTCGTTTACAGTACAAGTTCAACATCGCAGAAAGTGAAAAATGGATAAAGAAGTTGTGGTATTCACTTACAAAGCAATATCACTCAGCAATGAAATCTATGTCATCAGGCCCTTAGCATCGCAATGAGTGGATTCAGGTATGATGATTCTAACTGAAATAAGTCACACAGAAAAAGAAACATCATAAGATATCACTAATACACGGAATGTAAACTTGCCTACACAGGAACTGAATTACAGAACAGAACAGGGTCTCAAATTTAGAAAACCAAATTATGCTTGCTTAAGGGTAAAGGTGAGTTGGGGTGCTGCATAAAACCAGAGATTGAAATGAGCACAGATAAAGTTCCTTAAGCCAAATATGGAATAGACAAGAGCTACTCCTTGCTCAACGAAATGGACTCAACACCCCATATTAAACGCCTAAGAATGTTCCTGACTAGTAAGTATCTTAAAACCTATGGATTGCTATGTCTCCAAAAGAGAATCAAGCATATGTACAGGGGCATAAACGCAGCAGTGATAGGATTGGAGAGGTTCGGTGAGCAAATGAAGACCCTTTGAAGTCATATTGCATGGTACCCATTCCACGGGTTTCAACTACCCAGGTTTAAGGTATTCTTCCTTCAGCTAAAACATGCATGTGGAACCTAGAGTATGATCAACCATGTGATCGGGAGACGTGTTCAAATATGTCTCAGTTTTCGTACCCTGGTACTTGGGTGCAACATTCCAGACGCTTTACTAACACTCTCCCGACTTGGAGAGTCAGTCCCTTTAACCTCCTGTTTGGCCCAGTTTGCAATTTCTGCGGAAGATGAACAGGAATAGCGAGAACCAATGAGAGGCTAGCTGGAGGTGTCTGGACGGGCAAATTTAACTCTCATTTCCCACCAGGAAGAGGAATTAACCAAAGGCTCAGCGTGCCGTTTCGGAACCAGATTAGGTCCTGAAGCCATCCTGCGGTGTTGCGGCCAGGTCACAAGAAAGCGAGTTGAAGAAAGGAGCTCAGGGGCACTGTAATTCACAAACCTGCAGAGTTATAAATGACAGCTATCGTCCAAAAATAGACTGAAGTAAGGCTGCCAAGAGGACTTGAAAGCGGGGCAGAATTGCAGGAAACCGATTTCAGGAGGTAGACTGGAATTGCATTGAAAGCATAGGAAAAGAGGCAGAACGTCCACAATGATGCACTTGGCCAAAAAGGGCGTAGGCGTTTTTTTCCTGAATATATTCAGGAAAAAACGCATACGCCCTTTTTGGCCAACCAAGCAAACTTGCAAAGGAAATCTGCACTACAATGAAGTCTCACTTCCCCCCGGTCAAAAGGGCCATCTGAAAAAAGTGTAAAATCCAGAAAGGCAGGACAGGCCATGGAGAACTGGGAGCCTTGTTATGCTGATGGGCGGGATGTAAATTGCCAACAACCACTCGGGAGAAGTGTATGGTGTTTCCTGAAACATCTAAAAAACAAAGCAACAGAGCCTAGGGCACTTCCACTTATGGTCCTATAGCTTAGGGAAATTAAAATCAAAAAGACACAGCCACCCCAAAGTTTGGAACGGCTCTGTTTACAAGAACCTCGTTTACAGTACAAGTTCAACATCGCAGAAAGTGAAAAATGGATAAAGAACATGTGGTACTTACGTACAATGCAGTATCACTCAGCAATGAAATCTATGTCATCAGGCCCGTAGCAGCATAATGAGTAGATTCAGGTACGATGATTCTAACTGAAATAAGTCACACAGAAAAAGAAACATCATAAGATATCAGTAATACACGGAATGCAAACTTGGCTAAACAGGAACTGAATTCCAAAACAGAACAGGGTCTCAAATTTAGAAAAGCAACTTATGCTTGCTTAAGGGTAAAGGTGAGTTGGGTTGCTGCATAAAACCAGAGATTGAAATGAGCACAGATAAAGTTCCTTAAGCCAAATATGGAATAGACAAGAGCTACTCCTTGCTCAACGAAATGGACTCAACACCGCATATTAAACGCCTAAGAATGTACCTGACTAGTAAGTATCTTAAAACCTATGGATTGCTATGTCTCCAAAAGAGAATCAAGCATGTGTACAGGGGCATAAACGCAGCAGTGATAGGATTGGAGAGGTTCGGTGAGCAAATGAAGACCCTTTGAAGTCATATTGCATGGTACCCATTCCACGGGTTTCAACTACCCAGGTTTAAGGTATTCTTCCTTCAGCTAAAACATGCATGTGGAACCCAAGTATGATCAACCATGTGAACGGGAGACGTGTTCAAATATATCTCAGTTTTCCTCCCCTGGTACTCGGGTGCAACATTCCAGACGCTTTACTAACACTCTCCCCACTTGGAGAGTCAGCGCCTTTAACCTCCTGTTTGGCCCAGTTTGCAATTTCTGCGGAAGATGAACAGGAATAGCGAGAGCCAATGAGAGGCTAGCTGGAGGTGTCTGGACGGGCAAATTTAACTCTCATTTCCCACCAGGAAGAGGAAATAACCAAAGGCTCAGCGTGCCGTACCGGAACCAGATTAGGGCCTGAAGCCATCCTGCGGTGTTGCGGCCAGCTCAAAAGAAAGCGAGTTGAACAAAGGAGCTCAGGGGCACTGTAGTTCACAAACCTGCAGAGTTATAAATGACAGCTATCGTCCAAAAATATACTGAAGTAAGGCTGCCAAGAGGACTTGAAAGCGGGGCATAATTGCAGGAAACCGATTTCAGGAGGTAGACTGGAATTGCATTGAAAGCATAGGAAAAGAGGCAGAACGTCCACAATGATGCACTTGGCCAAAAAGGGCGTATGCGTTTTTTCCTGAATATATTCAGGAAAAAACGCATACGCCCTTTTTGGCCAACCAAGCAAGCTTGCAAAGGAAATCTGCACTACAATGAAGTCTCACTTCCCCCCGGTCAAAAGGGCCATCTGAAAAAAGTGTAAAATCCAGAAAGGCAGGACAGGCCATGGAGAACTGGGAGCCTTGTTATGCTGATGGGTGGGATGTAAATTGCCAACAACCACTCGGGAGAAGTGTATGGTGTTTCCTGAAACATCTAAAAAACAAAGCAACAGAGCCTAGGGCACTTCCACTTATGGTCCTATAGCTTAGGGAAATTAAAATCAAAAAGACACAGCCACCCCAAAGTTTGGAACGGCTCTGTTTACAAGAACCTCGTTTACAATACAAGTTCAACATCGCAGAAAGTGAAAAATGGATAAAGAAGTTGTGGTATTCACTTACAAAGCAATATCACTCAGCAATGAAATGTATGTCATCAGACCCTTAGCATCACAATGAGTGGATTCAGGTATGATGATTCTAACTGAAATAAGTCACACAGAAAAAGAAACATCATAAGATATCACTAATACACGGAATGTAAACTTGGCTACACAGGAACTGAATTACAGAACAGAACAGGGTCTCAAATTTAGAAAACCAACTTATGCTTGCTTAAGGGGAAAGGTGAGTTGGGGTGCTGCATAAAACCAGAGATTGAAATGAGCACAGATAAAGTTCCTTAAGCCAAATATGGAATAGACAAGAGCTACTCCTTGCTCAACGAAATGGACTCAACACCCCATATTAAACGCCTAAGAATGTTCCTGACTAGTAAGTATCTTAAAACCTATGGATTGCTATGTCTCCAAAAGAGAATCAAGCATGTGTACAGGGGCATAAGCGCAGCAGTGATAGGATTGGAGAGGTTCGGTGCGCAAATGAAGACACTTTGAAGTCATATTGCATGGTACCCATTCCACGGGTTTCAACTACCCAGGTTTAAGGTATTCTTCCTTCAGCTAAAACATGCATGTGGAACCTAGAGTATGATCAACCATGTGATCGGGAGACGTGTTCAAATATGTCTCAGTTTTCGTACCCTGGTACTCGGGTGCAACATTCCAGACGCTTTACTAACACTCTCCCGACTTGGAGAGTCAGTCCCTTTAACCTCCTGTTTGGCCCAGTTTGCAATTTCTGCGGAAGATGAACAGGAATAGCGAGAACCAATGAGAGACTAGCTGGAGGTGTCTGGACGGGCAAATTTAACTCTCATTTCCCACCAGGAAGAGGAATTAACCAAAGGCTCAGCGTGCCGTGCCGGAACCAGATTAGGTCCTGAATCCATCCTGCGGTGTTGCGGCCAGGTCACAAGAAAGCGAGTTGAAGAAAGGAGCTCAGGGGCACTGTAATTCACAAACCTGCAGAGTTATAAATGACAGCTATCGTCCAAAAATAGACTGAAGTAAGGCTGCCAAGAGGACTTGAAAGCGGGGCAGAATTGCAGGAAACCGATTTCAGGAGGTAGACTGGAATTGCATTGAAAGCATAGGAAAAGAGGCAGAACGTCCACAATGATGCACTTGGCCAAAAAGGGCGTATGCGTTTTTTCCTGAATATATTCAGGAAAAAACGCATACGCCCTTTTTGGCCAACCAAGCAAGCTTGCAAAGGAAATCTGCACTACAATGAAGTCTCACTTCCCCCCGGTCAAAAGGGCCATCTGAAAAAAGTGTAAAATCCAGAAAGGCAGGACAGGCCATGGAGAACTGGGAGCCTTGTTATGCTGATGGGCGGGATGTAAATTGCCAACAGACACTCGGGAGAAGTGTATGGTGTTTCCTGAAACATCTAAAAAACAAAGCAACAGAGCCTAGGGCACTTCCACTTATGGTCCTATAGCTTAGGGAAATTAAAATCAAAAAGACACAGCCACCCCAAAGTTTGGAACGGCTCTGTTTACAAGAACCTCGTTTACAGTACAAGTTCAACATCGCAGAAAGTGAAAAATGGATAAAGAACTTGTGGTACTTACGTACAATGCAGTATCACTCAGCAATGAAATCTATGTCATCAGGCCCGTAGCAGCATAATGAGTAGATCAGGTACGATGATTCTAACTGAAATAAGTCACACAGAAAAAGAAACATCATAAGATATCAGTAATACACGGAATGTAAACTTGGCTACACAGGAACTGAATTCCAAAACAGAACAGGGTCTCAAATTTAGAAAACCAACTTATGCTTGCTTAAGGGTAAAGGTGAGTTGGGTTGCTGCATAAAACCAGAGATTGAAATGAGCACAGATAATGTTCCTTAAGCCAAATATGGAATAGACAAGAGCTACTCCTTGCTCAACGAAATGGACTCAACACCGCATATTAAACGCCTAAGAATGTACCTGACTAGTAAGTATCTTAAAACCTATGGATTGCTATGTCTCCAAAAGAGAATCAAGCATGTGTACAGGGGCATAAACGCAGCAGTGATAGGATTGGAGAGGTTCGGTGAGCAAATGAAGACCCTTTGAAGTCATATTGCATGGTACCCATTCCACGGGTTTCAACTACCCAGGTTTTAGGTATTCTTCCTTCAGCTAAAACATGCATGTGGAACCCAAGTATGATCAACCATGTGAACGGGAGACATGTTCAAATATGTCTCAGTTTTCCTCCCCTGGTACTCGGGTGCAACATTCCAGACGCTTTACTAACACTCTCCCTACTTGGAGAGTCAGCGCCTTTAACCTCCTGTTTGGCCCAGTTTGCAATTTCTGCGGAAGATGAACAGGAATAGCGAGAACCAATGAGAGGCTAGCTGGAGGTGTCTGGACGGGCAAATTTAACTCTCATTTCCCACCAGGAAGAGGAAATAACCAAAGGCTCAGCGTGCCGTACCGGAACCAGATTAGGGCCTGAAGCCATCCTGCGGTGTTGCGGCCAGCTCAAAAGAAAGCGAGTTGAACAAAGGAGCTCAGGGGCACTGTAGTTCACAAACCTGCAGAGTTATAAATGACAGCTATCGTCCAAAAATAGACTGAAGTAAGGCTGCCAAGAGGACTTGAAAGCGGGGCAGAATTGCAGGAAACCGATTTCAGGAGGTAGACTGGAATTGCATTGAAAGCATAGGAAAAGAGGCAGAACGTCCACAATGATGCACTTGGCCAAAAAGGGCGTATGCGTTTTTTCCTGAATATATTCAGGAAAAAACGCATACGCCCTTTTTGGCCAACCAAGCAAGCTTGCAAAGGAAATCTGCACTACAATGAAGTCTCACTTCCCCCCGGTCAAAAGGGCCATCTGAAAAAAGTGTAAAATCCAGAAAGGCAGGACAGGCCATGGAGAACTGGGAGCCTTGTTATGCTGATGGGCGGGATGTAAATTGCCAACAACCACTCGGGAGAAGTGTATGGTGTTTCCTGAAACATCTAAAAAACAAAGCAACAGAGCCTAGGGCACTTCCACTTATGGTCCTATAGCTTAGGGAAATTAAAATCAAAAAGACACAGCCACCCCAAAGTTTGGAACGGCTCTGTTTACAAGAACCTCGTTTACAATACAAGTTCAACATCGCAGAAAGTGAAAAATGGATAAAGAAGTTGTGGTATTCACTTACAAAGCAATATCACTCAGCAATGAAATCTATGTCATCAGACCCTTAGCATCACAATGAGTGGATTCAGGTATGATGATTCTAACTGAAATAAGTCACACAGAAAAAGAAACATCATAAGATATCACTAATACACGGAATGTAAACTTGGCTACACAGGAACTGAATTACAGAACAGAACAGGGTCTCAAATTTAGAAAACCAACTTATGCTTGCTTAAGGGGAAAGGTGAGTTGGGGTGCTGCATAAAACCAGAGATTGAAATGAGCACAGATAAAGTTCCTTAAGCCAAATATGGAATAGACAAGAGCTACTCCTTGCTCAACGAAATGGACTCAACACCCCATATTAAACGCCTAAGAATGTTCCTGACTAGTAAGTATCTTAAAACCTATGGATTGCTATGTCTCCAAAAGAGAATCAAGCATGTGTACAGGGGCATAAGCGCAGCACTGATAGGATTGGAGAGGTTCGGTGCGCAAATGAAGACACTTTGAAGTCATATTGCATGGTACCCATTCCACGGGTTTCAACTACCCAGGTTTAAGGTATTCTTCCTTCAGCTAAAACATGCATGTGGAACCTAGAGTATGATAAACCATGTGATCGGGAGACGTGTTCAAATATGTCTCAGTTTTCGTACCCTGGTACTCGGGTGCAACATTCCAGACGCTTTACTAACACTCTCCTGACTTGGAGAGTCAGTCCCTTTAACCTCCTGTTTGGCCCAGTTTGCAATTTCTGCGGAAGATGAACAGGAATAGCGAGAACCAATGAGAGGCTAGCTGGAGGTGTCTGGACGGGCAAATTTAACTCTCATTTCCCACCAGGAAGAGGAATTAACCAAAGGCTCAGCGTGCCGTGCCGGAACAAGATTATGTCCTGAAGCCATCCTGCGGTGTTGCGGCCAGGTCACAAGAAAGCGAGTTGAAGAAAGGAGCTCAGGGGCACTGTAATTCACAAACCTGCAGAGTTATAAATGACAGCTATCGTCCAAAAATAGACTGAAGTAAGGCTGCCAAGAGGACTTGAAAGCGGGGCAGAATTGCAGGAAACCGATTTCAGGAGGTAGACTGGAATTGCATTGAAAGCATAGGAAAAGAGGCAGAACGTCCACAATGATGCACTTGGCCAAAAAGGGCGTATGCATTTTTTCCTGAATATATTCAGGAAAAAACGCATACGCCCTTTTTGACCAACCAAGCAAGCTTGCAAAGGAAATCTGCACTACAATGAAGTCTCACTTCCCCCCGGTCAAAAGGGCCATCTGAAAAAAGTGTAAAATCCAGAAAGGCAGGACAGGCCATGGAGAACTGGGAGCCTTGTTATGCTGATGGGCGGGATGTAAATTGCCAACAACCACTCGGGAGAAGTGTATGGTGTTTCCTGAAACATCTAAAAAACAAAGCAACAGAGCCTAGGGCACTTCCACTTATGGTCCTATAGCTTAGGGAAATTAAAATCAAAAAGACACAGCCACCCCAAAGTTTGGAACGGCTCTGTTTACAAGAACCTCGTTTACAGTACAAGTTCAACATCGCAGAAAGTGAAAAATGGATAAAGAACTTGTGGTACTTACGTACAATGCAGTATCACTCAGCAATGAAATCTATGTCATCAGGCCCGTAGCAGCATAATGAGTAGATTCAGGTACGATGATTCTAACTGAAATAAGTCACACAGAAAAAGAAACATCATAAGATATCACTAATACACGGAATGTAAACTTGGCTACACAGGAACTGAATTCCAAAACAGAACAGGGTCTCAAATTTAGAAAACCCACTTATGCTTGCTTAAGGGGAAAGGTGAGTTGGGTTGCTGTATAAAACCAGAGATTGAAATGAGCACAGATAAAGTTCCTTAAGCCAAATATGGAATAGACAAGAGCTACTCCTTGCTCAACGAAATGGACTCAACACCGCATATTAAACGCCTAAGAATGTACCTGACTAGTAAGTATCTTAAAACCTATGGATTGCTATGTCTCCGAAAGAGAATCAAGCATGTGTACAGGGGCATAAACGCAGCAGTGATAGGATTGGAGAGGTTCGGTGAGCAAATGAAGACCCTTTGAAGTCATATTGCATGGTACCCATTCCACGGGTTTCAACTACCCAGGTTTTAGGTATTCTTCCTTCAGCTAAAACATTCATGTGGAACCCAAGTATGATCAACCATGTGAACGGGAGACGTGTTCAAATATGTCTCAGTTTTCCTCCCCTGGTACTCGGGTGCAACATTCCAGACGCTTTACTAACACTCTCCCCACTTGGAGAGTCAGCGCCTTTAACCTCCTGTTTGGCCCAGTTTGCAATTTCTGCGGAAGATGAACAGGAATAGCGAGAACCAATGAGAGGCTAGCTGGAGGTGTTTGGACGGGCAAATTTAACTCTCATTTCCCACCAGGAAGAGGAAATAACCAAAGGCTCAGCGTGCCGTACCGGAACCAGATTAGAGCCTGAAGCCATCCTGCGGTGTTGCGGCCAGCTCAAAAGAAAGCGAGTTGAACAAAGGAGCTCAGGGGCACTGTAGTTCACAAACCTGCAGAGTTATAAATGACAGCTATCGTCCAAAAATAGACTGAAGTAAGGCTGCCAAGAGGACTTGAAAGCGGGGCAGAATTGCAGGAAACCGATTTCAGGAGGTAGACTGGAATTGCATTGAAAGCATAGGAAAAGAGGCAGAACGTCCACAATGATGCACTTGGCCAAAAAGGGCGTATGCGTTTTTTCCTGAATATATTCAGGAAAAAACGCATACGCCCTTTTTGGCCAACCAAGCAAGCTTGCAAAGGAAATCTGCACTACAATGAAGTCTCACTTCCCCCCGGTCAAAAGGGCCATCTGAAAAAAGTGTAAAATCCAGAAAGGCAGGACAGGCCATGGAGAACTGGGAGCCTTGTTATGCTGATGGGCGGGATGTAAATTGCCAACAACCACTCGGGAGAAGTGTATGGTGTTTCCTGAAACATCTAAAAAACAAAGCAACAGAGCCTAGGGCACTTCCACTTATGGTCCTATAGCTTAGGGAAATTAAAATCAAAAAGACACAGCCACCCCAAAGTTTGGAACGGCTCTGTTTACAAGAACCTCGTTTACAATACAAGTTCAACATCGCAGAAAGTGAAAAATGGATAAAGAAGTTGTGGTATTCACTTACAAAGCAATATCACTCAGCAATGAAATCTATGTCATCAGACCCTTAGCATCACAATGAGTGGATTCAGGTATGATGATTCTAACTGAAATAAGTCACACAGAAAAAGAAACATCATAAGATATCACTAATACACGGAATGTAAACTTGGCTACACAGGAACTGAATTACAGAACAGAACAGGGTCTCAAATTTAGAAAACCAACTTATGCTTGCTTAAGGGGAAAGGTGAGTTGGGGTGCTGCATAAAACCAGAGATTGAAATGAGCACAGATAAAGTTCCTTAAGCCAAATATGGAATAGACAAGAGCTACTCCTTGCTCAACGAAATGGACTCAACACCCCATATTAAACGCCTAAGAATGTTCCTGACTAGTAAGTATCTTAAAACCTATGGATTGCTATGTCTCCAAAAGAGAATCAAGCATGTGTACAGGGGCATAAGTGCAGCACTGATAGGATTGGAGAGGTTCGGTGCGCAAATGAAGACACTTTGAAGTCATATTGCATGGTACCCATTCCACGGGTTTCAACTACCCAGGTTTAAGGTATTCTTCCTTCAGCTAAAACATGCATGTGGAACCTAGAGTATGATAAACCATGTGATCGGGAGACGTGTTCAAATATGTCTCAGTTTTCGTACCCTGGTACTCGGGTGCAACATTCCAGACGCTTTACTAACACTCTCCTGACTTGGAGAGTCAGTCCCTTTAACCTCCTGTTTGGCCCAGTTTGCAATTTCTGCGGAAGATGAACAGGAATAGCGAGAACCAATGAGAGGCTAGCTGGAGGTGTCTGGACGGGCAAATTTAACTCTCATTTCCCACCAGGAAGAGGAATTAACCAAAGGCTCAGCGTGCCGTGCCGGAACAAGATTATGTCCTGAAGCCATCCTGCGGTGTTGCGGCCAGGTCACAAGAAAGCGAGTTGAAGAAAGGAGCTCAGGGGCACTGTAATTCACAAACCTGCAGAGTTATAAATGACAGCTATCGTCCAAAAATAGACTGAAGTAAGGCTGCCAAGAGGACTTGAAAGCGGGGCAGAATTGCAGGAAACCGATTTCAGGAGGTAGACTGGAATTGCATTGAAAGCATAGGAAAAGAGGCAGAACGTCCACAATGATGCACTTGGCCAAAAAGGGCGTATGCGTTTTTTCCTGAATATATTCAGGAAAAAACGCATACGCCCTTTTTGACCAACCAAGCAAGCTTGCAAAGGAAATCTGCACTACAATGAAGTCTCACTTCCCCCCGGTCAAAAGGGCCATCTGAAAAAAGTGTAAAATCCAGAAAGGCAGGACAGGCCATGGAGAACTGGGAGCCTTGTTATGCTGATGGGCGGGATGTAAATTGCCAACAACCACTCGGGAGAAGTGTATGGTGTTTCCTGAAACATCTAAAAAACAAAGCAACAGAGCCTAGGGCACTTCCACTTATGGTCCTATAGCTTAGGGAAATTAAAATCAAAAAGACACAGCCACCCCAAAGTTTGGAACGGCTCTGTTTACAAGAACCTCGTTTACAGTACAAGTTCAACATCGCAGAAAGTGAAAAATGGATAAAGAACTTGTGGTACTTACGTACAATGCAGTATCACTCAGCAATGAAATCTATGTCATCAGGCCCGTAGCAGCATAATGAGTAGATTCAGGTACGATGATTCTAACTGAAATAAGTCACACAGAAAAAGAAACATCATAAGATATCACTAATACACGGAATGTAAACTTGGCTACACAGGAACTGAATTCCAAAACAGAACAGGGTCTCAAATTTAGAAAACCCACTTATGCTTGCTTAAGGGGAAAGGTGAGTTGGGTTGCTGTATAAAACCAGAGATTGAAATGAGCACAGATAAAGTTCCTTAAGCCAAATATGGAATAGACAAGAGCTACTCCTTGCTCAACGAAATGGACTCAACACCGCATATTAAACGCCTAAGAATGTACCTGACTAGTAAGTATCTTAAAACCTATGGATTGCTATGTCTCCGAAAGAGAATCAAGCATGTGTACAGGGGCATAAACGCAGCAGTGATAGGATTGGAGAGGTTCGGTGAGCAAATGAAGACCCTTTGAAGTCATATTGCATGGTACCCATTCCACGGGTTTCAACTACCCAGGTTTTAGGTATTCTTCCTTCAGCTAAAACATTCATGTGGAACCCAAGTATGATCAACCATGTGAACGGGAGACGTGTTCAAATATGTCTCAGTTTTCCTCCCCTGGTACTCGGGTGCAACATTCCAGACGCTTTACTAACACTCTCCCCACTTGGAGAGTCAGCGCCTTTAACCTCCTGTTTGGCCCAGTTTGCAATTTCTGCGGAAGATGAACAGGAATAGCGAGAACCAATGAGAGGCTAGCTGGAGGTGTTTGGACGGGCAAATTTAACTCTCATTTCCCACCAGGAAGAGGAAATAACCAAAGGCTCAGCGTGCCGTACCGGAACCAGATTAGAGCCTGAAGCCATCCTGCGGTGTTGCGGCCAGCTCAAAAGAAAGCGAGTTGAACAAAGGAGCTCAGGGGCACTGTAATTCACAAACCTGCAGAGTTATAAATGACAGCTATCGTCCAAAAATAGACTGAAGTAAGGCTGCCAAGAGGACTTGAAAGCGGGGCAGAATTGCAGGAAACCGATTTCAGGAGGTAGACTGGAATTGCATTGAAAGCATAGGAAAAGAGGCAGAACGTCCACAATGATGCACTTGGCCAAAAAGGGCGTATGCGTTTTTTCCTGAATATATTCAGGAAAAAACGCATACGCCCTTTTTGGCCAACCAAGCAAGCTTGCAAAGGAAATCTGCACTACAATGAAGACTCACTTCCCCCCGGTCAAAAGGGCCATCTGAAAAAAGTGTAAAATCCAGAAAGGCAGGACAGGCCATGGAGAACTGGGAGCCTTGTTATGCTGATGGGCGGGATGTAAATTGCCAACAACCACTCGGGAGAAGTGTATGGTGTTTCCTGAAACATCTAAAAAACAAAGCAACAGAACCTAGGGCACTTCCACTTATGGTCCTATAGCTTAGGGAAATTAAAATCAAAAAGACACAGCCACCCCAAAGTTTGGAACGGCTCCGTTTACAAGAACCTCGTTTACAGTACAAGTTCAACATCGCAGAAAGTGAAAAATGGATAAAGAAGTTGTGGTATTTACTTACAAAGCAATATCACTCAGCAATGAAATCTGTGTCATCAGGCCCTTAGCAGCACAATGAGTGGATTCAGGTATGATGATTCTAACTGAAGTAAGTCACACAGAAAAAGAAACATCATAAGATATCAGTAATACACGGAATGTAAACTTGGCTACACAGGAACTGAATTACAGAACAGAACAGGGTCTCAAATTTAGAAAACCAACTTATGCTTGCTTAAGGGGAAAGGTGAGTTGGGGTGCTGCATAAAACCAGAGATTGAAATGAGCACAGATAAAGTTCCTTAGGCCAAATATGGAATAGACAAGAGCTACTCCTTGCTCAACGAAATGGACTCAACACCGCATATTAAACGCCTAAGAATGTACCTGACTAGTAAGTATCTTAAAACCTATGGATTGCTATGTCTCCGAAAGAGAATCAAGCATGTGTACAGGGGCATAAACGCAGCAGTGATAGGATTGGAGAGGTTCGGTGAGCAAATGAAGACCCTTTGAAGTCATATTGCATGGTACCCATTACACGGGTCTCAACTCTCCAGGTTTAAGGTATTCTTCCTTCAGCTAAAACATGCATGTGGAACCCAAGTATGATCAACCATGTGAACGGGAGACGTGTTCAAATATGTCTCAGTTTTCCTCCCCTGGTACTCGGGTGCAACATTCCAGACGCTTTACTAACACTCTCCCCACTTGGAGAGTCAGCGCCTTTAACCTCCTGTTTGGCCCAGTTTGCAATTTCTGCGGAAGATGAACAGGAATAGCGAGAACCAATGAGAGACTAGCTGGAGGTGTCTGGACGGGCAAATTTAACTCTCATTTCCCACCAGGAAGAGGAAATAACCAAAGGTGCAGCGTGCCGTGCCGGAACCAGATTAGGGCCTGAAGCCATCCTGCGGTGTTGCGGCCAGGTCAAAAGAAAGCAAGTTGAAGAAAGGAGCTCAGGGGCACTGTAATTCACAAACCTGCAGAGTTATAAATGACAGCTATCGTCCAAAAATAGACTGAAGTAAGGCTGCCAAGAGGACTTGAAAGCGGGGCAGAATTGCAGGAAACCGATTTCAGGAGGTAGACTGGAATTGCATTGAAAGCATAGGAAAAGAGGCAGAACGTCCACAATGATGCACTTGGCCAAAAAGGGCGTATGCGTTTTTTCCTGAATATATTCAGGAAAAAACGCATACGCCCTTTTTGGCCAACCAAGCAAGCTTGCAAAGGAAATCTGCACTACAATGAAGTCTCACTTCCCCCGGTCAAAAGGGCCATCTGAAAAAAGTGTAAAATCCAGAAAGGCAGGACAGGCCATGGAGAACTGGGAGCCTTGTTATGCTGATGGGCGGGATGTAAATTGCCAACAACCACTCGGGAGAAGTGTATGGTGTTTCCTGAAACATCTAAAAAACAAAGCAACAGAACCTAGGGCACTTCCACTTATGGTCCTATAGCTTAGGGAAATTAAAATCAAAAAGACACAGCCACCCCAAAGTTTGGAACGGCTCTGTTTACAAGAACCTCGTTTACAGTACAAGTTCAACATCGCAGAAAGTGAAAAATGGATAAAGAAGTTGTGGTATTTACTTACAAAGCAATATCACTCAGCAATGAAATCTGTGTCATCAGGCCCTTAGCAGCACAATGAGTGGATTCAGGTACGATGATTCTAACTGAAATAAGTCACACAGAAAAAGAAACATCATAAGATATCACTAATACACGGAATGTAAACTTGGCTACACAGGAACTGAATTCCAAAACAGAACAGGTTCTCAAATTTAGAAAACCAACTTATGCTTGCTTAAGGGTAAAGGTGAGTTGGGGTGCTGCATAAAACCAGAGATTGAAATGAGCACAGATAAAGTTCTTTAAGCCAAATATGGAATAGACAAGAGCTACTCCTTGCTCAACGAAATGGACTCAACACCCCATATTAAACACCTAAGAATGTACCTGACTAGTAAGTATCTTAAAACCTATGGATTGCTATGTCTCCAAAAGAGAATCAAGCGTGTGTACAGGGGAATAAACGCAGCAGTGATAGGATTGGAGAGGTTCGGTGAGCAAATGAAGACCCTTTGAAGTCATATTGCATGGTACCCATTCCACGGGTCTCAACTCTCCATGTTTAAGGTATTCTTCCTTCAGCTAAAACATGCATGTGGAACCCAGAGTATGATCAACCATGTAAACGGGAGACGTGTTCAAATATGTCTCAGTTTTCCTCCCCTGGTACTCGGGTGCAACATTCCAGACGCTTTACTAACACTCTCCCGACTTGGAGAGTCAGTCCCTTTAACCTCCTGTTTGGCCCAGTTTGCAATTTCTGCGGAAGATGAACAGGAATAGCGAGAACCAATGAGAGGCTAGCTGGAGGTGTCTGGACGGGCAAATTTAACTCTCATTTCCCACCAGGAAGAGGAAATAACCAAAGGCTCAGCGTGCCGTACCGGAACCAGATTAGGGCCTGAAGCCATCCTGTGGTGTTGCGGCCAGCTCAAAAGAAAGCGAGTTGAAGAAAGGAGCCCAGGGGCACTGTAATTCACAAACCTGCAGAGTTATAAATGACAGCTATCGTCCAAAAATAGACTGAAGTAAGGCTGCCAAGAGGACTTGAAAGCGGGGCAGAATTGCAGGAAACCGATTTCAGGAGGTAGACTGGAATTGCATTGAAAGCATAGGAAAAGAGGCAGAACGTCCACAATGATGCACTTGGCCAAAAAGTGCGTATGCGTTTTTTCCTGAATATATTCAGGAAAAAACGGATACGCCCTTTTTGGCCAACCAAGCAAGCTTGCAAAGGAAATCTGCACTACAATGAAGTCTCACTTCCCCCCGGTCAAAAGGGCCATCTGAAAAAAGTGTAAAATCCAGAAAGGCAGGACAGGCCATGGAGAACTGGGAGCCTTGTTATGCTGATGGGCGGGATGTAAATTGCCAACAGACACTCGGGAGAAGTGTATGGTGTTTCCTGAAACATCTAAAAAACAAAGCAACAGAGCCTAGGGCACTGCCACTTATGGTCCTATAGCTTAGGGAAATTAAAATCAAAAAGACACAGCCACCCCAAAGTTTGGAACGGCTCTGTTTACAAGAACCTCGTTTACAGTACAAGTTCAACATCGCAGAAAGTGAAAAATGGATAAAGAAGTTGTGGTATTTACTTACAAAGCAATATCACTCAGCAATGAAATCTATGTCATCAGGCCCTTAGCATCACAATGAGTGGATTCAGGTATGATGATTCTAACTGAAATAAGTCACACAGAAAAAGAAACATCATAAGATATCAGTAATACACGGAATGTAAACTTGGCTACACAGGAACTGAATTACAGAACAGAACAGGGTCTCAAATTTAGAAAACCAACTTATGCTTGCTTAAGGGGAAAGGTGAGTTGGGGTGCTGCATAAAACCAGAGATTGAAATGAGCACAGATAAAGTTCCTTAAGTCAAATATGGAATAGACAAGAGCTACTCCTTGCTCAACGAAATGGACTCAACACCGCATATTAAACGCCTAAGAATGTACCTGACTAGTAAGTATCTTAAAACCTATGGATTGCTATGTCTCCGAAAGAGAATCAAGCATGTGTACAGGGGCATAAACGCAGCAGTGATAGGATTGGAGAGGTTCGGTGAGCAAATGAAGACCCTTTGAAGTCATATTGCATGGTACCCATTCCACGGGTTTCAACTACCCAGGTTTTAGGTATTCTTCCTTCAGCTAAAACATGCATGTGGAACCCAGAGTATGATCAACCATGTGAACGGGAGATGTGTTCAAATATGTCTCAGTTTTCCTCCCCTGGTACTCGGGTGCAACATTCCAGACGCTTTACTAACACTCTCCCCACTTGGAGAGTCAGCGCCTTTAACCTCCTGTTTGGCCCAGTTTGCAATTTCTGCGGAAGATGAACAGGAATAGCGAGAACCAATGAGAGGCTAGCTGGAGGTGTCTGGACGGGCAAATTTAACTCTCATTTCCCACCAGGAAGAGGAAATAACCAAAGGCTCAGCGTGCCATACCGGAACCAGATTAGGGCGTGAAGCCATCCTGCGGTGTTGCGGCCAGCTCAAAAGAAAGCGAGTTGAACAAAGGAGCTCAGGGGCACTGTAATTCACAAACCTGCAGAGTTATAAATGACAGCTATCGTCCAAAAATAGACTGAAGTAAGGCTGCCAAGAGGACTTGAAAGCGGGGCAGAATTGCAGGAAACCGATTTCAGGAGGTAGACTGGAATTGCACTGAAAGCATAGGAAAAGAGGCAGAACGTCCACAATGATGCACTTGGCCAAAAAGGGCGTATGCGTTTTTTCCTGAATATATTCAGGAAAAAACGCATACGCCCTTTTTGGCCAACCAAGCAAGCTTGCAAAGGAAATCTGCACTACAATGAAGTCTCACTTCCCCCCGGTCAAAAGGGCCATCTGAAAAAAGTGTAAAATCCAGAAAGGCAGGACAGGCCATGGAGAACTGGGAGCCTTGTTATGCTGATGGGCGGGATGTAAATTGCCAACAGACACTCCGGAGAAGTGTATGGTGTTTCCTGAAACATCTAAAAAACAAAGCAACAGAACCTAGGGCACTTCCACTTATGGTCCTATAGCTTAGGGAAATTAAAATCAAAAAGACACAGCCACCCCAAAGTTTGGAACGGCTCTGTTTACAAGAACCTCGTTTACAGTACAAGTTCAACATCGCAGAAAGTGAAAAATGGATAAAGAAGTTGTGGTATTTACTTACAAAGCAATATCACTCAGCAATGAAATCTGTGTCATCAGGCCCGTAGCAGCACAATGAGTGGATTCAGGTATGATGATTCTAACTGAAGTAAGTCACACAGAAAAAGAAACATCATAAGATATCAGTAATACACGGAATGTAAACTTGGCTACACAGGAACTGAATTACAGAACAGAACAGGGTCTCAAATTTAGAAAACCAACTTATGCTTGCTCAAGGGTAAAGGTGAGTTGGGGTGCTGCATAAAACCAGAGATTGAAATGAGCACAGATAAAGTTCCTTAAGTCAAATATGGAATAGACAAGAGCTACTCCTTGCTCAACGAAATGGACTCAACACCCCATATTAAACGCCTAAGAATGTACCTGACTAGTAAGTATCTTCAAACCTATGGATTGCTATGTCTCCGAAAGAGAATCAAGCATGTGTACAGGGGCATAAACGCAGCAGTGATAGGATTGGAGAGGTTCGGTGAGCAAATGAAGACCCTTTGAAGTCATATTGCATGGTACCCATTACACGGGTCTTAACTCTCCAGGTTTAAGGTATTCTTCCTTCAGCTAAAACATGCATGTGGAACCCAAGTATGATCAACCATGTGAACGGGAGATGTGTTCAAATAAGTCTCAGTTTTCCTCCCCTGCTACTCGGGTGCAACATTCCAGACGCTTTACTAACACTCTCCCCACTTGGAGAGTCAGCGTCTTTAACCTCCTGTTTGGCCCAGTTTGCAATTTCTGCGGAAGATGAACAGGAATAGCGAGAACCAATGAGAGACTAGCTGGAGGTGTCTGGACGGGCAAATTTAACTCTCATTTCCCACCAGGAAGAGGAAATAACCAAAGGCTCAGCGTGCCGTGCCGGAACCAGATTAGGGCCTGAAGCCATCCTGCGGTGTTGCGGGCAGGTCACAAGAAAGTAAGTTGAAGAAAGGAGCTCAGGGGCACTGTAATTCACAAACCTGCAGAGTTATAAATGACAGCTATCGTCCAAAAATATACTGAAGTAAGGATGCCAAGAGGACTTGAAAGCGGGGCAGAATTGCAGGAAACCGATTTCAGGAGGTAGACTGGAATTGCATTGAAAGCATAGGAAAAGAGGCAGAACGTCCACAATGATGCACTTGGCCAAAAAGGGCGTATGCGTTTTTTCCTGAATATATTCAGGAAAAACCGCATACGCCCTTTTTGGCCAACCAAGCAAGCTTGCAAAGGAAATCTGCACTACAATGAAGTCTCACTTCCCCCTGGTCAAAAGGGCCATCTGAAAAAAGTGTAAAATCCAGAAATGCAGGACAGGCCATGGAGAACTGGGAGCCTTGTTATGCTGATGGGCGGGATGTAAATTGCCAACAACCACTCGGGAGAAGTATATGGTGTTTCCTGAAACATCTAAAAAACAAAGCAACAGAACCTAGGGCACTTCCACTTATGGTCCTATAGCTTAGGGAAATTAAAATCAAAAAGACACAGCCACCCCAAAGTTTGGAACGGCTCTGTTTACAAGAACCTCGTTTACAGTACAAGTTCAACATCGCAGAAAGTGAAAAATGGATAAAGAAGTTGTGGTATTTACTTACAAAGCAATATCACTCAGCAATGAAATCTATGTCATCAGGCCCTTAGCAGCACAATGAGTGGATTCAGGTATGATAATTCTAACTGAAATAAGTCACACAGAAAAAGAAACATCATAAGATATCACTAATACACGGAATGTAAACTTGGCTACACAGGAACTGAATTCCAAAACAGAACAGGGTCTCAAATTTAGAAAACCAACTTATGCTTGCTTAAGTGTAAGGGTGAGTTGGGGTGCTGCATAAAACCAGAGATTGAAATGAGCACAGATAAAGTTCCTTAAGTCAAATATGGAATAGACAAGAGCTACTCCTTGCTCAACGAAATGGACTCAACACCGCATATTAAACGCCTAAGAATGTACCTGACTAGTAAGTATCTTAAAACCTATGGATTGCTATGACTCCGAAAGAGAATCAAGCATGTGTACAGGGGCATAAACGCAGCAGTGATAGCATTGGAGAGGTTCGGTGAGCAAATGAAAACCCTTTGAAGTCATATTGCATGGTACCCATTCCACGGGTTTCAACTACCCATGTTTTAGGTATTCTTCCTTCAGATAAAACATGCATGTGGAACCTAGAGTATGATCAACCATGTGATCGGGAGACGTGTTCAAATATGTGTCAGTTTTCCTCCCCTGGTACTCGGGTGCAACATTCCAGACGCTTTACTAACACTTTCCCCACTTGGAGAGTCAGTCCCTTTAACCTCCTGTTTGGCCCAGTTTGCAATTTCTGCGGAAGATGAACAGGAATAGCGAGAACCAATGAGAGGCTAGCTGGAGGTGTCTGGACGGGCAAATTTAACTCTCATTTCCCACCAGGAAGAGGAATTAACCAAAGGCTCAGCATGCCGTGCCGGAACCAGATTAGGGCCTGAAGCCATCCTGCGGTGTTGCGGCCAGCTCAAAAGAAAGCGAGTTGAAGAAAGGAGCTCAGGGGCACTGTAATTCACAAACCTGCAGAGTTATAAATGACAGCTATCGTCCAAAAATAGACTGAAGTAAGGCTGCCAAGAGGACTTGAAAGCGGGGCAGAATTGCAGGAAACCGATTTCAGGAGGTAGACTGGAATTGCATTGAAAGCATAGGAAAAGAGGCAGAACGTCCACAATGATGCACTTGGCCAAAAAGGGCGTATGCGTTTTTTCCTGAATATATTCAGGAAAAAACGCATACGCCCTTTTTGGCCAACCAAGCAAGCTTGCAAAGGAAATCTGCACTACAATGAAGTCTCACTTTCCCCCGGTCAAAAGGGCCATCTGAAAAAAGTGTAAAATCCAGAAAGGCAGGACAGGCCATGGAGAACTGGGAGCCTTGTTATGCTGATGGGTGGGATGTAAATTGCCAACAGACACTCGGGAGAAGTGTATGGTGTTTCCTGAAACATCTACAAAACAAAGCAACAGAGCCTAGGGCACTGCCACTTATGGTCCTATAGCTTAGGGAAATTAAAATCAAAAAGACACAGCCACCCCAAAGTTTGGGACGCCTCTGTTTACAAGAACCTCGTTTACAGTACAAGTTCAACATCGCAGAAAGTGAAAAATGGATAAAGAAGTTGTGGTATTTACTTACAAAGCAATATCACTCAGCAATGAAATCTATGTCATCAGGCCCTTAGCACCACAATGAGTGGATTCAGGTATGATGATTCTAACTGAAATAAGTCACACAGAAAAAGAAACATCATAAGATATCAGTAATACACGGAATGTAAACTTGGCTACACAGGAACTGAATTACAGAACAGAACAGGGTCTCAAATTTAGAAAACCAACTTATGCTTGCTTAAGGGTAAAGGTGAGTTGGGGTGCTGCATAAAACCAGAGATTGAAATGAGCACAGATAAAGTTCCTTAAGTCAAATATGGAATAGACAAGAGCTACTCCTTGCTCAACGAAATGGACTCAACACCGCATATTAAACGCCTAAGAATGTACCTGACTAGTAAGTATCGGAAAACCTATGGATTGCTATGTCTCCGAAAGAGAATCAAGCATGTGTACAGGGGCATAAACGCAGCAGTGATAGGATTGGAGATGTTCGGTGAGCAAATGAAGACCCTTTGAAGTCATATTGCATGGTACCCATTCCACGGGTTTCAACTACCCAGGTTTTAGGTATTCTTCCTTCAGATAAAACATGCATGTGGAACCCAGAGTATGATCAACCATGTGATCGGGAGACGTGTTCAAATATGTCTCAGTTTTCCTCCCCTGGTACTCGGGTGCAACATTCCAGACGCTTTACTAACACTCTCCCCACTTGGAGAGTCAGCGCCTTTAATCTCCTGTTTGGCCCAGTTTGCAATTTCTGCGGAAGATGAACAGGAATAGCGAGAACCAATGAGAGGCTAGCTGGAGGTGTCTGGACGGGCAAATTTAACTCTCATTTCCCAACAGGAAGAGGAAATAACCAAAGGCTCATCATGCCGTACCGGAACCAGATTAGGGCCTGAAGCCATCCTGCGGTGTTGCGGCCAGCTCAAAAGAAAGCGAGTTGAAGAAAGGAGCTGAGGGGCACTGTAATTCACAAACCTGCAGAGTTATAAATGACAGCTATCGTCCAAAAATAGACTGAAGTAAGGCTGCCAAGAGGACTTGAAAGCGGGGCAGAATTGCAGGAAACCGATTTCAGGAGGTAGACTGGAATTGCATTGAAAGCATAGGAAAAGAGGCAGAACGTCCACAATGATGCACTTGGCCAAAAAGGGCGTATGCGTTTTTTCCTGAATATATTCACTAAAAAACGCATACGCCCTTTTTGGCCAACCAAGCAAGCTTGCAAAGGAAATCTGCACTACAATGAAGTCTCACTTCCCCCCGGTCAAAAGGGCCATCTGAAAAAAGTGTAAAATCCAGAAAGGCAGGACAGGCCATGGAGAACTGGGAGCCTTGTTATGCTGATGGGCGGGATGTAAATTGCCAACAACCACTCGGGAGAAGTGTATGGTGTTTCCTGAAACATCTAAAAAACAAAGCAACAGAACCTAGGGCACTTCCACTTATGGTCCTATAGCTTAGGGAAATTAAACTCAAAAAGACACAGCCACCCCAAAGTTTGGAACGGCTCTGTTTACAAGAACCTCGTTTACAGTACAAGTTCAACATCGCAGAAAGTGAAAAATGGATAAAGAAGTTGTGGTATTTACTTACAAAGCAATATCACTCAGCAATGAAATCTGTGTCATCAGGCCCTTAGCAGCACAATGAGTGGATTCAGGTATGATGATTCTAACTGAAGTAAGTCACACAGAAAAAGAAACATCATAAGATATCAGTAATACACGGAATGTAAACTTGGCTACACAGGAACTGAATTACAGAACAGAACAGGGTTTCAAATTTAGAAAACCAACTTATGCTTGCTTAAGGGGAAAGGTGAGTTGGGGTGCTGCATAAAACCAGAGATTGAAATGAGCACAGATAAAGTTCCTTAAGTCAAATATGGAATAGACAAGAGCTACTCCTTGCTCAACGAAATGGACTCAACACCGCATATTAAACGCCTAAGAATGTACCTGACTAGTAAGTATCTTAAAACCTATGGATTGCTATGTCTCCGAAAGAGAATCAAGTATGTGTACAGGGGCATAAACGCAGCAGTGATAGGATTGGAGAGGTTCGGTGAGCAAATGAAGACCCTTTGAAGTCATATTGCATGGTACCCATTCCACGGGTTTCAACTACCCATGTTTTACGTATTCTTCCTTCAGATAAAACATGCATGTGGAACCCAGAGTATGATCAACCATGTGATCGGGAGACGTGTTCAAATATGTCTCAGTTTTCCTCCCCTGGTACTCGGGTGCAACATTCCAGACGCTTTACTAACACTCTCCCCACTTGGAGAGTCAGCGCCTTTAACCTCCTGTTTGGCCCAGTTTGCAATTTCTGCGGAAGATGAACAGGAATAGCGAGAACCAATGAGAGGCTAGCTGGAGGTGTCTGGACGGGCAAATTTTACTCTCATTTCCCACCAGGAAGAGGAATTAACCAAAGGCTCAGCGTGCCGTACCGGAACCAGATTAGGGCCTGAAGCCATCCTGCGGTGTTGCGGCCAGGTCACAAGAAAGCGAGTTGAAGAAAGGAGCTCAGGGGCACTGTAATTCACAAACCTGCAGAGTTATAAATGACAGCTATCGTCCAAAAATAGACTGAAGTAAGGCTGCCAAGAGGACTTGAAAGCGGGGCAGAATTGCAGGAAACCGATTTCAGGAGGTAGACTGGAATTGCATTGAAAGCATAGGAAAAGAGGCAGAACGTCCACAATGATGCACTTGGCCAAAAAGGGCGTATGCGTTTTTTCCTGAATATATTCAGGAAAAAACGCATACGCCCTTTTTGGCCAACCAAGCAAGCTTGCAAAGGAAATCTGCACTACAATGAAGTCTCACTTCCCCCCGGTCAAAAGGGCCATCTGAAAAAAGTGTAAAATCCAGAAAGGCAGGACAGGCCATGGAGAACTGGGAGCCTTGTTATGCTGATGGGCGGGATGTAAATTGCCAACAACCACTCGGGAGAAGTGTATGGTGTTTCCTGAAACATCTAAAAAACAAAGCAACAGAACCTAGGGCACTTCCACTTATGGTCCTATAGCTTAGGGAAATTAAAATCAAAAAGACACAGCCACCCCAAAGTTTGGAACGGCTCTGTTTACAAGAACCTCGTTTACAGTACAAGTTCAACATCGCAGAAAGTGAAAAATTGATAAAGAAGTTGTTGTATTCACTTAGAAAGCAATATCACTCAGCAATGAAATCTATGTCATCAGGCCCGTAGCAGCACAATGAGTGTATTCAGGTATGATGATTCTAACTGAAATAAGTCACACAGAAAAGGAAACATCATAAGATATCAATAATACACGGAATGGAAACTTGGCTACACAGGAACTGAAATACAGAACAGAACAGGGTCTCAAATTTAGAAAACCAACTTATGCTTGCTTAAGGGTAAAGGTGAGTTGGGGTGCTGCATAAAACCAGAGATTGAAATGAGCACAGATAAAGTTCCTTAAGCCAAATATGGAATAGACAAGAGCTACTCCTTGCTCAACGAAATGGACTCAACACCGCATATTAAACGCCTAAGAATGTACCTGACTAGTAAGTATCTTAAAACCTATGGATTGCTATGTCTCTGAAGGGGAATCAAGCATGTGTACAGGGGCATAAACGCAGCAGTGATAGGATTGGAGAGGTTCGGTGAGCAAATGAAGACCCTTTGAAGTCATATTGCATGGTACCCATTCCACGCGTTTCAACTACCCAGGTTTAAGGTATTCTTCCTTCAGCTAAAACATGCATGTGGAACCCAGAGTATGATCAACCATGTGAACGGGAGACGTGTTCAAATATGTCTCAGTTTTCGTACCCTGGTACTCGGGTGAAACATTCCAGACGCTTTACTAACACTCTCCCCACTTGGAGAGTCAGCGCCTTTAATCTGCTGTTTGGCCCAGTTTGCAATTTCTGCGGAAGATGAACAGGAATAGCGAGAACCAATGAGAGACTAGCTGGAGGTGTCTGGACGGGCAAATTTAACTCTCATTTCCCACCAGGAAGAGGAATTAACCAACGGCTCAGCATGCCGGGCCGGAACAAGATTAGGGCCTGAAGCCATCCTGCGGTGTTGCGGCCAGGTCACAAGAAAGCGAGTTGAAGAAAAGAGCTCAGGGGCACTGTAATTCACAAACCTGCAGAGTTATAAATGACAGCTATCGTCCAAAAATAGACTGAAGTAAGGCTGCCAAGAGGACTTGAAAGCGGGGCAGCATTGCAGGAAACCGATTTCAGGAGGTAGACTGGAATTGCATTGAAAGCATAGGAAAAGAGGCAGAACGTCCACAATGATGCACTTGGCCAAAAAGGGCGTATGCGTTTTTTCCTGAATATATTCAGGAAAAAACGCATACGCCCTTTTTGGCCAACCAAGCAAGCTTGCAAAGGAAATCTGCACTACAATGAAGTCTCACTTCCCTCCGGTCAAAAGGGCCATCTGAAAAAAGTGTAAAATCCAGAAAGGCAACAGGCCATTGAGAACTGGGAGCCTTGTTGTGCTGATGGGAGGGATGTAAATTGCCAACAGACACTAGGGAGAAGTGTATGGTGTTTCCTGAAACATCTAAAAGACAAAGCAACAGAGCCTAGGGCACTTCCACTTATGGTCCTATAGCTTAGGGAAATTAAAATCAAAAAGACACAGCCACCCCAAAGTTTGGAACGGCTCTGTTTACAAGAACCTCGTTTACAGTACAAGTTCAACATCGCAGAAAGTGAAAAATGGATAAAAAAGTTGTGTTATTCACTTACAAAACAATATCACTCAGCAATGAAATCTATGTCATCAGGCCCGTAGCAGCATAATGAGTGGATTCAGGTACAATGATTCTAACTGAAATAAGTCACACAGAAAAAGAAACATCATAAGATATCACTAATACACGGAATGTAAACTTGGCTACACAGGAACTGCATTCCAAAACAGAACAGGGTCTCAAATTTAGAAAACCAACTTATGCTTGCTTAAGGGGAAAGGTGAGTTGGGGTGCTGCATAAAACCAGAGATTGAAATGAGCACAGATAAAGTTCCTTAAGCCAAATATGGAATAGACAAGAGCTACTCCTTGCTCAACGAAATGGACTCAACACCGCATATTAAACGCCTAAGAATGTACCTGACTAGTAAGTATCTTAAAACCTATGGATTGCTATGTCTCCGAAGGGGAATCAAGCATGTGTACAGGGGCATAAACGCAGCAGTGATAGGATTGGAGAGGTTCGGTGAGCAAATGAAGACCCTTTGTAGTCATATTGCATGGTACCCATTCCACGGGTTTCAACTCTCCAGGTTTAAGGTATTCTTCCTTCAGCTAAAACATGCATGTGGAACCCAGAGTATGATCAACCATGTGAACGGGAGACGTGTTCAAATATGTCTCAGTTTTCCTCCCCTGGTACTCGGGTGCAACATTCCAGACGCTTTACTAACACTCTCCCGACTTGGAGAGTCAGTCCCTTTAACCTCCTGTTTGGCCCAGTTTGCAATTTCTGCGGAAGATGAACAGGAATAGCGAGAACCAATGAGAGGCTAGCTGGAGGTGTCTGGACAGGCAAATTTAACTCTCATTTCCCACCAGGAAGAGGAATTAACCAAAGGCTCAGCATGCCGGGCCAGAACAAGATTAGGGCCTGAAGCCATCCTGCGGTGTTGCGGCCAGGTCACAAGAAAGCGAGTTGAAGAAAGGAGCTCAGGGGCACTGTAATTCACAAACCTGCAGAGTTATAAATGACAGCTATCGTCCAAAAATAGACTGAAGTAAGGCTGCCAAGAGGACTTGAAAGCGGGGCAGAATTGCAGGAAACCGATTTCAGGAGGTAGACTGGAATTGCATTGAAAGCATAGGAAAAGAGGCAGAACGTCCACAATGATGCACTTGGCCAAAAAGGGCGTATGCGTTTTTTCCTGAATATATTCAGGAAAAAACGCATACGCCCTTTTTGGCCAACCAAGCAAGCTTGCAAAGGAAATCTGCACTACAATGAAGTCTCACTTCCCCCCGGTCAAAAGGGCCATCTGAAAAAAGTGTAAAATCCAGAAAGGCAGGACAGGCCATGGAGAACTGGGAGCCTTGTTATGCTGATGGGCGGGATGTAAATTGCCAACAACCACTCGGGAGAAGTGTATGGTGTTTCCTGAAACATCTAAAAAACAAAGCAACAGAACCTAGGGCACTTCCACTTATGGTCCTATAGCTTAGGGAAATTAAAATCAAAAAGACACAGCCACCCCAAAGTTTGGAACGGCTCTGTTTACAAGAACCTCGTTTACAGTACAAGTTCAACATCGCAGAAAGTGAAAAATGGAGAAAGAAGTTGTGGTATTTACTTACAAAGCAATATCACTCAGCAATGAAATCTGTGTCATCAGGCCCTTAGCAGCACAATGAGTGGATTCAGGTATGATGATTCTAACTGAAATAAGTCACACAGAAAAAGAAACATCATAAGATATCAGTAATACACGGAATGTAAACTTGGCTACACAGGAACTGAATTACAGAACAGAACAGGGTCTCAAATTTAGAAAACCAACTTATGCTTGCTTAAGGGTAAAGGTGAGTTGGGTTGCTGCATAAAACCAGAGATTGAAATGAGCACAGATAAAGTTCCTTAAGCCAAATATGGAATAGACAAGAGCTACTCCTTGCTCAACGAAATGGACTCAACACCGCATATTAAACGCCTAAGAATGTACCTGACTAGTAAGTATCTTAAAACCTATGGATTGCTATGTCTCCGAAAGAGAATCAAGCATGTGTACAGGGGCATAAACGTAGCAGTGATAGGATTGGAGAGGTTCGGTGAGCAAATGAAGACCCTTTGAAGTCATATTGCATGGTACCCATTCCACGGGTTTCAACTACCCAGGTTTTAGGTATTCTTTCTTCAGGTAAAACATGCATGTGGAACCCAGAGTATGATCAACCATGTGATCGGGAGACGTGTTCAAATATGTCTCAGTTTTCGTACCCTGGTACTCGGGTGCAACATTCCAGACGCTTTACTAACACTCTCCCCACTTGGAGAGTCAGCACCTTTAACCTCCTGTTTGGCCCAGTTTGCAATTTCTGCGGAAGATGAACAGGAATACCGAGAACCAATGAGAGACTAGCTGGAGGTGTCTGGACGGGCTAATTTAACTCTCATTTCCCACCAGGAAGAGGAATTAACCAAAGGCTCAGCGTGCCGTGCCGGAACCAGATTAGAGCCTGAAGCCATCCTGCGGTGTTGCGGCCAGGTCACAAGAAAGCGAGTTGAAGAAAGGAGCTCAGGGGCACTGTAATTCACAAACCTGCAGAGTTATAAATGACAGCTATCGTCCAAAAATAGACTGAAGTAAGGCTGCCAAGAGGACTTGAAAGCGGGGCAGAATTGCAGGAAACCGATTTCAGGAGGTAGACTGGAATTGCATTGAAAGCATAGGAAAAGAGGCAGAACGTCCACAATGATGCACTTGGCCAAAAAGGGCGTATGCGTTTTTTCCTGAATATATTCAGGAAAAAACGCATACGCCCTTTTTGGCCAACCAAGCAAGCTTGCAAAGGAAATCTGCACTACAATGAAGTCTCACTTCCCCCCGGTCAAAAGGGCCATCTGAAAAAAGTGTAAAATCCAGAAAGGCAGGACAGGCCATGGAGAACTGGGAGCCTTGTTATGCTGATGGGCGGGATGTAAATTGCCAACAGACACTCGGGAGAAGTGTATGGTGTTTCCTGAAACATCTAAAAAACAAAGCAACAGAGCCTAGGGCACATCCACTTATGGTCCTATAGCTTAGGGAAATTAAAATCAAAAAGACACAGCCACCCCAAAGTTTGGGATGACTCCGTTTACAAGAACCCCGTTTACCGTACAAGTTCAATATCACAGAAAGTGAAAAATGGATAAAGAACTTGTGGTACTTACGTACAATGCAGTATCACTCAGCAATGAAATCTATGTCATCAGGCCCGTAGCAGCATAATGAGTGGATTCAGGTACGATGATTCTAACTGAAATAAGTCACACAGAAAAAGAAACATCATAAGATATCACTAATACACGGAATGTAAACTTGGCTACACAGGAACTGCATTCCAAAACAGAACAGGGTCTCAAATTTAGAAAACCAACTTATGCTTGCTTAAGGGGAAAGGTGAGTTGGGGTGCTGCATAAAACCAGAGATTGAAATGAGCACAGATAAAGTTCCTTAAGCCAAATATGGAATAGACAAGAGCTACTCCTTGCTCAACGAAATGGACTCAAAACCACATATTAAACGCCTAAGAATGTACCTGACTAGTAAGTATCTTAAAACCTATGGATTGCTATGTCTCCAAAAGAGAATCAAGCGTGTGTACAGGGGCATAAACGCAGCAGTGATAGGATTGGAGAGGTTCGGTGAGCAAATGAAGACCCTTTGAAGTAATATTGCATGGTACCCATTACACGGGTCTCAACTCTCCAGGTTTAAGGTATTCTTCCTTCAGCTAAAACATGCATGTGGAACCCAGAGTATGATCAACCATGTGAACGGGAGACGTGTTCAAATATGTCTCAGTTTTCCTCCCCTGGTACTCGGGTGCAACATTCCAGACACTTTACTAACACTCTCCCGACTTGGAGAGTCAGTCCCTTTAACCTCTTGTTTGGCCCAGTTTGCAATTTCTGCGGAAGATGAACAGGAATAGCGAGAACCAATGAGAGGCTAGCTGGAGGTGTCTGGACGGGCAAATTTAACTCTCATTTCCCACCAGGAAGAGGAATTAACCAACGGCTCAGCATTCCGGGCCGGAACAAGATTAGGGCCTGAAGCCATCCTGCGGTGTTGCGGCCAGGTCACAAGAAAGCGAGTTGAAGAAAGGAGCTCAGGGGCACTGTAATTCACAAACCTGCAGAGTTATAAATGACAGCTATCGTCCAAAAATATACTGAAGTAAGGCTGCCAAGAGGACTTGAAAGCGGGGCAGAATTGCAGGAAACCGATTTCAGGAGGTAGACTGGAATTGCATTGAAAGCATAGGAAAAGAGGCAGAACGTCCACAATGATGCACTTGGCCAAAAAGGGCGTATGCGTTTTTTCCTGAATATATTCAGGAAAAAACGCATATGCCCTTTTTGGCCAACCAAGCAAGCTTGCAAAGGAAATCTGCACTACAATGAAGTCTCACTTCCCCCCGGTCAAAAGGGCCATCTGAAAAAAGTGTAAAATCCAGAAAGGCAACAGGCCATTGAGAACTGGGAGCCTTGTTGTGCTGATGGGAGGGATGTAAATTGCCAACAGACACTAGGGAGAAGTGTATGGTGTTTCCTGAAACATCTAAAAAACAAAGCAACAGAGCCTAGGGCACTTCCACTTATGGTCCTATAGCTTAGGGAAATTAAAATCAAAAAGACACAGCCACCCCAAAGTTTGGAACGGCTCTGTTTACACGAACCTCGTTTACAGTACAAGTTCAACATCGCAGAAAGTGAAAAATGGATAAAGAAGTTGTGGTATTCACTTACAGAGCAATATCACTCAGCAATGAAATCTATGTCATCAGGCCCGTAGCAGCACAATGAGTGGATTCAGGTATGATGATTCTAACTGAAGTAAGTCACACAGAAAAAGAAACATCATAAGATATCAGTAATACACGGAATGGAAACTTGGCTACACAGGAACTGAATTACAGAACAGAACAGGGTCTCAAATTTAGAAAACCAACTTATGCTTGCTTAAGGGTAAAGGTGAGTTGGGGTGCTGCATAAAACCAGAGATTGAAATGAGCACAGATAAAGTTCCTTAAGCCAAATATGGAATAGACAATAGCTACTCCTTTCTCAACGAAATGGACTCAACACCGCATATTAAACGCCTAAGAATGTACCTGACTAGTAAGTATCTTAAAACCTATGGATTGCTATGTCTCCGAAGGGGAATCAAGCATGTGTACAGGGGCATAAACACAGCAGTGATAGGATTGGAGAGGTTCGGTGAGCAAATGAAGACCCTTTGAAGTCATATTGCATGGTACCCATTCCACGGGTTTCAACTACCCAGGTTTTAGGTATTCTTCCTTCAGCTAAAACATGCATGTGGAACCCAGAGTATGATCAACCATGTGATCGGGAGACGTGTTCAAATATGTCTCAGTTTTCGTACCCTGGTACTCAGGTGCAAATTTCCAGACGCTTTACTAACACTCTCCCCACTTGGGGAGTCAGCACCTTTAACCTCCTGTTTGGCCCAGTTTGCAATTTCTGCGGAAGATGAACAGGAATAGCGAGAACCAATGAGAGGCTAGCTGGAGGTGTCTGGTCGGGCAAATTTAACTCTCATTTCCCACCAGGAAGAGGAATTAACCAAAGGCTCACCATGCCGGGCCGGAACCAGATTAGGGCCTGAAGCCATCCTGCGGTGTTGCGGCCAGCTCACAAGAAAGCGAGTTGAAGAAAGGAGCTCAGGGGCACTGTAATTCACAAACCTGCAGAGTTATAAATGACAGCTATCGTCCAAAAATAGACTGAAGTAAGGCTGCCAAGAGGACTTGAAAGCGGGGCAGAATTGCAGGAAACCGATTTCAGGAGGTAGACTGGAATTGCATTGAAAGCATAGGAAAAGAGGCAGAACGTCCACAATGATGCACTTGGCCAAAAAGGGCGTATGCGTTTTTTCCTGAATATATTCAGGAAAAAACGCATACGCCCTTTTGGGCCAACCAAGCAAGCTTGCAAAGGAAATCTGCACTACAATGAAGTCTCACTTCCCCCCGGTCAAAAGGGCCATCTGAAAAAAGTGTAAAATCCAGAAAGGCAGGACAGGCCATGGAGAACTGGGAGCCTTGTTATGCTGATGGGCGGGATGTAAATTGCCAACAGACACTCGGGAGACGTGTATGGTGTTTCCTGAAACATCTAAAAAACAAAGCAACAGAACCTCGGGCACTTCCACTTATGGTCCTATAGCTTAGGGAAATTAAAATCAAAAAGACACAGCCACCCCAAAGTTTGAAACGGCTCTGTTTACAAGAACCTCGTTTACAGTACAAGTTCAACATTGCAGAAAGTGGAAAATGGATAAAGAAGTTGTGGTATTTACCTACCAAGCAATATCACTCAGCAATGAAATCTGTGTCATCAGGCCCTTAGCAGCACAATGAGTGGATTCAGGTATGATGATTCTAACTGAAATAAGTCACACAGAAAAAGTAACATCATAAGGTATCAGTAATACACGGAATGTAAAAATGGCTACACAGGAACTGAATTACAGAACAGAACAGGGTCTCAAATTTAGAAAACCAACTTATGCTTGCTTAAGGGTAAAGGTGAGTTGGGGTGCTGCATAAAACCAGAGATTGAAATGAGCACAGATAAAGTTCCTTAAGTCAAATATGGAATAGACTAGAGCTACTCCTTGCTCAACGAAATGGACTCAACACCGCATATTAAACGCCTAAGAATGTACCTGACTAGTAAGTATCTTAAAACCTATGGATTGCTATGTCTCCGAAAGAGAATCAAGCATGTGTACAGGGGCATAAACGCAGCAGTGATAGGATTGGAGAGGTTCGGTGAGCAAATGAAGACCCTTTGAAGTCATATTGCATGGTACCCATTACACGGGTCTTAACTCTCCAGGTTTAAGGTATTCTTCCTTCAGCTAAAACATGCATGTGGAACCTAGAGTATGATGAACCATGCGATCGGGAGACGTGTTCAAATATGTCTCAGTTTTCGTACCCTGGTACTCGGGTGCAACATACCAGACGCTTTACTAACACTCTCCTCACTTGGAGAGTCAGTCCCTTTAACCTCCTGTTTGGCCCAGTTTGCAATTTCTGCGGAAGATGAACAGGAATAGCGAGAACCAATGAGAGACTAGCTGGAGGTGTCTGGACAGGCAAATTTAACTCTCATTTCCCACCAGGAAGAGGAATTAACCAAAGGCTCAGCGTGCCGTGCCGGAACTAGATTAGGGCCTGAAGCCATCCTGCGGTGTTGCGGCCAGGTCACAAGAAAGCGAGTTGAAGAAAGGAGCTCAGGGACACTGTAATTCACAAACCTGCAGAGTTATAAATGACAGCTATCGACCAAAAATAGACTGAAGTAAGGCTGCGAAGAGGACTTGAAAGCGGGGCAGCATTGCAGGAAACCGATTTCAGGAGGTAGACTGGAATTGCATTGAAAGCATAGGAAAAGAGGCAGAACGTCCACAATGATGCACTTGGCCAAAAAGGGCGTATGCGTTTTTTCCTGAATATATTCAGGAAAAAACGCATACGCCCTTTTTGGCCAACAAAGCAAGCTTGCAAAGGAAATCTGCACTACAGTGAAGTTTCACTTCCCCCCGGTCCAAAGGGCCATCTGAAAAAAGTGTAAAATCCAGAAAGGCAGGACAGGCCATGGAGAACTGGGAGCCTTGTTATGCTGATGGGCGGGATGTAAATTGCCAACAACCACTCGGGAGAAGTGTATGGTGTTTCCTGAAACATCTAAAAAACAAAGCAACAGAGCCTAGGGCACTTCCATTTATGGTCCTATAGCTTAGGGAATTTAAAATCAAAAAGACACAGCCACCCCAAATTTGGGGCTCCTCCGTTTACAAGAACCTCGTTTACCGTACAAGTTCAATATCACAGAAAGTGAAAAATGGATAAAGAACTTGTGGTACTTACGTACAATTCAGTATCACTCAGCAATGAAATCTATGTCATCAGGCCCGTAGCAGCATAATGAGTGGATTCAGGTACGATGATTCTAACTGAAATAAGTCACACAGAAAAAGAAACATCATAAGATATCACTAATACACGGAATGTAAACTTGGCTACACAGGAACTGCATTCCAAAACAGAACAGGGTCTCAAATTTAGAAAACCAACTTATGCTTGCTTAAGGGTAAAGGTGAGTTGGGGTGCTGCATAAAACCAGAGATTGAAATGAGCACAGATAAAGTTCCTTAAGTCAAATATGGAATAGACAAGAGCTACTCCTTGCTCAACGAAATGGACTCAACACCCCATATTAAACGCCTAAGAATGTACCTGACTAGTAAGTATCTTAAAACCTATGGATTGCTATGTCTCCGAAAGAGAATCAAGCATGTGTACAGGGGCATAAACGCAGCAGTGATAGGATTGGAGAGGTTCGGTGAGCAAATGAAGACCCTTTGAAGTCATATTGCATGGTACCCATTCCACGGGTTTCAACTACCCAGGTTTAAGGTAATCTTCCTTCAGCTAAAACATGCATGTGGAACCAAGAGTATGATCATCCGTGTGAACGGGAGACGTGTTCAAATATGTCTCAGTTTTCGTACCCTGGTACTCGGGTGCAACATTCCAGACGCTTTACTAACACTCTCCCGACTTGGAGAGTCAGCGCCTTTAACCTTCTGTTTGGCCCAGTTTGCAATTTCTGCGGAAGATGAACAGGAATAGCGAGAACCAATGAGAGACTAGCTGGAGGTGTCTGGACGGGCAAATTTAACTCTCATTTCCCACCAGGAAGAGGAAATAACCAAAGGCTCAGCGTGCCGTGCCGGAACCAGATAAGGGCCTGAAGCCATCCTGCGGTGTTGCGGCCAGCTCACAAGAAAGCGAGTTGAAGACAGGAGCTCAGGAGCACTGTAATTCACAAACCTGCAGAGTTATAAATGACAGCTATCGTCCAAAAATATACTGAAGTAAGCCTGCCAAGAGGACTTGAAAGCGGGGCAGAATTGCAGGAAACCGATTTCAGGAGGTAGACTGGAATTGCATTGAAAGCATAGGAAAAGAGGCAGAACGTCCACAATGATGCACTTGGCCAAAAAGGGCGTATGCGTTTTTTCCTGAATATATTCAGGAAAAAACGCATACGCACTTTTTGGCCAACCAAGCAAATTTGCAAAGGAAATCTGCACTACAATGAAGTCTCATTTCCCTCTGGTCAAAAGGACCATCTGAAAAAAGTGTAAAATCCAGAAAGGCAGGACAGGCCATGGAGAACTGGGAGCCTTGTTATGCTGATGGGCGGGATGTAAATTGCCAACAGACACTCGGGAGAAGTGTATGGTGTTTCCTGAAACATCTAAAAAACAAAGCAACAGAGCCTAGGGCACTGCAACTTATGGTCCTATAGCTTAGGGAAATTAAAATCAAAAAGACACAGCCACCCCAAAATTTGGAACGGCTCTGTTTACAAGAACCTCGTTTAAAGTACAAGTTCAACATCGCAGAAAGTGAAAAATGGATAAAGAAGTTGTGGTATTTACTTACAAAGCAATATCACTCAGCAATGAAATCTGTGTCATCAGGCCCTTAGCAGCACAATGAGTGGATTCAGGTATGATGATTCTAACTGAAATAAGTCACACAGAAAAAGAAACATCATAAGATATCAGTAATACACGGAATGTAAACTTGGCTACACAGGAACTGAATTACAGAACAGAACAGGGTCTCAAATTTAGAAAACCAACTTATTCTTGCTTAAGGGTAAGGAGAGTTGGGGTGCTGCATAAAACCAGAGATTGAAATGAGCACAGATAAAGTTCCTTAAGCCAAATATGGAATAGACAAGAGCTACTCCTTGCTCAACGAAATGGACTCAACACCCCATATTAAACGCCTAAGAATGTACCTGACTAGTAAGTATCTTAAAACCTATGGATTGCTATGTCTCCGAAAGAGAATCAAGCGTGTGTACAGGGGCATAAACGCAGCAGTGATAGGATTGGAGAGGTTCGGTGAGCAAATGAAGACCCTTTGAAGTCATATTGCATGGTACCCATTCCACGGGTCTCAACTCTCCAGGTTTAAGGTATTCTTCCTTCAGCTAAAACATGCATGTGGAACCCAGAGTATGATCAACCATGTGAACGGGAGACGTGTTCAAATATGTCTCAGTTTTCCTCCCCTGGTACTCGGGTGCAACATTCCAGACACTTTACTAACACTCTCCCGACTTGGAGAGTCAGTCCCTTTAACCTCCTGTTTGGCCCAGTTTGCAATTTCTGCGGAAGATTAACAGGAATAGCGAGAACCAATGAGAGACTAGCTGGAGGTGTCTGGACGGGCAAATTTAACTCTCATTTCCCACCAGGAACAGGAATTAACCAAAGGCTCAGCGTGCCGTGCCGGAACCAGATTAGGGCCTGAAGCCATCCTGCGGTGTTGCGGCCAGGTCACAAGAAAGCGAGTTGAAGAAAGGAGCTCAGGGGCACTGTAATTCACAAACCTGCAGAGTTATAAATGACAGCTATCGTCCAAAAATAGACTGAAGTAAGGCTGCCAAGAGGACTTGAAAGCGGGGCAGAATTGCAGGAAACCGATTTCAGGAGGTAGACTGGAATTGCATTGAAAGCATAGGAAAAGAGGCAGAACGTCCACAATGATGCACTTGGCCAAAAAGGGCGTATGCGTTTTTTCCTGAATATATTCAGGAAAAAACGCATACGCCCTTTTTGGCCAACCAAGCAAGCTTGCAAAGGAAATCTGCACTACAATGAAGTCTCACTTCCCCCCGGTCAAAAGGGCCATCTGAAAAAAGTGTAAAATCCAGAAAGGCAGGACAGGCCATGGAGAACTGGGAGCCTTGTTATGCTGATGGGCGGGATGTAAATTGCCAACAACCACTCGGGAGAAGTGTATGGTGTTTCCTGAAACATCTAAAAAACAAAGCAACAGAACCTAGGGCACTTCCACTTATGGTCCTATAGCTTAGGGAAATTAAAATCAAAAAGACACAGCCACCCCAAAGTTTGGAACGGCTCTGTTTACAAGAACCTCGTTTACAGTACAAGTTCAACATCGCAGAAAGTGAAAAATGGAGAAAGAAGTTGTGGTATTTACTTACAAAGCAATATCACTCAGCAATGAAATCTGTGTCATCAGGCCCTTAGCAGCACAATGAGTGGATTCAGGTATGATGATTCTAACTGAAATAAGTCACACAGAAAAAGAAACATCATAAGATATCAGTAATACACGGAATGTAAACTTGGCTACACAGGAACTGAATTACAGAACAGAACAGGGTCTCAAATTTAGAAAACCAACTTATGCTTGCTTAAGGGTAAAGGTGAGTTGGGGTGCTGCATAAAACCAGAGATTCAAATGAGCACAGATAAAGTTCCTTAAGCCAAATATGGAATAGACAAGAGCTACTCCTTGCTCAACGAAATGGACTCAACACCCCATATTAAACGCCTAAGAATGTTCCTGACTATTGAGTATCTTAAAACCTATGGATTGCTATGTCTCCGAAAGAGAATCAAGCATGTGTACAGGGGCATAAACGCAGCAGTGATAGGATTGGAGAGGTTCGTGAGCAAATGAAGACCCTTTGAAGTCATATTGCATGGTACCCATTCCACGGGTTTCAACTACCCAGGTTTAAGGTATTCTTCCTTCAGCTAAAACATGCATGTGGAACCAAGAGTATGATCATCCGTGTGAACGGGAGACGTGTTCAAATATGTCTCAGTTTTCGTACCCTGGTACTCGGGTGCAACATTCCAGACGCTTTACTAACACTCTCCCGACTTGGAGAGTCAGCGCCTTTAACCTCCTGTTTGGCCCAGTTTGCAATTTCTGCGGAAGATGAACAGGAATAGCGAGAACCAATGAGAGACTAGCTGGAGGTGTCTGGACGGGCTAATTTAACTCTCATTTCCCACCAGGAAGAGGAAATAACCAAAGGCTCAGCGTGCCGTGCCGGAACCAGATAAGGGCCTGAAGCCATCCTGCGATGTTGCGGCCAGCTCACAAGAAAGCGAGTTGAAGAAAGGAGCTCAGGGGCACTGTAATTCACAAACCTGCAGAGTTAGAAATGACAGCTATCGTCCAAAAATACACTGAAGTAAGGCTGCCAAGAGGACTTGAATGCGGGGCATAATTGCAGGAAACCGATTTCAGGAGGTAGACTGGAATTGCATTGAAAGCATAGGAAAAGAGGCAGAACGTCCACAATGATGCACTTGGCCAAAAAGGGCGTATGCGTTTTTTCCTGAATATATTCAGGAAAAAACGCATACGCCCTTTTTGGCCAACCAAGCAAACATGCAAAGGAAATCTGCACTACAATGAAGTCTCACTTCCCTCTGGTCAAAAGGGCCATCTGAAAAAAGTGTAAAATCCAGAAAGGCAGGACAGGCCATGGAGAACTGGGAGCCTTGTTATGCTGATGGGCGGGATGTAAATTGCCAACAGACACTCGGGAGAAGTGTATGGTGTTTCCTGAAACATCTAAAAAACAAAGCAACAGAGCCTAGGGCACTTCCACTTATGGTCCTATAGCTTAGGGAAATTAAAATCAAAAAGACACAGCCACCCCAAAGTTTGGAATGGCTCTGTTTACAACAACCTCGTTTACAGTACAAGTTCAACATCGCAGAAAGTGAAAAATGGATAAAGAAGTTGTGGTATTTACTTACAAAGCAATATCACTCAGCAATGAAATCTGTGTCATCAGGCCCTTAGCAGCACAATGAGTGGATTCAGGTATGATGATTCTAACTGAAGTAAGTCACACAGAAAAAGAAACATCATAAGATATCAGTAATACACGGAATGTAAACTTGGCTACACAGGAACTGAATTACAGAACAGAACAGGGTCTCAAATTTAGAAAACCAACTTATGCTTGCTTAAGGGTAAAGGTGAGTTGGGGTGCTGCATAAAACCAGAGATTGAAATGAGCACAGATAAAGTTCCTTAAGCCAAATATGGAATAGACAAGAGCTACTCCTTGCTCAACGAAATGGACTCAACACCGCATATTAAACGCCTAAGAATGTACCTGACTAGTAAGTATCTTAAAACCTATGGATTGCTATGTCTCCGAAGGGGAATCAAGCATGTGTACAGGGGCATAAACGAAGCAGTGATAGGATTGGAGAGGTTCGGTGAGCAAATGAAGACCCTTTGAAGTCATACTGCATGGTACCCATTCCACGGGTTTCAACTACCCAGGTTTTAGGTATTCTTCCTTCAGCTAAAACATGCATGTGGAACCCAGAGTATGATCAACCATGTGATCGGGAGACGTGTTCAAATATGTCTCAGTTTTCGTACCCTGGTACTCGGGTGCAACATTCCAGACGCTTTACTAACACTCTCCCGACTTGGAGAGTCAGTCCCTTTAACCTCCTGTTTGGCCCAGTTTGCAATTTCTGCGGAAGATGAACAGGCATAGCGAGAACCAATGAGAGACTAGCTGGAGGTGTCTGGACGGGCAAATTTAACTCTCATTTCCCACCAGGAAGAGGAATTAACCAAAGGCTCAGCGTGCCGTGCCGGAACCAGATTAGGGCCTGAAGCCATCCTGCGGTGTTGCGGCCAGCTCACAAGAAAGCGAGTTGAAGAAAGGAGCTCAGGGGCACTGTAATTCACAAACCTGCAGAGTTATAAATGACAGCTATCGTCCAAAAATAGACTGAAGTAAGGCTGCCAAGAGGACTTGAAAGCGGGGCAGCATTGCAGGAAACCGATTTCAGGAGGTAGACTGGAATTGCATTGAAAGCATAGGAAAAGAGGCAGAACGTCCACAATGATGCACTTGGCCAAAAATGGCGTATGCGTTTTTTCCTGAATATATTCAGGAAAAAACGCATACGCCCTTTTTGGCCAACCCAGCAAGCTTGCAAAGGAAATCTGCACTACAATGAAGTCTCACTTCCCCCCGGTCAAAAGGGCCATCTGATAAAAGTGTAAAATCCAGAAAGACAGGACAGGCCATGGAGAACTGGGAGCCTTGTTATGCTGATGGGCGGGATGTAAATTGCCAAAAACCACTGGGGAGAAGTGTATGGTGTTTCCTGAAACATCTAAAAAACAAAGCAACAGAGCCTAGGGCACTTCCACTTATGGTCCTATAGCTTAGGGAATTTAAAACCAAAAAGACACAGCCACCCCAAAGTTTGGAAAAGCTCTGTTTACAAGAACCTCGTTTACAGTACAAGTTCAACATCGCAGAAAGTGAAAAATGGAGAAAGAAGTTGTGGTATTTACTTACAAAGGAATATCACTCAGCAATGAAATCTGTGTCATCAGGCCCTTAGCAGCACAATGAGTGGATTCAGGTATGATGATTCTAACTGAAATAAGTCACACAGAAAAAGAAACATCATAAGATATCAGTAATACACGGAATGTAAACTTGGCTACACAGGAACTGAATTACAGAACAGAACAGGGTCTCAAATTTAGAAAACCAACTTATTCTTGCTTAAGGGTAAAGGAGAGTTGGGGTGCTGCATAAAACCAGAGATTGAAATGAGCACAGATAAAGTTCCTTAAGCCAAATTTGGAATAGACAAGAGCTACTCCTTGCTCAACGAAATGGACTCAACACCCCATATTAAACGCCTAAGAATGTACCTGACTAGTAAGTATCTTAAAACCTATGGATTGCTATGTCTCCGAAAGAGAATCAAGCATGTGTACAGGGGCATAAACGCAGCAGTGATAGGATTGGAGAGGTTCGGTGAGCAAATGAAGACCCTTTGAAGTCATATTGCATGGTACCCATTCCACGGGTTTCAACTACCCAGGTTTAAGGTATTCTTCCTTCACCTAAAACATGCATGTGGAACCCAGAGTATGATCAACCATGTGATCGGGAGACGTGTTCAAATATGTCTCAGTTTTCGTACCCTGGTACTCGGGTGCAACATTCCAGACACTTTACTAACACTCTCCCGACTTGGAGAGTCAGTCTCTTTAACCTCCTGTTTGGCCCAGTTTGCAATTTCTGCGGAAGATGAACAGGAATAGCGAGAACCAATGAGAGGCTAGCTGGAGGTGTCTGAACGGGCAAATTTAACTCTCATTTCCCACCAGGAAGAGGAATTAACCAAAGGCTCAGCGTGCCGTGCCGGAACCAGATTAGGGCCTGAAGCCATCCTGCGGTGTTGCGGCCAGGTCACAAGAAAGCGAGTTGAAGAAAGGAGCTCAGGGGCACTGTAATTCACAAACCTGCAGAGTTATAAATGACAGCTATCGTCCAAAAATAGACTGAAGTAAGGCTGCCAAGAGGACTTGAAAGCGGGGCAGAATTGCAGGAAACCGATTTCAGGAGGTAGACTGGAATTGCATTGAAAGCATAGGAAAAGAGGCAGAACGTCCACAATGATGCACTTGGCCAAAAAGGGCGTATGCGTTTTTTCCTGAATATATTCAGGAAAAAACGCATACGCCCTTTTTGGCCAACCAAGCAAGCTTGCAAAGGAAATCTGCACTACAATGAAGTCTCACTTCTCCCCGGTCAAAAGGGCCATCTGAAAAAAGTGTAAAATCCAGAAAGGCAGGACAGGCCATGGAGAACTGGGAGCCTTGTTATGCGGATGGGCGGGATGTAAATTGCCAACAACCACTCGGGAGAAGTGTATGGTGTTTCCTGAAACATCTAAAAAACAAAGCAACAGAACCTAGGGCACTTCCACTTATGGTCCTATAGCTTAGGGAAATTAAAATCAAAAAGACACAGCCACCCCAAAGTTTGGAATGGCTCTGTTTACAAGAACCTCGTTTACAGTACAAGTTCAACATCGCAGAAAGTGAAAAATGGATAAAGAAGTTGTGGTATTTACTTACAAAGCAATATCACTCAGCAATGAAATCTGTGTCATCAGGCCCTTAACAGCACAATGAGTGGATTCAGGTATGATGATTCTAACTGAAATAAGTCACACAGAAAAAGAAACATCATAAGATATCAGTAATACACGGAATGTAAACTTGGCTACACAGGAACTGAATTACAGAACAGAACAGGGTCTCAAATTTAGAAAACCAACTTATGCTTGCTTAAGGGTAAAGGTGAGTTGGGGTGCTGCATAAAACCAGAGATTGAAATGAGCACAGATAAAGTTCCTTAAGCCAAATATGGAATAGACAAGAGCTACTCCTTGCTCAACGAAATGGACTCAACACCCCATATTAAACGCCTAAGAATGTTCCTGACTATTAAGTATCTTAAAACCTATGGATTGCTATGTCTCCGAAAGAGAATCAAGCATGTGTACAGGGGCATAAACGCAGCAGTGATAGGATTGGAGAGGTTCGTGAGCAAATGAAGACCCTTTGAAGTCATATCGCATGGTACCCATTCCACGGGTTTCAACTACCCAGGTTTAAGGTATTCTTCCTTCAGCTAAAACATGCATGTGGAACCAAGAATATGATCATCCGTGTGAACGGGAGACGTGTTCAAATATGTCTCAGTTCTCGTACCATGGTACTCGGGTGCAACATTCCAGACGCTTTACTAACACTCTCCCGACTTGGAGAGTCAGCCCCTTTAACCTCCTGTTTGGCCCAGTTTGCAATTTCTGCGGAAGATGAACAGGAATAGCGAGAACCAATGAGAGACTAGCTGGAGGTGTCTGGACGGGCAAATTTAACTCTCATTTCCCACCAGGAAGAGGAAATAACCAAAGGCTCAGCGTGCCGTGCTGGAACCAGATAAGGGCCTGAAGCCATCCTGCGGTGTTGCGGCCAGCTCACAAGAAAGTGAGTTGAAGAAAGGAGCTCAGGGGCACTGTAATTCACAAACCTGCAGAGTTATAAATGACAGCTATCGTCCAAAAATAGACTGAAGTAAGGCTGCCAAGAGGACTTGAAAGCGGGGCAGAATTGCAGGAAACCGATTTCAGGAGGTAGACTGGAATTGCATTGAAAGCATAGGAAAAGAGGCAGAACGTCCACAATGATGCACTTGGCCAAAAAGGGCGTATGCGTTTTTTCCTGAATATATTCAGGAAAAAACGCATACGCCCTTTTTGGCCAACCAAGCAAACTTGCAAAGGAAATCTGCACTACAATGAAGTCTCACTTCCCTCTGGTCAAAAGGGCCATCTGAAAAAAGTGTAAAATCCAGAAAGGCAGGACAGGCCATGGAGAACTGGGAGCCTTGTTATGCTGATGGGCGGGATGTAAATTGCCAACAGACACTCGGGAGAAGTGTATGGTGTTTCCTGAAACATCTAAAAAACAAAGCAACAGAGCCTAGGGCACTTCCACTTATGGTCCTATAGCTTAGGGAAATTAAAATCAAAAAGACACAGCCACCCCAAAATTTGGAACGGCTCTGTTTACAACAACCTCGTTTACAGTACAAGTTCAACATCGCAGAAAGTGAAAAATGGATAAAGAAGTTGTGGTATTTACTTACAAAGCAATATCACTCAGCAATGAAATCTGTGTCATCAGGCCCTTAGCAGCACAATGAGTGGATTCAGGTATGATGATTCTAACTGAAGTAAGTCACACAGAAAAAGAAACATCATAAGATATCAGTAATACACGGAATGTAAACTTGGCTACACAGGAACTGAATTACAGAACAGAACAGGGTCTCAAATTTAGAAAACCAACTTATGCTTGCTTAAGGGTAAAGGTGAGTTGGGGTGCTGCATAAAACCAGAGATTGAAATGAGCACAGATAAAGTTCCTTAAGCCAAATATGGAATAGACAAGAGCTACTCCTTGCTCAACGAAATGGACTCAACACCGCATATTAAACGCCTAAGAATGTACCTGACTAGTAAGTATCTTAAAACCTATGGATTGCTATGTCTCCGAAAGAGAATCAAGCATGTGTACAGGGGCATAAACGCAGCAGTGATAGGATTGGAGAGGTTCGGTGAGCAAATGAAGACCCTTTGAAGTCATATTGCATGGTACCCATTCCACGGGTTTCAACTACCCAGGTTTTAGGTATTCTTCCTACAGCTAAAACATGCATGTGGAACCCAGAGTATGATCAACCATGTGATCGGGAGACGTGTTCAAATATGTCTCAGTTTTCCTCCCCTGGTACTCGGGTGCAACATTCCAGACGCTTTACTAACACTCTCCCGACTTGGAGAGTCAGTCCCTTTAACCTCCTGTTTGGCCCAGTTTGCAATTTCTGCGGAAGATGAACAGGAATAGCGAGAACCAATGAGAGACTAGCTGGAGGTGTCTGGACGGGCAAATTTAACTCTCATTTCCCACCAGGAAGAGGAATTAACCAAAGGCTCAGCGTGCCGTGCCGGAACCAGATTAGGGCCTGAAGCCATCCTGCGGTGTTGCGGCCAGCTCACAAGAAAGCGAGTTGAAGAAAGGAGCTCAGGGGCACTGTAATTCACAAACCTGCAGAGTTATAAATGACAGCTATCGTCCAAAAATATACTGAAGTAAGGCTGCCAAGAGGACTTAAAGCGGGGCAGCATTGCAGGAAACCGATTTCAGGAGGTAGACTGGAATTGCATTGAAAGCATAGGAAAAGAGGCAGAACGTCCACAATGATGCACTTGGCCAAAAAGGGCGTATGCGTTTTTTCCTGAATATATTCAGGAAAAACGCATACGCCCTTTTTGGCCAACCAAGGAAGCTTGCAAAGGAAATCTGCACTACAATGAACTCTCACTTCCCCCCGGTCAAAAGGGCCATCTGAAAAAAGTGTTAACTACAGAAAGGCAGGACAGGCCATGGAGAACTGGGAGCCTTGTTATGCTGATGGGCGGGATGTAAATTGCCAACAACCACTCGGGAGAAGTGTATGGTGTTTCCTGAAACATCTAAAATACAAAGAAACAGAGCCTAGGGCACTTCCACTTATGGTCCTATAGCTTAGGGAATTTAAAATCAAAAAGACACAGCCACCCCAAAGTTTGGAAAGGCTCTGTTTACAAGAACCTCGTTTACAGTACAAGTTCAACATCGCAGAAAGTGAAAAATGGAGAAAGAAGTTGTGGTATTTACTTACAAAGCAATATCACTCAGCAATGAAATCTGTGTCATCAGGCCCTTAGCAGCACAATGAGTGGATTCAGGTATGATGATTCTAACTGAAATAAGTCACACAGAAAAAGAAACATCATAAGATATCAGTAATACACGGAATATAAACTTGGCTACACAGGAACTGAATTACAGAACAGAACAGGGTCTCAAATTTAGAAAACCAACTTATGCTTGCTTAAGGGTAAAGGTGAGTTGGGGTGCTGCATAAAACCAGAGATTGAAATGAGCACAGATAAAGTTCCTTAAGCCAAATATGGAATAGACAAGAGCTACTCCTTGCTCAACGAAATGGACTCAACACCGCATATTAAACGCCTAAGAATGTACCTGACTAGTAAGTATCTTAAAACCTATGGATTGCTATGTCTCCGAAAGAGAATCAAGCATGTGTACAGGGGCATAAACGCAGCAGTGATAGGATTGGAGAGGTTCGGTGACCAAATGAAGACACTTTGAAGTCATATTGCATGGTACCCATTACACGGGTCTTAACTCTCCAGGTTTAAGGTATTCTTCCTTCAGCTAAAACATGCATGTGGAACCCAAGTATGATCAACCATGTGAACGGGAGACGTGTTCAAATATGTCTCAGTTTTCCTCCCCTGGTACTCGGGTGCAACATTCCAGACGCTTTACTAACACTCTCCCCACTTGGAGAGTCAGCGCCTTTAACCTCCTGTTTGGCCCAGTTTGCAATTTCTGCGGAAGATGAACAGGAATAGCGAGAACCAATGAGAGGCTAGCTACAGGTGTCTGGACGGGCAAATTTAACTCTCATTTCCCACCAGGAAGAGGAATTAACCAAAGGCTCAGCATGCCGGGCCGGAACCAGTTTAGGGCCTGAAGCCATCCTGCGGTGTTGCGGCCAGCTCACAAGAAAGCGAGTTGAAGAAAGGAGCTCAGGGGCACTGTAATTCACAAACCTGCAGAGTTATAAATGACAGCTATCGTCCAAAAATATAATGAAGTAAGGCTGCCAAGAGGACTTGAAAGCGGGGCAGAATTGCAGGAAACCGATTTCAGGAGGTAGACTGGAATTGTATGGAAAGCATAGGAAAAGAGGCAGAACGTCCACAATGATGCACTTGGCCAAAAAGGGCGTATGCGTTTTTTCCTGAATATATTCAGGAAAAAACGCATACGCCCTTTTTGGCCAACCAAGCAAGCTTGCAAAGGAAATCTGCACTACAATGAAGTCTCACTTCCCCCCGGTCAAAAGGGCCATCTGAAAAAAGTGTAAAATCCAGAAAGGCAGGACAGGCCATGGAGAACTGGGAGCCTTGTTATGCTGATGGGCGGGATGTAAATTGCCAACAACCACTCGGGAGAAGTGTATGGTGTTTCCTGAAACATCTAAAAAACAAAGCAACAGAACCTAGGGCCCTTCCACTTATGGTCCTATAGCTTAGGGAAATTAAAATCAAAAAGACACAGCCACCCCAAAGTTTGGAACGGCTCTGTTTACAAGAACCTCGTTTACAGTACAAGTTCAACATCACAGAAAGTGAAAAATGGATAAAGAAGTTGTGGTATTTACTTACAAAGCAATATCACTCAGCAATGAAATCTGTGTCATCAGGCCCTTAGCAGCACAATGAGTGGATTCAGGTATGATGATTCTAACTGAAATAAGTCACACAGAAAAAGAAACATCATAAGATATCAGTAATACACGGAATGTAAACTTGGCTACACAGGAACTGAATTACAGAACAGAACAGGGTCTCAAATTTAGAAAACCAACTTATGCTTGCTTAAGGGTAAAGGTGAGTTGGGGTGCTGCATAAAACCAGAGATTGAAATGAGCACAGATAAAGTTCCTTAAGCCAAATATGGAATAGACAAGAGCTACTCCTTGCTCAATGAAATGGACTCAACACCCCATATTAAACGCCTAAGAATGTACCTGACTAGTAAGTATCTTAAAACCTATGGATTGCTATGTCTCCAAAAGAGAATCAAGCATGTGTACAGGGGCATAAACGCAGCAGTGATAGGATTGGAGAGGTTCGGTGAGCAAATGAAGACCCTTTGAAGTCATATTGCATGGTACCCATTCCACGGGTTTCAACTACCCAGGTTTAAGGTATTCTTCCTTCAGCTAAAATATGCATGTGGAACCCAGAGTATGATCAACCATGTGATCGGGAGACGTGTTCAAATATGTCTCAGGTTTCCTCCCCTGGTACTCGGGTGCAACATTCCAGACGCTTTACTAACACTCTCCCCACTTGGAGAGTCAGTCCCTTTAACCTCCTGTTGGCCCAGTTTGCAATTTCTGCGGAAGATGAACAGGAATAGCAAGAACCAATGAGAGGCTAGCTGGAGGTGTCTGGACGGGCAAATTTAACTCTCATTTCCCACCAGGAAGAGGAATTAACCAAAGGCTTAGCATGCCGGGCCGGAACCAGATTAGGGCCTGAAGCCATCCTGCGGTGTTGCGGCCACCTCAAAAGAAACCGAGTTGAAGAAAGGAGCTCAGGGGCACTATAATTCACAAACCTGCAGAGTTATAAATGACAGCTATCGTCCAAAAATATACTGAAGTAAGGCCGCCAAGAGGACTTGAAAACGGGGCAGAATTGCAGGAAACCGATTTCAGGAGGTAGACTGGAATTGCATTGAAAGCATAGGAAAAGAGGCAGAACGTCCACAATGATGCACTTGGCCAAAAAGGGCGTATGCGTTTTTTCCTGAATATATTCAGGAAAAAACGCATACGCCCTTTTTGGCCAACCAAGCAAGCTTGCAAAGGAAATCTGCACTACAATGAAGTCTCACTTCCCCCAGGTCAAAAGGGCCATCTGAAAAAAGTGTAAAATCCAGAAAGGCAGGACAGGCCATGGAGAACTGGGAGCCTTGTTATGCTGATGGGCGGGATGTAAATTGCCAACAACCACTCGGGAGAAGTGTATGGTGTTTCCTGAAACATCTAAAAAACAAAGCAACAAAACCTAGGGCACTTCCACTTATGGTCCTATAGCTTAGGGAAATTAAAATCAAAAAGACACAGCCACCCCAAAGTTTGGAACGGCTCTGTTTACAAGAACCTCGTTTACAGTACAAGTTCAACATCGCAGAAAGTGAAAAATGGATAAAGAAGTTGTGGTATTTACTTACAAAGCAATATCACTCAGCAATGAAATCTGTGTCATCAGGCCCTTAGCAGCACAATGAGTGGATTCAGGTATGATGATTCTAACTGAAATAAGTCACACAGAAAAAGAAACATCATAAGATATCAGTAATACACGGAATGTAAACTTGGCTACACAGGAACTGAATTACAGAACAGAACAGGGTCTCAAATTTAGAAAACCAACTTATTCTTGCTTAAGGGTAAAGGAGAGTTGGGGTGCTGCATAAAACCAGAGATTGAAATGAGCACAGATAAAGTTCCTTAAGTCAAATATGGAATAGACAAGAGCTACTCCTTGCTCAACGAAATGGACTCAACACCCCATATTAAACGCCTAAGAATGTTCCTGACTAGTAAGTATCTTAAAACCTATGGATTGCTATGTCTCCGAAAGAGAATCAAGCATGTGTACAGGGGCATAAATGCAGCAGTGATAGGATTGGAGAGGTTCGGTGAGCAAATGAAGACCCTTTGAAGTCATATTGCATGGTACCCATTCCACGGGTTTCAACTACCCAGGTTTAAGGTATTCTTCCTTCAGCTAAAACATGCATGTGGAACCCAAGTATGATCAACCATGTGAACGGGAGATGTGTTCAAATATGTCTCAGTTTTCCTCCCCTGGTACTCGGGAGCAACATTCCAGACGCTTTACTAACACTCTCCCCACTTGGAGAGTCAGTCCCTTTAACCTCCTGTTTGGCCCAGTTTGCAATTTCTGCGGAAGATGAACAGGAATAGCGAGAACCAATGAGAGACTAGCTGGAGGTGTCTGGAGGGGCAAATTTAACTCTCATTTCCCACCAGGAAGAGGAATTAACCAAAGGCTCAGCATGCCGGGCCGGAACCAGATTAGGGCCTGAAGCCATCCTGCGGTGTTGCGGCCAGGTCACAAGAAAGCGAGTTGAAGAAAGGAGCTCAGGGGCACTGTAATTCACAAACCTGCAGAGTTATAAATGACAGGTATCGTCCAAAAATAGACTGAAGTAAGGCTGCCAAGAGGACTTGAAAGCGGGGCAGAATTGCAGGAAACCGATTTCAGGAGGTAGACTGGAATTGCATTGAAAGCATAGGAAAAGAGGCAGAACGTCCACAATGATGCACTTGGCCAAAAAGGGCGTATGCGTTTTTTCCTGAATATATTCAGGAAAAAACGCATACGCCCTTTTTGGCCAACCAAGAAAGCTTGCAAAGGAAATCTGCACTACAATGAAGTCTCACTTCCCCCCGGTCAAAAGGGCCATCTGAAAAAAGTGTAAAATCCAGAAAGGCAGGACAGGCCATGGAGAACTGGGAGCCTTGTTATGCTGATGGGCGGGATGTAAATTGCCAACAGACACTCGGGAGAAGTGTATGGTGTTTCCTGAAACATCTAAAAAACAAAGCAACAGAGCCTAGGGCACTGCCACTTATGGTCCTATAGCTTAGGGAAATTAAAATCAAAAAGACACAGCCACCCCAAAGTTTGGGACAGCTCTGTTTACAAGAACCTCGTTTACAGTACAAGTTCAACATCGCAGAAAGTGAAAAATGGATAAAGAAGGTGTGGTATTTACTTACAAAGCAATATCACTCAGCAATGAAATCTGTGTCATCAGGCCCTTAGCAGCACAATGAGTGGATTCAGGTATGATGATTCTAACTGAAATAAGTCACACAGAAAAAGAAACATCATAAGATATCAGTAATACACGGAATGTAAACTTGGCTACACAGGAACTGCATTACAGAACAGAACAGGGTCTCTAATTTAGAAAACCAACTTATGCTTGCTTAAGGGTAAAGGTGAGTTGGGGTGCTGCATAAAACCAGAGATTGAAATGAGCACAGATAAAGTTCCTTAAGTCAAATATGGAATAGACAAGAGCTACTCCTTGCTCAACGAAATGGACTCAACACCGCATATTAAACGCCTAAGAATGTACCTGACTAGTAAGTATCTTAAAACCTATGGATTGCTATGTCTCCGAAAGAGAATCAAGCATGTGTACAGGGGCATAAATGCAGCAGTGATAGGATTGGAGAGGTTCGGTGAGCAAATGAAGACCCTTTGAAGTCATATTGCATGGTACCCATTACACGGGTCTTAACTCTCCAGGTTTAAGGTATTCTTCCTTCAGCTAAAATATGCATGTGGAACCCAAGTATGATCAACCATGTGAACGGGAGACGTGTTCAAATATGTCTCAGTTTTCCTCCCCTGGTACTCGGGTGCAACATTCCAGACGCTTTACTAACACTCTCCCCACTTGGAGAGTCAGCGCCTTTAACCTCCTGTTTGGCCCAGTTTGCAATTTCTGCGGAAGATGAACAGGAATAGCGAGAACCAATGAGAGGCTAGCTGGAGGTGTCTGGACGGGCAAATTTAACTCTCATTTCCCACCAGGAAGAGGAAATAACCAAAGGCTCAGCGTGCCGTACCGGAACCAGATTAGGGCCTGAAGCCATCCTGCGGTGTTGCGGCCAGCTCACAAGAAAGCAAGTTGAAGAAAGGAGCTCAGGGGCACTGTAATTCACAAACCTGCAGAGTTATAAATGACAGCTATCGTCCAAAAATATACTGAAGTAAGGCTGCCAAGAGGACTTGAAAGCGGGGCAGAATTGCAGGAAACCGATTTCAGGAGGTAGACTGGAATTGTATGGAAAGCATAGGAAAAGAGGCAGAACGTCCACAATGATGCACTTGGCCAAAAAGGGCGTATGCGTTTTTTCCTGAATATATTCAGGAAAAAACGCATACGCCCTTTTTGGCCAACCAAGCAAGCTTACAAAGGAAATCTGCACTACAATGAAGTCTCACTTCCCCCCGGTCAAAAGGGCCATCTGAAAAAAGTGTAAAATCCAGAAAGGCAGGACAGGCCATGGAGAACTGGGAGCCTTGTTATGCTGATGGGCGGGATGTAAATTGCCAACAACCACTTGGGAGAAGTGTATGGTGTTTCCTGAAACATCTAAAAAACAAAGCAACAGAGCCTAGGGCACTTCCACTTATGGTCCTATAGCTTAGGGAAATTAAAATCAAAAAGACACAGCCACCCCAAAGTTTTGGACGCCTCCGTTTACAAGAAACTCGTTTACCGTACAAGTTCAATATCACAGCAAGCGAAACATGGATAAAGAACTTGTGGTACTTACGTACAATGCAGTATCACTCAGCAATGAAATCTATGTCATCAGGCCCGTAGCAGCATAATGAGTGGATTCAGGTACGATGATTCTAACTGAAATAAGTCACACAGAAAAAGAAACATCATAAGATATCACTAATACACGGAATGTAAACTTGGCTACACAGGAACTGCATTCCAAAACAGAACAGGGTCTCAAATTTAGAAAACCAACTTATGCTTGCTTAAGGGTAAAGGTGAGTTGGGGTGCTGCATAAAACCAGAGATTGAAATGAGCACAGATAAAGTTCCTTAAGCCAAATATGGAATAGACAAGAGCTACTCCTTGCTCAACGAAATGGACTCAACACCGCATATTAAACGCCTAAGAATGTACCTGACTAGTAAGTATCTTAAAACCTATGGATTGCTATGTCTCCGAAAGAGAATCAAGCATGTGTACAGGGGCATAAACGCAGCAGTGATAGGATTGGAGAGGTTCGGTGAGCAAATGAAGACCCTTTGAAGTCATATTGCATGGTACCCATTCCACGGGTTTCAACTACCCAGGTTTTAGGTATTCTTCCTTCAGCTAAAATATGCATGTGGAACCCAGAGTATGATCAACCATGTGATCGGGAGACGTGTTCAAATATGTCTCAGTTTTCCTCCCCTGGTACTCGGGTGCAACATTCCAGACGCTTTACTAACACTCTCCCGACTTGGAGAGTCAGTCCCTTTAACCTCCTGTTAGGCCCAGTTTGCAATTTCTGCGGAAGATGAACAGGAATAGCGAGAACCAATGAGAGGCTAGCTGGAGGTGTCTGGACGGGCAAATTTAACTCTCATTTCCCACCAGGAAGAGGAAATAACCAAAGGCTCAGCGTGCCGTACCGGAACCAGATTAGGGCCTGAAGCCATCCTGCGGTGTTGCGGCCAGCTCAAAAGAAACCGAGTTGAAGAAAGGAGGTCAGGGACACTGTAATTCACAAACCTGCAGAGTTATAAATGACAGCTATCGTCCAAAAATAGACTGAAGTAAGGCTGCCAAGAGGACTTGAAAGCGGGGCAGAATTGCAGGAAACCGATTTCAGGAGGTAGACTGGAATTGCATTGAAAGCATAGGAAAAGAGGCAGAACGTCCACAATGATGCACTTGGCCAAAAAGGGCGTATTCGTTTTTTCCTGAATATATTCAGGAAAAAACGCATACGCCCTTTTTGGCCAACCAAGCAAGCTTGCAAAGGAAATCTGCACTACAATGAAGTCTCACTTCCCCCCGGTCAAAAGGGCCATCTGAAAAAAGTGTAAAATCCAGAAAGGCAGGACAGGCCATGGAGAACTGGGAGCCTTGTTATGCTGATGGGCGGGATGTAAATTGCCAACAACCACTGGGGAGAAGTGTATGGTGTTTCCTGAAACATCTAAAAAACAAAGCAACAGAACCTAGGGCACTTCCACTTATGGTCCTATAGCTTAGGGAAATTAAAATCAAAAAGACACAGCCACCCCAAAGTTTGGAACGGCTCTGTTTACAAGAACCTCGTTTACAGTACAAGTTCAACATCGCAGAAAGTGAAAAATGGAGAAAGAAGTTGTGGTATTTACTTACAAAGCAATATCACACAGCAATGAAATCTGTGTCATCAGGCCCTTAGCAGCACAATGAGTGGATTCAGGTATGATGATTCTAACTGAAATAAGTCACACAGAAAAAGAAACATCATAAGATATCAGTAATACACGGAATGTAAACTTGGCTACACAGGAACTGAATTACAGAACAGAACAGGGTCTCAAATTTAGAAAACCAACTTATTCTTGCTTAAGGGTAAAGGTGAGTTCGGGTGCTGCATAAAACCAGAGATTGAAATGAGCACAGATAAAGTTCCTTTAGCCAAATATGGAATAGACAAGAGCTACTCCTTGCTCAACGAAATGGACTCAACACCGCATATTAAACGCCTAAGAATGTACCTGACTAGTAAGTATCTTAAAACCTATGGATTGCTATGTCTCCGAAAGAGAATCAAGAATGTGTACAGGGGCATAAACGCAGCAGTGATAAGATTGGAGAGGTTCGGTGCGCAAATGAAGACCCTTTGAAGTCATATTGCATGGTACCCATTCCACGGGTTTCAACTACCCAGGTTTAAGGTATTCTTCCTTCAGCTAAAACATGCATGTGGAACCTAGAGTATGATCAACCATGTGATCGGGAGACGTGTTCAAATATGTCTCAGGTTTCCTCCCCTGGTACTCGGGTGCAACATTCCAGACGCTTTACTAACACTCTCCCCACTTGGAGAGTCAGTCCCTTTAACCTCCTGTTGGCCCAGTTTGCAATTTCTGCGGAAGATGAACAGGAATAGCAAGAACCAATGAGAGGCTAGCTGGAGGTGTCTGGACGGGCAAATTTAACTCTCATTTCCCACCAGGAAGAGGAATTAACCAAAGGCTCAGCATGCCGGGCCGGAACCAGATTAGGGCCTGAAGCCATCCTGCGGTGTTGCGGCCAGGTCACAAGAAAGCGAGTTGAAGACAGGAGCTCAGGGGCACTGTAATTCACAAACCTGCAGAGTTATAAATGACAGCTATCGTCCAAAAATAGACTGAAGTAAGGCTGCCAAGAGGACTTGAAAGCGGGGCAGAATTGCAGGAAACCGATTTCAGGAGGTAGACTGGAATTGCATTGAAAGCATAGGAAAAGAGGCAGAACGTCCACAATGATGCACTTGGCCAAAAAGGGCGTATGCGTTTTTTCCTGAATATATTCAGGAAAAAACGCATACGCCCTTTTTGGCCAACCAAGCAAGCTTGCAAAAGAAATCTGCACTACAATGAAGTCTCACTTCCCTCTGGTCAAAAGGGCCATCTGAAAAAAGTGTAAAATCCAGAAAGGCAGGACAGGCCATGGAGAACTGGGAGCCTTGTTATGCTGATGGGCGGGATGTAAATTGCCAACAACCACTCGGGAGAAGTGTATGGTGTTTCCTGAAACATCTAAAAAACAAAGCAACAGAGCCTAGGGCACTTCCACTTATGGTCCTATAGCTTAGGGAAATTAAAATCAAAAAGACACAGCCACCCCAAAGTTTGGGACGCCTCCATTTACAAGAACCTCGTTTACCGTACAAGTTCAATATCACAGAAAGTGAAAAATGGATAAAGAACTTGTGGTACTTACGTACAATGCAGTATCACTCAGCAATGAAATCTATGTCATCAGGCCCGTAGCAGCATAATGAGTGGATTCAGGTACGATGATTCTAACTGAAATAAGTCACACAGAAAAAGAAACATCATAAGGTATCACTAATATACGGAATGTAAACTTGGCTACACAGGAACTGCATTCCAAAACAGAACAGGGTCTCAAATTTAGAAAACCAACTTATGCTTGCTTAAGGGGAAAGGTGAGTTGGGTTGCTGCATAAAACCAAAGATTGAAATGAGCACAGATAAAGTTCCTTAAGCCAAATATGGAATAGACAAGAGCTACTCCTTGCTCAACGAAATGGACTCAACACCGCATATTAAACGCCTAAGAATGTACCTGACTAGTAAGTATCTTAAAACCTATGGATTGCTATGTCTCCGAAAGAGAATCAAGCATGTGTACAGGGGCATAAACGCAGCAGTGATAGGATTGGAGAGGTTCGGTGAGCAAATGAAGACCCTTTGAAGTCATATTGCATGGTACCCATTCCACGGGTTTCAACTACCCAGGTTTAAGGTATTCTTCCTTCAGCTAAAACATGCATGTGGAATCTAGAGTATGATCAACCATGTGATCGGGAGACGTGTTCAAATATGTCTCAGTTTTCCTCCCCTGGTACTCGGGTGCAACATTCCAGACGCTTTACTAACACTCTCCCCACTTGGAGAGTCAGTCCCTTTAACCTCCTGTTGGCCCAGTTTGCAATTTCTGCGGAAGATGAACAGGAATAGCAAGAACCAATGAGAGGCTAGCTGGAGGTGTCTGGACGGGCAAATTTAACTCTCATTTCCCACCAGGAAGAGGAATTAACCAAAGGCTCAGCGTGCCGGGCCGGAACCAGATTAGGGCCTGAAGCCATCCTGCGGTGTTGCGGCCAGGTCACAAGAAAGCGAGTTGAAGAAAGGAGCTCAGGGGCACTGTAATTCACAAACCTGCAGAGTTATAAATGACAGCTATCGTCCAAAAATAAACTGAAGTTAGGCTGCCAAGAGGACTTGAAAGCGGGGCAGAATTGCAGGAAACCGATTTCAGGAGGTAGACTGGAATTGCATTGAAAGCATAGGAAAAGAGGCAGAATGTCCACAATGATGCACTTGGCCAAAAAGGGCGTATGCGTTTTTTCCTGAATATATTCAGGAAAAAACGCATACGCCCTTTTTGGCCAACCAAGCAAGCTTGCAAAGGAAATCTGCACTACAATGAAGTCTCACTTCCCCCCGGTCAAAAGGACCATCTGAAAAAAGTGTAAAATCCAGAAAGGCAGGACAGGCCATGGAGAACTGGGAGCCTTGTTATGCTGATGGGCGTGATGTAAATTGCCAACAGACACTCGGGAGAAGTGTATGGTGTTTCCTGAAACATCTAAAAAACAAAGCAACAGAACCTCGGGCACTTCCACTTATGGTCCTATAGCTTAGGGAAATTAAAATCAAAAAGACACAGCCACCCCAAAGTTTGGAACGGCTCTGTTTACAAGAACCTCGTTTACAGTACAAGTTCAACATCACAGAAAGTGAAAAATGGAGAAAGAAGTTGTGGTATTTACTTACAAAGCAATATCACTCAGCAATGAAATCTGTGTCATCAGGCCCTTAGCAGCACAATGAGTGGATTCAGGTATGATGATTCTAACTGAAATAAGTCACACAGAAAAAGAAACATCATAAGATATCAGTAATACACGGAATGTAAACTTGGCTACACAGGAACTGAATTACAGAACAGAACAGGGTCTCAAATTTAGAAAACCAACTTATGCTTGCTTAAGGGGAAAGGTGAGTTGGGGTGCTGCATAAAACCAGAGATTGAAATGAGCACAGATAAAGTTCCTTAAGCCAAATATGGAATAGACAAGAGCTACTCCTTGCTCAACGAAATGGACTCAACACCCCATATTAAACTCCTAAGAATGTACCTGACTAGTAAGTATCTTAAAACCTATGGATTGCTATGTCTCCGAAAGAGAATCAAGCATGTGTACAGGGGCATAAACGCAGCAGTGCTAGGATTAGAGAGGTTCGGTGAGCAAATGAAGACCCTTTGAAGTCATATTGCATGGTACCCATTCCACGGGTTTCAACTACCCAGGTTTAAGGTATTCTTCCTTCAGCTAAAACATGCATGTGGAACCTAGAGTATGATCAACCATGTGATCAGGAGACGTGTTCAAATATGTCTCAGTTTTCCTCCCCTGGTACTCGGGTGCAACATTCCAGACGCTTTACTAACACTCTCCCCACTTGGAGAGTCAATCCCTTTAACCTCCTGTTTGGCCCAGTTTGCAATTTCTGCGGAAGATGAACAGGAATAGCGAGAACCAATGAGAGGCTAGCTGGAGGTGTCTGGACGGGCAAATTTAACTCTCATTTCCCACCAGGAAGAGGAATTAACCAAAGGCTCAGCATGCCGGGCCGGAACCAGATTAGGGCCTGAAGCCATCCTGTGGTGTTGCGGCCAGGTCACGAGAAAGCGAGTTGAAGAAAGGAGCTCAGGGGCACTGTAATTCACAAACCTGCAGAGTTATAAATGACAGCTATCGTCCAAAAATAGACTGAAGTAAGGCTGTCAAGAGGACTTGAAAGCGGGGCAGAATTGCAGGAAACCGATTTCAGGAGGTAGACTGGAATTGCATTGAAAGCATAGGAAAAGAGGCAGAACGTCCACAATGATGCACTTGGCCAAAAAGGGCGTATGCGTTTTTTCCTGAATATAATCAGGAAAAAACGCATACGCCCTTTTTGGCCAACCAAGCAAGCTTGCAAAGGAAATCTGCACTACAATGAAGTCTCACTTCCCCCCGGTCAAAAGGGCCATCTGAAAAAAGTGTAAAATCCAGAAAGGCAACAGGCCATTGAGAACTGGGAGCCTTGTTATGCTGATGGGAGGGATGTAAATTGCCAACAGACACTAGGGAGAAGTGTATGGTGTTTCCTGAAACATCTAAAAAACAAAGCAACAGAGCCTAGGGCACTTCCACTTATGGTCCTATAGCTTAGGGAAATTAAAATCAAAAAGACACAGCCACCCCAAAGTTTGGAACGGCTCTGTTTACAAGAACCTCATTTGCAGTACAAGTTCAACATCGCAGAAAGTGAAAAATGGATAAAGAACTTGTGGTACTTACGTACAATGCAGTATCACTCAGCAATGAAATCTATGTCATCAGGCCCGTAGCAGCATAATGAGTAGATTCAGGTACGATGATTCTAACTGAAATAAGTCACACAGAAAAAGAAACATCATAAGATATCACTAATACACGGAATGTAAACTTGGCTACACAGGAACTGAATTCCAAAACAGAACAGGTTCTCAAATTTAGAAAACCAACTTATGCTTGCTTAAGGGGAAAGGTGAGTTGGGTTGCTGCATAAAACCAGAGATTGAAATGAGCACAGATAAAGTTCCTTAAGCCAAATATGGAATAGACAAGAGCTACTCCTTGCTCAACGAAATGGACTCAACACCGCATATTAAACGACTAAGAATGTACCTGACTAGTAAGTATCTTAAAACCTATGGATTGCTATCTCTCCGAAAGAGAATCAAGGATGTGTACAGGGGCATAAACGCAGCAGTGATAGGATTGGAGAGGTTCGGTGAGCAAATGAAGACCCTTTGAAGTCATATTGCATGGTACCCATTCCACGGGTTTCAACTACCCAGGTTTTAGGTATTCTTCCTTTAGCTAAAACATGCATGTGGAACCCAGAGTATGATCAACCATGTGATCAGGAGACGTGTTCAAATATGTCTCAGTTTTCCTCCCCTGGTACTCGGGTGCAACATTCCAGACGCTTTACTAACACTCTCCCCACTTGGAGAGTCAGCGCCTTTAACCTCCTGTTTGGCCCAGTTTGCAATTTCTGCGGAAGATGAACAGGAATAGCGAGAACCAATGAGAGGCTAGCTGGAGGTGTCTGGACGGGCAAATTTAACTCTCATTTCCCACCAGGAAGAGGAAATAACCAAAGGCTCAGCGTGCCGTACCGGAACCAGATTAGGGCCTGAAGCCATCCTGCGGTGTTGCGGCCAGGTCACAAGAAAGCGAGTTGAAGAAAGGAGCTCAGGGGCACTGTAATTCACAAACCTGCAGAGTTATAAATGACAGCTATCGTCCAAAAATAGACTGAAGTAAGGCTGCCAAGAGGACTTGAAAGCGGGGCAGAATTGCAGGAAACCGATTTCAGGAGGTAGACTGGAATTGCATTGAAAGCATAGGAAAAGAGGCAGAACGTCCACAATGATGCACTTGGCCAAAAAGGGCGTATGCGTTTTTTCCTGAATATATTCAGGAAAAAACGCATACGCCCTTTTTGGCCAACCAAGCAAGCTTGCAAAGGAAATCTGCACTACAATGAAGTCTCACTTCCCCCCGGTCAAAAGGGCCATCTGAAAAAAGTGTAAAATCCAGAAAGGCAACAGGCCATTGAGAACTGGGAGCCTTGTTATGCTGATGGGCGGGATGTAAATTGCCAACAGACACTCGGGAGAAGTGTATGGTGTTTCCTGAAACATCTAAAAAACAAAGCAACAGAGCCTAGGGCACTTCCACTTATGGTCCTATAGCTTAGGGAAATTAAAATAAAAAAGACACAGCCACCCCAAAGTTTCGAACGGCTCTGTTTACAAGAACCTCGTTTACAGTACAAGTTCAACATCGCAGAAAGTGAAAAATGGATAAAGAAGTTGTGGTATTTACTTACAAAGCAATATCACTCAGCAATGAAATCTGTGTCATCAGGCCCTTAGCAGCACAGTGAGTGGATTCAGGTAGGATTATTCTAACTGAAATAAGTCACACAGAAAAAGAAACATCATAAGATATCAGTAATACACGGAATGTAAACTTGGCTACACAGGAACTGAATTACAGAACAGAACAGGGTCTCAAATTTAGAAAACCAACTTATTCTTGCTTAAGGGGAAAGGTGAGTTGGGGTGCTGCATAAAACCAGAGATTGAAATGAGCACAGATAAAGTTCCTTAAGCCAAATATGGAATAGACAAGAGCTACTCCTTGCTCAACGAAATGGACTCAACACCCCATATTAAACGCCTAAGAATGTACCTGACTAGTAAGTATCTTAAAACCTATGGATTGCTATGTCTCCGAAAGAGAATCAAGCATGTGTACAGGGGCATAAACGCAGCAGTGATAGGATTGGAGAGGTTCAGTGAGCAAATGAAGACCCTTTGAAGTCATATTGCATGGTACCCATTCCACGGGTTTCAACTACCCAGGTTTAAGGTATTCTTCCTTCAGCTAAAACATGCATGTGGAACCTAGAGTATGATCAACCATGTGATCGGGAGACGTGTTCAAATATGTCTCAGTTTTCCTCCCCTGGTACTCGGGTGCAACATTCCAGACGCTTTACTAACACTCTCCCCACTTGGAGAGTCAGTCCCTTTAACCTCCTGTTTGGCCCACTTTGCAATTTCTGCGGAAGATGAACAGGAATAGCGAGAACCAATGAGAGGCTAGCTGGAGGTGTCTGGACGGGCAAATTTAACTCTCATTTCCCACCAGGAAGAGGAATTAACCAAAGGCTCAGCATGCCGGGCCGGAACCAGATTAGGGCCTGAAGCCATCCTGCGGTGTTGCGGCCAGGTCACAAGAAAGCGAGTTGAAGAAAGGAGCTCAGGGGCACTGTAATTCACAAACCTGCAGAGTTATAAATGACAGCTATCGTCCAAAAATAGACTGAAGTAAGGCTGCCAAGAGGACTTGAAAGCGGGGCAGAATTGCAGGAAACCGATTTCAGGAGGTAGACTGGAATTGCATTGAAAGCATAGGAAAAGAGGCAGAACGTCCACAATGATGCACTTGGCCAAAAAGGGTGTATGCGTTTTTTCCTGAATATAATCAGGAAAAAACGCATACGCCCTTTTTGGCCAACCAAGCAAGCTTGCAAAGGAAATCTGCACTACAATGAAGTCTCACTTCCCCCCGGTCAAAAGGGCCATCTGAAAAAAGTGTAAAATCCAGAAAGGCAGGACAGGCCATGGAGAACTGGGAGCCTTGTTATGCTGATGGGCGGGATGTAAATTGCCAACAGACACTCGGGAGAAGTGTATGGTGTTTCCTGAAACATCTAAAAAACAAAGCAACAGAGCCTAGGGCACTTCCACTTATGGTCTTATAGCTTAGGGAAATTAAAATCAAAAAGACACAGCCACCCCAAAGTTTGGAACGGCTCTGTTTACAAGAACCTCGTTTACAGTACAAGTTCAACATCGCAGAAAGTGAAAAATGGATAAAGAACTTGTGGTACTTACGTACAATGCAGTATCACTCAGCAATGAAATCTATGTCATCAGGACCGTAGCAGCATAATGAGTAGATTCAGGTATGATGATTCTAACTGAAATAAGTCACACAGAAAAAGAAACATCATAAGATATCAGTAATACACGGAATGTAAACTTGGCTACACAGGAACTGAATTACAGAACAGAACAGGGTCTCACATTTCGAAAACCAACTTATGCTTGCTTAAGGGGAAAGGTGAGTTGGGGTGCTGCATAAAACCAGAGATTGAAATGAGCACAGATAAAGTTCCTTAAGCCAAATATGGAATAGACAAGAGCTACTCCTTGCTCAACGAAATGGACTCAACACCGCATATTAAACGCCTAAGAATGTACCTGACTAGTAAGTATCTTAAAACCTATGGATTGCTATGTCTCCGAAAGAGAATCAAGCATGTGTACAGGGGCATAAACGCAGCAGTGATAGGATTGGAGAGGTTCGGTGAGCAAATGAAGACCCTTTGAAGTCATATTGCATGGTACCCATTCCACGGGTTTCAACTACCCAGGTTTTAGGTATTCTTCCTTCAGCTAAAACATGCATGTGGAACCCAAGTATGATCAACCATGTGAACAGGAGACGTGTTCAAATATGTCTCAGTTTTCCTCCCCTGGTACTCGGGTGCAACATTCCAGACGCTTTACTAACACTCTCCCCACTTGGAGAGTCAGCGCCTTTAACCTCCTGTTTGGCCCAGTTTGCAATTTCTGCGGAAGATGAACAGGAATAGTGAGAACCAATGAGAGGCTAGCTGGAGGTGTCTGGACGGGCAAATTTAACTCTCATTTCCCACCAGGAAGAGGAATTAACCAAAGGCTCAGCATGCCGGGCCGAAACCAGATTAGGGCCTGAAGCCATCCTGCGGTGTTGCGGCCAGCTCAAAAGAAAGCGAGTTGAAGAAAGGAGCTCAGGGGCACTGTAATTCACAAACCTGCAGAGTTATAAATGACAGCTATCGTCCAAAAATAGACTGAAGTAAGGCTGCCAAGAGGACTTGAAAGCGGGGCAGAATTGCAGGAAACCGATTTTAGGAGGTAGACTGGAATTGCATTGAAAGCATAGGAAAAGAGGCAGAACGTCCACAATGATGCACTTGGACAAAAAGGGCGTATGCGTTTTTTCCTGAATATATTCAGGAAAAAACGCATACGCCCTTTTTGGCCAACCAAGCAAGCTTGCAAAGGAAATCTGCACTACAATGAAGTCTCACTTCCCCCCGGTCAAAAGGGCCATCTGAATAAAGTGTAAAATCCAGAAAGGCAGGACAGGCCATGGAGAACTGGGAGCCTTGTTATGCTGATGGGCGGGATGTAAATTGCCAACAACCACTCGGGAGAAGTGTATGGTGTTTCCTGAAACATCTAAAAAACAAAGCAACAGAGCCTAGGGCACTTCCACTTATGGTCCTATAGCTTAGGGAATTTAAAATCAAAAAGACACAGCCACCCCAAAGTTTGGAATGGCTCTGTTTACAAGAACCTCGTTTACAGTACAAGTTCAACATCGCAGAAAGTGAAAAATGGATAAAGAAGTTGTGGTATTTACTTACAAAGCAATATCACTCAGCAATGAAATCTGTGTCATCAGGCCCTTAGCAGCACAATGAGTGGATTCAGGTATGATGATTCTAACTGAAATAAGTCACACAGAAAAAGAAACATCATAAGATATCAGTAATACACGGAATGTAAACTTGGCTACACAGGAACTGAATTACAGAACAGAACAGGGTCTCACATTTCGAAAACCAACTTATGCTTGCTTAAGGGGAAAGGTGAGTTGGGGTGCTGCATAAAACCAGAGATTGAAATGAGCACAGATAAAGTTCCTTAAGCCAAATATGGAATAGACAAGAGCTACTCCTTGCTCAACGAAATGGACTCAACACCGCATATTAAACGCCTAAGAATGTACCTGACTAGTAAGTATCTTAAAACCTATGGATTGCTATGTCTCCGAAAGAGAATCAAGCATGTGTACAGGGGCATAAACGCAGCAGTGATAGGATTGGAGAGGTTCGGTGAGCAAATGAAGACCCTTTGAAGTCATATTGCATGGTACCCATTCCACGGGTTTCAACTACCCAGGTTTTAGGTATTCTTCCTTCAGCTAAAACATGCATGTGGAACCCAAGTATGATCAACCATGTGAACAGGAGACGTGTTCAAATATGTCTCAGTTTTCCTCCCCTGGTACTCGGGTGCAACATTCCAGACGCTTTACTAACACTCTCCCCACTTGGAGAGTCAGCGCCTTTAACCTCCTGTTTGGCCCAGTTTGCAATTTCTGCGGAAGATGAACAGGAATAGTGAGAACCAATGAGAGGCTAGCTGGAGGTGTCTGGACGGGCAAATTTAACTCTCATTTCCCACCAGGAAGAGGAAATAACCAAAGGCTCAGCGTGCCGTGCCGGAACCAGATTAGGGCCTGAAGCCATCCTGCGGTGTTGCGGCCAGCTCACAAGAAAGCGAGTTGAAGAAAGGAGCTCAGGGGCACTGTAATTCACAAACCTGCAGAGTTATAAATGACAGCTATCGTCCAAAAATAGACTGAAGTAAGGCTGCCAAGAGGACTTGAAAGCGGGGCAGAATTGCAGGAAACCGATTTCAGGAGGTAGACTGGAATTGCATTGAAAGCATAGGAAAAGAGGCAGAACGTCCACAATGATGCACTTGGCCAAAAAGGGCGTATGCGTTTTTTCCTGAATATATTCAGGAAAAAACGCATACGCCCTTTTTGGCCAACCAAGCAAGCTTGCAAAGGAAATCTGCACTACAATGAAGTCTCACTTCCCCCCCGGTCAAAAGGGCCATCTGAAAAAAGTGTAAAATCCAGAAAGGCAGGACAGGCCATGGAGAACTGGGAGCCTTGTTATGGTGATGGGTGGGATGTAAATTGCCAACAGACACTCGGGAGAAGTGTATGGTGTTTCCTGAAACATCTAAAAAACAAAGCAACAGAGCCTAGGGCACTTCCACTTATGGTCCTATAGCTTAGGGAAATTAAAATCAAAAAGACACAGCCACCCCAAAGTTTGGGACGCCTCTGTTTACAGGAACCTCGTTTACAGTACAAATTCAACATCGCAGAAGGTGAAAAATGGATAAAGAAGTTCTGGTATTTACTTACAAAGCAATATCACTCAGCAATGAAATCTGTGTCATCAGGCCCTTAGCAGCACAATGAGTGGATTCAGGTATGATGAATCTAACTGAAATAAGTCACACAGAAATAGAAACATCATAAGATATCAGTAATACACGGAATGTAAACTTGGCTACACAGGAACTGAATTACAGAACAGAACAGGGTCTCAAATTTAGAAAACCAACTTATGCTTGCTTAAGGGGAAAGGTGAGTTGGGGTGCTGCATAACACCAGAGATTGAAATGAGCACAGATAAAGTTCCTTAAGCCAAATATGGAATAGACAAGAGCTACTCCTTGCTCAACGAAATGGACTCAACACCGCATATGAAACGCCTAAGAATGTACCTGACTAGTAAGTATCTTAAAACCTATGGATTGCTATGTCTCCGAAAGAGAATCAAGCATGTGTACAGGGGCATAAACGCAGCAGTGATAGGATTGGAGAGGTTCGGTGAGCAAATGAAGACCCTTTGAAGTCATATTGCATGGTACCCATTCCACGGGTTTCAACTACCCAGGTTTTAGGTATTCTTCCTTCAGCTAAAACATGCATGTGGAACCCAGAGTATGATCAACCATGTGAACGGGAGACATGTTCAAATATGTCTCAGTTTTCCTCCCCTGGTACTCGGGTGCAACATTCCACACGCTTTACTAACACTCTACCCACTTGGAGAGTCAGTCCCTTTAACCTCCTGTTTGGCCCAGTTTGCAATTTCTGCGGAAGATGAACAGGAATAGCGAGAACCAATGAGAGACTAGCTGGAGGTGTCTGGACGGGCAAATTTAACTCTCATTTCCCACCAGGAAGAGGAAATAACCAAAGGCTCAGTGTGCCGTGCCGGAACCAGATTAGGGCATGAAGCCATCCTGCGGTGTTGCGGCCAGCTCACAAGAAAGCGAGTTGAAGAAAGGAGCTCAGGGGCACTGTAATTCACAAACCTGCAGAGTTATAAATGACAGCTATCGTCCAAAAATAGACTGAAGTAAGGCTGCCAAGAGGACTTGAAAGCGGGGCAGAATTGCAGGAAACCGATTTCAGGAGGTAGACTGCAATTGCATTGCAAGCATAGGAAAAGAGGCAGAACGTCCACAATGATGCACTTGGCCAAAAAGGGCGTATGCGTTTTTTCCTGAATATATTCAGGAAAAAACGCATACGCCCTTTTTGGCCAACCAAGCAAGCTTGCAAAGGAAATCTGCACTACAATGAAGTCTCACTTCCCCCCGGTCAAAAGGGCCATCTGAAAAAAGTGTAAAATCCAGAAAGGCAGGACAGGCCATGGAGAACTGGGATCCTTGTTATGCTGATGGGCGGGATGTAAATTGCCAACAACCACTCGGGAGAAGTGTATGGTGTTTCCTGAAACATCTAAAAAACAAAGCAACAGAGCCTAGGGCACTTCCACTTATGGTCCTATAGCTTAGGGAATTTAAAATCAAAAAGACACAGCCACCCCAAAGTTTGGAACGGCTCTGTTTACAAGAACCTCGTTTACAGTACAAGTTCAACATCGCAGAAAGTGAAAAATGGATAAAGAATTTGTGGTATTTACTTACAAAGCAATATCACTCAGCAATGAAATCTGTGTCATCAGGCCCTTAGCAGCACAATGAGTGGATTCAGGTATGATGATTCTAACTGAAATAAGTCACACAGAAAAAGAAACATCATAAGATATCAGTAATACACGGAATGTAAACTTGGCTACACAGGAACTGAATTACAGAACAGAACAGGGTCTCAAATTTCGAAAACCAACTTATGCTTGCTTAAGGGTAAAGGTGAGTTGGGGTGCTGCATAAAACCAGAGATTGAAATGAGCACAGATAAAGTTCCTTAAGCCAAATATGGAATAGACAAGAGCTACTCCTTGCTCAACGAAATGGACTCAACACCGCATATTAAACGCCTAAGAATGTACCTGACTAGTAAGTATCTTAAAACCTATGGATTGCTATGTCTCCGAAAGAGAATCAAGCATGTGTACAGGGGCATAAACGCAGCAGTGATAGGATTGGGGAGGTTCGGTGAGCAAATGAAGACCCTTTGAAGTCATATTGCATGGTACCCATTCCACGGGTTTCAACTACCCAGGTTTTAGGTATTCTTCCTTCAGCTAAAACATGCATGTGGAACCCAAGTATGATCAACCATGTGAACGGGAGTCGTGTTCAAATATGTCTCAGTTTTCCTCCCCTGGTACTCGGGTGCAACATTCCAGACGCTTTACTAACACTCTCCCCACTTGGAGAGTCAGTCCCTTTAACCTCCTGTTTGGCCCAGTTTGCAATTTCTGCGGAAGATGAACAGGAATAGCGAGAACCAATGAGAGGCTACCTGGAGGTGTCTGGACGGGCAAATTTAACTCTCATTTCCCACCAGGAAGAGGAAATAACCAAAGGCTCAGTGTGCCGTGCCGGAACCAGATTAGGGCCTGAAGCCATCCTGCGGTGTTGCGGCCAGCTCACAAGAAAGCGAGTTGAAGAAAGGAGCTCAGGGGCACTGTAATTCACAAACCTGCAGAGTTATAAATGACAGCTATCGTCCAAAAATAGACTGAAGTAAGGCTGCCAAGAGGACTTGAAAGCGGGGCAGAATTGCAGGAAACCGATTTCAGGAGGTAGACTGGAATTGCATTGAAAGCATAGGAAAAGAGGCAGAACGTCCACAATGATGCACTTGGCCAAAAAGGGCGTATGCGTTTTTTCCTGAATATATTCAGGAAAAAACGCATACGCCCTTTTTGGCCAACCAAGCAAGCTTGCAAAGGAAATCTGCACTACAATGAAGTCTCACTTCCCCCTGGTCAAAAGGGCCATCTGAAAAAAGTGTAAAATCCAGAAAGGCAGGACAGGCCATGGAGAACTGGGAGCCTTGTTATGCTGATGGGCGGGATGTAAATTGCCAACAACCACTCGGGAGAAGTGTATGGTGTTTCCTGAAACATCTAAAAAACAAAGCAACAGAACCTAGGGCACTTCCACTTATGGTCCTATAGCTTAGGGAAATTAAAATCAAAAAGACACATCCACCCCAAAGTTTGGAACGGCTCTGTTTACAAGAACCTCGTTTACAGTACAAGTTCAACATCGCAGAAAGTGAAAAATGGATAAAGAAGTTGTGGTATTTACTTACAAAGCAATATCACTCAGCAATGAAATCTGTGTCATCAGGCCCTTAGCAGCACAATGAGTGGATTCAGGTATGATGATTCTAACTGAAATAAGTCACACAGAAAAAGAAACATCATAAGATATCAGTAATACACGGAATGTAAACTTGGCTACACAGGAACTGAATTACAGAACAGAACAGGGTCTCAAATTTAGAAAACCAACTTATGCTTGCTTAAGGGGAAAGGTGAGTTGGGGTGCTGCATAAAACCAGAGATTGAAATGAGCACAGATAAAGTTCCTTAAGCCAAATATGGAATAGACAAGAGCTACTCCTTGCTCAACGAAATGGACTCAACACCGCATATTAAACGCCTAAGAATGTACCTGACTAGTAAGTATCTTAAAACCTATGGATTGCTATGTCTCCGAAAGAGAATCAAGCATGTGTACAGGCGCATAAACGCAGCAGTGATAGGATTGGGGAGGTTCGGTGAGCAAATGAAGACCCTTTGATGTCATATTGCATGGTACCCATTCTACGGGTTTCAACTACCCAGGTTTTAGGTATTCTTCCTTCAGCTAAAACATGCATGTGGAACCCAAGTATGATCAACCATGTGAACGGGAGACGTGTTCAAATATGTCTCAGTTTTCCTCCCCTGGTACTCGGGTGCAACATTCCAGACGCTTTACTAACACTCTCCCCACTTGGAGAGTCAGCGCCTTTAACCTCCTGTTTGGCCCAGTTTGCAATTTCTGCGGAAGATGAACAGGATTAGCGAGAACCAATGAGAGGCTAGCTGGACGTGTCTGGACGGGCAAATTTAACTCTCACTTCCCACCAGGAAGAGGAAATAACCAAAGGCTCAGTGTGCCATGCCAGAACCAGATTAGGGCCTGAAGCCATCCTGCGGTGTTGCGGCCAGCTCACAAGAAAGCGAGTTGAAGAAAGGAGCTCTGGGGCACTGTAATTCACAAACCTGCAGAGTAATAAATGACAGCTATCGTCCAAAAATAGACTGAAGTAAGGCTGCCAAGAGGAGTTTAAAGTGGGGCAGAATTGCAGGAAACCGATTTCAGGAGGTAGACTGGAATTGCATTGAAAGCATAGGAAAAGAGGCAGAACGTCCACAATGATGCACTTGGCCAAAAAGGGCGTATGCGTTTTTCCCTGAATATATTCAGGAAAAAACGCATACGCACTTTTTGGCCAACCAAGCAAGCTTGCAAAGGAAATCTGCACTACAATGAAGTCTCACTTCCCCCTGGTCAAAAGGGCCATCTGAAAAAAGTGTAAAATCCAGAAAGGCAGGACAGGCCATGGAGAACTGGGAGCCTTGTTATGCTGATGGGCGGGAAGTAAATTGCCAACAACCACTAGGGAGAAGTGTATGGTGTTTCCTGAAATATCTAAAAAACAAAGCAACAGAGCCTAGGGCAGTTCCACTTATGGTCCTATAGCTTAGGGAAATTAAAATCAAAAAGACACAGCCACCCCAAAGTTTGGGACGGCTCTGTTTACAAGAACCTCGTTTACAGTAAAAGTTCAACATCGCAGAAAGTGAAAAATGGATAAAGAAGTTGTGGTATTTACTTACAAAGCAATATCACTCAGCAATGAAATCTGTGTCATCAGGCCCTTAGCAGCACAATGAGTGGATTCAGGTATGATGATTCTAACTGAAATAAGTCACACAGAAAAAGAAACATCATAAGATATCAGTAATACACGGAATGTAAACTTGGCTACACAGGAACTGAATTACAGAACAGAACAGGGTCTCAAATTTAGAAAACCAACTTATTCTTGCTTAAGAGTAAAGGTGAGTTGGGGTGCTGCATAAAACCAGAGATTGAAATGAGCACAGATAAAGTTCCTTAAGCCAAATATGGAATAGACAAGAGCTACTCCTTGCTCAACGAAATGGACTCAACACCGCATATTAAACGCCTAAGAATGTACCTGACTAGTAAGTATCTTAAAACCTATGGATTGCTATGTCTCTGAAAGAGAATCAAGCATGTGTAAGGGGCATAAACGCAGCAGTGATAGGATTGGAGAGGTTCGGTGAGCAAATGAAGACCCTTTGAAGTCATATTGCATGGTACCCATTCCACGGGTTTCAACTACCCAGGTTTAAGGTATTCTTCCTTCAGCTAAAACATGCATGTGGAACCTAGAGTATGATCAACCATGTGATCGGGAGACGTGTTCAAATATGTCTCCGTTTTCCTCCCCTGGTACTCGGGTGCAACATTCCAGACGCTTTAATAACACTCTCCCGACTTGGAGAGTCAGTCCCTTTAACCTCCTGTTTGGCCCAGTTTGCAATTTCTGCGGAAGATGAACAGGAATAGCGAGAACCAATGAGAGGCTAGCTGGAGGTGTCTGGACGGGCAAATTTAACTCTCATTTCCCAACAGGAAGAGGAAATAACCAAAGGCTCAGCGTGCCGTGCCGGAACCAGATTAGGGCCTGAAGCCATCCTGCGGTGTTGCGGCCAGCTCAAAAGAAAGCGAGTTGAAGAAAGGAGCTCAGGGGCACTGTAATTCACAAACCTGCAGAGTTATAAATGACAGCTATCGTCCAAAAATAGAGTGAAGTAAGGCTGCCAAGAGGACTTGAAAGCGGGGCAGAATTGCAGGAAACCGATTTCAGGAGGTAGACTGGAATTGCATTGAAAGCATAGGAAAAGAGGCAGAACGTCCACAATGATGCACTTGGCCAAAAAGGGCGTATGCGTTTTTTCCTGAATATATTCAGGAAAAAACGCATACGCCCTTTTTGGCCAACCAAGCAAGCTTGCAAAGGAAATCTGCACTACAATGAAGTCTCACTTCCCCCTGGTCAAAAGGGCCATCTGAAAAAAGTGTAAAATCCAGAAAGGCAGGACAGGCCATGGAGAACTGGGAGCCTTGTTATGCTGATGGGCGGGATGTAAATTGCCAACAACCACTCGGGAGAAGTGTATGGTGTTTCCTGAAACATCTAAAAAACAAAGCAACAGAACCTAGGGCACTTCCACTTATGGTCCTATAGCTTAGGGAAATTAAAATCAAAAAGACACAGCCACCCCAAAGTTTGGGACGCCTCTGTTTACAAGAACCTCATTTACAGTACAAGTTCAACATCGCAGAAAGTGAAAAATGGATAAAGAAGCTGTGGTATTCACTTACAAAGCAATATCACTCAGCAATGAAATCTCTGTCATCAGGCCCTTAGCAGCACAATGAGTGGATTCAGGTATGATGATTCTAACTGAAATAAGTCACACAGAAAAAGGAACATCATAAGATATCAGTAATACACGGAATGTAAACTTGGCTACACAGGAACTGAATTACAGAACAGAACAGTGTCTCAAATTTAGAAAAACAACTTATGCTTGCTTAAGGGTAAAGGTGAGTTGGGGTGGTGCATAAAACCAGAGATTGAAATGAGCACAGATAAAGTTCCTTAAGCCAAATATGGAATAGACAAGAGCTACTCCTTGCTCAACGAAATGGACTCAACACCGCGTATTAAACGCCTAAGAATGTACCTGACTTTTAAGTATCTTAAAACCTATGGATTGCTATGTCTCCGAAAGAGAATCAAGCATGTGTACAGGGACATAAACGCAGCAGTGATAGGATTGGAGAGGTTCGGTGAGCAAATGAAGACCCTTTGAAGTCATATTGCATGGTACCCATTCCACGGGTTTCAACTACCCAGGTTTTAGGTATTCTTCCTTCAGCTAAAACATGCATGTGGAACCCAAGTATGATCAACCATGTGAACGGGAGACGTGTTCAAATATGTCTCAGTTTTCCTCCCCTGGTACTCGGGTGCAACATTCCAGACGGTTTACTAACACACTCCCCACTTGGAGAGTCAGCGCCTTTAACCTCCTGTTTGGCACAGTTTGCAATTTCTGCGGAAGATGAACAGGAATAGCGAGAACCAATGAGAGGCTAGCTGGAGGTGTCTGGACGAGCAAATTTAACTCTCATTTCCCACCAGGAAGAGGAAATAACCAAAGGCTCAGTGTGCCGTGCCGGAACCAGGTTAGGGCCTGAAGCCATCCTGCGGTGTTGCGGCCAGCTCACAAGAAAGCGAGTTGTAGAAAGGAGCTCAGGGGCACTGTAATTCACAAACCTGCAGAGTTATAAATGACAGCTATCGTCCAAAAATAGAGTGAAGTAAGGCTGCCAAGAGGACTTGAAAGCGGGGCAGAATTGCAGGAAACCGATTTTAGGAGGTAGACTGGAATTGCATTGAAAGCATAGGAAAAGAGGCAGAACGTCCACAATGATGCACTTGGCCAAAAAGGGCGTATGCGTTTTTTCCTGAATATATTCAGGAAAAAACGCATACGCCCTTTTTGGCCAACCAAGCAAGCTTGCAAAGGAAATCTGCACTACAATGAAGTCTCACTTCCCCCTGGTCAAAAGGGCCATCTGAAAAAAGTGTAAAATCCAGAAAGGCAGGACAGGCCATGGAGAACTGGGATCCTTGTTATGCTGATGGGCGGGATGTAAATTGCCAACAACCACTCGGGAGAAGTGTATGGTGTTTCCTGAAACATCTAAAAAACAAAGCAACAGAGCCTAGGGCACTTCCACTTATGGTCCTATAGCTTAGGGAATTTAAAATCAAAAAGACACAGCCACCCCAAAGTTTGGAACGGCTCTGTTTACAAGAACCTCGTTTACAGTACAAGTTCAACATCGCAGAAAGTGAAAAATGGATAAAGAAGTTGTGGTATTTACTTACAAAGCAATATCACTCAGCAATGAAATCTGTGTCATCAGGCCCTTAGCAGCACAATGAGTGGATTCAGGTATGATGATTCTAACTGAAATAAGTCACACAGAAAAAGAAACATCATAAGATATCAGTAATACACGGAATGTAAACTTGGCTACACAGGAACTGAATTACAGAAAAGAACAGGGTCTCAAATTTCGAAAACCAACTTATGCTTGCTTAAGGGTAAAGGTGAGTTGGGGTGCTGCATAAAACCAGAGATTGAAATGAGCACAGATAAAGTTCCTTAAGCCAAATATGGAATAGACAAGAGCTACTCCTTGCTCAACGAAATGGACTCAACACCGCATATTAAACGCCTAAGAATGTACCTGACTAGTAAGTATCTTAAAACCTATGGATTGCTATGTCTCCGAAAGAGAATCAAGCATGTGTACAGGGGCATAAACGCAGCAGTGATAGGATTGGGGAGGTTCGGTGAGCAAATGAAGACCCTTTGAAGTCATATTGCATGGTACCCATTCCACGGGTTTCAACTACCCAGGTTTTAGGTATTCTTCCTTCAGCTAAAACATGCATGTGGAACCCAAGTATGATCAACCATGTGAACGGGAGTCGTGTTCAAATATGTCTCAGTTTTCCTCCCCTGGTACTCGGGTGCAACATTCCAGACGGTTTACTAACACTCTCCCCACTTGGAGAGTCAGTCCCTTTAACCTCCTGTTTGGCCCAGTTTGCAATTTCTGCGGAAGATGAACAGGAATAGCGAGAACCAATGAGAGGCTAGCTGGAGGTGTCTGGACGGGCAAATTTAACTCTCATTTCCCACCAGGAAGAGGAAATAACCAAAGGCTCAGTGTGCCGTGCCGGAACCAGATTAGGGCCTGAAGCCATCCTGCGGTGTTGCGGCCAGCTCACAAGAAAGCGAGTTGAAGAAAGGAGCTCAGGGGCACTGTAATTCACAAACCTGCAGAGTTATAAATGACAGCTATCGTCCAAAAATAGACTGAAGTAAGGCTGCCAAGAGGACTTGAAAGCGGGGCAGAATTGCAGGAAACCGATTTCAGGAGGTAGACTGGAATTGCATTGAAAGCATAGGAAAAGAGGCAGAACGTCCACAATGATGCACTTGGCCAAAAAGGGCGTATGCGTTTTTTCCTGAATATATTCAGGAAAAAACGCATACGCCCTTTTTGGCCAACCAAGCAAGCTTGCAAAGGAAATCTGCACTACAATGAAGTCTCACTTCCCCCTGGTCAAAAGGGCCATCTGAAAAAAGTGTAAAATCCAGAAAGGCAGGACAGGCCATGGAGAACTGGGAGCCTTGTTATGCTGATGGGCGGGATGTAAATTGCCAACAACCACTCGGGAGAAGTGTATGGTGTTTCCTGAAACATCTAAAAAACAAAGCAACAGAACCTAGGGCACTTCCACTTATGGTCCTATAGCTTAGGGAAATTAAAATCAAAAAGACACAGCCACCCCAAAGTTTGGAACGGCTCTGTTTACAAGAACCTCGTTTACAGTACAAGTTCAACATCGCAGAAAGTGAAAAATGGATAAAGAAGTTGTGGTATTTACTTACAAAGCAATATCACTCAGCAATGAAATCTGTGTCATCAGGCCCTTAGCAGCACAATGAGTGGATTCAGGTATGATGATTCTAACTGAAATAAGTCACACAGAAAAAGAAACATCATAAGATATCAGTAATACACGGAATGTAAACTTGGCTACACAGGAACTGAATTACAGAACAGAACAGGGTCTCAAATTTAGAAAACCAACTTATGCTTGCTTAAGGGGAAAGGTGAGTTGGGGTGCTGCATAAAACCAGAGATTGAAATGAGCACAGATAAAGTTCCTTAAGCCAAATATGGAATAGACAAGAGCTACTCCTTGGTCAACGAAATGGACTCAACACCGCATATTAAACGCCTAAGAATGTACCTGACTAGTAAGTATCTTAAAACCTATGGATTGCTATGTCTCCAAAAGAGAATCAAGCATGTGTACAGGCACATAAACGCAGCAGTGATAGGATTGGGGAGGTTCGGTGAGCAAATGAAGACCCTTTGATGTCATATTGCATGGTACCCATTCCACGGGTTTCAACTACCCAGGTTTTAGGTATTCTTCCTTCAGCTAAAACATGCATGTGGAACTCAAGTATGATCAACCATGTGAACGGGAGACGTGTTCAAATATGTCTCAGTTTTCCTCCCCTGGTACTCGGGTGCAACATTCCAGACGCTTTACTAACACTCTCCCCACTTGGAGAGTCAGCGCCTTTAACCTCCTGTTTGGCCCAGTTTGCAATTTCTGCGGAAGATGAACAGGATTAGCGAGAACCAATGAGAGGCTAGCTGGAGGTGTCTGGACGGGCAAATTTAACTCTCACTTCCCACCAGGAAGAGGAAATAACCAAAGGCTCAGTGTGCCGTGCCGGAACCAGATTAGGGTCTGAAGCCATCCTGCGGTGTTGCGGCCAGCTCACAAGAAAGGGAGTTGAAGAAAGGAGCTCAGGAGCACTGTAATTCACAAACCTGCAGAGTAATAAATGACAGCTATCGTCCAAAAATAGACTGAAGTAAGGCTGCCAAGAGGAGTTTAAAGTGGGGCAGAATTGCAGGAAACCGATTTCAGGAGGTAGACTGGAATTGCATTGAAAGCATAGGAAAAGAGGCAGAACGTCCACAATGATGCACTTGGCCAAAAAGGGCGTATGCGTTTTTCCCTGAATATATTCAGGGAAAAACGCATACGCCCTTTTTGGCCAACCAAGCAAGCTTGCAAAGGAAATCTGCACTACAATGAAGTCTCACTTCCCCCCGGTCAAAAGGGCCATCTGAAAAAAGTGTAAAATCCAGAAAGGCAGGACAGGCCATGGAGAACTGGGAGCCTTGTTATGCTGAAGGGCGGGATGTAAATTGCCAACAACCACTAGGGAGAAGTGTATGGTGTTTCCTGAAATATCTAAAAAACAAAGCAACAGAGCCTAGGGCAGTTCCACTTATGGTCCTATAGCTTAGGGAAATTAAAATCAAAAAGACACAACCACCCCAAAGTATGGGACGGCTCTGTTTACAAGAACCTCGTTTACAGTACAAGTTCAACATCGCAGAAAGTGAAAAATGGATAAAGAAGTTGTGGTATTTACTTACAAAGCAATATCACTCAGCAATGAAATCTGTGTCATCAGGCCCATAGCAGCACAATGAGTGGATTCAGGTATGATGATTCTAACTGAAATAAGTCACACAGAAAAAGAAACATCATAAGATATCAGTAATACACGGAATGTAAACTTGGCTACACAGGAACTGAATTACAGAACAGAACAGGGTCTCAAATTTAGAAAACCAACTTATTCTTGCTTAAGAGTAAAGGTGAGTTGGGGTGCTGCATAAAACCAGAGATTGAAATGAGCACAGATAAAGTTCCTTAAGCCAAATATGGAATAGACAAGAGCTACTCCTTGCTCAACGAAATGGACTCAACACCGCATATTAAACGCCTAAGAATGTACCTGACTAGTAAGTATCTTAAAACCTATGGATTGCTATGTCTCCGAAAGAGAATCAAGCATGTGTAAGGGGCATAAACGCAGCAGTGATAGGATTGGAGAGGTTCGGTGAGCAAATGAAGACCCTTTGAAGTCATATTGCATGGTACCCATTCCACGGGTTTCAACTACCCAGGTTTAAGGTATTCTTCCTTCAGCTAAAACATGCATGTGGAACCTAGAGTATGATCAACCATGTGATCGGGAGACGTGTTCAAATATGTCTCCGTTTTCCTCCCCTGGTACTCGGGTGCAACATTCCAGACGCTTTACTAACACTCTCCCCACTTGGAGAGTCAGTCCCTTTAACCTCCTGTTTGGCCCAGTTTGCAATTTCTGCGGAAGATGAACAGGAATAGCGAGAACCAATGAGAGGCTAGCTGGAGGTGTCTGGACGGGCAAATTTAACTCTCATTTCCCACCAGGAAGAGGAATTAACCAAAGGCTCAGCGTGCCGGGCCGGAACCAGATTAGGGGCTGAAGCCATCCTGCGATGTTGCGGCCAGGGCACAAGAAAGCGAGTTGAAGAAAGGAGCTCAGGGGCACTGTAATTCACAAACCTGCAGAGTTATAAATGACAGCTATCGTCCAAAAATAGACTGAAGTAAGGCTGCCAAGAGGACTTGAAAGCGGGGCAGAATTGCAGGAAACCGATTTCAGGAGGTAGACTGGAATTGCATTGAAAGCATAGGAAAAGAGGCAGAACGTCCACAATGATGCACTTGGCCAAAAAGGGCGTATGCGTTTTTTCCTGAATATATTCAGGAAAAAACGCATACGCCCTTTTTGGCCAACCAAGCAAGCTTGCAAATGAAATCTGCACTACAATGAAGTCTCACTTCCCCCCGGTCAAAAGGGCCATCTGAAAAAAGTGTAAAATCCAGAAAGGCAGGACAGGCCATGGAGAACTGGGATCCTTGTTATGCTGATGGGCGGGATGTAAATTGCCAACAACCACTCGGGAGAAGTGTATGGTGTTTCCTGAAACATCTAAAAAACAAAGCAACAGAGCCTAGGGCACTTCCACTTATGGTCCTATAGCTTAGGGAAATTAAAATCAAAAAGACACAGCCACCCCAAAGTTTGGGACGCCTCTGTTTACAAGAACCTCGTTTACAGTACAAGTTCAACATCGCAGAAAGTGAAAAATGGATAAAGAAGTTGTGGTATTTACTTACAAAGCAATATCACTCAGCAATGAAATCTATGTCATCAGGCCCTTAGCAGCACAATGAGTGGATTCAGGTATGCTGATTCTAACTGAAATAAATCACACAGAAAAAGAAACATCATAAGATATCAGTAATACACGGAATGGAACCTTGGCTACACAGGAAGTGAATTACAGAACAGAACAGGGTCTCAAATTTAGAAAACCAACTTATTCTTGCTTAAGGGGAAAGGTGAGTTGGGGTGCTGCATAAAACCAGAGATTGAAATGAGCACAGATAAAGTTCCTTAAGCCAAATATGGAATAGACAAGAGCTACTCCTTGCTCAACGAAATGGACTCAACACCGCATATTAAACGCCTAAGAATGTACCTGACTAGTAAGTATCGTAAAACCTATGGATTGCTATGTCTCCAAAAGAGAATCAAGCATGTGTACAGGGGCATAAACGCAGCAGTGATAGGATTGGAGAGGTTCGGTGAGCAAATGAAGACCCTTTGAAGTCATATTGCATGGTACCCATTACACGGGTCTCAACTCTCCAGGTTTAAGGTATTCTTCCTTCAGCTAAAACATGCATGTGGAACCCAAGTATGATCAACCATGTGAACGGGAGACGTGTTCAAATATGTCTCAGTTTTCCTCCCCTGGTACTCGGGTGCAACATTCCAGACGCTTTACTAACACTCTCCCCACTTGGAGAGTCAGTCCCTTTAACCTCCTGTTTGGCCCAGTTTGCAATTTCTGCGGAAGATGAACAAGAATAGCGAGAACCAATGAGAGGCTAGCTGGAGGTGTCTGGACGGGCAAATTTAACTCTCATTTCCCACCAGGAAGAGGAATTAACCAAAGGCTCAGTGTGCCGTGCCGAAACCAGATTAGGTCCTGAAGCCATCCTGCGGTGTTGCGGCCAGGTCACAAGAAAGCGAGTTGAAGAAAGGAGCTCAGGGGCACTGTAATTCACAAAGCTGCAGAGTTATAAATGACAGCAATCGTCC